>NC_071505.1:110100081-110742354 GCF_027887155.1 Malaclemys terrapin pileata | reverse complement strand
CAGTCATAGGGTATGACCCCCGAGTTTACAGATTCATTAAAAATTCTTTCTCTTGGACTTGCAATTTCTTGTGCCAGTTCATTTAATATTCTAGGATGGAGATTATCTGGGCCTGCCCAATTTAGTCCCATTAAACTGTTTGAGTTTGACTTCCACCTCAGCTGTGGTAATTTCTACCTCCATATTCTTGTTCCCATTAGCCATTAATTTGTGGTTGAGTGTGATGGGGCGCCTACCCCACACTAGCCCATAAATGGTTAATAGAACCCTAGAGAGGCTACGCGACAGGCAGTCAATTGTAGAGGACCCTAGGGAGGCTGTGCAGGAAATAGCCAGTTGGAGAGGGGCTGCGAGGAACAGTCAATCAGGGTCGGGCAGGCCCATATAAGAAGAGCCGCAGGGCAGAGCAGGTCAGCCACTCCCTGGAGCTCGGGGAGGGAGGAGGATTGGCTGCCTTGCAGGCAGAGGGCAGCTAGCACCTTGGACAGAGTAGTGCTAAGCACGTTCAGGGGAGCGAGAGTGAGCTTCTGGCTGACTGCTGGCATGCTAAGGCCCTGAGACAAGGGTGGAGAAGGTGCTGGGGTTGCGGGGAAGTGGCCCAGGGAAGAAGACTGAGAGGTTGGAGGAGATGCAGCATGTGGCTGCCATCTACACGGTCCCTGGGCCAGGACCCAGAGTAGTGGGCGGGCCTGGGTGCCTCCCCGCCCCAATTGCCACTGAGGAAGTGGCTGGGCAGTAGACTGCTGTTCCCCCAGAATGGGGGAGAACTGAGTGTGACACAGCCAGAGGGCTATGTCCTGAAGAGGACGCCACGGTCCTTGGGGTGACATGGGTCCAGGAGCAGAGGTGACGGTGGGCGAGACACCACCAGAAGAGGGCATACTAGCTAGCAGAGCTGATCCCTGGGACATCCAGCAGGAGGCGCTGCAGTGGTGAGTCACAACCCGTCACATTGAGCTATAACATATCTTTTACAGACACATCTACTGTTCATTTAAAGATGTCAATTGATGGAGAATCCACTAAATCCCTAAGTAAAAGATCACCGTGGTTAATTATCCTCGCCTGTTTAAAATTTTCAGTTGCTCATCACATATTTTAACCTCTAATCCTTGTTTCTCTTCTCTGTATTTGCTCTAGTTTTTCTCTAATCCCATTACATGTGTGGGCACCAAGTCTGCAAACAATCTTACACCTGCCCTGTGTCTGATACTTTACCTCTATCGTTTTGCAGATGACTCCTCCTGCATATACATTTGAGAAATGCTTGGTGTGGCATTACATGCTATGCTCATAATTGTTACACTTTATATTCAAGTTCCATTTATAAATAGTTTATGACAGGTTAATAAATTATTAATAGATGTTTTAATAAAAGCTTAATCCATTGTTCTGCAGTCCAGCCGGTCAATAGGTTGCTTCTAACGATCTTTTAATATGTTTTGCTGATGTACTTTTAGCTATCTACTACTCCTGTCAGTAACATGGTTATAACATCTAGTAGTCTTTTCTTAACCCTTTAAAATCATTTATAACTTAAACATTAATATAAAGTGTGACCCTCGTAACAGTATGTAATTTGCTATCTACTACAACCGTAGGTCTCTCTGGACTCACTAGTCAATCTCCAGATACAAATTAGTGGGTAGCTGTCTGGATAGTTTCACATTCACAGATGTCAGATCAGATTAAGTGTCCAGTATTTTCCTGGTTCTTCTTTGATCCCATTTTTGCTTCTTGTTGTCCTTTTTCCTCCCTCAGTTCATTTTTTGCCTAGATATTATTTAGTTCTTTAGTCCAGGGACTGCATCTGAGATTTGGTTGGATAGTTCCCGGCACAATGGGATTCTGATTGAGACCTCGAGGGTGGAACCCTAATACAAACACTAGGTAATAATAGTCATCCTTTATACTAATCCAACAGTATAACTGAGATCAGATTCTGACCCAGTCTAAATTCGCCTCTCGTTTACACTTGTGCAACCCTTTTGACTTACTGGGGTCACATGCATAGGAATAACGAAGAACAGGATTTGGCTTGTATGTTTAGTACTTCCTAGAAGATGGAGAGAGAGGGTGGAACATAAAAGAAAATCAAGAGAAATGATCCCTGGCAGAGAGGAAAACATGCCAGGGCAATTTACATGCATCCTCTACAAGTGAGGAGCAAGTGCTGTTCAATAGGGATCAAAGGTCAGGAGACTCTTTTTAGAAGAGGTGATGCTGTCCCTTTAAAACAGGCTTGGAGGAAGCTTGTTCTGATCTCTGATTGGACGAGCTGAGGCCTGTCTTCAGAAATCAGAGTAATCCTGGGTGATTTTATCCCACTCCACTTCCCTAAATCTGCTGCTATTGCTGCTTTGCATGGGGATTAAAGGGCCGGCAGTGGATTACGTAGATGCTGTTGCTGCAGAGCTCCCTCAAGTCTCTTCCATTCCTGCAAGGCACATAAGCTAGACGGGACCCAGTGATCACCTTGGCAGCCATGGGGCAGCTTCTCCCGAGTTTCCCCTCTCAGTAACTCCAGCATATTCTTTGCAAACTTTTATCTGCAGCTGTTAGGTGGGAGGCTGTGCAGTCCCAGTGGAGCTTTTCTCCATTTGGACTGGGACGGTGCGGACTGACGGCACAGGGTGGCAGCAGCATGCAGGCTTAAGTGTCCCCAGGACTCTGCTCCCCAACCCCACTCCCCAGCAAGATACCATGCTGGGGCCTGTCTGGACAGTGCTGGGACCTCCATAAAGTGGCAAACGTGGCTGGGAATCTCTATGTCTATACAACTGGTCCTGTTGCTGATGGTCTTTGCCTGGAGGATGGTGCCAGGAGCCATTCTGTGGCTTTTCCTCTCACTCAGCTGCCTCCTGCCTTCTGCTAAGTCCCAGGCAAAGATACCACTGGAAACGTAAGTGTTTCCCCCATGCCTCGTACCCCTTTACCCACATACTCCTCTGCCCTCAACGACCCTCTGCCCTTCACTGTCTATTTCCCTCTTCTGCTACTAGTGCCCCAGTCCCCACTCTGCCATTCATCATCCCTTTTCTCTCAGTGTTCCTTTATCCCCTCTCGTAACCAGCACCAGTCTCTTCCCTTAAAGAGACACCCACCTCCCCACCTTTCAGAGATATCATTTGTCTGGGGGACGACAGAGCTTTAATTGTACTTTTTGCATGGAATATTTCTTTGACCTGATTTTTGCCGTAGATGCAAAATCTCACTTCACCACCAGGTCCAAGCCATATTGGGAATCATTCCCATGGACCTGGGCTCACAGACAGAAAAGGATTGTTCTTAAAGCGTATAGAATAGCCTAGTGGACTGGGACTCAGAAGACCCGAGTTAAAGTCTCTGCCACTGGCCTGCTCAGCAGGGCCGGCTCCAGGCACCAGCTTGCCAAGCAGGTGCTTGGGGCGGCCACTCCAGAGAGAGGCGTCACGTCAAGCTATTCAGCAGCAATTCGGTGGACAGTCCCTCACTCATGTTCGGAGCGAAGGACCTCCCGCCGAATTGCCGCTGCAGATCACGATCACGGCTTTTTTTTTTTTTTTTTGCGCCGCTTGGCGCGGCGAAAACCCTGGAGCCAGCCCTGCTGCTCAGTGACCATGAGCCAGAGACAGGAGTCATGTCCCTCCCCGTGCCTCAGTTTCCCCTTTGATAAATTGGGGATAATGATACTGACCCCCTTTGTGTAGTGCTTTGAGATCTGAAAATAAAAAGTACTAGATAAGAGGTAGGTGTTATTATTTATTGTAGGCTCTAGTCCATTTCCTCAGCTCCCAGAAGGAGCAGGCAAACATGGTATAAAAACAGCTTCTGATCTCCGGGGGCAGCTGGAGACCAGTCTGGTTGCTGGGACAAATTTGAGCCGCCTCAGAGGTGCACTTATTTTATGCGGGTGTGTAACATCCTCCTAGGGCAGGGCTGTAGCACTGATGCTCTGTGATATGTCTGAAGTACTTGAGTGAAGATGTGTCATTCTGGCCATCTTTATACATAAGAACCAATTTGTCTTACTGTTCCTAGTACTTCTATATAGTACTGGTACTATCCCCTTACACTGGCTATGTATAATATTACTCCAAAGGCTTACACAGCAATGACTATTATGCACACACGTGCAGTATACGTATGCACTGTACACACACATACATATTTTAGTGTAGGGTGGCATGCCGGTCATATCACCTCTCTCTGTTTCCTTTCCCTATTTGTAAAATGGGGATTATGACTCTAATCTTCCTTTATAAAATCCTGTGAAATCTGCAAATGAAAAGCATGTTAGAAGTGCAAAGTCTTCATAGCATTATTGTATTGTGTGTGCACTGCATTTGTATGCAGGTTTTCAGACATGTATCTGTGCATGGACTTTTTACACAAGGGTTTTAGTATGTGTATACAGGCTTGTGCATGTGCCATACTTGTGTGCGTGCGTTTGTGCATGCACTCTGAGGGGAAGGGGAGTGCGTGTACCTCTCCTCAGCGTCATGGATGGCTAGCCCAGGGCTGACACCATGCTACAAAGAAAGTCCTGCATTGGTGACGAATCTTTCTTTGGCAGGTTGCCATGATACTAACATCTGAATATATAGAGTTAAAAGTATTGGACCTTGCTAAGCTGATTTAAGCAACTTAACTACTTTAAGGTTAAAAATATATTGGTGTAGAATTTTTTATGCTACAATTTGTTTGAAAGGAAAGAGATTTGGATATTTCTGCAGTACTCGGAGGGAGGAAAATCTGCTTCTCATGCGATGGCTGAAAGAAATGACATTGTGTTGGAGAAACAGTTACATGAACTAAACTATTGAAGAAAGCTTACATCACTTCTTGAGATCAAGAGGAGTGTTTTGCATTCAAACAGCTCAAGGCCTCTCTCAAATAGACCCAGAAAGATTCCATCCGTGGAATCCTTCATTTATTTACCAAGAAACCCACACATTCATCGCCACCTTTGGGGGCTTAACTCTGAGCATCTCATAACATTTTATCATGGACTTTATCCTGGCTGCTGCACGATGAAATCTTAATAATTATGGTTATTAAATCACAATAACCAGGTAGCTACTGACATTTCAAGGTTTTCCCCCCAGAGGGACAATTCTGCATATTATCTGGGGTTGTGGGAACCGGCAGTCACAGAAGAAGTTTTGATGCAATCTGGTGAATATGTGTTTGGTTCTTTGTCCTCTTCTCTCAATCATCTAACAAAGACAACTACCTCAGATTCACCAAAATGCACCGAGCCCTCCAGCAGCCCCCAGGCTCCTGGTTTATGTGAAAAATAATTGTCCATTGGCTGTCCCAGTGCCCTTCTTGGGTCCCCATTTATTTCTGACCCCTATTTACCTATAGGAACCTCCCTTTTACACTGCTCTGATGAGAAGTCCCTGTATGCTGCCAGTTGCCTGACCTATGGGTATGGCTACACTTGCAGCTGAACAGCGCTATGAGTTAAACCTGTCTTCGTACAGCTGAGAAGGGAAAGCGCTGCAGTCTGTCTACACTGACAGCCGCCAGCGCACTGTCGTGGCCACATTTGCAGCACTTGCAGCGGCATTGGGAGTGGTGTATTATGGGCAGCTATCCCACAGAGCACCTCTTCCCATTCTGGCGCCGTGGGTTGTGGGAAGGGGGCAGGGGGTGCGGGGCATTCTGGGTCCTGTCCCAACGCCCCGTGATGCATCGCTTCGCATCCCAGCAATCCCTGTGTTTCCGTCCACATTTGGCATCATCTTTCAATGCCATCTTTCAACGGTTTCTGTGCAGCGCGGTCTGTGTTCCATTTCGGTCTGCGGGAAATGGAGCCTGAAATGCTGAGGAGAATGCTGACGAGTCTCGCCAGCACGTCATGTTTGGCAATCGAGCTAGTCCTTAAGATCCAAAGCGACAGTGAGGCGTTCGACGATGATATCGAGTCGTGTAACGCGTACAACACGAAATTGCTTGTGGCATTCACGGACATGCTCAGCACCGTGGAACACCGCTTTTGGGCTCGGGAAACAAGCACCGAGTGGTGGGATCACATCGTCATGCAAGTCTGGGATGACGAGCAGTGGCTGCAGAACTTTCAGATGAGAAAAGCCACTTTCATGGGACTGTGTGAGGAGCTTGCCCCCACCCTGCGGCGCAAGGACACGAGATTGAGAGCTGCCCTGCCGG
Source organism: Malaclemys terrapin pileata (assembly GCF_027887155.1). Classification (NCBI taxonomy): domain Eukaryota; kingdom Metazoa; phylum Chordata; order Testudines; family Emydidae; genus Malaclemys; species Malaclemys terrapin. The sequence continues at coordinate 110,736,198 of NC_071505.1, read as the reverse complement.
TGGAGAAGCGGGTGGCTATTGCAATCTGGAAGCTGGCAACTCCAGACAGCTACCAATCGGTCGCTAACCAGTTTGGAGTCGGAAAGTCGACTGTTGGAATCGTGTTGATGCAAGTTTGCAGGGCCATTAATTGCATCCTGCTCAGAAGAACTGTGGGGTGAGGGATAGCTCAGTGGTTTGAGCATTGGCCTGCTAAACCCAGGGTTGTGAGCTCAATCCTTGAGGGGGCCATTTAGGGATCTGGTGCAAAAATCTGTCTGGGGATTGAGAGCAGGGGGTTGGACTAGATGACCTCCTGAGGTCCCTTCCCACCCTGATATTCTATGATTCTATGACTCTGGGTAACGTGCAGGACATTGTGGATGGCTTTGCACAAATGGGTTTCCCTACGTGTGGAGGGGCGATAGATGGGATGCATATTCCTATTCTGGCACCAGCCCACCCAGCATCCGAGTAATCGGAAGGGGTATTTCTCTATGGTTCTCCAGGTGCTTGTGGATCACCGTGGATGTTTCATTGACATTAACGCAGGTTGGCCCGGAAAGGTGCATGATGCACATATCTTTCGAAACACTGGCCTGTTCAGGAAGCTGCGGGCCGGGACTTTTTTCCCAGAGCGGAGGATCACAGTAGGGGAAGTCGAATGCCCATTGTGATCCTTGGAGATCCCGCTTACCCATTAATGCTGTGGTTCATGAAACCCTACACAGGGAGCCTTGACAGCAGCAAGGAACGGTTCAACTACAGGCTGAGCCAGTGCCGAATGACTGTGGAATGTGCTTTTGGCCATTTAAAGGGCCACTGGCGATCTCTGTATGGGAAGCTGGACTTGGCCGAAAACAGCATCCCCGCGGTTATATCCGCTTGCTGTACCCTCCATAATATTTGTGAAGGGAAGGGTGAACGATTCAGTCAGGCATGGACCGCTGAGGTTCAACATCTGGAGGCTGAATTTGCACAGCCAGAGAGCAGGGCTATTAGAGAGGCCCAGCACGGGGCTGCAAGGATTAGGGATGCCTTGAGGGAGCAATTGGAGGCTGAAAACCAGCAGTAATGTCTGGTGCCCTGCACGGGAGTGAAGTGCAGTGGTTCCAATGTTAGTAGGAATCTGTGTTTGCTAAGCTGATTTGTAGTGCCTGTTTCTTTCCTGGGCTAAGGTATCTTTTACTTTATGCAATAATAAAGACTGTTTTCAAAGCCAAAAAATCCATTTATCGAAAAGAAAATGCATTTATTGAAAAGAAACACAACTGCTTGGGAATCAGAAAGGGCAAGGGGGTAGGGTGGGGAATGGTACAATCACAGATTTGCGTATGTCCTGTCTGGAGTGCTGTGCAATGAGTGCAGCACTTCAGGATAGCTATACTGCATGGTGATGGGGGTTGAGTGCAGAGGGTAAGGTTCGTAGTTTTCAGGGCTGGGTGGTGAAGATACAGTTGCTCCACCTGCATGGCTATGAGCGCCTGGATAGAGTCCACTTGGCGCTCCATGATACTTATGAGCTGATCCGTGCTTTGCTGCTGGTGCTCTGTGCTTCACTGCCGGTGCGCTGCGTTTTCCTGGAGGATCCTGCTTTCGCTCTTCTTCCACTCCTGCACTTTTTGATTCTCTTTAAGAGATTGATGCATCACTTGTTGCAGCATCTCTTCTTTGCTTTTTCGCGGTCTCTTCCAGAGTTTTTGCAGTCTCTCAGCCGGTGATAACACGGAAGGCTGAGATCTCAAAGTTGCATCTGTAAAGGCAAAATGCAACACTTAACAGAGGCAGCATTGTTTATACCAGACAGAGTAATGATTCCCCCGCACTTAAGGAGGGCACACACAGTCTACACAATAGCATAATTTTCCCATCCCAAAGAGAGTGCACATAACCCACGAGAGCCCCAAAATGGTGAGTAAGGGGAACTGATTGTTTCAGGGCTGTACTGTCCTCTGGGTTTCTGTGACTTGGGGAGAGCCAACAGCTGCAGGGGGAACCTACACTGAACACTGTCCCAACATTTTCCACAGGAGTTCATCCCGGAAGATATCTCACTGCTGAGGGTGACCTGGGAAGCAAGGGAGGGTCTTCTACTGCAATGTGGCTTCCGCCCTGGCCCATATGCAGCTTGCCTGTGTGCAGCAATGGTCCCCCCGCCCCTCGTGGCACAGTGGTGCGGACACGTTAGCCTGACTGGGACAAGGACCATGGTGGCTCTCCCAAGAAACCTGCGCAAGCGCATTGCCCACGTTCTGGATGAGACTTTTGAAGAGATTACCAAGGCTGATTACCGCGATGTGATAGACCACATCAATGCGCTATTCCGCATCTAGGCATGCATGCAGCCCTAACCCTCCTCTCCCAAAGAGCCCGCACTGAAAAAATTCCTTCCTGACAAAAAAAGCCGCTTATCAGGAACCTGCTCTTCTGTTTGTCTTCCACCAAGTACCGGCCACTGCGACTGGCTACCTTTCTCCTGGCTTGAGGAGAGCTCCCGGCTCTGCATGCCTCCAGGGATTCTGGGGTGTCTCTCCCCGCCCCAGCACCCTCACTCCCGCTTTCCTCCTCTTCCTCCCCCCACTCTGAAGTGTCCATGGTGGTGCTCAGAGTTGAGGTGGGGTCACCCCCAAGTATCGCGTCCAGCTCTTTGTAGAATCGGCAGGTCACGGGGGGAGCACCCGAGTGGCCATTTGCCTTGCAGGCTTTGCGGTAGGCATTCCGCAGCTCCTTCACTTTAATCCTGCACTGCAGTGCGTCCCGGTCATGGCCCCTTTCCATCATGGCCCTTGATATCTGCCCGAAGGTATCGTAATTCCTACGGCTGGAGCGCAGCTGGGACTGGACAGCTTCTTCCCCCCAAACACTGATAAGGTCCAGCAACTCACCATTGCTCCATACTGGGGCTCGCTTGGCGCATGGAGGCATGGTCATCTGGAAAGATTTGCTGATAGCACTCCACGCCAGGCTGAGCAAACAGGAAGGGGATTTTTAAAATTCCTGGGGAATATAAAGGGTGGGTCTGACGGTTGGTCACCTGAGACCAGGGCAGTAGAGTTCGAATTGATGACCAGAGTGGCTAGAACAGGCATTGTGGGATACTGCCGAATACTTCTGGAGGCCAATCAGAGCACATTGGGCGGCCCTACTCTTTTTTCCTCTCAGGGAGGTGGAGTACCAGCAGCGCTGTAGCAGCAGAGATACAGTGCTGTACGTGCCTTGCCAGTGTGGACGGGGAGTGAGATACTGCGCTGTACGCGGCTTTATTGTGCTGTAACTCGCAAGTGTAGCCAAGACCTCAGTCTCTCTTATAATTGTCCCTAATGAGTCTTCTCATGCCTTCCCATGGCTCTTCTCTTCTTTCTGGTCTTCCGTTTGTCACCCTGTAGTTCCCCATCTCTGTCCCCATGACTCCCCCTTTCCTTTCTATCCCCATGCTTCCCCCTAACTCCCTGGCCAGCACTGTCCTTCTCTTTGCCTGCAGGAAATGTAGATTCTCCAGCACCCCAAGTGCCACACGTAGCTTCAAGAAACCCATCAGAGAGGCAGCCAACAGGGCTAGGGAGGCAGCCAGAGAACAGTCAATGGAGATGCTGCTGTGCTCTGAACACAGCTTTGCCACAGCTGCCTGCCCATTGCCACAGTCCCAGGATATTTCCTGGGAGTCTGCAGCAGTATTTCCAATCCCAGGCATTCAGAAATCCTGGGATTGGCTTAAAAATCATATCGTTTTTTTTTTAAATAGTAATTTCAGGTTCTTTTATTTATTTCCCGGTGATGGAGCTTTTAGGGTTCACATTTTCAAGCTGTTCTTTTGCAACTGTGAGGGCTAGAAACTTTTGTTTCTTCTCTTTTTAATGAAAGCTCTGAGATTCTCATGCAATCACATGATTCCAGGAGCCCTGGCTTTCAGAGCAAACACCAAATATCACAAGACTTGATAAAATCAAGAGAGACAGTAACACTGCTGCAGTTCCCTGGGCTGGCTAGGCAACCTCCCAGAAGCCCTATGTGTAGCTTTCCTATTATCATCATCATCATATGGGTGGGTAAGCAGCTTTTGTGACTGTTAGTAAATTTTCATGCCAACATTAAATGGCTTGTAGAGACAAATTGTTAAATGAGCTGCTTCAGGGAGCTATTGAGTTAAATAATGAGATAAGGGTAATCAGATCTCAAGCTTCAGGACATCAGCTGATCACCATAAGGGTTTGGAAGGAATTCTTCCCCACCCCCGTCTATTACACAATAGGCAAAGTGTTTGTTTTTAGCTTTTCTCTAGCCAGAAGCAAGCTACTGGGCTTGTCAGAATAAGGGTCTGAGATGGGAAAGTGAATCCTGTCTTCCTAGCGAATTCAAATATTCAGTATTGTTTTCAGGGTATAAAAAAAAAGATGACTGTGGCTGACAAAACAGGATGCAGAAACCAATAAACTGACCATAAAAGCCAGAAATACTGAGTTGACTTCAGTGGGAGCAGGATCACACACAGGGGTTAAAAAATGGATGTCTCAGTGCTTGATTTACCATGCCATTGCACTAGTTTTTTATGGTGGTGGAATGCCATTGATTTTGATTGCATTATACTGTACTGGCCTTGCAAAGAGAAGAATCAGGCCCTCTGGGTTTAAAGTTTTCTTAGAACTGGGAAGAATCCCACTGAAAATTATAGGTAAGAATCTGTGCTCCATAAGCAACTGGTTTGTTCCGATGAGTGGAGACAGCCATGTGTTCTATAAAAAAGTAGATACCTCTTAAGTGAATCCCTGTAAAAGGAACTGAGTGTAGGTGGAACATCCTAACATAATTCCTGATTAAGTATTCTGACAATTACTGCAGCCATACATGCTAATTTGGGGAGGAGGCAATATCTTTATGCTCAGCCTGCATGTCACCACCCTTATGATCTCTGTGTGGGATTGCTATTGTCTATTATTTGTAGGATGGCATACATGTGCATGGTACTTGACAGAGAAATAAGATTTGACCCAGAATCTGCTCCCAGTTTACACCCGTGTCACTCCAGCATACCTTCACTGAAAGCAATTGCATGCCTTGGATTCACACTGGAGTAACTGAGATCACAGCCTGGCTCATTGTCCCTACCCCAAAGAATGCATGGTCCAAGGGCTGAATCCTGAGATCCTTACCCTCTTATAACTCAGCTTTTACTTGGTCTTTACTCAGGCAAACTCCTGTTTGAGTCAATAATAACTGAATAAGAACCCCAAAACTTGGCACTGTTAAAACAGCCTAATGGTAAGGAAAGACCAGGGTGCAGAGTGGGCCACAGAGATGATGGTTTCCCACTACTGTTGTGTGTTTCACTAGTAGTTCAAAAAGAAAACATGTTAGCACTTTTTCTACTGTGTCATAGGTGTGCTTGGTGATTTGCATGCATAGGGAAGTGATACATGCCTGCATGACTGTTGCCCTTTGATGCAGCTTATCTACCTGATGTCCTAATACTGCTGGTTTTCCTCTTTTTCCACTTTAGGGTGAAGTCCTGGGCAGATGCCTTTGGTGGGGAGATATATTCCATCATGACAAAGTATTCAGGCTCGCTCCTCTTACAGAAGGTAGGCTATACCTGCAAGGAGCTTTGCTGGTTTCAGGTTTCCCTCCTCTGTATCTTCTCTCTCTCTCTGTGTCCTGGGGATCGACTGTAGAAGGGCAACACTAGGAAATCTTCACTAACTTTCAAGACCATTTGGATTCATTTCCCAGTCCCTACCCTCTAACTTTCATTGGTCCAGGTGGACTTTGCACCTCTCTCTGATGCTTTCATTGGCTCACTAGCCACTTCGGATTCAGAATTGCCCTCCTGGCTTTTCATACTATCCATGGGCACTGTTCACCTTTCTCCTCTGACCTCATATCCACCTATTTCCCTTAATGACCATATTCACTCTTCTCCTCCCTTCTTAATTGCATATATGTCTACTCCCCCACCTGCTCACTCTACTCCAATATTGCCTTCCTCTCTGTTCCCTGGGCTTTCCCAACTGGGGCTCTCTTGTTTATTTGTACTTCCTCATCTGTCTTCCTCCCACTGTTCCACTGAGTCACTTCCCTCTCTTTAAATCTTGCTTTAAAATTTGATTTTCCTCTTTAGTTTAGGACTGATTCTCTGAAGGGCGTTGTGATGCCATTTCTGAAAGCAGTTGTATACCACTAGATTGCCTTGGAATAAAGAATTGCTCACCCTACCCTGCCCATCATGCACAGTTCTTTAATCCAGGCCCCTGCAACTTCAGCACAGGAATAGCAACCTTCATACCCTCCACTTCTTGAAATTCCAGCTGCTAGGAACATCCTGATTGGCGGCAGCTGGCATAAATGGGTCCAGCTCCAGTGACTTCAGTGGTGTTTGGCCCATTTGCACCAGCAGAAAATTTGGACCACCTTGTTTTTTCGCTCGGTCCATGAGCTCAGGTAGGAAATGCTGGAACTGAAGAAGCACAGCAAAAATCTGTCTCAAGTTTCTGCTGGAATTAATCAGTTATGAACCAGCACGTAATTATCTGAAATAATGAGGTTGCTTTGGTCAGGCCAGCTCCTCTTTTGCTGTCCATGAACTTTGGAGTGATTGAGTTTCAATCACAGAAGGCTAATTTGAAGTGTGTATGTGTGAGTCTGCCTGGGACGTAGTATATTTTATATGGAACAGGCCAATGCAGAAGCTAGATGGGGAGCCGGGGGAGAGTGTTCATTGAAATTGCTGGGGGACAGAGTTCTCATCAGAATCCTGGCAGAGAGGCAGTTCCATGAGCCAGATAAGGAACCAATCACACTCTTCATGAACTCACACACAGTGACTGTGCATGTAGGTAGGTTAGGCTTTAGCATGGAGAGCAGTGAGCACCAGACCTGCCTCTTGATCATTGCCATTCCCCTGGCTCTCATTGCCAGAGAGTGGTGGGAGGGAGCTTCTCTGTTCTGATTCAGATCTTCCATCTGTGAAAATCAGCCTCTTTCCATATGGCCACACTCTCGGCTGACTGCCAATGGCTCATTGGCTTGGATGGCCTCCATATATAGTACTGAGGGTGGGCCTTTGAAAGTGCTCAGCACTGGCCTGTCCCCGCTCCCAGTGAAGCTAATTGTAAATTGGGGAGCAGGCTTCAGCCAGTGCTGAGCATTGTTGAAAATCACCCCCAAGTGGCGGCATGAGCCTGCTGGTGCAATCAGTCTCCCTGTGTTCTGCTTCCAGGCAATAGGTGTCTGTGGTGGAACCTGGAGCCCCTAGTGGATGACAGATATGTAGCCCGGTTATCATCCTCTTTGCCCAATCTACCAGGGGACTCTGCTCCAATTCTGGCCTAGTAGATAACCCATTTCTGGGAATAGGGAGAAGTGAGAGTAGTTTCTACACCAATTTCTATATTGTAGAAAGGGCTAGTGCTAAGATGCTGTGTCATGATGGTGTCTTTTGTGATAGTGGAAGGCGTTCAGTGCAAGCACACCCAGTAACCTGGGACGCCATTGCTTTCCCTACCTGGTTGCTGTCCCTGTCTGCTATAGACAGCTTGGGGAGGGGAGGGGAGGAGAGGGATGATCACGTGCAACTTTGACTCCGCCCTTCGTGCTGCAAGCACAGTTTTACCAATCAGCCTCTTTTTGGTGCTGCTGGAGAGGACAGGGCTCAGTACGAGCACCGCAGAACCCATCTGAGAGGATGGATTCTTTCCTTGCACCCACCATCCCTTCTCTCTCCTACTTCCCTGCATCTTTTCTTTGCACCAAGCCATAAATTGCCCTTCACTCCTTCTACCTATTTACATTTTGCCCTCTTTCTACTGATGGAGCCACTCCTGTGCTGCAGCTACAAAAGGGACAGAATGTCGTTCCATTCACACTTCCTCACCTTTCTACTGGACCCTCTGGAAACTCCTTCTCTAGTGTGTTCCCTTCTGTCTGATGCAAGAACAGATTCCCTCTCTGCCTCCTTGGCTGTGCTTGTCTGATAAATGTCCTCTGGTCCTTTAGCATGAGTCATCTACACTGATCATTAGTCCTGTTCATGAGGAGCATACATGTGCCACATTGGAATAAAATGCATCCAGACCCTTCATTGCCCAATTCTTACCCAGCAGTGGTGTGATACCAAAACAGGCTGAAGTCAGGCCTTTAGTAGCAGTGATGATGGTTGCCCATTGCCAACTCTTCTATAGTGTCACCAGCTGATGGAAGCAGCTTCTGGCAGGTATCCAAGTTTCCTTTGGACCTAGAGAAGCCATTCAAATGGAAGCTATTTGCTTTCTGCTGGGACCTCCGTCTCCTGTGATGTCACAAGGCATTTGCCCCTTGTTATGATCTTCATGGAAAGACTGCAGGTGTGAATTTTCCATCGGGTTCTATAAGCTTCACCATCTCTTAAGGACTGTGATAAAATGCTGCCGTCTTTGTGTCCACTGCTCCATCAGAACCAACCAATATTGCTCTTGTGGCTATTTCTGCTCAGAGGTTAAAGGCTTCCACCTTCCTTAAAGTCAAAGGGGTTGTTCCTTGACAAACCCAGTGTTATGAGAAGCAGTGTGGTCTGTGAAAGGCAGTGTGGACAAGTTACTATGAGCCAGGATATGTAGGTTCTATTCCCACCTCAGCCATTGGCTTGCTGGGTGACCTTTCACCTCTCTGTGCCTCTATTTCCCCTTTGTCTGTCTTGTCTATTTAAACTGTAAGGTCTTTGGGAGAGGAGCTGTACAGAACCTAGCACAACAGGGCTCATAGATGCTACTTCTAACAATAGCAGTCACCATGTTCAGATCATCAATAAAAGATTGCACCAAATCCAGCAAAATCTTATGTGTGATTCTCTCAGAGACAAGACGATTGATTTCTGACTGAAAGACAGTTTGATTCTGACCAGCAAATCAAGCCCAGGATTCATGCAGCAGGGGTGGCACCTTTCTTTCCCTGATAGAGGACAGAGCACCCTCCACCCACGAATAGCCACATTTCATCTGCTCCCGTCAAAGATACTGAGCAGTGCACTGATAGAGAGAAGGCGGTATCTGCCTCTCTCTTGTGCACGATGCAGACCTGCTACACTGCATGCAGATGGACTGGGCTTTGCTTGAAATGGAATTCTTGATGTCAGAGTGGGACACTGGTTCAGTGGCGTCTCAGGGGAAGAATGCCACTCATTGAGTCACCATTGTCACTTCCTGCAGGACCTGGTTTTGATTTCTGATCCAACACAGCCCTGCATACTCTCTCCTTCTCTGAGTCATCTCCCCAAGTCCATTTCTTACCCAGTTTAGACATTACTAGAGAAATACACATGCAGCTCAGACAAGTCAGAATTACCTCTCCCCCCCCCCTTGCTCCCTCTCGAATCCTATTTATTTTTCCCTCTCGTCCTGGGGTTTTCCCCTCTCTTCCTGCTGTGCCCATTTCCCCAGGTCTTTCCTCATCCTCTATCCTGTTAGGAAACTCTAGATCAAACACCATCTTCGCTAATAAGCTTCTTAAAGCAGATAAGCTTGAAGGACTTCAATCTGCATGCTTGAGCTATAGCTGTGGAGAGAGAGAGAGATTTCATGAGGCTAAGATCAGGTATCCTCCTAATGCAGTAATGTGAACAAACCTCTTGAGATAGGTGAAACTTGTTTTCAAAGAGGCCAGACCTACAAAGAACTTTGATGTAATCCAGCACCCGCACACACACACACACGTGCACCCAGACTCAGGTTATGTTAAGGCAGGGGATTTGAATGCACAGAAGTCAGAAAATTCAAATTCAAGAGTTTCCAAAGCAACGTTATCGTATTTGAGCTACATGGCACATTTCACACATGAAATATTTTGGCTTGCTGCTACAGCATTATAGGTATTTGGGGCGCTTTGCAGACAAATACAAGGACAGGTCCCTTCCCCAATGGATTTACAATGCAGAGGCCAAATCCTGGAGTTTTTTCTCAATGTTTGCTCACTCCTCACTCAGGCAAAACTCTTATTGAAGTCAGTGGGAGTTTTGCCTGTGTAACGACATAGTAAAAACCTGAGTAATAACAATAAGGACATCAGAATTTGGCCTTGCATTAGGAGCTTGATATATTTACAATGTAACTAAATTCCCATTGCTATTAGCACCATAACTTTTCGTTTCCTGCCTTTTCTATATTTAAATCTTCTATTTCATTAATTAACATTTTGCATTGAATTTCATTGGCAGTTTTTGCTTGCTTTTGTTGTTTTAAAGAGAGGAAAACTAATAAGGCATTCCTATTGCAACCCACAGCCCCTGCTTCCAATCCTACTGGATACCGCCAACCTGCACCCATCCCACGAGGCCCAATAAAGCCTTAGGCTGTGTTAGAATTATGATGACACCAGAAAGCAACATGGAGCCCCATTCCTCAGCTAGCAGCGAGCCAGGAACCAGCCAGGACATGGTCACAGCAAATTTTACATAGCCACTAAAGGATGCTTAAAAATTGATTTGCTCTGGTCTGCTGAAATCTCCATTGCAATGCGTTGGCTCTGCTGTGGGAACAGTGGCAAAACATACATCATCTTTAGCTTTGGTGGTTCCTTTTCTGTGAGAACTTAAATGGGACTTAAATGGTTCACAGGCCTTTTGTGTTCAAAGGGGTGAATTTCATACAAATTGCTTTCAGCCAAAGAGAGAAATTACTTTAAATTAGTCATTTCTTTTCTTAAGAGTAGTAAAAACCGTGTGCATTATGCAATAAGTAATACTTTCTAATTCCTGATAACTTCTAGTAATTAGATAAAAAGGGCTGGTTCATTCCTCCCCACTGAAAAATCCATGGGAGGAGAAAGCATAGCAGAAGGCCCAGAAAACTCCATGAGGCTGACAAAGTACATTTGAAGGGCACAAAAAATCCAGGCTTTGTTTTTCTATGGCTTGTCGAGTGTGCCGGCTATATAGTCTACCAGCTGCTCTCTGTTATACAACAGCCACTGCTGAGAATTTCAGTGACCACAGAACCCAGCCACATCATGGAAAACTTAGTTGTTCATGGTCTGGAGGACATGTGGATCAGGATTTGACCCTAAGTAATTGAATTACTTACTATTGTTTTTACTGAGAAAAGATTGCTCAATGACAGTGAAATCCTGGCTCCACTGAAGTCAATGGAAAAACTGCCATTGACTTTAATGGGCCCAGGATTTCACGCTTACTAGATTTAGTTAATTAGCAATTGAAAAATGAATATGTTTCCTAGAACCAATTTCTGCTTTCCTTTGTGGCTAAACCCCGTTGGCTTCAGCTGGAGATGAGACTGAGTAATGAGATTACTAAATATTGCAGAATGGCCAGAACAGACAAATTAAATAATGAATGTTAAGTGATTTTGCTGGGTGAGGGTGGAATGTCTTTCTCTGACTTAAGTAGTGGCACTGTCAGTGAGTTATGCAATGCTAAGTACTTCAGTGGACTAAATTTCATGGAGGTTGGAACAGGAACATATATTTGGCAATGTAAATCACTTCACAGACACAGCAAAGGATACAGAACTCTGGGACCTCAGCCTCCCCAACTTGTGCTGAAGGAGAATCCCAATTAGTTGTTACCATGGTTTTAAAGGAGAGATGTAGCTTATGAACATAGGCTCTTTTTCTGTTTGTGACTTGTACTCAGGCAACTTATCGTTTTTTCTTCTGGTGGTGGGTTTTTTTGGTTTTTGACTCTTTGTTATTAAAAATTATTTGCTGAATAATTTCAGCAAGTGAATCTGGGTTGATATTTGATAACCAAGATTCTAAATGTAATCTGTGTTGGTTAGTTTTGATTGGACACAGAAGTCTACCTAGACATTTATAGTGCACTTATCACTATGGTAACTGATCATAATACCTGAGGTCACATGGCATTATTTGTGTTCCCTACATGTGGGATGTGAATATTCTTTCAGCAAATAGTCTCTAAGAGTCCTATTAAAATTCACTGTTTTCATCAACATTCCGGCCAGTAAAAATATTTGCTAGAATATTTCAAGGAACACAAAGGTGAACACAGCCCCAGTGAATTCATTGAAATATCCAGCTGCTAATGTTGTGCAATATTCTCCCCACCCCAGAGAATTCTAAGGGTTGAACTGTGCACACTATGTGTGGCTGGGCTCTTAATGTACACTGTGGCTGGTAAACTCAAGTGCCCATTGTTATTGATATCCTTTTAACCTCTAATTACTGATGTGTCAGAAGCATGCTCAAAATCATTGACAGGAGTGCAAAGTGCTGTTATTACCCTGCTAGAGTGAAAACGCTGCTGTTCAGCCCTGCGCTGTTGGGAACAATCATTGCTCCATCCTGTACAACCCCAGTTTATCCACTGCTGATGGTGTTTTCTTTGCACAGAGCATTCATGCAAGTGCTAGTATAGTTTTCCCAGCTGTCTTGCATTCCAGGGGGAGATGACTCTGGTCTCACAGAGGAGGGCCCTGATTAAAGCCCCCAGAGTGGCAGAGATCAGCTTCTCTGCAAATGAAACCATGACACAGTTAAATGGGACAGGCTGGCAGCAGCTGGGATAAGTCCCGTGGTCTCGTCATCATCCAGGGCCTTCCATCTGTGGGCTGTAAATCTCCTGTTGGTAGTGTTGCTGTGCTTTGCAATCATCCCCTCCTCTTCTTTTCCCCTCCCCCATCCAGTCCAGCTACCTAGCAGCAGCAGCATGGATGCAAGGGCTGGAGTTTTTAATCCAGTAAAGCCTTGCTCTGTTAATCATGCCAGACAGTACTAGCAGCTTCTGCACGTGCCTGCCGCAAGCTGGATATGATTCTATTTCTGTCCTACCTCCTCAGCCCAGTCCCCTCCTCAGGGCATTTCAGACTCCACATATGCTCAGCAGCCTTCTCTAATGATGAGTGAGCTTGTCTAACAATAGGAGCCCTGGTGGTTTATCCCAGAGACATTCAAACCCCTCGCCACATCTTCTAATTAGAAAGGACCACCAAATCCTCTCCCCCCCCCTCATTTTATATCATGCTGGAGAATGAACCTCAGGCTGAGAGCACTGGTGTGCTGCCAATATTTTAAGAAGGGGGTCTCACAAAACTTTCTCCATGTAGCCTGTTTATAAATCCTGCACATCCGGGGGCAAGGGTGGAGTGCATATACTGCAAAGAGAAAGGCTGAGGGACTAAGGGAATCTATTAATTTGTTTTCCTGCTTAAATCAAAACACTCTCATTACCATCACCACTAGCAGGATAAGGGCTCTGTCCTTTTTGACAGAGGTTAATCACATTGTCTCCTTTTGCAGTTTGTTTCCCTTCCTGCTCCCATCTGGTCTGCTCCTCTTTCCTCGTTGTTTTTAAAGAGAAGACATAAGGACTATCACATCTAACATGGAAACTGCAGGGGTGATTTAGGCATGCACAATATAATTGCCCAGTTTGGAATTTGGACAGAATACTGGGGGTTAAACCCCTATTTTGTATCAGATGTCAGAAAATCTTGAATGACTATGAAGTTGTCAGGACTTTGTCTCAGCCAGTGGAGGGCATCCCCAGCTCTAGTGCTCATTAACCCCAAGGCAGGAAATTGGTTCAGCACTGACTCTGGAACTCAGTTACCATCACCACTCCCTGCACCCCTGGATTTGTCTGGGAGGTCTCCCAAGTCCCATATAAGTACTGATAAGACCCAATCCTCCTTGGCTTGTGAGAGTTGACAAGAACTCAGCTTGAGGTGGCATGGTGGCAGGTATGCATGACACATATACAGTTATATTTGATGTACATACACACATTGGCAAGCTTTCAAAACTTGGCTTCCATTTTTGCACAGCTTGCGGGTGCGAATAACCACAGGCACATTTTTGCATGGGTGATCATTTGCTGGTGCAGCTGAGGTAACTTAGACAACTACAAGCACCTGATGGCACCAAAAAATCATGCATAGAGATCTAAATTAACTGCATTATGCACTAGTTATTTGCACAGGTCCAACTGAAGGGAAGAAAGGGGAGGCATAGAAAAGGATAGATGAATATCAGGACCACCCTTTAGATGCATCTCTCCTCAGTAACTAGAATGCCCAGCTAATGTAATTGATTCACAACTTTCCTAGTGAACCTTATTCAGTGAGGATTTTCTCCTTTCCTTTGGCCAGAAGTACAAAGATGTGGAGCCCACTCTGAAGATCAAGGAGGTGGATGGCTTGGAGCTGGTGAAGAAGTTCTCAGAGGAGATGGAGAGCATGCTGCGCAGAAAAGTAGAAGCTGTTGAGGTACAAACTTGAGAACTTTATGGGGAAATCCCCTTCTGCCAACCACAAAGCTAGATGCACTGAAGGCCAAATGTTTAAAGGTACTTAGGCACCTAATGATGTAGATAGGATCCTAGTGGGAGTTACAAAGCAACTAGGCACCTAACTTCCATTGAAATCAATGGGACTCAGGTACCTATGTGCTTTTGAAAATCCCACGAGGTGCCTGCATCTTTAGGCTCCTAAATACCTCTAAAAATATCTGGTCTTGATTTCCCTGCAACTGCTAAGCTATGCAGGTATAAAGGTTATACGAGGAGTTCGTTGCCCATCCAAACAACAGCTGGTGCCTCTTGACTCCATCTGTTATTATGTAGCCACTAGCAGAAAGATACTAGCATACAAACAGAGAAATAGTGGCTTCTACCTCAGCCAGGGGTGAAAAATAAAACAAGTGACTTGGCTAGCTTCAAAATAAATATGAGATAATGAACGTTCATTCAAGAGATCCAGGGCTAACCCTCCAGAAGGTGAGACCCCTGCCCTGTGCAGTGAACACTGGCTATTGAAGAATGGCAGCCTGTTTGAACATTGTGTGGCCCAATGTGGCATACTGTGACTGTTGTCACTGAGCAATACCCACGGACTGTGAGTTTGACTCTTGCAGCTGCTTGAGAATGTGTATTGTGCGCATTAGTTGCTCTCTGATTGGGTGAGGTTCTTTGACCTGTGTTATGTAGAGAAGTCAAGCTAGAATCTGGATCATAATGGTCCTGTCCAGTCTTAACATCTATGACTCTGTTGTGTGCCAGTGTATTTACCCTAATTTTAGAAGTGCAGATCCATAGTCACACAGTCCTGGCTCCTTAAAAACCATTTGGTGTAAAAAAAGTAAAGATGGGCCAAAACAACAATGTTTGGATCTGGATCAAAAGGAAAGTTTAGGTGTGTTCAGATCCAGGGTTTTGGTTTGACTCATCAGAGAGCTAGGGACCTTCCATGAAGATTAGACTCAGATTCAAACTTGGATTGCCTTACTAAGGCCCATAACACAGCTATAGTTTATTGTGCAGTGTTGTAAATGCAGCTGTGTTTGAGCAGGATTCCATCTTAATCTAAACAAACGATCAGTTGATGCCCTGAAACATGAGATTTGATAATGCAGATGATTATTTTAGCTTCCATAGCTGGCAAAGTTTACCAATGGTCATAACGTTTCCTGGCCCTTTTGAAAATCCAGTCATCACACTGCTTGTCTGCGTTCCCTTTATGTTGGTGATAGGCTGAAGCTGGGCTGGCTCTGGGTTGTCTTTTTCACAGGGCTCCAGTTAAAGTGGAATGAAAACTTCTGTTGTTCTTCTGAATAGAAGTCTCTCTCCAGGGCTGCCCAGAGGATTCAGGGGGCCTGGGGCAAAGCAATTTCGGGGGCCCCTTCCATAAAAAAAAGTTGCAATACTATAGAATACTATATTCTCGTGGGGGCCCCTGTGGGATCCGGGGCCTGGGACAAATTGCCTCTCTTGCCTCCCCCCCGCCCCCTTCTGGGCAGCCCTGTCTCTCTCTATGAATATGCTCAGTGCCACGTACTCATTATGTGGGGGGGACAAAGTCTTAGGAGTTAGTACCTGTGAGTACACTCCCCAGATATGAAACTTGCTGCACAGAACTTTCGTTCCTTTATTGGATGCAGGGGAATTTGTAACCTCCCGTAGCTTCCTCTGCTATGCTGAACTAGATCTGAAGTCCAAGTCACTGGGTTTTCAGTATTTTGTGAACAATTCATGCTTCTGAAAAGACTTGTCTGGTGTTTCCCACTCATCCTCCCTTTGTGTGTGTTTGCATTAGAGGCTGGTGGAAGCAGCGGAAGACGCAGATCTGAACCATGAATTCAACTCCTCTCTGGTGGTACGTTCATATCCTTCAATGACAAAGCCCTGATTCATGTGACAGGGAGCCTTGAAGGAACTGGCCAATAGCCAGGCATGGTCTGCCAATCCCAGGAGCACCCAGTTATCTAACCATCCCATTCCTAGGCATGTTGGGTATTTCCTTGCCTTCAAAGCACCCAGTAGCACATTAATAACTCACTCCTGTCTCATTAGGAGTCATTCTGATTAAATAAGTGATTCCCATGGCAGGTCCAGGGCATGACGGCAGCTCCTCACCCTGCCACAGTGGTAGTAAACTCATGCTGAAGAGCACCCTTCAGATTCTTGCTGCACATGCTGGTGGCAGCTGGGGATGTTGCAGAAAGAAGGGTGCTGATTCCTTCCACTCCAGACTCTCTGGCACCCCCAGCTGTGGCTAACTCATGGGATGCCCTTAAAGGTGATCTCCAAAGGAAGATCTCCTGTGTGCTGTGCCATCCTGGGAGAAAGGGGTGCTTTGTGATCAGTAGGAGAGGAAGTGGAGTTTTAACAGGGGGAATAACAGGGACTCCGAATGATGGATAAGTGGAACCTCTCCACTTCCTCTTGGATTGGTATATTCCATTGTAAACCTCACTTCTTGTCATTTGGCTGCAAAAAGCTGGTGGGGCTGGTGAGTTGATCTGATCACAGACTGGCAGTGTTTTGAGCATTGGCCTGCTAAACCCAGGGTTGTGAGTTCAATCCTTGAGGGAGCCATTTAGGGATCTGGGGCAAAAATCTGTCTGGGGATTTATCCTGCTTTGAGCAGGGGGTTGGACTAGATGACCTCCTGAGGTCCCTTCCAACCCTGATATTCTATGATTCTATGACTACCAGGTAAGAGTGATGACTTGGCCATTATCAGTTCTACCGGAGCTACCTGAACACAGCTGTCAAAGAGGGTGGGGTGAAGGATTAAAGATCGAGGCTACATCTACACTGCATGCTTCTTTCAGTGGAGTGGAGCATATGTTCTCAGGTAGTCCCCCTAGCATGGGTTTAAGTAGCAGTGTAGATGGTCAGGTATGGCTTAGACAAGGCGTACAGATATGCGTGAAAGGTATGGGCATGTACCCAAGTACATGGCTCTCTACTTGCCCAAGCTGTGCCTTCCCATATGCACTGCTGTTTTTAGCTGCAGGAAAAGGCTACAGCAGTGGGGAAAATCTCTGGCAGCAGGGAGGCAGTGGGGAAAGGCTCTGCAAGCTCCTTGCTGCTGGAGCCTTTCCCCACTGCAGGGAAGGATTCTGGCAGTGGGGAAGGGCTCCAGAGGGAGGGAGGCAGCGAGGAAAAGCAGGGAAGGATTATTTTTTTTCTGGCAGTACCGATAATAAACTCTCTTGATGTCTTTCCCCTTTCCTCTGTCTCATTGCTCCTCATCAACAGTTTGATTACTACAACTCTCTCCTGATTAACGAGAAGGATGAGAATGATAATTATGTGGAGCTTGGAGACGAATTCATTCTGGAACCAAATGAGCATTTCAATAATCTGCTGGTGAACACAACGTACAGCGATGTGCAACTCCCAACCAATGTCTACAACAAAGGTAATCGGGCTCTTACCTCTGACTTCACAACCCAGTGAGGGGAACCTGGAAACTACAGTGGAATAACAACACAAATAGGAGGGCGGGAAGTGAAAGATAGAGAATAAAGGTTGTACTGTGACTTTAAGGCACTGTCTTTCTGGTGGCAGTGAGGAGCTCTGGGAGGCCTCGTGCCTACTGCAGCAGCATCATTGCAATTGTGCTTGGTTACTGTCCTCCCCTCCTTGTGAATCCACACATCTGCCAGTCACAATCTGGCCTTAAATCAGGAGCTGGCCTATCTCTATTGGAATTGGTGGGCAAGCTGCTGAAACATGGGGCTGCATAGTCCTTACAGGCTGAGGTTCTTGACCACAATTGTCCTAAAGTTGCTGCCCAATTCTATTGACATATCAGGCTGCCTCCAGCCACTGGCTCTGTGCCTGCCAGACTATCAATCCTTCTCCTTGTGTACATTTTGGCAGGAAATGCTCCCTTACTTCTGTCTTAGGTTGGGCTCATCTCCTATGACTGTCTGTATGTGAGCTCAATGAAGCTACAGGTACAAACAGAGGCAGGTGCTGGTGATTATATCCTTAGTGATTACATCATTCCAGGGCCAATGCAAAGAGAGAGGTTTTTTTCTCCTAAACATTTTAAATGAATTTCATGCTGAGCTGACAGCCCTAGGGACTATAATCTAGGGCACAAAAGATCCATGTGTTCCATAAACACCCGTTCCCTGGGAGGTCTCCAATCCAACTACTGACCATACTCAGCCCTGCTTAGCCTCTAAAACCACAGGACTTCAGCTGCTTAAACCAGGTCATCTATCATCTTGCAAGCAGCCAAGCCTCTAACCCAGTGATACTCAGACTGAGACTTGGGAGCTGCAAGTGGCTCTTTAATGCGTCGCCTGCGGCTCTTTGCAGCACATGATATTAAAACAGTGTGTGATTTAATTATTAACCAGTCATGAAGCTTTTACTCTGTTACTAACCAATTGTAGTTGGTAAAATAATAATACTTGTTCAGGTTTCAGAGTAGCAGCCGTGTTAGTCTGTATCCGCAAAAAGAACAGGAGTACTTGTGGCACCTTAGAGACTAACAAATTTCTGCCTGTTCTTTTTGTGAATACTTGTTCAGTCATTTTTGCTGTGAGAATAATATATATTAAATGAAACAATGAATTCACACCACTGTGGCTCTTTTGCGTAATGTTGGTCGCTAACTTGGCGCCTGAACCACTGAGGTCTGAGTGTCACTGCTCTAGCCCTTCACTTACAAACACTCGTGAGTCCCCTGATTTATTTGGCCTACAGTGATTCCCTTTTAAAGCTTCGCTATCATTATTTGTTATACTGTTAGATTTAGAAATTATATACGCCACCACAAAGTTCAAAAGCTTGAGAGGGTTTTATTGCAGAAAGAGGGTTTTGATCAAAGCCTCTCGTGTCCTGTTGCTGCTGCTCCATTTTACCCTCTCTGGTGCTGGAGTAGATACCACTACAAGCTGTCTCATGTCAGCCTCAGATGTCTTATGTAAATCTTCAGATTTACACAGGTGTAAGTGAGATCGGGGGTCCGGGATCAGAGATCAGGCCTTGGGGGAGAAGCAGAGACAGAGGAATGGAATGAAGAAAACCAGAGGAGGGATATCAAAAAAGAGAGTAATAGGAGAAAGATGGAGGGTTTTAAATCTAAGGTCTTGTCTACACTTGGTAATTGCATCATGTTAGAACATAACTGGAGGAGTCCTGATAACCAGCGCACAATGTTAAACACTCACTGTAACCAGGGACTGTCATGTTTAACATTGTTTCAGCTGGTTGGGCTACCACAGCCAGCTGGTATGATGATATAACACAACAATCCCTGTTTATACTGAGCGCTACATTGTATTTAACCTTGAGTTAATTACCATAACCCCTTGGGATCCTGTTCTAACTTGATGTAAATCACCCAAGGTAGATAAACCCCAGAAGAGGAAGGGAGATGATGTGTGACCAAGCAGAGTTTTAACTTGTGATTGCTAGTGGTGACTTACATTCCAGGATTTGCTTGAACGGTGAAGACAATTCCTCTTGCAATGTTTGTTTTAAAGCCAGTTTCAATATGATATTTGTCATCATGAAGGGAGTGACAGTAGTGAGGAATACATGTTGTAATTGTGTTCAGACCATGAAGAATCATTGTATGTACAGGCTCCACGCTGTCTAGGTCTTTCTCTTTGTTCCCACCACTCTCCTCTATACTGTGCTTTTTTTTCCCCCTGTTGCACCGTTCCTTCCCCTCTCCCTATGTTTCCTGGCACCGCCTTTCCCCACAGACCCTGGCATATTGAATGGAGTTTACATGTCAGAAGCCTTGAATCCTATTTTTGTGGACAATTTCCAAAGAGACCCAACACTGACCTGGCAGTACTTTGGCAGCTCCACAGGATTCTTCAGACTTTACCCAGGTAAAGAGGCTCAGACATTCCTAGCCCTTTCTCTAAAACATGAAACACACCAGGGAAGGGAACACATTGATACAGAACCTATTCTGGGAAGCCTAGGGATAGGTGGATCACTGCCTTCCATTGTAGAATAGTAAGTATGGATTACATAGGGGGCTGGGGTTAGATTCCCCAGAAGGGAGACCTCTTGGAAATAACCACCAACCACAGGTTGCCTGAGCTGATTGAACTGGGATGGTGTGCACCAAAGGCACATTCCTGTAAAAGAGTAACACTGGTGGCAATAGAAGACTCTCATTCTCTAGCCCAGGGGTCAGCAACCTTTCAGAAGTGGTGTGCCAAGTCTTCATTTATTCACTCAGATTTAAGGTTCTGCATGCCAGTAATACATTAACCTTTTTAGAAGGTCTCTTTCTATAAGTCTATAATATATAACTAAACTATTGTTGTATGTAAAGTAAATAACATTTAAAAAAACGTTTAAGAAGCTTAATTTAAAATTAAATTAAAATGCAGAGCTCCCTGGACCAGTGGCCAGGACCCAGGCAGTGTGAGTGCCACTGAAAATCAGCTCGCGTGCCGCCTTTGGCACAAGTGCCATAGGTTGCCTACCCCTGCTCTAGCCACTAGCTACCATACAGGGGGGACAACACAACCAATGTGTTGCACTTGTGACACTAGGAGGTATTCTGCTTGCCTTTATGAGCTTCAGGCTGACTGCCTGCTGTAGTGCCATCTGCCCTGAGAAAGCCATGGCAAAGCCTTTAGTGCTCAATCTGGGCCACACACCTGTCTCTCCTTCTACTTTTTAAGGTTCTCAACCATTCTGTAAGAAAAAAGATACAATATTGCCAACCTCAAGAGATCAAATATCAGTCAGACCCCCCCCAAAAATCATGAGATTGGCCCCCCAAAAATCTGTTTTTTCCCCAAAAAGTTTATATTTTGGTTTTGGTCTGTCTTCTGATTGTTTTGAACTCCCCCTGCCCATCACGTACGTGTGTGTGTGTGTGTGTGTGTGTGTGTGTGTGTGTGTGTGTGTGTGTGTGTGTGTGTGTGTGTGTGTGTGTGTGTGTGTGTGTGAATCAGTGTTGCCCACTCTCCCATATGTATTGGGTAAGGGGCAGGAGCTTACACTCCTACATCTGACCAGCAATTAATTCTGCCCTGGTCCAGCCCTGCTCTGCTCCTTGTGGGATTCTTCATCCTCTCTCCCAGGCCTGCGGGGTGGAGACTGCAGCAGTGTCCTCTCTCCCACTTCCAGGCTGACGGGGGGGAGTTTAGCTCCCAATCCCCTCTTATGAGAATGGTTGGGCTGCTGATGAGAGGGGGAGGAGGGAAGAGCTCTTCCTTTAGCAACTCTAGTTGGTTGCTCAGCCCCAGGAGGCAGGCACATAGGGCAGGCAGCCAATCAGAGGCCTCAAATTCACTAGAGATGGAGCTTCTCACGTCATCGTCAAACTGGCTTCAACCTCAGCCAAAATCACCTCATAGAGTCAGCAGCACTGCAGATATTGGAGAAAGCTGTGTACAAATGGTATAAAGATGAAAGTAAATGCATTCCCTCCCCAATTTTTCAACGTTCCTGAGAGCACCAGGCACAGCCCAGTGACATTTTGCATAAAAAATTAATCAACACATTCAAGGGACTGTGTGAAGGCCAGAAATTAAAGCTAGGAAAGCTTTGTGTGTATTTATCCAGCGTGCCTGCTGCTATAACTGTTGGAGCTCTGCTGTTGGTTGTGGGGGTCACGTGACCTTGTGAACTAAAATAGTGAGGTCTCAGAGCTAAGCATAATTGAAGGTCTGGTGCCTGCAGGGGTGGGGAGCCAAGGCCTGTTTTTCTGAGTGATTAAGCCACTGAGTCCTCCTTTTGCTGCTCTGTTCAGGGATAAAGTGGATGCCAGATGAGAATGGAGTCATCTCCTTCGACTGCAGGAATCGAGGCTGGTGAGAGATTAGGCCCCACCATCTCTTTCTTTCTCTCTCGCCCCCTTTTTCTCCTCTTCTTTTGGAACTTTGATTGACCCTTGTCCTGATTTTTGTTCCCCCTCCCCTTCCTAGTGTGGGTTACAGAGACCTGAATGGTGAGTGCACAGACGTCACAGTCCACTGTCTGCAGTGGGGAGTCTAATCAGAGCCTCTGTTGCACACTGCTCCTGGGAGAAAGAGATAAGCTAGTGATAAACTAGTGTTTAAGCAATCACATTGTAGCATACTGGATTAGAGAGTGTTGTCCATCCCCTTCCAACACCCCTCCCTCCATCTTGGGGTCTAACATCTCATACGGAATCACTGTCAGTGACACCCTTCTTTATCCCCTCCACTTTATGAGACTGCAGAACAATGGGATGGGACTGTTCAGAGTCCATCAATTCCACTCTCTGAATCAGTCACCTCAGTAGCAGGGATCACTGTTAAATAACATCAAGTTCCCTCTGTCAGCTAGGTCTGAGCATATCACCTCTGCAGCACTCCCAGCCTTTGCCAGTCCTGTAAACAAGAACCCAGGTCCAGCAGAGCACTACTGTTAAACAGCAGGACAGCCTCGTCATATTTATATGAGTGGTACATCCAGCATGGGATAAAGGGTACATTCCCAAGTCTGCCACTGCCAGGCTGCTGCTCCAGACATGCATGTTATAGTGGGTCTAGAATCAAGGACCTGATATGGCCAATGGTATGCCCAGAATTCTGCCTTCCCCGGTGCTTATGTTGTACCAGCTTCTCTTCTCTCCCAATCCTATAAAGGTACATCCAGGCAGCCACCTCGCCCAAGGACATTATAATCGTGGTGGACATCAGTGGGAGCATGAAGGGTCTGCTGATGACCATTGCCAAATACACCATCATCACCATTTTGGACACTTTGGGGGAAAATGATTTCGTCAATATTATTGCAGTAAGTGTATCCCAGTCTAAATATAAAACAACTCACCCTGTCAATCATGCCTGTCTTTCAGCTCCACTAGCCAACCATGCAGGGATAGCAGTAATATCACTACAGCACTTAGCTCTAGAGTTCGATGGGAATGGGAAACAAAAACAAATCAGTTATGACAAGTCAGTTGCAAGTACTTTGAGTGACCAGCAGGGTAGATGCTAATTCCTTATTCACCCTGTGATTGACATTAAAAGCTTGTTTGTTCCTTTTCCTAATTTTATTCCTTTTCTTATTGAAACAAAACTTTAGTAATGATACAAGAACTCAGTCTGCAACTATATCATCTTGGTCAGTGACTCTTTCCTATTTCACAGACTAAACTCAGAGGGACGGAGTCAGTACTGGGATGGGGACACTTGGTGCTTCAGGAAGTGATGGTGCTATTTTGATTTATGGCTGTCATCCCTCTGAGTCAGTAACACTCCAGCCTGGTGCTAGGAGGCATTGTGCTGCTGAAGCTGCTATCTTTCGCGTGAGATGTATAAGCAAAATCCTGACTACTTGTGGTCAAGAAAGAGAGCACTTTTCTGAAGAGTAGTGATATTAACTTGTTTATGTCCTGGCTGGGATTACCATGATACATCAGTCTCTGCACTGACTTCCCATAGAACAGAGTCCAGGAAAAGGTCAAGGTCCTGATTTTCAAAGTTTTCCATGGAATTTCTCCCTCTATGTGACCATGACTTCCTGTGACACCATTGGAACAATAAGACAGTTGACCAGTACAGGGGTGGCTCCTGACCACAGAAGACAGAACTTGCACAGGATCAAGACTATGGAACTCAATGCCAAAGAAAAAGAGAGTGATTGCAAACCTCTTCCCTTTCAGAGCTAAATACAAACCCCAGCTCTTTGCCCAGGATTTCCCATAATTATACCCTCATTCTTATAGATTTATGGGAACACAACACCAAAATCCCTAAGCTTGTCCCCTGCTGGTAGGGAAGGAAGTGAGAGTTCATTGTTATCTGTTTCGGTTGCTAAACTATTCCATTGATGGGAGCCATATAAGTACCTGGATGGATAGATGGAGAAGTGAGCAGTGTTGATTCAGGAACAGAGGGAAATCATACTAAGCTGGGAGGGTTTTATTTGTTAGTTTTTTAAAGAGATGTATATAATATATGTCCCCTTGTGTATTGTAATCTGAGAATTTAAGTGCTAATGTAAATTAGTCTTTTGCACAGATACTAGAGTGTGGAGAAGACTGCTGGAACTCTGTTAATAAAATAGCATTAACCCTGCACCTATGGGTGTGCCTGGATTTAATCTGCCAATATGCTACAATTTATTTAATGTATTATTTTAAAAGGCAGGATTTTAAAAAGTGTAATGTGTCTAGAGCACAAAATTGGCACAATAAAATTCTAAATAAAGAGCAAAATAAAACAGTGTAACTGTAAAATTTTTAGATGCTGTTTTTATCCCTATAAATGTCCTCTTACGAATCTTACTTTCAAGAGATTCCTTTTATCGCTAACCCTATTCTTTTACTTCTCTCTTTTCAGTACAATGATTATGTTCATTATGTTGAACCCTGTTTCAAGGGCATCCTGGTCCAAGCAGACAGAGATAACAGAGAGGTGAGTGCCAGACTCAGAGGTGTTGTTGGGACAGCTCTCTTATTGTAGTTGAGTTAGTGGGACTGTGATGCTTTGGTGGGAAACTCCAAGGACAGGAAGCAACTGATGTCCCAAAAACATGTGGATTTTTATTTCTGAGACCTAGAGCCAGATTCACGGTGACACACTATCTGCTCTGCATCTCGCTGGATATGCAAAGCGGCTGTAAACTCAGTGAAGCTGGCTGGTTAAACCAAGTTTACAACTGATTTGTGTCTCTGGAGCAGCACAAACTAGCCAGAGCATACCAGTCAATCTTTCCTGTCCTATCACAAGGAACAAAAGCACATAACTCTCAAGAGCACTCCGTGTGCCATTTCTAAAAGCTCAGACCTTCCATCCACATCCTTGGCCCTCAGAAAAGTGGGAATTCAGCCCTTTCCCAGTAAATGTCTGGTCACCAATGAACGCTGCAGTCTAGGTTCCCCCTTTCGTAGGGCACTTTTTCAGTGTGCTTTGCTGATAGCTGCTTTTCTAATCTGGGAGTGATGAGCAGCTGTAGCCCTAAGGTGGTCATTGTGCATCTGACTGCTGTAAGATGCACCTCCCTCCTGGCTGGGATGTATTTTTAGTTCTGATTATATCTCCCTTGTTTCTCTCGCTCTCAATCTTGTGGAGGTGGCTCATACTCACCTTGTCCTCATAGTCCACAGTTAACATTATCAGAATGTTTCTCTCCACATTTCTTACCAAACTCCCCTGTGTTTCACCCTCAGCAAAGGACAAATCTCCAAAGAGAGGCACTGCTATTTCTGGCAGTTATTTATGAACGTGCTGTGCAGCAGCTTATAGTATAGCACATATGTGAACGTGAGTGCCCCGTGATAGAACTGTTATTGGAGTAGCCTATTGACTTTCACATCTGTAGACGCTATAGTGGAAGCTTGCCCAGCCATCTAGAGTAGTCATGTGTCCTGAAATACAGGGTTTCTTTGGCCCTGTGTCACCCTTCTCTCCCCTGTCCTGAGAATTCTGCCTTCCTTCTGTCCGCATCTCATATCTGCCATGTGTTTCTCACTTCATGCTAGCACTTTAAGCAGTTGGTGGATGAGCTGCAGGCAAAAGGAGTGGGGACCGTCAACAAAGCCGTGCTGGAATCCTTCAAAATCCTGAGGGAGGTAAGAGCATTTTGTGTCAAGGGTGTTAAAGAGCATGCTCACTTCTCCCTGCTTCCCCACTCCCCCTTCTTCCGCGTGTCTCATGGCACTGTACAGCTGGCATCATGTCAGGGGGAATTCTCCTAGTGCAGTGAAATGAACGTTTTCTGACAGGGCCAAAAGTTGCTGATGAGCATCTTGGCTGTGATTGTGACATGGATGGTGATGGTGATGATGATGAACTTGGGCACTCTGACTTTAGGGAGCTGTTTGTTTATTAATTTATTTAAAATGCTCAAACCCGTTATTGCTCCCGATGAGGCTAGTAATAAAGGGGGCATTGCCATGCCAAAGGAAAGTGGGTAGCTGATGTGGCATAGAGCCAGTTGCTGTAAATAGTCACCTTTCCCCAGGGAAAAGTGACCCCATAGATCAGTGCCTTGAATCGTTCATAATTATGTCCCTCAGTGCTGATGTTAAATTCATTCTGTTTAATCAGAGCTTATTACTTCATATTTCAGTGCTGTGCCAATTCATCAGTGCCTGAAAATGAATGATTGATTGACTGCTAGCTAAGTGACAGGAGAAGGAAGAGGGGGGCAGACTGATACAGACTAACACAGCTACCACTCTAAAAGGGGGGACGGAGACAGCTTTTTAACAAAAAGGCTTAAAATAACATAATTAAACCGACTGTATTCACTGGGCCAAATTCAGTTACTTGGGTAAAAATCTCTGTGACTTAAATGGGAGCAGAGTTAGGCCAACACTAAGTGTTGTTGAAAATCTCATCCTTATTCTCTCCTCCTATTACATCTCATATTGTCTGGGAAACTAATAGGACGGAGTTCAGATCTCATGTACACCAGTGTTAATTAGGAGTAACTCTCCTGAAGTCAGTGGAGTTACACCCTTGAGAGCATGCTTCCAATCAGGCCTGTCGTGCTCTTGAGTCCATGACAGTATCAAACAGCATATAGAAGCTCACAGTGCTGATTGTGATACTGAGGGATACGCTGAAGAAGCTAGTAGTGATTGTGATTTCAATAGCTGTGAGCTGGTAGTGTTGCTAGCAAATATAATGATACTGGTGATATGATGATGCTGGTTGTAGTGACATAAAATGTCACTGCAGAGATGATAATATAAATGACAAGATGATAGCAATCATTCTGATAATGAAGGGTATTAGTGAGCAACGGCAAATGTCATTATGATTAAGGTATTAGATTGTTTTTACTTCTCGGTTTATTTTTGTGTTTAATTTCCCAAGGATCAACACAGTGATTCATATAGAAAATACCATATGTAAAATAAAACAGTGACAGTCATCCAAGGTGTTCCAATCACCTACTATGCCCAAGACAGTCATGCAAGATTTATTATGTTATGTGAGCAATTGGGACCTCAATAGTCATCACACAAAAGCATGACTCAGCTTTGTTCCTTAACGATTGCTGAAGGATATTAAAAAAAAAAAAAAAAAAAAAAAAGTACCAAGTCCCAGTGTAACCCACTCTCCTAAGTGCACCTGCAGCCCTAGAGTACTACTAAGGACACTGACACCCTTGATGCTAACAAGATGGTGTTATTGATAGTAAATATGGTGGTGAGGTTAGCTGTACCATGTGCTAGAGGTGTTGACATATTTGGCCTGATTTTCCACTCACACCAGTTTTGCACAATTGGCTATAGTGGAGATGTTCCTGATTTACTCTATAGTGAAAGTGTGATCAGAATTCTGCCCAGGGATGGTATTGTGGGTAATGGCAGGAGCTGAGATAATAGGGTGGTGGTATTAGCACTAATTGTGATTGGAGCTGATGTGTGAAAATGGTAATCTGGTGTTGTCATTCTGATGCTGATAATGAGATATCGGCAATTACAAGGTGATGCTTTATGGGAAGAGGATGATCTAAAGGATGAGGGAAGCAGTTGTGATTTAATGCTAAAATCATTCATTTGGAATACATCTTTAATGGTCACTTATCTAGTACATCCCTGTGTATGGTGACAAAATTACTCCTCACTAAAACCAGTCAGATCCTCTGCTGGAGTAAATTAGTGTATTGAAATTACTGATTCACAACAGCAGAGTATCTGGCTCCAAGTGTCTAGTGTAGCCCTGATTATCTATAATGATAATGATTACAAATTGCCAAGGGCGGTTTTGCTCCTTAGCACAATTGTTTTTAGAATTATAGGCCCAGGTTTTCCGGCCCACTAGAGATCCACTCAATGATGGACGAGGAGTCTGGGGTTGGAAAAAAGGTGGTATTTCGCCTTCTTTATATTCCCACAAATCTGGGGCAGCTAAGGGCTACTTTGGAAGAGCGTAGAACAGCTTCAGGAGAACAGTTAGCAGCTCTACACCTTTCTGGGATGTCCCCTCTTCAGGGGGAATCCTCAAGAAGTCAGTTACACCAGCTTGACAGCCTTGTACTGCCCGAGTGATACTAAGGGGCTGAAGAAAGACCCAGAATCTGGTCCATAGAGCTTTCGGTGGTATTTAAATTGTAATTCCAACTGTGTCCTAAGCTTCTGGGCCAAGATTTTCAAAACTGGTTGCTGATTTATGGTAGCCTCAATTTTTGGTGAGACCCTAGCCTCTGAAAATCGGACCCCTTTAAAGTGTCTCACATTGAGCACCCAGAAATTGAGGTTAGTCACTTATGACAGCCTTGGCCATTACTTCTTGCTGATTGAGAATAACTGATCCCTTGAAAAAGAATGGTCTAGTGCAGTGTTTTTCAAACTGGGGTCTGCAGACCCCTGGGGATCCGCGAGGGTACTCCAGGGGGTCTGCGGGCCCCACTGATCAACTCCTTCCCCTCCCTACCTCAAGTCCTCCCCCCTCCCTCCTAGCACCTCCTGCATGCCGGGCTGCAGGAGGCGCTGGGAGGGAGGGGGAAGAGCAGGGACGTGGTGCACTTGGGGGAAGGGGCAGAAAGAAGCAGGGTGGAGTGGGGGTGGGAGTGGAGCCTTGGGGGAAGGGGTGGAGTGGGAGAGCTTGGGGGGGCCGCAAAAATTTTTAAATCAAAATGGGGGTCCTCGTTGCTAAAATTTGAGACCTGCAGGTCTAGCGAGTAGAAAAGGGTAGCTGGGTGTCAGGTCTCCTTGGTTCTATTCCTAGCACTTTCACTGACTCTGTGTAACCTTGGACATATCATTTGAACGCTCCCTGCTTTGATTTACCCATATATAAATTGGGTACAATAATACTAATTTGCCTCACAGGGGTGATGTGAGGCTTACTTAATTAACATTTATCAAGTGTTTTGAAATCCTGGCATGTAAGGTGCTATGTAAGTGCCAGATAGTATTGCTTACCTGTGAGTAAACATTTATCTTGTCTCTCCTCAGCCTTCTGTTCTCTTCAGTGGGGTTGCCTTGCCCCATTCTCTTAATCTTTCCATACAGGACTTATTTTTCCAAACTTTTTATCCTGTCTGTTGCTCTCTTCTGAACTGGCTCCAGTTAGTCTGTCTTCTATGAAACATGGTGCTCTAAACTGGAAGAAGTGTTCTAGTTAAGGCCTACCAAGTGCCAAACAGAGCAGAATAATTACCTTGCATGTTTGACACATAATACTCCTTTTAACACATCCCAAGAGAGCAGTTACCTTTCTTTCAATAGTCTCACATTGTTAATTCATATTGAGTTGATCTGTCCCTGGGGTATACCTTCCTAGCTGGGATTCAGTCTTTGAGTTAACAGACTACAGATTCATTTTCTCTTGTTCCGTATTTGTGCTCATCACTGTTCCTTCCTATGTAAACCAATTTATATTTCTTTTCATATGAATCTCATGGGGTCACACATGTAGGGTATGTCTACATAGCAAAAGTAAATCCCCTGGTAGCAAGTCCCAGAGCCTGGGTCTAGAGACTCAGGCTTGCAGGGCTTGTGCTATGGTGCTAAAAATAGCTGTCAGAGTGGTAGCCATGTTAGTCTGTATCAGCAAAAACAATGAGGAGTCCTTGTGGCACCTTAGAAACTAACAAATTTATTTGGGCATAAGCTTTTGGGGGCTAAAACCCACTTCATCAGATGCATGGAGTGGAAAATACAGTAGGCAGGTATAAATACACAGCACATGAAAAGATGGGAGTTGCCTTACCAAGTGTGGGTGGGGGGGGTCAATGCTAACGAGCCAATGCTAACGAGCCAATTCAATTAAGGTGGAGAGGACTATTCTCAACAGTTGACAAGAAGGGGTGAATACCAAGGGAGGGAAAATCACTTTTGTAGTGCTAATGAGGCCAATGCAATCAAGGTGGCCCATTTCAAACAGTTGACAAGAAGGTGTGAGTATCAGCAGAGGGAAATTAGTTTTTGTAGTGACCCATCCACTCCCAGTCTTTATTCAGGCCTAATTTGATGGTGTCCAGTTTGCAAATTAATTCCAGTTCTGCAGTTTCTCATTGGAGTCTGTTTTTGAATTTTTGTTGTTGAAGAATTGCCACTTTTAAGTCTGTTATTGAGTGTCCAGGGAGATTGAAGTGTTCTCCTACTGGTTTTTGAACGTTATAATTCTTGATGTCAGATTTGTGTCCATTTATTCTTTTGCGTGGAGACCGTCCGGTTTGGCCAACGTACAAGGCGGAGGGGCATTGCTGGCACATGATGGCATATATCACATTGGTAGATGTGCGGTGAACGAGCCCCTGATGGTGTGGCTGATGTGATTAGATCCTATGATGGTGTCCCTTGAATAGATATGCGGACAGAGTTGGCAACGGGGTTTATTGCAGGGAATTGAATTAGCCTCCTTAGCACTGACCCCCCACTTGGTCAGGCAACTCCTATCTTTTCATGTGCTGTATATTTATATCTGCTTACTGTATTTTCCACTCTATTCATCTGATGAAGTGGGTTATAGCCCACGAAAGCTTATGCCCAAATAAATTTGTTAGTCTCTAAGGTGCCACAAGGACTCCTCATTGTTTTTACTGATACAGACTAACACGGCTACCCCTCTGAAACCTGTCAAAGGAAATAGGGATTAAAGAAGGTTGCTTTCCTGATCTTGGAAAAGACATAAGCTGCCCATGGAAAGCCCAGTATAAGCCTGAGTCAGTCTCTGCTCCTATTAGATCACACTCAGAACCTCCTCTCAACCTGACACCAACCCATTAAATGGGTACATGAACTCTGTCAGATTCTGAAGTAATATAAATGGTGGGGTGAGTTATATACATGTTGGGTGTAAGCTGGTCAAAAAAATGTGTGTGAGTGGCACCAAACTTGCATTTGATAATGTGTGTAGTTTACACAGATGTGGTGTTTTACAGGGAGCAAACACAGCTCCTGGTGTAGCTCTGAGGTCAAGGGGATTTGTGTCTCCTTATGCCAGAGCTGGGTGCAGAAGTGTCGAGCATGGCAAGTGTTAGTTAGTTAGTGGGGGAGGGGCTGCTGTACCTCATTACCTCCTGCTTCATGCCCCTTCTTTCCCATAGGGCCAGGGCCTCAACAGGTGTAAAATGGAGTGGCTCCACTGAATTCAATGAGGTTGTATTAACCTACACCTGCTAAGGATCTGACCCCTGTAATGCAAATTACCCTAATTGGGCCATACTCTTGGAAATCTGTTGCAACATCATGGCTTCAATTAGGAGACTCCTGCTTTACACAAGCATGAGAGAGCAGAATCAGGCACCTGTGGTCTCAAACCCAGGCCTATAGGGTTGCTAAGCAACAGCCTGACCCACTGTGCCACAGTACTGCAAGGTGAGATGAGGGAACTGTAGCTGATACCCCACCAGCAGAGGCTACCACCGCCAACTCAGTGAGGTCAGTTGGCTAGCAGCAGACTGATGATTGGGCTCTACTGGGTATAAAATTTCTTGTTCCTGTCCCACTACTTGTTTGAGCAGCTAGTTTTAGGCCTGTATCTGTCCAGGCCCCCTGAGACCAAGTCCTGGCCTCCTTGCTGGGTTCCTACTCCTTGTCCCTGGTTCCTGCTGCTTTGCTTTGTTCCCTGTTCCTGCTACCACACCTGCTTCCTAAATTAATGACTCTGGCTTGGCCCTTGGTGTGACTTCTGACTGTGACCCTAACTCCACTCACTGCTCTGAACACTAGGGAGCTTCAAGCACAGTGTTTACAAAGATGTTACGCTGGCTTTATACCAGTGTAAACTAAATCAGAATATCTTCCGCTGAATCCCAAATCAATGCATGTTACCTCTTCTTTGCAGTTTACACCACTGTTTATTTCATCACTGAATTTAACCCAGAAACTTTCCTGGGAGTTGCACCTGCATCTACAAGGTTGCAAACTTGCATTTGTCTGTATTTGGTCCTCTGTGTTCAGTTTTTCTAGCCAATTGTGTATCTATCATATTTCTCTATTTCAGCCACATTCTCTAGTTCAGTAGTTCTCAAACTTTTGTACTAGTGACCCCTTTCACACTGCAAGCCTCTGAGTGCGACCCCCCCCCCCCCTTATACATTAAAAACATTTTTAAATATATTTAACACCATTATAAATGCTGGATGCAAAGCGGGGTTTGGGGTAGAGGCTGACAGCTTGCGACCCCCCCACGTAATAACCTTGCGACCCTCTGCGGGGTCCCGACCCCCAGTTTGAAAACCCCTGCTCTAGTTAAATATCACATGGGAGGATGTTAAATAAGTTATTGAAGTAGAGGTATGCTGTGTCCATTGCATTTCATTCAGCCAGTAACCTATGATTTTTCTGATTATCTGTGTTTCCTCTGGGTGCTCACAAATTAACTGTATTATTAATTGTTCTAGTAACTTACCAAATATTGAAGCTCAACTTACTGATCAACTTTCCATCCTCCTTTGAAAACAAGTTTTTGTTCATTCTTTTGAGAACTCGTTTGTTCTTTGTTAGGTCTCAAAGATTGTTGTAGGTAGACCAGATGCACCTTATGCTAGTTCTTTCACCTCTCTAGCTTTAATTCCATTGGACATTGCTGATTTGAATATGTCCAGTTTATATAGTCTTTAACCTAACCCTTGTGATTCTACCTTGAAACTCTCCCTTTCTCTCTTACCTACTACTGCATTGTCTGTCCTGTCACTACTGTCCCTTTTAAGAGTGAAGCAAAGCAGTTATTAAGCATTCCAGCCTGATTCTTGTTCTCTCTTATTTGTTCTCCAGCCTTTATAAATTGTGGACCTATACTTTCCTTACTTGTTTTCGTGCTTCTTAGTATATGTATTTATAAAGTTTCTTGCTCTTTTTTACATCCTTTGCTAACAGTGCTTTATTTTGTGCCGTTGATTTTTGCAGGATATGTCTTCTTATACAAAGACACAATTGCCTGTTTTTTTCCATTTTCTTTATGTGGTCTTTTATTTGTCCTGCTTTTACCTTGCTTTTCCTTCTCTGCTCTGCTAGCTTCCAGCTCCCCTGAGTCCTTTAGTTTCGTTCCTCAGGAGACACCTCCTACTAAGGTCTTGGTCCTGAATGCCACAGATGCAAAGTGGTGCACTTACAAATGCAGAGTAAAAAATGTTGAGCAAAACAAGGAGTGCAGGGGAATCTGATCCTGAATAAATCAGAGTATGACTGTTACTCGTGGTAAGAAGCCTATGGCCAAAGAGGGAAACACATAGCTAAGTGCCTCATTTGCTTACACTTCAGCAAGCTTATATCTCTTCAAATATGCATATTCTGTGCCCTCCCCTGCCCGCACGCATGTGCGCGCGCGCACACACACACACACACACACACACACACACTTTTGGGCACCCTTATGGTTACACTCAAGGGTCTTGGGACTTACTTCCACTCAGTGCGGGGGATTGCACCTAGAACTTCACCTGAATGGTGCCTGCTCATAGCCTCTGCTCACTCACTACAACTAAGTAGTCCCCATAGCACATTGCAAAAAGACCTACAGGAGCAGGCCTTAACTGTTGGTTTTAAAATCTGCCTTTTACCTCCATTATTGTTATGCTGATGATTTCACCTTCCCCTGTTAATACTGTGCACTGTATCATTACAAGGTCTCTGGCTCCCACATTACATGCAATTTCCAGGTCTCTAATTCTTTCCTGTTGGTCATGATCAGATCTAAACTAAGCTATATTAAGTTGTCCCCTTAATAATTCAAGGAAATGTTGGATGATCTTGGTTTCACTGTATTAATGTAAGAGTTATCTAAGTAGTTAAAGTCCACCATTGCTTCTCATCTGGACACACTTGAAGTCTGTTCAAGGTGTAGCTCACCCATTCCTTCTTCTTAATACAATGGGACTCTATAGAAGACCTCAGTCTTGATTTCCCCTGTGTTCTAACATAACTCAATGACTTTTAACATTTTTATCTCTAACTTCCATCTGCACCTAGAAGCATCATCATTCCTGATGCATGGCTCCATTCCAGGCGTCCACCTTAAGCTTTGTTCCTGACAGGTATCTCTGATCCCTCCTGCCTTTAAGGAGTCTGACCATCATTCAGATGGAGATGCTTTTTCCGTGTTGGCCTGTGGGTGTGAAGCTCCAGACCCCTGGACACCCATCTCAATATCCACTTTCTCATTTTCAAGCAACACCTGAAAACCTTGGGCTCTGTGGGCTGTGTGGAGGGAGGCAGGGGAGTTGGCTATGCCCAGGGTATCCCCAACAGCAGAGTTACCAGTGGCCTATGTTCCTTTTGTGCTGCTTAGGTGATGCAAAAAGGGCAGAGCAGACCTAAGAATCTGACCCTTTATTTTTTTACCAGTGGTGTCTTTTTGACTCCAGTGAAAGTTTGTCTGAGTAACAACTTGTTTAAAAACTAAGCAAAGACCTCCACGTGTGGTCCAATAATAATAATAATTTTATATATAAACCATTCTTCTCACACCCGCTGAGACCTTTGGGGTTCTGCATACTGGATCACAGTAAATAAATATAATAACTACTTTATAAAAACCAAATAAATACCACATGAGTAAAGGGGTTTTTATATAGGTGGAGAGGAAAAGAGTTCTACACATGAAATTCTACGGTGGTCAAATAGAGGCTGTCCAATCCTCTCTCATCATGGTAGAATAACCAATACTTTGGTGGTATCGGGGTGCTGATGAGGGAGATGGAAGAGATGGTGGCTTTGGTGATGGTGTAAAATGGTGGTGATGTGATAGTAACAGTGGTTATGATGAAAGTAATAATGATGAGGTCAACGGCAGTAATGGCGCCATCACAGTGATGTTGGCACCGAGGAAAGCAATGTTGTGGAGGATGTTATTGAGGCAGATGATGTTGGTAGCGGTGACATGAGAGTGACGGTGTCAATGTTGACTACAGCAATGTGGAGCTGACACAAGAAATGTCCCACTTCTGGTGGTGGTGATAGGTGCAGTGGCATCATTATACTACCCAGGTTGGTAAAGATACTTTTCCATATGAATACAGAATGACCAAGGTTAGACATGGAAGGGATTTCAGAGGTTAAGCTCTAAGCAGTGCACAAGTACCAGTTTATACTCTGCACTCTCTCCCCATGCCCAATGGTCTATGTTGCTGATATTGCTCTT
The DNA here is from genome assembly GCF_027887155.1 of Malaclemys terrapin pileata. Classification (NCBI taxonomy): domain Eukaryota; kingdom Metazoa; phylum Chordata; order Testudines; family Emydidae; genus Malaclemys; species Malaclemys terrapin. The sequence goes on along the minus strand of NC_071505.1, from coordinate 110,700,981 downwards.
AATCTTTTTTCTTATGTCTAAGCTGAATTTGCCATTCTTTATTTTAAAGTCATTATTCTTGTGATACACCCTTAGTCAGCCTTAAATTAGTCTCCCACACATGCTCTATTTCATGCAGTTGCTTGCCTCTCATTTATCTTTACTACAGAGCTATCATGTCTTCCTTCCTTTACATTTTGATCTATGTGAGTTTGTGTAACCTTCCTCAGTGGACAGACCTTCCATTGCTCCAATCATAATAGTTTATAAGAGGAGGAGGTGCTCTTTGAAATCAAGAAGTTGCAGCCAAGAAGCTGTTCATTTTTACTTCTTGATGTAGGGAAAGCCTCTGCAGTTTGCTCTGGTTGCTGATAATCAACAGATTAAATTCAAGGTCTTGCTAGTACTAAATAAAATTATTAAGTTTTCTTGACTGGAGAAGTAGTTTGTTCTTTGTTCTCCATCCCAAGATTTCATCTGGGACCCCTTCTAGGAAGCTCCCTTCCTGAGGGCATTTGCCAAAATATTTCCTGTTCTTTTTGCAAAATATTTCTGTAGCTATATTAAGACTTAGTGTCACCTATACTCTTGCCCCACCTCCCAGCCCCATTAGTACACATTTCCTCTTTAGTCCTTAGGCTTCTTTGTTGTGTTCACCTACACCAGTTGGGAGAGGATACCTCTGCCCTTTGGACTGAGATTTCAGAGTGAAGTTAGAATCTCAGACATCATTTCCTGTTCGCTTACTCTCCTATGGGCTGGTCTACACACAGTTTTTGTACCACTCTAGCTGTATTTGTATAGTTAAAGTAATAAAACCTACCAGTGTAGACACCATCATACCAGTATAACTACATCCACCATCAGGGGATCGGTTTCTGTATCAGTTTCTAAACAGATGTAGTTACATTTGTACAAAACGGTGTGTGGACCAGCCTTTAGAGATTATGGGGTTTTGCTCTCTGTGGTGCAGCCTGAGAGAAATTAACCAAACCAGCCTAAGATGTTGTATTGAAAATAGAGAGAAAATTGTAGTAAATCAAAAAGAGCCAGTGTGAAGAATATATATCTAAATTTAAACTTCTCATAAAATACACCAGATGAGGTGCTCTCATCTCAGTCACAGAACAATTGAAGGAAATACTTTATATTCCTAGACAGCAATGTCCACTCCCCAAACTTCTTTTGTCAGAGGCCACCCGCCAGCAATTCATCCCCATTCCCTGTCTTCCTGCGTTTCTCCTTTTCGGATTTGTTTTCATTAGGAAAAAACGTGAGGTTAGGTGGGGGTTAGCGACACGTTTGCTAACCCTAACCTAACCTCGACCTCTTTCCTAATCTAGAGAAGCCTTGAGTCTCTCAGGACCTGTTTTTCAAGTTGTGGGTGTGGGTTGAGTGCTTTGATGGTTAAAAGGGTTTTTCAGAATTCCTTATTACATCCATGTCTCTTACAAAAGGTGCTTATCTTGTGCTTTTGGCTTATTATCACACTAGGTTGCCCCCTCACCAACAAAGTGGTGTATCCTAGGTCCATTCAGGATTGTATGCACCACCTACTTGTCTGTTCCACCCACAATTAGGCAGAGACACACAACAGTTTGTGTTCCCCATCCTCAGGTTGATGGTCTAGGGAGGGGAAGCAGGTCTTTTAGGGATGTTAGTTAAACCAGCTTTCAAAAGTTTATCTTCCTGGCTAAGCAGGCAGTTTCCCAGCCTGCTCTTTGGGGATACTCACTCCACACCTCTTTGTCTGCATTTAGAAATACAGCTTGTAGACTTTCTTAGCATAATTATACTCCATATTAAATATCACTTATTGACACATACCAGGTCCTCTGCCATGCTCAGGATACAGCCTTTCTATTTCCACCTGTGACCATTTTGTCCTCCTTTTTTCCCTTGGCAGAGTGACTGGCTGTGCCTGAGATATTGGGCTGGATTGTCCACTAGCTTGCGCCTTTTGTACTCAGTCAGAGCTATACAAAGTGAGTGCCAATGGCTACCAACTCAGGATGGTGGTGTTTTACACCCACTCCATGCCTGCGTACTACAAGTGTACATGGCAATGCACAGGGCAGTAGGCAATAAGGCTCATTGTGCCCAGCATTCTTTTTTTTTCATGTTATTTTAACTTTTGTAAAGCACCATATGATGATAGGCGCCGTGTAAATAAAAAATATACAGAGCAACCAAAGCTTAGTCTTCACTTAGGGAAAATGCTCTATGAAGTCATTGGGAGTTTTGCCTGGGTAAGAATTCAATAAGGAGCTCAGGATCTGGCCTGTTATAAATAAATGTACAGCAATAAGAATTATGGCAATGCTGAGGATACTAATGCTGCTGTTCCTCTCCATTTGTAGTTCAGAGAGGCTGGGCAAGGAGGCCTGTGTAACCAAGCCATCATGCTGATCACAGATGGAGCAGTGGAGGATTATGAATCTGTGTTTGAAAAGTACAACTGGCCTGATCGTAAGGTTTGTCTCAAAAGGGATGAATAAAGGAGGCGGGGGAGGGGAAGGAAAGTGACCATCCTGGCATGGAGTGAATAGAAAGCACCACATACCCAACTATGTGTACTCACATACCTATGCCTTCACACGCTCCCTACTGTAAATACAGCACAAAGCAGCTAGACAATAGGTTGGTGAGGGGATTATAAAGGTGCTGTGATTTTAAGGGGACACTGTCAGGTCAAGTTTGGCACAAAATGTGTGTGTGTGTTGGGCGGGGGGGAAGAGGTTTAAAAAACGGCTATTTCAAAAGCTGAGGACAATAGAAACATTCTTCTGGTTTACAAAAACAAAAAAAGCCACAGACCACCACCAACAAATAAAAACTCCACTAGCCTCCAGAATGAAACATGTTTTATTAAATAAATAAATAACTGAACATCTCTATGCAGTATTTACAATAGAACTGGGTGGAAAAGTTTGAGTTTTTCCTGTCCTGCAGAATTTTTTGAGATTTCAAGATATTGTCCTGTTATACACTGGGATGAATCCAAGACTTTTCCAAGAAAAAAAAAAAAGACAGACACCGACCCACCCCCAGAATAGCCAATAGTCTGCTGGTTAGGGCACTCTCCTGGGTGTCGGAGACCCAGGTTCGTAGTCCTTGCTCTGCCTGGTTCAGGTAGAGACTTGTACCTGGATATTCTAGAGAACCTGAGTAACCTTTCTTGAGGAAAGTTCATTGGAAATGGAACATTCCCATGAAAAGCTTCCATTTCAGCTAATAGGCATTTTCTGACAAAAATCTGTCTTGTCAAAAAATTCCCAACCAGCTCTATTTGCAACTCAGCCTTTACAGCCTGGAATCAGGACCTGGAACTGAAAAAGAATAAGAACTGATTCTAAACCAAAGTAACTCATTTGTATTCCTTGTCCAAGCTGAGGAAAATGCACAAGGGAAACAAACAGCAGAAAGAGCAAAAAGCAGATTTGACTTTTAATATTGTTTCATTTTAAATAAGCTAAATTGTTATTGATCACATGAATGAGAACACTCTGAAAACAGATGAATTTTAACCTGATAGTGTCCCGTTAATTGCTTTATGTGGTTAAATATTTCCATGGGTTAAGAATTTTTATGAGTGGTGAAGCTACCCGCATGTGGATCTGGCTGCTACTGTGAAATCAAACACAATGCTTGCTTCTGGCTTGTTAATCAAACCTCTCCACAGCTGTTCCCAAAACAAATCCATTGTGTACCACCAGCTCAGTGTTTAAAAGTTCTCATCTTCAAATGATCACACTCCGTGCCTCCATGTATTGCTACTTGGCTGGGTGGGTTAATTGTGATTGGTAACAAGGTCCTCATAGAACAAGAGAATCATATCAGTGTAAAGGCAAGGGCCCTATTTCTCCATTGTCCTTCAGCATAGTCATTTACACTTCTGCAACATGGGTGTTAAGCCACTACCATTCTGATTGGGTGGCATGTTACACCTCTTTGGACTGACTTGGCACTGTTGCAAATGGGAGATGATTTCTGCATAATTCTTACATCTGTATTCTTGTTGCACAGGTCCGGGTTTTCACTTATCTCATTGGAAGGGAAGTCACGTTTGCACAAAATGTGAAATGGATAGCTTGCAACAACAAAGGTGCCGTCTGTGAACAACTAGCCCACTATACACATCACATTCAGACTGCCATCACGCATTCTGGGACTGAGATCTCTTTAGAGCTCATACGCTAAAGTTTGCACCCAGTTAGCACTTGGATGGGAGACTTCTGAGGAAAACTCAGGTGCTGCAAAGAGTGCTATTGGTGGTTCACTGAGGCTACTCTTTGATCAGTACTAAATCGACTCCCTATCATGGTGTTAAGCGTGTCTGTGTCTGTCGCTGGACATGTTATCTTATGGCTGAGTGATAAAACTGCCGTCCTTTCTTTTAAAGATTTCATGGCCCTTTTCACAAGAGCAGAAGGTGAACCACAGAATCCTGGCCAAATGGCATTATGTATGTCTACCTAAAATTCTGCCATTGGTTCCTTTTGATCCCAGTATTCCTCACTTTCCCCACCTTAAAACTATGAGGTGCTGTTGCTGGCACAAAATGCTGCCACTTTGCACCCCAAAGCAGGGCTAAATGATTCTTTCACATATAAGCCAGTAAATGGTTTCCATATGCAGGTGCACAATGGGGTGGGATCCATGAGCAGGGTTTAGAGGAATAAACAATTTCATCTGTCTTTGTCTGCAAATTGTCTACAAACAAATTGTGAAATGCTTATATGTGTGTGGTGTTTAAAATGATTGTCAGTAAATAATTCTCTGTTCATGCATTGTGGTTCGTCTGAATTCAAGTTTTTATTGGTTGGTTTCACAAGTCACATGATATTGTTTCTGTTCCCTGGTTTGATGATTTATGTAACTAACTGACAAAAGTTTGGACTTTAATTCAAATATTCAAGTGTAAAATTTGCAGTGTGTCATTCATCCTGCTGTTGGTTAGTTATGTTGGTTAGTCCTGTAATTTAAAAGTGCTTTTGGTGAATATTTGAGCATTGAGTTAAAAGTTCACGTTTTGTGAGTATTCTCACTTGTCATACTCAGGACCAGCTCTAGCTTTTTTGCCGCCCCAGGCAAAAAAAAAAAAAAAAAAAAAGGGCGGTCGGACTGCTGAAGCAAAAAAACCAACCAAAAAACGGCAGCTGCAGGGAGCGCGTGGAGGGTGGTCAAAGCAGCTTGCAGGGGGGTGAAGGGCAGCACCCGCCCGCTCCCTCCACCTGTGGGCAGCCCTCCGGCCTTGGGGTGCCTCTCCCGGCGGAGCCCCTGGGGGCTGCAGGAGGTGCTGGCTCAGCCTCTCCTTTAAAGGCGGCTCGGCCGGGCCGGGCTCAGAGCGGCGCGGAGTGGCGCGTCCCGGGGAGCCCGGCGGCACAGTGAGTGGTGGGGATCGCTAGTTCGTGCCCTTGCAGGGCTGGGCTGGCTGCCCCAAAATTGGCCAGAATGCCGCCCCTTACAATGTGCCACCCCAGGCATGTGCTTTCTCGTCTGGTGCCTGGAGCCGGCTCTGGTCATACTTAAGCCCTCACTTATTCATAGAAAGCAAAGACCCGAGGGTCCCAAATAGGTTTGAATGGACACTTTTTGCTTTTTGAATTCAAATGAACACGCCTGAATAATTCAGGAGAGGACACTGGGAGAGTGACAGTTTCTGTTTCTCTGTTAAGGCTACTACACTCAGATCTCCACCCTGGCAGATGTTCAGGAGAATGTGATGGAATATCTGCATGTGCTCAGCCGTCCAATGGTCATCAACCATGATCATGACATCATATGGACTGAAGCCTACATGGACAGTGCGGTAAGGACGTTGAGTTAAGCTTCAATCAGCAGACAGTAAGGGCTAAGTGAAGGGGGGGGATCAGGGCTGTGACACTTGGATCTCTTGGAGGATCCCTCAGAAATATGAACATACTGTAAAACTGGGAGTCATCTGACTTGTAGAATTTACTGTGCTCTGCACCTGTTTAGACAGGCAGCATTTCTTTCCCCTCAATCCTGAAACTGAATCCTCCATGGAAAGTCTCAGGTCTCCTTGAGAGTATGCAGTGAGCCAGGAAACCAAGGCTAATCACAAATGCACAGCATGACCTAAGTAGTGTTTCTTTTCTCCATTAACTCAGGGTACTTTATAAAGGATTATTCACAGGACAGAGATTAGTTACAGCTCAGGATATGGGTCACGGAGATTCTCTTCCTCAGACAGCCTGGTGCGAGCTGTCACACAGGGAGATAGATCTCAGTTTGGGTGTCAAGCTTGTTCCTTTGCTCTCTGCACTAGCAAGATTTAGGATGATTACAGGGCAAGTGAGCTCAACTCTTGGGGTGAGGGAATACCTCGCAGCCAGTGTGAGGGAACTAAACGTAGGGTGCCCCACAACCTTCTACTCTCCTTTAGGGTCCTCCCATTGCTGCTGCAGGCTGGATTCTCTCACTGCTACCTCAACGTTTTTATGTGGCTGCTCCATTGTTTGGGGCCTACACTAGAGGTATGCTTGAGATGTTCTGGAAATAAGGATGCCACAGCAATGTGCCTTTGAGATCAAGAGAGAGTAAAAAGAGAGACTAAGAGGAGTGTGGTATGAAGGATCCCTTCTCCCACCCTTCCTCGAGCAAATAGAATTGTTTTCCTTGGTCATTTTCTTACCTGGTTTTTTTGCCTAGAGGAAAGAGCAGTCCAGTTCTGCTTTTGGTGATCCCAGCACCTTCATGCAGGAGATTCTGGGTTTGGTGTTTTCCTTCTCTAGGAGCACTCACCACAGAACAGGCTATAACAGGGGTTGACGACCTTTCAGAAGTGGTGTGCCGAGTCTTCATTTATTCATTCTAATTTAAGGTTTCGCGTGCCAGTAATACATTAACGTTTTTAAAAGGTCTGTTTCTATAAGTCTATAATATATAACTAAACTATTGTTGTATGTAAAATAAATAAGGTTTTTAAAATATTTAAGAAGCTTCATTTAAAATTAAATTAAAATGCAGAGCTCCCCGGACCGGTGGCCAGGACCCGGACAGTGAGAGTGCCACTGAAAATCAGCTCGCGTGCCGCCTTCGGCACGCGTACCATAGGTTGTCTACCCCTGGGCTATAACGTAGGAGTGACCATGCTTTCTCCAGATGCTTCCCAGCCACCAGGGGGCCTTGACCACTTTCAAGTGGAGTAGTTGCCCTTAGGAAGGAGCCAAATTATAGACTATGCTCTGACCCCCAAAGAGGTGTCAAAGAAGGGGAAGATGTTGAGAGGGTTCAGACAGTGCCTGAAGAAGTGTGATCCAGAGCATTAGAGCAAGAAATAGAGTTGTTTAAAAAGGGCGGATGAAGATATGATATTTAGTCCCCTCAATTCATTAGCCTCTGTCCACTGTAGCAGTGCTGGTTTTATTCCATTTTCAGGGCAGTAGGAAAAGAAAGGGAATAATCCCAAGTCACATGCAACCAAGTCAAAGAGCCTAATAGTAAATATGTCAAACTCCTGACATAACTAGCTAAACAATCACTGTGCCTTTTGATTAACCTCTTTGCCATAGGATGGTATAGAGCCTCTTTCCCATCAAAGGGGCATTACTACAGGTTTTAAGAATGTGCCGATTTAAATGGGGTCTATTTAAAAGGCATGGTGGTTAATGGGTGGCAGTTTGTCCTGAGAAGGATCAGGTCTCAAGAGAAAATGGTTGTCTGAGATTTATGGAACTGATTTGGAGTCAGGTGAGTGAGAAAGGAGAAAAGTTTATATGTTCCTTCATGGAAAAGTCCTTTAATAGGGATGAAACCAATAGGATTAGATAGAAATTATTCTAAAAACCTGTGGAATTTTAAATAGAATGATCTCCTTTCTATAGAATTTCTAGAACCAACCAGTGGAATATCTGTGCCTGCTCTAGAATTCTACAGGCTGGCTTAAAATTCTATAGAAGTGTGACTAATACTCATGTTAAATTTGATAGGACTCATCCAAAAGGAATGACATATACAGGTTTTGCACTGATTCATGCTTGTGAGACACCATTGGTTAAGCCCTGGGAAGGCTGGTCCTCACTTCTGTGCTGTGGTTGAACATGGAGGTATTCCTTGGGATGTACCTGCTCTCTGGGGGCAACAAAGGAAATGTGTTTTGCCAAGCATACTATGCACATGAGGTATTGGTGAGTCAGCTACTGAGTGTGCTGAGCAAAACCATCAATGGTGCTCCCTGCTACACAGCAAATTCTATATGTCCTGGCTCTGGTATTTTGTAACAAGAGCATGAAGTGATGTTTTGTCCACTGATGCTTTTCTTGTGTGTCTCATTTTTCTGGCTTGCATTTGTCTTCCTCTCCTGCTACTTCTCATGCTTTTCATTCATTCATGTATGCATTCGTTCATTCATTCATTTATCCATCCATGTCTCTTGCTAGCTGCCACAATCTGAGGAGGTAACCACCTGCGCTGTGTTCTGTGAGCGTGCCACTCCCATTGTGTCGGCTGGTGTGTGTGTGTCTGTGCTAGTTCATCTAGTCAATGCTGAACTGTACATCCAGGGAGGGGAGAAGGCGGGAGCACTGAGGAGGTGTGTCAGGAAGGAAATGGTAACACTGGATGTACTGAAGAGCTGTGCTGTTGGATGAGAGTAGGTAGGGAGTCCCTGTGCTGTACAGTAGTTTAGTCCATTGTATGTATTTTTACATATGTAGAGTGTGTCACTGTGAGATATGTGTGCTAGGTTAGCCCTAGCACTGCTGTGAATAAGAGCTATCCACCCAGATATGAGGGCAGCAACAGAATGTGCTCAGCTCAATAAGGCAGAATACCAGCTTCAACCCTTCATCAAGTTACTGTCTAGAATGGCTGGCTCCCTTTATGGTTCCCAGCATGCACAGAGAGAGGACACAGGACTTTGACCTTGCCAAAGGTGAGCTGCTTATCTGGCCAAATGAGAGATAGAAGGGACTTGCTTCCTGTGCCAAGGAAGGAGAGTCACTAGGTATATCTGAGACACTCCTGTGCACGTCTTTTGTGTATTTTATATGTTCCTCCTGTATTTTGTGTGTTCTTAGAATGTCTTTCTCACAGAGTATGGAGGGCTCTCTGACATCACATTGCATGTGTTTGTGCTGTGTCCTATATACAAGTCTTTTGGGTGTAGCTAAGCATGTTCTGTGTTCATATCATGTTTTTGCCTCTATCTTTGCAGTTTCTTAAGCAGTCCCTAGGCACACTTAAGCAGTGTGATGAGTGCATTTAAATATGCTCTGTGCACGCTTCTTTTTAGCATTTGTCTGTGATGCTTCTCATTCAAGCTATATGCATTGGTTTGGGGTATATTTATACAAGAGATTTGCGTGTCCATCAGGGCCGGCTCCAAGGTTTTGGCCGCCCCAAGCAGCCAAAACCAAAAAAAAAAAAAAAGCCGCGATCTGCGGCAGCAATTCGGCGGGAGGTCCTTCACTCCGAGCTGGAGTGAGGGACCGTCCACCGAATTGCCGCCGAATACCTGGACCTGCCGCCCCTCTCCCGACCGGCCGCCCCAAGCACCTGCTTGAGAAGCTGGTGCCTGGAGCCAGCCCTGTGTCCATGAGTTTTGCCCATGTCTGTGTTGTTTCTTATAATTGTATTGTATGTGCACTTTGGTTGTATTTAAGCATGTTTTTGTGTGTGAACCTATGTCTGACTCCTTGGCATGGACATGCATAATGGGTATTCATTTCTAAAGATTCCTGTCTCTTTAGCATTAAGTTAGGTCTTTAATGCCTTTTTCTGAGACAAATTTCAATGTTTTTTATCCCAGGCTGATCACTCTCCCCACCAAGGAGCATTGTTCATAGGGAAGATCAGAAATGTGCCTTTTATACAGGGCTTTTTTTTTTCTGTATTATTTCATTCAGCATTTGGTGCCCCTAGAAACCTTAATGCTTCTGGTGGTGGCTCCCTATCTATTTCACTTGCTAACACACTGCTCTTTGTCCTGTGGCAGCTCTTTGCATCTCAAGCTCAAAGTCTGCTGCTCATGACAACAGTAGCTATGCCGGTCTTCAGCAAAAAGAATGAAACGGTAAGTATAGTGCTGCCCTGCAGTCTCCTTGGAACTAAGGCATGTAAAATGATGCTGAGGTGGTCTGCAGTCTTCTAACGCCAGAAGATAGGCTTTTGTGGTGGCTCTAGTAAGCTGCTTGGCTATTTATTGATCTCTAAGAGATCATTTGTCCCTCCCTTTGAATGTTTCTTCTTCCGAGCATCACTGAAATAAGAAACTTCATCTTGTTTTCTCACCTCCAGCTTCAGACCCAGCCCAGCACCAAATGCTCAGACCCCCTCAAGCCCTGACTATTCACTATGGAAAAGTGATGCAATGGCATTTGCCCATGTTTAGGTGAAAGCAGGCTGAGCGCTAACAGAATTTCATTTCTGAGAACAGTTTCTCCTTTATTTTTTAGAGATCTCATGGCATTCTCCTGGGTGTAGTGGGCTCTGATGTTCCACTCAGGGAGCTACTGAAACTGGCTCCACGGTACAAGGTAAGATCCAAATTAATGCAAACCGTCTGTCATCATACATAGCTAAATGCCCAGTCACTTGTCCACAGGCATAATCCAATTAATAATCAGTTACTGTGCATAGAGGTGTAACCACAGATATAAAGCTTGGATCCTCTGATTTCTTTACAGAACCTGGGGAGTTGTCATTCACCATGACAAGCCTGTAGACTACTCTAGAAACAAAGAAACTGAATGTTTTAGCAGATTGTTAATAGGACCTAGAGCTTTTTACATCTTGAACACCAGCTTGAATGCATGCTAGGATAATAATGGCCCAAGTTGTCACCATGGAATGACTCTTTGGTGGCCTATCTAAAAAGACCTGGTAGTTTCCATCCAGTTCCCAGTAGACTAAAACCACCATCATAGCTGGCACCATCACAACTAGCATCACTGTTGACACTCTTGGGAGAGATGCCAAGGATAGAATGGACAATTGAAACTGAACTATTCTGTCATGCCTAGAGGGACTTTCGCCAAGTCAGTGTTGAGATTTGTTGGCAGGGAAAGTTGAGGAAGTTTGCACTATTGCTGCTTGTACTGTACTCATTTTGTGGTTAAAAGGGATTTCAGTCCCCAGACTTGTTAAGCCAGCCCCTTTCACCAGCTCTGTGTTGCTTTTAAAATATGTTTTAAAGGAAAGTTGATCTAATTGAAAAAAAATAATTTTTAATGAGGCTCTGTGGGAAAGTGCTATTCTCTGTGAGTCCTGTTATACTTTGCTTTACTAGACTTGTGCTGAGAATTCTGTACAATGTCTATTGGTCCCTTTAGTGAATTTCCATTAGAGGTCACCTTGACAGCAGTGACTGCTGGGGATTATGCTAAAATTCACGTGACTTAAGCTATGGGTTCAAACTTTTGTTCCTATAAGTGTGACCAAACCAATGGTGGGTAGGTGCACACACTAGAATACCTAATGTCTGATTGATAATTACCCACACAGGTGACTCCTCCTTCACTATCAAGCAATATACATCTGTATGGAGGTTTTAGAGGCCCTGGTTTTCCAATGGATAATTCTTGTCTTCACAAATGCAAATTATACCTGAGTTTTAAGAACCCTGTGGATTGGCTGAAATATATACTGTAGGCGGACTTGATCTGATTAGTCACTCTCTCAGAGTTCACCTGGAGGCCAAGTGCAACATTGCCTGATCTTGTTAGGCTATGTCACTTCTTAAGCAGTACTTGTACCTAACAATGCTGGATTTACCTCTGCTGGGTCTGGTCTTGGCAGCACTGCGACATGATGCAGACTCCCTTTGTCAGAGGGTAGATGGCCCTCTGAAGGGGTCAGGGGCTCATCCCAGCGTACCTCTGACAGGATCCACAAGGGGGAATGAGACAACTCAGGTTCCCCTGGGAGAACTTAAGTCACTGAGTAACTGGAAGGCAGTTAATTAGGCACATAGGTAGGGTAAAAGGGATATTGGTTAAACAAGGACTCCTGAGGAGAAAGGAAGCGCCAGAGGAAGAGAGCTTCCAGAGAGCCTGGACTAGGCAAAAGCTCTCCAGGTAAGGAGGTCTGGGAAAGACCCTGAGCAAACAGAGGAAAGACTGTAGGGCTCTTCAGGCAAGGGAGAAGCCTGAGGCTTTACAGCAGAAGGAGCTGCTGCTGGGACATTGAGACTTTTGTTAAGTTTTAGCTGAGCTCTGAGGTAAGAGCCTTTAAACCTGGTGCAAGTGCTCCTTTCCGAAGGCTTTATTAAAGAGAGAGAGACTACTATCAAGTAGAGTATTTTGGCTTCTCTGTGACAGGGCTGTTTAAGTGACTTCATTGTTATCTCAGGCCACAGCAGAGCCACACTCAGCCACAGAGGATTCTCAGAAGGTGACAGTGCTCCTTCTACACCCTTTTGGGGCTTGGTTTCCAGAAAGATGAGCTATGAGATCCACACTCAGTTGTGCATCTACAGTGGCCACCATGAAAATTTTGATTATTGCCTCAGTACTTGTGACACTGTTACCATAGTGTTCTTCATTGTTCCACATTCTAAGTATAGGAGTGCCATGGATACCAAAATTAATTCTACCTCCAAAATGGTAATTGTCAGCCACTCACTGTCTGTGCACTAACTGCAGTTACACGCACAAATCAGTTACCTCATCAGTGCCTAGCTATCCGTTTTGCTAAGGCGGCTAACGGCATTTTGGGCTGTATAAGTAGGGGCATTGCCAGCAGCTCAAGGGATGTGGGGGGAGGGATAGCTCAGTGGTTTGAGCATTGGCCTGCTAAACCCGGGGTTGTGAGTTCAATCCTTGAGGGGGCCACTTAGGAATCTGGGGCAAAATTAGTACTTGGTGCTGCTAGTGAAGGCAGGGGGCTGGACTGGATGACCTTTTGGGGTCCCTTCCAGTTCTATGAGATAGGTATAGGTGTATCATTCCCCTCTATTCGACATTGGTAAGGCCTCATCTGGAGTACTGTGTCCAGTTTTGGGCCCCACACTACAAGAAAGATGTGGGAAAATTGGAAAGAGTCCAGCGGAGGACAACAAAAATGATTAGGGGGCTGGAGCACATGACTTATGAGGAGAGACTGAGGGAACTGGGATTGTTTAGTTTGCAGAAGAGAAGAATAAGGGGGGATTCGATAGCTGCTTTCAACTACCTGAAAGGGGGTTCCAAAGAGGATGGAGCTAGGCTGTTCTCAGTGCTACCAGATGACAGAACAAGGAGTAATGGTCTCAAGTTGCAGTGTGGGAGGTTTAGGTTAGATATTAGGAAAAAAAATTTCACTAGGAGGGTGGTGAAGCACTGGAATGGGTTACCTAGGGAGGTGGTGGAATCTCCTTCCTTAGAGATTTTTAAGGTCAGGCTTGACAAAGCCCTGGCTGGGATGATTTAGTTGGGGATTGGTCCTGCTTTGAGCAGGGGGTTGGACTAGATGACCTCCTATGGTCCCTTCCAATCCTGATATTCTATGTTTCTATGATTTCTGTACACAAATACTCAGTAAGACTCTTCTTGCTACCCAGAGAGCAGCTGGTGGCTAGGAAATCAGTCATTTAGGATCAGATCCTCTTCCTGATTGTTAGATTTATATCAATAGGAATGTTGGTGGGACAATGGACTCACTCCCCCGTTACAGAACAGCCACTGGAGAGGAGATTGGGCTAATTATTCTAATACCTTTTTCTAACAGTTGGGAGTCCATGGATATGCCTTTCTGAACACTAACAACGGTTACATCCTCTCACACCCAGACCTACGACCTTTGGTAGGTGATTCTGATGCTCTTAGTACTGTTGTGGCTTAAATCCATGGGCTTTCAGGAAGATTAATGCATCTCATGTTTTTATACAACAACTAGGGCTATCAGGTCATTATCATGGATTCCTGCTGTAAACTTTCTGCTCACCAAATTCCCTTATATGAATTACCAAAACATATTCTCACAAACCAGCCTATATAGTTACCTGCAAGCCCACCTAGCCCTGTGCTAGCCCCTTGCTCCTGAAATGGCCTGTAGCACACAGTAATGCTCACATCTCCAGATCCTGCCCACACGTAGGAAATGTAATGGCTATAGGATAAGATGACACCTGCATCTAAACACTCATTCGCCAGTCAGTCAAAATAAATGTGGCTTCTCTATTTTATCAATGCAATATTGACTGTAACGTGCTAGAGGGCTAGCCTGGAAAATTAGAACTCAATTTCCTCTGTTTCTTCTATAAACTCCAGTACAGAGAGGGAAAGAAGCTGAAGCCCAAACCAAACTACAACAGTGTGGATCTCTCTGAAGTAGAGTGGGAAGACCAAGATGAAATAGTGAGTATCAGAAATGGATTGTAGCCTGTTCATGGGCCTTTCCTCCTAATTACTGTGGGGGGATCCTTATGGTAGATTGTAGCAATTCTTGATTTCTTCTGTCAGGGGCTGATCATTACAAGCAGAGGGTGAGTCCCTACAGAGAGAAACATCCCCTTCCCTCTCCCATACAGGGTGCTTGTCTCCCCCTCTATGGGTACGTCTACACTGCATTTGGGAGGTGTGATTGTAGCAGGTGCAGACATACCCAAACTAGCTTTGATCTAGCTAGGTAGTTAGACTGGGGAGAGGTCAAATAAGAGTCACAATGTGATGGCTGCTCAAGAATGTATCCAAGGTCCTAGGTGGACAAGGTTTGCCCAGGCAGCCTCCCACGCTGCTGCAGCTTGACTGCTATTGTTACCAGAACTAGCTTTTGATCTAGATCATAGGTAGCTCGGATATGTCTACATGTGCTGCATCAGACCTCCCAGTTGCAGTGTAGATATATCCTAGGTCTGCAGTTTCCCTTACTTTGTGTTACTCGGGGTGGGACTACACGAGTTCTGATGGTTTCTCATTTGAGCCTGCTTCTTGTTCTCTTTGGGACCAATGTATCTGGAGTCACAAGATGGGAGGGACGTGGGGAGGAGATCAGAGCGCCAATAAGTACATTCTGGGAAAGTTCAGATTCAGGTCCTAACTTCAGAGCACAGCCACATCACTATACTGGGAGAATCAAACCCCTCGCCCCCACTATCTTACCCTAAACAGCAGAGGGGTTTAAAATCTGGATACAGATTTTGCTGCCATCTAATTCTAACCTTTCCTCTCACTGTCCACTGCAGTTTGTGTGCTGGGAAGGAAATGTTTTGCAAGGCCAGGATCATATGGAAGATATGGATGAAATACCAGGCGTCAGTAGCGCTGAAACACTTTTTATAGTGGGGGTACTGAAAGCCAGCTAAGAAAACTGTAAAACAGTAGTCCCCAAACGTTTTACCTTGCACCTCCCCTTACCTCTGTTCATGCCCCCCGTACTCCCCCAGAGCTGTGGCTCCAGGAGAGGGGGACACGGACAGAGGTAAGGGGACCAAGGCTTGGGCCACAGCTGGGGGCAGGCACAGAGGGCCGGGAGCCAGGACCCTGGGTGTGGAGGGCTGGGAGCCAGGATCCTGGGCATGGAAGGCTGGGGGTGCTGCAGCACCCCCTATAGCCCTAGTTCCCATGCCTATGACAGGTGTCTTGACAACTTAGAGCCCAGAGAGACTGTGGCAGGCTCAATCAGGTCATAGAATACCCCAAGCCTCCCGGGCCTTAAGTCAGATGTTCCTGGCTAGGAGAGACTTATTTTGGTAGTCACTGTTTCATGCTCAGCAGGTAGTTAAGCAAATGATTTTAGTACACTGAGGCATGCAGCAGTAGCAACTTGAACAATGGTTTTATTAGATCTTATAAGCTAAGTTGGCTTGGGTTTACCTAGTATTTGAATGGGAGACCACCACTGAAATACTGAAGGTGCTGCAGTAAGTTGTGTTGCCAAATCAGTTGGTGCCCACCTCCTCTCTGAATCAGTACTGAACCAATGTCCTAGCATGATACTAGGAGGCATTGGGCTGCTGGAGGTGCCACCTTTCAGATTAGCTAGGAAATCAAGGTCTTATAGTCATTAAAGATCCCTGGCACTTTTATTTAGCAAAAGAAGTGGTGTCCTTGCAAAATTGCATTGTGTCTACATAAACGCCTCTTCAGTCCATAGCTGAATAGGGTAGTCTCTTCACTCCCTGTCCCAGCATGTTGTATAGTGTTGCGGTGCTCTGTTAAACAGATGTGCTTCACTCCAGAAATGGCTGCATTTCAATAGCAGATGAAATGGTTTGTGGGAGCAGCTTATGATTTGATAAATTGGTTTTAAAGTTTGTGAAGAGATTTGGGGTTGTTCTGGAAGAATTAATATTGCTTTGTGTTTCTTTGGTGCCTTCTACCTGAGGATCTCCTAGTTCTGTGCAAACATTGAGAATACGTGACTTGCTCACTGTCACAAAGTGCAGTTGTGGCAAGATTGGCAGGTCCCTTCCCTCCAAGTCCTTAGCCTTAAGGACAAGACCATCTTTATAGGCTTTAAATACTAATAATCCATATTATTATATGGCATTTACCAGCCTGCCTGAATGAGTCTTCTGAGCTGCTCATAAAATGTTTAGTTGAGAGCTCTGAAAAGGCAGTGGAAAAGGGGAATCAGTCATTTCTCAGTAGATGTTTCCCCTATATGAATTATGAACCACTCCACATCCTTTCCTTATCTAGTCAGAGGCACTAATGCTAATCTGTTCCCCTGTGCAGCTGAGAACAGCAATGATCAATGGAGAAACGGGTTACCTTGCTATGGACGTGAAGGTCCCTGTGGATAAAGGGGTAAGAAATCCTGGTCCTGTTCAGGTCACAACTGGAATGGAGGTGGGAAATGGATGGTGGAGATCTATGGAGATGGTACAAACCTAATGCTCAGCATTTTGTGTGGGGATTTTAATATTATTATTCAAGTACAGATAGACGATTGACTTGTCCTCTCACCCCCCTCATCCTTGCATTGCTTGCATATGTAATGCCTTTACATGTTTCACTCTAAGTCAATCCAACCAGCTCTGTCATTTTATTTCCTTTCTCTGTGGTATAATTTGTCAACATCTTTCTGGTACTGAAGTGCCCAGAGCTGGATGTTATCTCACTGGAGCTCTATAGAGAGTTACTATAATCTTTCTGCTCCACAGCATCAGATCTCTGCACATAGAGCCCCAACTCCCCTTGACTGCTGCCATGTCATATTTGTCACTCCTTTCTAATTAGCTGCCGCCAGTCTCATGCTTATGTCTCTTTCAGCATTACTGTCTCCTCATTTTCTCCCTCCCAGTGTGTAGCTGTTTCTCATTATTTTTTTCCCTCCCTCTTCCAGACCATTTTCTAAAATGGTAGTTAAGATGGTTCCTAAGACACATCCTTGCTGTTCTCCACTTCCCACCACCTGATACGCTATTGTTTACCATCACTTTTCGTTTACAGTGTTTCAGTCCATTTTCATTCCACATGAAAAAGATCCTATCTCAGCCAATGTTAATTAATTTTTGGGGAGTAAAATTTCATGAGACACTGAAGCAAGTGCTTTATGTAAATCCAAAAATATTGTATGCACTTTATTCCCTTCATCTATTAACTCTATGATTCTGTCAAAAAAATGCAATCTTGTTTGTCTGGTGAGATCTATTTTTTAGAAGCCGAGGCTGCTTATTGCTCACGATTCTATTATCCTCTCAGGCAGGGGTCAGCAACCTCTTAGTTTATTGTATTGCTGCAGAATCACAATATAGTTTTCTCTGAGACATCCAAAGGAATCTTGTTTATTTCAACATTTTTAAGAATGTCACAAATGCCTAAAGGTTTCTCCATTTGCCTCCTTTTTTCCTTGTTTTTATTGTTCCCATCTGACATTTTCCTTATTTGCTTTTTTCCATCCTCTTCCTATATTTTCTCAATTCCATTTCTTCCCCGCCATGTTCTTTCTCAATTTTCCCCTTCTTTTTCCCATATTTTTCTCAACCCCATCTGCTTTCCCCCCGATGTTTTTCTCTGTTAATTCACCATCCCCATGTTTTCTGTTTCTCCCTTCCCTTTTTTTATTCTGTTACCACTATTTCACCCATCACCCACTTCTAATATCAGGTTTTTCAAATAATTTTCCCTCCGTGTAGTGCACTTCAGGTTACACATGTGCTTCATGAACCCAGGACCAGAAATTTTCCCTAGCAGTGTCCTTCTGGTCCATGCATGCATCCCTGCTCATCTTGTGCTCCACACCAAAAGGATAAAGCTCCCCTACCTCTTAGTTCTTTCCTACCGCTTGTGGTCTAGGACAGAGGTTTTATGTTCGTGCTGGCTTTTCAGCTCCTCTTTGTAAATAACATTAAGAATTTTTAGAGTTAGTTCTTAATTAGAAATAGTTTTAGGGGTTTGGTTCCCTACATTTTGGATCCCCCCTCAGTCAAGGAGTGTTTCTCTGTACCCGCCTCAACCCCAGTTCTCCTTGGTTTCAGGAGACCATGCTGAGGATCCCCAGCTTTAAAAGCTGCATCAGGTGCCACAAAGCTTTCCTGGTCATGGCCTACCATGATACCTGTCTGTACTGCCTGGGGGAAGCGCATGTCTCTTCCAGCTGCAGTATCTGCAGGTCATTCCTGAGTAGGACTAAGCCATCCAGGGAGTTCTGATTCCAAGAGTTCCTCAGGGAACAGTCCATGAAGGTGGGAACAACCTCTGACCAGGGAGATTCCCTCTATATCAGCCTGAAGAAGAAAAGAGTGACTTCTCCTCTTTAGTCCTGGGCAGCTCCAAGACTTCCACACTCCCTCTGGCTCCAAGAAACTCTGAAGAGCAGAACCAGAGAAGAAGGGGGAAGGGAGACATAAGCGCTCCCATAAGAACTATAGGGAAGGTTCCCCATCCAAGTCCTCTAAAAAGAGATAGGAGTTCCCATCCCATCCCAAGTCATCAGTAACTGCCTGCTCCAGAATGGGACCATCCAGTACTGGGATTTTTTTCAAAGGACAAGACCTCAACACCCTTTGTTCCTAGAACTGCTTCCTTGGCACAGAAACTCTCATCTGTACCACCAGAGCCAGTGCTTCAGCAGCTCAAGTTATGGAAGCGACTCCGTCAACTCTGGCTTGTTTCTCAGCTCCAGATGACCTCTTGGTGCTCCTGCTTTCCAAACCCCAGTGCCCCGTACCATTCCTTCAGCTAGTACCAATCTCCCTGCAGTACCCCTTTGCATCCCCATTCTCAAGCAGGGGTTTAGCCAGTCTCTTGCCTGTACCATCAAAGAGCACCTCCTCCGGTACCGAGGGCTTCCCATCTGGATCTGAATCCTCAAAGTCTGAAGAGGACTATGACAGACCCGCCTGGACTATGCCCTGTGGTGTCCCTTGAGGGGATTGATCCCAGACAGGACATTGGGAGTCTCCAGGGTGTCTCTCTCCTCCCATCTGAGAGAGTACCCACCCTACTCCTACTGGGGCCCTGCACTGAGGGGGTATGATAGCTCACAATGGCAGTATTTGGGCCCAGAAGACCCATGAGACTACCACCTAATGAACATACTTCATGGCACAAGGGACCTAAGGAGATTCAGAGCTCCCAAAGAAGAGGAAGAGCATCTTCAGCCTCCTCAAGAAGTGCAATTAAAGCAACAGGAGGAAGAGGATCAACAGAATAGGAGGATATCATGCCAATGACCTTGTCCTCCTCTTCCCCAGACAAGACAGTGATTCCAGTTTCCCCACCGTGTCCTGTTACCCGAAGGTCTTCCTGGACTTCCTTTAAAAGTGTGGCAAAGTTATTTTCAAATCCCCCAGGAAGAGGCCCATGAAAACCCCACAGAAACTGCTGGAAATCCTTCATAGCTTGGCTCTGAGGAGGGTGGCTCTTCCAATTAACAAGCTTATCCTTGAACCTGCCAAGATACTTTGGCCCTCACTTGCCATGGTACCACCAGTATCCAAGCAGGATAAATAAGAGATTTCCTACCTGCAAAAGGGTCTGAGTACCTATTCTCTTACCCACCTCCCAATTCATTGGTAGTGTGTGCAGTTACTGAGCATAGCAGACACACAGGCCAGGTTTACACTACATGAGAAAGAAGCAAAGAGGCTCAACCTCTTTGGAAGAAAGATGCACTCCTTGACCTCCCTGCAATTTCAAATCCCAAACTGCCAAATGTTGATGGTCAATTATGATTTTACCATCTATGATAAGCTAGCTGGCTTCACCAGTAAAATGCCCCAGAAAGTTAGAGACCAGTTCCAGGCCCTGACTGATAAGGGAAAGGTGGTGATGAGATCAGCCCTCCAAATGAACTAAGACACAACGGTGAGGTCCATCGCAACTGCTATCATAATAAGATGCTCGTCCTGGCTTCCCTTCTTGGGATTCCCAAAGGAAGTACAAACGATGGTGGAAGGCCTCCCATTCGAATCTGACGAGCTGTTCAGCGCAAAGACGGATGAGTCTCTTCACTCATTGGAAGTCTCCTGAGCCACACTTCATTGACTGAGTATTTGTACACCTGTAATTAAAAGAGAACCCAGTACCACAATTTAGACAACCAACCCCACTTGTCTTTCATCACCAGCAGCAGTGTGAATTTCCATGCAAGCATCAGAGGACCCATCGGAATGGTGCCCAGGGAAAACTACCCTTTACTTCCCAACCACTATTACCTCTGAAACCAGCATTTTGTCAGCCCATTTGAGAGCTGCACATCAATGGTCTCACTGGATCGAGTCAACCTCTCTGGTCGTTCCCCTCCATTTGGAGGCAGACTTCCCATTACCTATCTTCTTCCTGGACACAAATCATGGTGGACAGATGGGTCTTCTTGGGCTACTCATCTCCCCAGTCACCTCCCTGCCCTTTTTCAGAGATCTCTCTCATGAGAGGGTTTTTCTGTAGGATGTAAACACTCCTCAAACTGGGAGTGGTAAAACTAGTACCTTCGGCAGTAAGGGGAAAGGAGCTCTACTCAAAGTACTTTCTTGTCCCTGAGAAGACAAGAGCATGAAGACCCATTCTGGACCTCAGGGAATAAGTTTATCTGCCACCTAAAGTTCAGAATGGTGACTCATCAATTGTCCCATCTCTAGATCAGACAATTGGGTCACAGCCCTTGATTTCAAGGATGCCTGCTTTCATGTGGATGTTCATCCAGCACGAAGGAGATTCCTGAGATTTGTAGCCAGCCAACAGCACTATAAGTGCAGGGTTCTCTCATTTGGACTCTCAACGGTGCTGAGTGTTTATCAAGGTACTTTGCAGTGTTGTCTCTATACTGGTCTCGCACACTTGTTTCTGTCACCAACAGAAGTTGGTCCAATAAAAGATATTTTGTGTCTTGTGTCTCTAATACCAAGGTACTGTCAGTGGTGCCAGCTCACCCTCCTGGCAAGGGCCAATGCTATACCCTTATTTAGACCACTGGCTCCTAAAGGGCTGATCTTACCAGGAAACATGAGAAGCAACCTCCATACTTCTGGATCTCTTTGAGAGTTTGGGTCTCTGGTGAACCTGGAGAAATTTGCCTTGGAATCCACACAGCTGATAGAATTTATCAGGATGAGGCTGGATGCTGTGGCCTCCAGGGCATGTTACCAGGCAACCACTTTCTCTTTATTGGACTCATACACCAAATACAGACAAGCCCCAGAATGTCTGTACAATCCTGCCGACCCTGTTGGGTCATATGACTGCAAGTATTTATGTGACACATTAAAAAGAATTCATCTCAGATATCAATGAGCCTGGTTGTGGACTGTATGCATTCCAGGCAAGCACAGTCTTGACTTACTCATCATGGTTCCCCAAAGGTCTTAGCCTCACTTACTTGGTTTGTGTGGGTACCATTCAACTCTTAACTTCCAACAAAGACTATGACCATGGGTGCATCCTTCTTAGGTTGGGAAGCAAATGTGGAAGGGTGGGTTTCTCAAGGGACATGATCTCTGCAGAAGTCTATGCTTAATATCAGCATGTTGAAACTCAGAGCAGTCAGACTGCCCTGTGAGTAATTCCTCCTGCCCAACTGCAGCCAGTCAGTCCAAGTATTATTAAACAACATTATGGCAGTCTGCTATGTCAACAGCTGTGTGAGGAGGCCATTGAACTTTGGAACTGGTGCATTCCCATGTAGATTACCCTGATCACCACTGACCTGCCAGGAATCCAAACACCCTGGCAGACTCTCTAAGCAGACATTTCTCCACAGAAAACTAGTGGAAAGCTGCATGACATGACTCTTCGTGTTTTAGGTGTGGGGACTTGGATCCATGATCTCTTTGCCTCCCATGTGAACAGCAAGTGCAAAGAGTTCTGTTCTAGATGGGGGGTTGCACCTTAGGCTCTCTGGGTGACACTTTCCTCAGACAATGATCAGGAGCTGTGAGGTATGTCTTCCCTGACTCCTTAATTACCACGGGTTTTGAGGAAAATCAGACAGGACAAGATGTGAGAGATTTGCATAACACCGGGGTGGGCCTGTCAGTTCTGGTACCCTATGCTTTTGCAGCTGTCAGACTGGCCTCCTTCCCATCTCCCTTAACTCAGGATGAGGGAGGGACTTATCACTGCAACCTAGTCACACTTCACATGAGGGCATGGTATTTGGATGGATGTCAGAGTTAGAAAAGGCCTGTTCCGCTGATGTCCAGGGCATCCTGAGCAGTGGCAGAAAGGACTTTGCCAGGAAATGTTACAAAGCAAAATGGGGGGGGGGAGATGTTTTAGTGTGATCAGTCAGGAATTTTCCCTTTACCAAAACACATTCTGGATGCATTGTACTACTTCATATCCTTAAAACCCGCAGGGTATTTATTAGCTCCTTCAGAATACACTTTGCAGCCCTCATGAAGTTCCATCTGCCAGTAGAGAGCTATTCTGTTTTTTCTCATCCAGTCACTTCCCACTTCTTGAAAGGTATGATTTAGAACCCTGGATGAACAGTGAAAAGTGGCCTTGACAAGAGATGGTTTTTACTCTGTGGCCCTACTAGCCTAGCGAGAAAGTGAAACTGACCAGCTGTCAATTTCACAGTACTCCAAAGATGCATTGAGCTGGACAGGAAGTGAAAGTGACAAGCTTACTTATCAGTTCTGCTGTGCTGCTTTGATGTCACATAGAATCCAGTGGCAGAGGAGAGAATTTGTGGCAGAGCCTAGGGTTGATAAGAATGAGGCTGGTGGAAAGGGCTGAGTGAAGGGAATATAGATTGTGGTGTCTTGGGCATAGAAGTGACCCCCTCACTTGATTCATAGTTTCTAAGGCCAGATGGGACCATTGTGATCATCTAGTCTGATTTCATGTATAACACAGGTCATAGAACTTCTCCAAAATAATTCCTAGAGCATATCTTCTAGAAAAAATCCCATCTTCATTTTAAAAATTGCCAATGATGTAAAATACACCACAACCCTTGGTAAATTGTTCTAATAGTTAATTACCCTCACTGTTAAAAATGTATGCCATATTGCCAGTCTGAATTTGCCTAGTTTCAAGGTTAATTCAGAAGGAAATTGCCAAGGGATGAGATAGAGAAGGGATTTAAGGACTGAACCTGAAGGACACTCCTTAGAGAGGTCTAGTGGCAGAGAAGCCTCTGTTGCTAGCAATAACTGTAAAGATAGGAGTTAAACCAAAAGAGCAAGGACATGCCCATGATGCCAATGCCCTGTGCCAGTGCATTGAGAAGGAGGCAACTGGGTGACAGGGTGAAATGCAGCACTGAGCTGAAGAAGAATGAGGAGAGAGGAGGAGCCAGGGCCACACACAAAATGAGAGTGGGAATCAAGGCCAGAAGAGAGGAAAGTTCTTCACCACCAAGAACCACACAAACCCAGTATCTTTAGCCATCATCTCAGTACTTAAAGAGTGTGAGCCACAGGGCAAACCAGGTTGTTCCGAGAGGTAAGTGAGAAAAGAGGTTTTCTACATCCACTCAAGCTGCAGGGTGGGGGACCCAAATTTCTGAACCTCTGTGTGGCAGCACAAGGCTGGGTTTCTGGACTGGTCATATTTTATCATTTACTGAAGAGATTGGAGTGCTTTTCTTTGGACAATGCTCAGCTGTCAGCCAGTTGACAAATCTCCCACACCAGGAAGTTGTCTGTGTGTAGTGTAGATGGCTTTGCCTCAAGTCCCTTTTACTGCTAGTGCCAGATGGATTTACACACACACACACACACAGAGTTCCATTGCAGAGCTGACCTGTGCTGTTGATAGTGGAGGCACAGAGTGAGGGCAGCCAGCTTCAGCAGTGTTACTGAACATGCACAGTCTGTGTGAGCATGCTCAGTACAAGCCAAGCAGCAAATCAAGGGGGGGGGAGGCATGTGAACCCACATGCCCCCCCATGCGTCACCTCTACATCTGTTTTCATGCTAACCCACCTGCTGAGTACACAAACCCAGGACACAGTGGAGGTTGACACTGGCAAGTCAGGTGTACTCTGCTCAACCTCCAGTATTGTTTAAAACAATCTTAGAACAGTTTGCTGTGGGCCTGCCTTCTCACTGGTATATGGTATATTCAGGTGTTCTCCGTAGTTCAGGGGTTCTCAAACTGAAGGTTGTGACCCCTCAAGGGGTCACAAGGTTATTACGTGGGGGTCGCGAGTACATGCACGAAACAGAGCAGCAACCGCTATAAAATATATAATTTAAATCTAGCGTTTTAAAAAATTGCACACACCTTTCCATCGCAATGTAATGTATTTACTTCAAAAAGTATTGTAAATGTATAATGCAGTGATCCTTGTTCCTGAACAAAATATGTATTTGTATTATCACCACTTTAAAGGAATTGGACTCTGGGGATTGTAAATAACAAACACAGGTTTGTTGTCTTGAGACTAAAAAGTGGAACTGAGACAATATTAGAGGGCTTGATTGTTCAGCAGCTGAAGAGCTGCATTAAACCACAGATCAATCAGAATACTGAGATCGGCCAAAAACACAACCCTACAGGCAGGGGTGGCACTTGGGTAGGTTTGTGGGGGGGGCTATAGCCCCCCTCCCCCCAAAAAAATTGCCTTAGCTCCCCCATAGCTACCCTTCCCAGTGCAAAGATCTACTGTTCTGCGCTGCTGCTGGCAGCGGCATTGCCTTCAGAAATGGGCGCCCAGCAGCGGCCACTCTCTGGCCGTCCAGCTCTGAAGGCAGCACCACTGCCAGCAGCAGCGCAGAAGTAATGGTGGCAGTGGTGTGCTAAGTCTGCTGTGAAAAATGAAATTGGCAAAGTTTTTTTGCACTCTTCCCCCAGTATTAAACAGTACTAAACAGTATTAAACTATTTTAAAAAAATAACTTTTCTGCTTATAACAATAATTTGATAAAAATGTGTTTTAGTCTTAATTTAAAAACAGTGAGAAAAGGTGTATTCATTTTAAACAATAGGGTTATAAACTTAGCATTTAAAATAGTGTTAAATATAAAAACGTATTTTTAATTAATAAGAGGGAGTCGTACTCAGGCTTGCTGTCTGAAAGGGGTCGCCAATACAAAAAGTTTGAGAACCACTGCTAGTGTCTCTCTCACACTCTGACTCACCCACCCCTCATCTCCTGCCCTGGTTCTAGCGAGGAGTCACATCACTGCACTTCCAATCCAGAAAGGAAACACGCCAAGAAATGTTTTTTACTGCAGCAGCCTCAAAGAGGAAGCACTTGAGCCAGTCCTGCTAAATTCCATTGAAATTGACACTTTCAAATGGAAAATATCAATTTTGACACTTTTTATTTTTCCAAAGCAACATTTCAAAATGAAATGAAACTTTTTGAATTAACATGCTTCTTTCAGTGGAAATGTTAATTTGAAATGAAATTTTTCAGTTTGAAACAAAATGTTTTGGTTTCAATTGACATTTTGTTTTGATTGAAAATGTTGTTCTTTCATTTTGATGTTTCCAAACTGAAATTTTTTCATAACTCTTCATTCCATGAAAATATTTGATAGTCTGACTTTTTTGACCTGATTCAGGATGAAAATAAATATTAAAACCAGCGGCATTTCCCACAAGATGGGAATTCTGTTTTCCAACCAGTTGTAATCAGTTTGTAGCCGCTGTTCTGGCTCTTCCAAACCCATTCCCTCCCACCCTCCAATCCTCCTCATCCGCCTCTCTGAATCTTCAGCCAGAGTGTAGAGTGTAATAGAGGGAACCAGGGAAGCTGGTGAAGATAATGAATTGTAGCCCACGGTGGAGTCAGGGTCAGTCTGGGGCCTTGCAGGCCCTGTGCAAAGAAAGACCAGCAGGACCCAGCAATCTGGTTATGCAGTGAGCATATAGCTAATGCAGTGAAAGGGAGAGCAGCTTCCTCACACTTTCTGCTCTCTGGGTTGTAATCCCAGAGTTAAGGTGTTTATTGGCCCTGTGAGGAAATTGAATGGCTGAGTGAGTGGATCTCTGAAAAACATGACTTGCTGAACATTGCACACTGCATCATGGCCTCAGACCCGGCCTGTGGGGATGGATGTTACTGGAGTTAATCAGATGCTTTGGTTTGCCTTTGGGGTCGTGTAGCCAAATCACCATTGTCGCTGTGGTGCAATAGGATGGTGTATCACTTCCCCCACCTTAGGGTTTGTTTTTCAAAAAGTTTATTTTCCCCACTTTTTTCTTATTTATTACAGAAACGGGTTCTCTTTCTCACTAATGATTATTTCTTCACTGACATCAGTGGCACGCCTTTCAGGTGAGCAAGTGTATCTCAACTTAGGGAATGTACCTCTTGGGGGGGGGGGGGGGGGGACATGGCTATTTGGTCCACCCTTCTCATGATATTGGTTATGACAGAGAGGTTCCTTGCTCCCTTGTATTGGAGTTCCGATACTCTTACTGCTCGCTTGGGGGATGTTCTTTTGTTAATAAGAGAGGAGAGAGCTGATGGCATTGGGGATCATAGCTCACCTCTCAGGGAGGGCAGTGTCAGATTTAAACATTTGGGGATTGCACGTGACCTTGTTGACAAACCCTCTGTTTTCCCCCTGCCTGCAGCCTGGGTGTCGTCCTCTCCCGTGGGCATGGGGAATACATCCTGCTGGGGAACACTTCCGTGGAAGAAGGTAGGTTAACCTGAAACAGTCACATCTCTGTAGGGGGCAAGGATGCTGAACTTCATTGGCAACCCAGGGATGAGCTTGTGCCTCCCTCTCTTCTCTGTCCCCCACCTCACCCTCTCAGCCTCTTTCAATGTGTTTGGTTCATTGACTGAGCAATAGATTTATTGGTTGCTTTCTTGTTTCAGGCTTGCACGACCTGCTGCAGCCAGACTTGACCTTAGCTAATGAATGGTAAGTAGATGATATCCTGTTGATGATGGAGCTTTGGGTTGAGATCACTGGCAGAGTTCGCTCTGCTCTGCCACCCTCCCTGGCCTAGAGGAAAAGCAATGTTCTCCTGAAGTAACTGATGGTGCTAGAGTTTGGTGCAAGCTCCTGAGACTTCCATCACTTTCTTTGGCAGATTATTCTACAGTCTGACCCATCTCCCTGTCAGGAAAGATCTCTTGATATTCACCCTTAATTGTCCTTTGCACAATCTCATCCTATTCCTGCCTAGAACTGTGCAACAAACCATAAATCACACAAAACTTAGCAAAGTGGGAGTGTGTTGCAAAGTCAGATTACACTTCGTGAGAAATCATCTTGGTTCACATGCCTTTGAGCTTGGATGTCGTTTCTAGTGAATCTGGAGTTGACTTTATTAATGCAAAATCATATCATGCAAAATTTGTGCTTTTGCTTGGTTTGGCCATGAAACAAAACAAAGCTTGGCATTTTCAACTTTTGCTTTGAGATTTGTGTGTACCTGAAACTCAGCATTAAATTCGGGCATGTGAACCTCAAGTGGATCAAAACTAAAGCAATTATTTGCAAGAAGCACTGCAAAAAAACCAATTTATTATCCCCTAGTTAAAACCCCTCAAACCGCCATGAATAGCATCTCTTCCTCCTTCAGTTTCATGCACAGTTAACGTATATAGTCAAGTCATCTATTCACCAGCTTTACATAGTCACTTCTTCTAGTTTGTCTCATAAACCATTCATTAAAGTTCCTTAATAATTTGTGTTTTTCTTTATACCCCTCCAATCTGACATCAAAGTGGCCAGAACTGAAAGCCATATTAGAAGGCAGGTCTCTTGTCGAATACAGAGAAGTGATCACCTCCCAACTCTGCATCCTGATGCCTCTGCATACACAGGCCCATTGATTTATCTTGCCCCATATCACATTGCAAGCTTGTTCACTGTCTAGTTATCGGTCTCCTTTGGTATTGCTGCTTTCCAGGTTTCTCCATCACACTGAATATTGTTATAAGCAGGCTAGTGTATATGTTACCATTGCCCTTTGCTGGGTGAAATTAGAACTGCTCTGCTGTGTGTCAGAGGAACTATACTGCTAACGAAGATGCTTCTTTAGATAAAGTGGTAGCGTCCTGTGCTGTTTTTAAACTGGAGGAGCTGAGTTCCATCCATGCTGTTAAATTCTGAGCACCCAAGGAGTGCAGCATAATGACATCTGAAATTTCTAGGTAGCCAAGGATTTGTTACAATATTTTTTTTTCCAGATCACTAGTTTCCTGGTGTGATTGCTTGAAAGTGATTTTCTGTGTTTCTTTCCTTGCCGCCAGGATTTACTGCATCACTGATATTGATCCAGATCACCGGAAGCTCAGCCAGCTGGAGGCCATGATCCGCTTCCTCACAGGAGAGGAACCCGATCTGGAATGTGAGTGCTTGAAATTAAAGTGACCTACTGGAGCTCTCCTGTGCCTCTCCACCGTGGAGAAGGGCTGTGGGAAACGGAGTGGTGGTAGATTGAGCTCATGAGCTGTATGCTCATCTCTGCAGATCAGAGTTTGAACACTTGCTCACTTCACAAGTGGAAATAAATGGAGTAGTCACATCCTAATCCCCAGCAGCAAGTGATTGTTTCCGTTTCATAATTACCACAAAATTAAACCGGATTGAATGTCTCTGTTAAGGAGAGATCCAGGCCTGTATTAGCTGGGGGTGCTGCAGGCCATGTTTGACAGAGCTGTGGGTGGAGCCAGGAAAGAAAGAGTGCCTGTGTGTAGTTCAGAGCTGTGTAGTCCTAAAACAATAGTAACAACATTATTTGTATTGTGGTAGATCCCAAAGGCCCTATTCAGAGCTGGGGTACCATTGTGTTAGGCATTCCCTCAAACACAGGATAAAAGGCAAGCTCTGCCTTACTCCAAATTCAGTCATTAGCTCTTTAGGTATCAGAGGGGTAGCCGTGTTAGTCTGAATCTGTAAAAAGCAACAGAGGGTCCTGTGGCACCTTTGAGACTAACAGAAGTACTGGGAGCATAAGCTTTCGTGGGTAAGAACCTCACTTCTTCAGATGCAAGTCATCTTGCTTCTGAAGAAGTGAGGTTCTTGAAGTACTGGGAGCATAAGCTTTCGTGGGTAAGAACCTCACTTCTTCAGAAGCAAGATGACTTGCTTCTGAAGAAGTGAGGTTCTTACCCACGAAAGCTTATGCTCCCAATACTTCTGTTAGTCTCAAAGGTGCCACAGGACCCTCTGTTGCTTTTAGCTCTCTAGGGTAGACGAAGTGGGAGTGATGGACAAAGGAGAGAAATGGACAAGGGAGGACAAATGTAATGAAAAGATCATGTGGATTCATAGTTTAGATATTGCACTACCTGATGTTCCCAGACAGTTTCAAATCACCTGAAAGTATGTTTGGGTTTTGAATTAAATGAAATCAGCTATCCTCAACTGCTGCTCTACCTGAACATGGTTAGCTGGTTGTGTTGTAAATATCAGCACAGACGTGCATCTCAAGGGGGGATCTGAGGGAAGAAAGAGTAGTGGCCTTATTAATCAAGTCAGAGGGTGCTCTATGAATAAGCAGCAGCATGGGAGAAAGCACAAAGATGTTTGTGGGACACGCAGATAAATGGCTGTTCAAAACTGGCATCACTGATGGCACGAAGGGTGCAGGAATGACGCTATAAAAGTCAAGAGCAAATAAGCAGGGAAGGGCAGTGTAGTGAAGGGCATTAAGGGTGAAGACAAGAAGTTTGCACTTGATGAGGTAGGAAAGGGGAGCCAGTGGAGGGATTCAGAGGAAGTAGGGAGGGTGTAACCTAGAACTATGGGAAAGGTCAATGAAAGACTGTCTTAGTAGTTTTGTTTTGAATGGGCTGGAAGGAAGTGAGATGTGTGTCAAGGAGGAGAATGAGGTAGATAAGGGCCTGGGTGAAAGTTTTAGTCATATGGACAGAAAGAAAAGTTCAGATTTTGGAATTGCAATGGAGGATGAAGCAGCTAGGATTTGGACATGACCTGAATGTGTTATGAAAAGGAGAGGGAGGAGTCAAAGATGACCCCAGCTTACAGGTCTCTGTGACCGGGAGAAGAGGATCTTGTCAATAATAGCAGAAAACAGGGGGAGTGGGGAGAGCATTAAGGAAAGATAAGGGGTTCAGTTTTGGACATGTTAGGTTTAAGCTAATGGTGAGGCATCCAGGAGGAGATGCAAGGTAGACTGAAAAAAGGGACAGAGTAGATGGACACAAGTCAGGAGTGAGGAAGATTTGCAAGTCAATGGCATGAAGATGCTGAGGAAGCTATCTGAGGTAGATGAGATATCCCAAAGTAAAACTTTAGAGCAGGGGTGGGCAAACTTTGTGGCCCGAGGGCCACATCAGGTTTCCGAAATTGTATGGAGGGCCGGTTAGGGGAGGTGTGCCTCCCCAAACAGCCAGGCGTGGCCCGGCCCCTGCCCCCGCCCCCATCTGATGCCCCGCTTCTTGCCCCCTGATGGCCCCCCCGGGACTCCTGCCCCATCCAACCCCCCCGTTCCTTGTCGTGCCCCCTCCTGCCCCGGGACTTCTGCCCCACACCTTGCTCCCTGTCCTCTGACCGCTCCTGGACTCACCACTCCTGACTGCTCCCCCCAGTGCCCCATCCAACCCTTCCTCTCATTCCTGACTGCCCCCCCTGGGGACTCCTGCCCCAGCTAATCACCCCTTCTCCCTGTCCCCTGACTGCCCCCA
The DNA here is from genome assembly GCF_027887155.1 of Malaclemys terrapin pileata. Lineage (NCBI taxonomy): Eukaryota > Metazoa > Chordata > Testudines > Emydidae > Malaclemys > Malaclemys terrapin. Next base: position 110,670,096 of record NC_071505.1, on the reverse strand, counting down.
GAACCCCTGCCCCTAACTGACCCCCCACGGGGACTCCTGCCCCACACCCTGCTCCCTGACCGCTCCTGGACTCCCCGCCCCTGACTGCCCCCCACCGCCCCCATCCAACCCTTCCTCTCCTTCCTGACTGCCCCCCCGGGACTCCTGCCCCATCCAACCCCCTGTTCCCCACCCTCTGTCCACTCCCCTGCCCTTTATCCAACCCCCCCTCTGCTCCCTGCCCCCTTACTGCACTGCTTGGAGCGCCGGTGGCTGGCAGCCATACCGCCCAGCTGGAGCCAGCCACGCCACCGGTCAGCACAGAGCATCGGGTCAGGCCGTGGCTCTGCTGCTGCGCTGCCTGGCAAGAGCTCGCAGCCCTGCCACCCAGAGCATTGCGCAGGCAGCGCAGTGAGCTGAGGCTGCGGGAGAGAGGGAACAGCAGGGCGGGGCGCTAGCCTCCCAGGCCAGGAGCTCAGGGGCCGGGCAGGAGGGTCCTGCGGGCTGGATGGGGCCTGCAGGCCATAGTTTGCCCACCTCTGCTTTAGAGTGAGAAGAAAAAGGGGCTAAGAATGGCAAGCTGTGGGATCTTCCAGGAGAATGGAGGAGGAGAACCCACTTAAAATAGAAGAACAGGAGTACTTGTGGCACCTTAGAGACTAAAATTTATTAGAGCATAAGCTTTCGTGGACTACAGCCCACTTCTTCACGAAAGCTTATGCTCTAATAAATTTGTTAGTCTCTAAGGTGCCACAAGTACTCCTGTTCTTTTTGCGGATACAGACTAACACGGCTGTTACTCTGAAACCTGTCACTTAAAATAGGGCACAGCGGCTTTGTCTAGACTAGGATTTAACGGTGTGGTGTTAGATAACACTCCAAAAGTCTAGTGTGGATAAGCCACTGTAGACTTTAATATGTGCTAAGCAGGTCAAGTTAAAGGTTATGCTCAGCTGCCTTGTCCACACCACATTTTACAACTGTTTAGCAAGTATTAGCAAACTCCTTCCAACACCACATCTTTACATTCACATCTAGACAAAGCCTATAGGAACAGCCAAAGAATAGGAAAACTAGGAGAGGATAGCATCCCTGAAGCCTGGTGAGGACAAGATTTCAAATTTCAAGAAGGAGGGTGTGATCCACTGTCAAAAGCAGAGAGGTCAGGGTGGACAAGAATGGAGTGGAGGTCCTGAGATTTGGCCACAGATAGATCATTCAAGACTTTCGGGAAGGCAGCTTGAGTGGAGTGAGCAGAAGCTTGATTCAAGGGGATCCAGGACTGAGAGAGAGGGAGTCAAGGCAACAGTTGTAGACTGCCTAGTGAGTTCAGGGGTGAAGGCTAAAAGGGAAGGAAATAAATAATTCTTTTGACCCTGTGTGACAAGGTTGGGACTCACCACCGCAGCACCTCCTGCTGGTTCCCTCCGGGAATTAGCTCAGTCCAGTGGAGCACCCTCTCCTGGTGGTGTCCCGCCCGTTGTCTCAGCCTTGGTTGGCATCTGAGCCCGCGTTGCTCACCAGCTCACAGCGTCCTCTTTCAGACCACTGCCCTTCCGGGGGGTGGTTGATCAGCAGTCTTTCTGCACCCCAGCCACCATGTCCAACCACCCACACCAAAGTCTAATCCCTCTTGTCAGGGATCTGGCATAGTCTATGATGGCTTCTCCCCACAGCCGATGGCTGGGTGTACTGCAAGGGGGGGACCCAGGCCCGCCCTCTACTCTGGGTCCCAGCCCAGGGACCCTTTGGTGGCAGCCTCACTGTCCTCCTCCTCTCCCCTCCGTCTGTCCACGTCCGTGGGCCGCTTCCTCTTCGGCCCCTCGCACTGGCTAGGCCTTTCCCCTCAGGGCCTGCAGCATGGCAGATGCTGGGCTGGGCGTGGGGCCAGCCTTGCTGCTCTGGAGACAGACCTGCCCCTTTCAAAGGCCTAGGCCAGACTACCTGCTTCCTTCCTGAGCAGCCTTTTTATAGGGCTGAGCCTGGCCCTGATTGGCTGCCTCCAATCTGGGCCCCAACTGGCTCCCAATAAGCTCTTCTCTAATTGGCTCCCTGTCTGTGCAGGCTTATTGGCCTGCTGCAGCCCACACTCTCAGGGAGTGGGGCAGTCTGCCTCACTATATCCTGTTTTATTTGCTCAGCCTTTCAACCCCCCAAGCTTTTGGGCTGACAGAGGGTGACCTCTGACCCTTTAAAACTGTAAAGAGTGACCAGTGCGCTGAACTGCCATATGAAAGTGACCACCTGAACCCCACAGTTAGGATCACTGCCACTCATGTACAGCATGGCGGTGAGCTGCCATGACTGTAATGCTGTCTGTGTGACTGCTGCTAGACAGTCTGTGAGAGTGGCTTGGTCATACCCTGGTAAGAGTTCCCCTGCTGTCCTCTCAGCCAAAGGTGAGGCACCCCTGGGATGGTCAGCAGATGCAAGTGTGATCTTCTTTTTATTCCCTGTTGTTCAACCCACTGGACCACAAGTTAGGTCAGTAACATTGCTGCTCTAAAGGATATCTAGGAGGCAAAGGGATGACACCATTCTCACTCCTAATCATGTTTGGGTTTTTTTGCTCAGGTGATGAGGACTTGGTCCAGGAGGTGCTGTTTGACGCGGTGGTAACTGCACCAATGGAGGCCTACTGGACAGCCTTGGCCCTCAACATGTCTGAGTAAGTATATGTGAAAACGCAGCTGAAATTCATTCAGATCCCATGGTCGTCTTGGGAGTTTGGACAGGGTCTCCTGATTCCCTGGTGAAAGCTCTGTGGCCAAGTCGAAGGAGCAGCTTGTTCCATAGAGCCCATAATAGATCCTTACATAGCACTAAGCTGACCACAGAAACAGAAGCAGGACATCAATCTCCCTTTCAGGCATGGACTCCAAGGAGGCGGAGTCTCTCAGTTGAGGTATTGGTAATAGATACAGAAACTTACACTTCAAAGTCATGAGTTCAAATCTCACCCAAGGACAGTAGTGACTAAGCTTTGTTACCATGTGACAACTGTTCCTTGAACTACATAAAGTGAATTGAGCTGAGTCCAGCTTCTATTGGAGTATCACAACTGGCAGTAGTTGGCTCTCTTACTGACACTGAAGCCAAGGATTGAATGGGCCATAGAAATTGACCTACCTGTCACACTTATGGATGGTGCCTTCAGATCAGGGTTGAAGTACACAGATGGAAGCTTGGACTGCTGCTGCCAGGCCTGAGAAGGGATATAAATCTAGAGGGTCTTGCCTCCACTTGGGGTTTTTTTTTTGAGGCAAAATTTTCTCACGGCTGTTACCACCTGGGCATTTAGGGCCACTAGCACTTTAACGCTGTGTTGTTCAGATCTGCTTGCAGCATATATTATAAACATTGGCAGCCATGGTTGTCTTATCTGTATTTTGACTCCCATTGTTGCTACCATTGGTGGAGTTTAATGAGTCGTAGGAATGGCAGGAAATTTTTGCCAACAAGCCCTAGTGTAGACACAGCCTTAGTCTGTCATCCACCACATTCCTCTCACTGCTGTGTCCATAGCAGCTGGTCCTCTACACTATGAGACTCTTCACAACAACATCAGGTCTGTGCTACTCACAACTCCAGCAAGGTCGCCCTGCACCACTCAGTTACGTCATCCCTCGCAATCCCTTAATCTCCCTGTCCCAGACAGAGTTCGGGTTCAGCCCTGGGAGCACACCCATTCTCTCTGAGTAACTCCTTTCCTGCCCCAATCCCATATGTAAATAACCTGCAGCTGGGCGGGCAGGAGTAGAGAACTTTAAGTTCTCTCTGTAAAGGGACAAAATGAACAAATCACAAAAGTGTGACTGTGAGAATGAATAGTAAAATCGTAATAATCCTAATTCCCGCTCAGATTTTCAAATGTGTCAGTTCTGGTGTAACCCCACTGAAGGCAGTGGCATTATATCACAGGGGAATTTGGTCCTAAATACTTAAGAAACCTCCCACTCCAATGTGTTGCCCTCTGAATCTCCACTTTGGCGGTCCTTACTACATGGAAGGCTTAGTTCTAGCTCTGAGATCTAATTCTGCCCCTATGGGTCTCTCTCTCTCTGTCCCACAGTGAGACTGAGCAGGAGGTCGAGACGGCATTTCTGGGCACTCGAGCCGGCCTCATGAGGAGCCTCCTGTATGTGGGATCTGAGAAACTCTCAAACAGGCAAGTCCTAAAATGAAATTTCACTGAGGCGTTTCTTCTAGTCTCTGTGAAGGAGCAGCATGAAATTGCCACTATGCCTTGAACAGTATCCAGGGTTACAGAGAACAGAATGGGAAGCAATCAGGGATTAGTGGAGCAGACCTGTCCGATGTGTCATAAAGGATGGGGCAGGGCACTGTTTTGTGCTTGTTCTGTTTGTTATATGGCAAAAACCTGTCCCAGAATGCAATGGTTTCAATGTAAAATGTAGGCTGATTTTTCTGGGAGACCTAATCTTTTCTTTGATTGTTCCGAAGTCCTGGTCAGGAAATAGAAGGGCTGTTGCCAAGGCATTACAGCCAGAAGATCTCCAGTGACACTTTTTGTGAGAATATGGGTGGGGTCTATGCTTTAGCTTTTGGGCCATGTTCCAACTTGGCTAGTAATACTCTGCCTATCTCAATTCCCCTTTTAGTCTCCTTTGCTGGATATTCCATCCTATACAGGTTCTTATACTGCCCTCATCATCATAGTATCTGAGCACCTTCCAGGGGTTGCATTACGCAATGTGACTAACCTCTGTCACATGTAGTTAGTCTCTCTCTCATCCTCTCCCTAGAGGGAGAATTGTGTGTGCAGTGGAGTGTTTTGGCTTGGGAGGATTTTGGTTAGAGTTATTTTTAGAGTTATTCAGCTGCTTTGAGTTCCTGTTAGAAAGTAGGCTGAATAAGTGTGCCCTGCACTTGTAGCAGAAGGTGCTGAAGTTTGTGATGGTCCTTCATTCCTGTGGGAATTTCTTCCACAGTCTGGGACCAGTCCCTGAGAAGGTTCCATTTCCTGCACAGATGAGCTTCACCCTTATGGCAGAAAGTCCCATTGTACCTGAGGAGTGGACTTGTGGGCCCAGGCCATTGACTGCTTTGAAGATAAGAAGCAAGACCTTGAACTTGACTCAATATGCTGTGGGAAGCCAGTGTAGATTCCCTGTCCTATACTGCTGGCACATAGTATTTTTCTGTGTTTTTAAAGGGTTGCAAGTGCATCACTCCAGTGGTGGCTGCATTTCAGTGGCAGATTCCTGTATGTAGTATGTAAAGCTCTTCCAAATCCTCTGGAAAGGAAAAAAAAAACATATAAATGACCAGTCATTGTTACGTCAAAATATACAGCAAAAGTAAAGATCTGAAATAAAGAAATCGGGGAGGGGGAGGAAGAAGTGGAGATCTTGCAGGGAAGTCTGTTACCTGGTTACTCCTGGTGCTCCGCCCAGGTATGGTTCATGTTATGGCAAGTGCAGAAGCCCATAAATCAATTTTTTTTTGTTTGAGAATCTCCAATAAGTCTCTGGAACTTGGCTGTCCTGTAAGGGGGGCATCATTTATCCCTTATGACCTCCTTTGCCTTTCTTGACCTGGTCATTAGCTCTGTCTATACACCTCTACCTTGATATAACGCTGTCCTCGGGAGCCAAAAAACCTTACCGTGTTATAGGTGAAACCGAGTTATATCGAACTTGCTTTGATCAGCCGGAGTGCGCAGCCCCGCCCCCCCCGGAGCCCTGCTTTACCGTGTTATATCAGAATTCATGTTATATCGGGTTGCATTATATCGAGGTAGAGGTGTATCTTGTTTTCTTGATCAGGCAAGACTCAGACCCCTCCCCCATCTCTCTTTCATTGAGCACCGTAGCCAGTTCCTGATTCTTGACTGAGTCAGAAAACTAGGAGTCTTCATTCCCCTACCACACAAATAAAAGGGCTTCCTCGTGATCTTCACAGCCTCACTCTTGCGCTTGGGAGCTGAATGCGTGAAGGGGATTAGATATTTTAAAAGGAATTCAGACAGAGGGTAAAATTTTCTAAAGCACCCAACTCCCATTTTCCAAAGTGATTCAGGCACCGAGGAGCCTAAATCACTTGCACACTTTAGAAAATTTTATCCAGAATTTTTTGGTTGGGTAACTAGTCCTACTTGCATAGTAAGTGCAGGCCTCTCATCTGCACAATGATCCCTGTGATGTCTCCTAAAACATTACCTGGACTAACAGCATTCCTTCACCTGCACATGGCACCTGTTGATACTTTAATACTACAGCTGTAACCCATGGTAACTAAATCTCTTCCCCCTGCATATGGTAACACCTGTTAGTACACCCATATTGCAGATGTTAGCTGGAATAACACAATCCCTATAGTGCTACAAATAGATATCCTGCTGTTGCAGCTCTGGGCTGGGATATAGGATTGTTCAGAGCTGCGGGTTACCACACAGCACAGATTCTTAGGGCAGGTCTTCACTACAGGGGGGGGTCGATTTAAGATACGCAAATTCAGCTATTGGAGCCAACTTACCCCGCTGTGAGGACAGCGGCAAAATCGACCGCCGCTGCTCCCCGTCGACGGCGTTTACTCCCACCTCCGCTGGTGGAGTAAGAGCGTCGATTCGGGGATCGATTGTCGCGTCCTGACGAGACGCGATAATTCGATCCCCGAGAGATCAATTTCTACCCGCCGATTCAGGCGGGTAGTGTAGACCTAGCTTTACTTTGCACTTCCTTGCATCTCCCTTTTTCAGTTTCATGGTTCATTCTTACCCACAATAGAGATGACTTATGCATGTTAGTGCAGGCCCCAGTGGGATGGGCTAAGTGAGGTAGGTGCTACCTGTTCACCAAATGGCAGCCTAGGCAGGTAAAGAGTTTCAGCTTCAAGGATGTTACTTATTAGCTATACCCATCCCACCTACCACTGGTTATGTATGGTGGCTGAACAACCTGTGCTGGGGGGTGATGTGGACATAGATGTGGACAACAGCACCACCTGGTGGCTCAATATGGAAAAAGTCATAAGATCTATGTGACATGCTGAGCAGAATCCAAGAAACAGAGAACCTGGGAAATAAGGCTCTTGGGTCATGCAGATAATTCTCAGAAAGCTCAGATGTGTTCCTAAACCTAACCTCTGTCTTATCTGCCTACAGCAGTAGCATTTGTAAAGCAGCTGCCACCACAGTATTTAGGTGCCTTGTGCCTTATTTAAAAAGAATTTTATCTTTCTTGTCTGCAACTGGACCGCTGTATTCTCCTCTTACCAGAGGTGAGAGAGGCTTATGGAATATGTAAGGATCAGTTTATTTGGGGCTGCTACTCTGTATTTGACAGTATATGCAACCATCTCTACTGAGGGGTTAGATCTTTGCAAGAGGTGTGACTTGTTCTTAAAAAAAGAGGTGTAGGCTCAGCATGGTCTTCTATAGCCAAGGGCCCTCTGCCTAATTGCACTTTCTTGGCAGACAAAGGATTGATACAAGGCTCTATTAGTTGTAGTGACTCTGTGGACTGGAGAATTCTTGGAGAGTTGCATAGAGTAGGGGTTCTCAACCTTTTTCTTCGTGAGGCCCCTCCAACATGCTATAAAAACTCCTTGGCCCACCTGTGCCACAACAACTGTTTTTCTGCATATAATATATGGAGATATACCTATCTCATAGAACTGGAAGGGACCTTGAAAGGTCATCAAGCCCCAGACCCCTGGTTGAGAACAGCTGGCATAGAGAGACTGTCCTGGTGGTTGTCAGGCCTAGTCTATTGAGAGCTTTGTAGATCAGCACTAGAATCTTAAAGTAACTCTGGGATGTGATGGATAGTCCATGTAGGGCACTGCACACAACTCTCTTGCCAAGGTGTGTCTCTTAGAGATGAGCTGCAGTGTGCTGGATCAGCTGAAGCTTCCCCAGCGCTTTCTAGATATAGGCCATTGCCATAATCCAGTCTAGAAGGCAAAGGCCATGTCTGTAATAGTGAGGAAGGAGGCACTGATTTCTTGCCAATCAGGTGGGGAAATATATTTCTGATAACCTTCCATGCAGCTCCAAATGTGGGTTTCTTCTAATGGCTCATGTGCAGGTCACACACTCAGCTTCCCCAGCACCACCAGTGAAGTATCTTGGACATCTTGACTTTATGACTTGTCCTAACCAACTCATCCTTTAAAAATGCCAGAGCCCTTCCTGTGAAAGAAGGGGTGGGAGCCATAATTTCCCAACCACTGTGCTTGCGTGAGTGTTTCTGTCTCTCTCAATTCTTCCCTGCAGTTTGTTGGACACAGTTAACTTTCTGCCCTGTGGTGTACCTGGTATGCCTTTGTGCTGCTAAAGAGCAGCCACCTTTCACCCCAGCAATGGCTGCATTTCAGCAGTGGATGAACTGACGAGGGTAGCCTGTGTGTGCAGCATATAGTTTGTAAACTGCTCTGGGGTCCTGTGAGGTGAAAGGTGCTATCTGACTGTAAGTTTAGTATGTCATCAGCCTGTGACTATCCTGACGCTGTGTTGGTGCCCTGACAATGCTAAGTGCAGAACATCCCCCCCAGGCAGGCACTGTGCTGAATGCAGCTGAGGAGGGAGAAGTGGGCTTCCCTGTTCCAGATGAAGGTGGCAATTTTCACTTTTTTTTTTTTCTTCCTTACAGGAAGTTCCTGACCTTGGGGGACAAGGAGAGTATCTTCACCATGGATCACTTCCCCCTGTGGTATCGCCGAGCAGCAGAGCATCCTCCAGGGAGCTTCATCTACAGCATGACCTCAGAAGAGGGTTCAGGTAACCCTCGCCTTAGCACTACAGCAAAGGAGGGAGATGGAGAAAATAAAGGTGTCACTCACAGTCCCCCTGCTCCCTGTCCCCACCCCATTCACCTTCATTATCCTCTTCCTGCAATACTGAGCTCTTACACAAGGGGAGATGGTGAGAGCCATCCTCGGGCCGCTTGTTAGAACAGAAAGAGGGAGATGCCTCACAGCAAGACATGGACAGGAGAGGTGAAGAATGGGTGAGGCTGCAGGGCCCGGAGTAGATGAAGGATGGATGGGGCTGAAAGATGCATGGGCAGGGGAAGACAAGGAATCAAGTGAGGGGAGATAGGAAGGGCTGTGAGGCAAAGTAGAGGAAGGACAGACAAGTTAGCTGGCTGGAATGATTTGAGTGGCAGTCAGGTAGGATGTGAGCAGAGGGCCAGGTGGGAGGAGGTGAGATTTGTCCTGGAGTCACTTTTTCATGGTTTTCCATGAAAATTTTCCCAAGTGGGAAAATGAGCTTTTCACACGGGGAGGGGGAACTTCACTCCCCTCACCAAAAGCATGTCAATGGTCCCCACCAAATACGCTCAATCTCATGCTGGTTCTGTAGTGTGGGTAGGCATCCCCTCACCCCATGGAGCCCCAAAGTGACAGCTGACTAGCAGCTTTGTTGTGTCTATGCTCAGGATGTGATTGTCCCCTATGTGATCTCCAGAGCCTGCAGGGACCTGTGCCAAGGTGGAGGAGGACAGGAGAGCACAAGAAAAATCAGAACAAAATACTATGTGACGCTCATGCAACGGAGGCAGAAATCCCCTCTGTGCTCTTCCCCAGCCCCCTGCACTCAGGCATTGTCACAGAGTGCAGCGCTTTCACTGTAAACGCTTTTTGTAGCATTGTGGTGGGAGGGTATGTGGGAGGGGAAGTGAGCAGCAGGGAGAAGAAAACGAGGATGGGATCCAGAAGATGAACCAGGATATAAAGGGAGGGGGAGAGAAAACACACTAAACCTTCCATCCATGCTCTCCTCTCCTCCCTGCCCCCAAGTATACCTCACTTAAAGGGTCACCACTAGAGTGAAGGGCAGAGGTGGCAGTTGTGGCAAGAGGCATCTTTTGCCAGACTACGTGCAACTTTCATTGCTCTTTGCAATAGAGCAGAGCTTAGAAAGTCAGACATTGGCACGCCGCATGGGTGTGACCTCCTGAAATCCCTGCAGTAGCTTCCTATCAACATCCAGTGTGCGAGCAGTGTGTACCTTCATCCACCATGGCACCAGGTATCAGTTTCTAGTCACTGTGGGACAGATCCTGCGGTCCTTGCTCATCTAAACCCTAATTGACATCAAAGGTAGCGTTGCCTTAATAAGGACTGCGTAAAAGCTGGCTTTTGTTTGGTTCATGGTATCCCTTAGCCATGACCAAGCTCAGGGCCAACTGTGCTAAGCACTGACACATAGGAAGAGACAGTCCCTGCCCCAAAAAGCTTACGTTCTAAATAGATAGGACAGACAAAGGGTGGGGGAGGAAGGAAGGAGTCTACTTAAATCACGGAGAAATCACACATTTTTCATGGGTTGGTCACGGCATAAATAGCAAATTTCACAAATGGTCTGGTATTGCCACCCTTACTTCTATGCTACTGCTGACCACAGCGCTGCCTTCAGAGTTGGGTAGCTGGAGACCCAATTTCACAGGGGAGATGGGATTTCTTGTCCGTGATGCAATTTTCACACCTGCAAATTTGGTAGACCCCTAATTCTACTCCCCTTTTTACAGATGAGCAACTGAAGCACAGAGAGACTGTCATTTGCCCAAGGTCACATATTAAGTCTGTAGCAGAACTGGAAATAGAACACAGATCTTGAGAGTCCCAGTCTAGGGCCTTCACCACATGATCATGCTTCATGACCCAACAGGACCAGGAACTTCACATGACCTCCCTCTAGGGAGTTTGATCCTGCATTTGTCGTCTACCCGAATCCCCCACAGGCGTCACAGGGAGTTTTGGGTTCACAAGGAGTGCAGGATCAGGCTCAAAGCATATGAACATAATCTGGCAGGGAAGTCCTTGTGTTTCACAAGTGCTTCTCTCAATGCATGCAGTGCCCTTGTGCAAGTCAGTCTGACTTCAGTCAAAAAAATCCACACACGACCTCAGGCTAAAACACACAATGCAACTGCAAAGTCATGTTCAGGACATGTCAGACACCAACAAGAATGATGAAGGCAGAAGTAAGACAATGACAAATGCTGGGACTGTGGAGAAGAAAAAAGGATCTAATCCATCTGTTGGGGCAAAGCACTGACCTCTGCAATCTGTTGCGAAGGAATGAGTGGCAGAATAAATATGCTCAGAAATACTGACCTTCAAAATGTCCCTGGTAACTGTAAAAAAGAAACCACAGCCCCTATTTTTTTTGTTTCAACAAATCCAGTAAAACCCTACAAAACTGGAATCTGTCCTGAGGACAGTTACAGACTAAAATGACTGAGTTCAACTTAGGAAATGGCACACTGCCTAAGGTGTAGTTCAGACTACATGTGCAACCATGTTTTTTGTATCCAGTGTGTGGCACAACCTACACAGGACCAGATTGTGATGGCCTTTAGTTGGCCATGGAGGAGTTAGGGGCCAGAATCCTGTTGGAGTTGAGGTCATGGCCTCATCCCTCCTCCATCCTGCCCTGCAGAGTGGGGCTGGTGCACCAGCAGAAGCAACCTGCTCCGTCCTAGTGCGCTGTCTTCCATGCACATGCGCAGCCCCAGGAGAGGCTATGCCTACCTGACATACAACCACCTCAGTGCCCCTCATGGGACAGAGTACACGGGCCACATGGCCCTTTATGCAGAGCTGTTCTATAAATGGCACAATCTAGTCCAAGGTTTGAATTGTGCCTGCTTTTATGCCTCAGAATAATAGCTGAACCATGTTTGTGCACTCACTCATACAACACTGCCTAAACTTTGTTTGTGTACCAGTGCATTCTGGGAAAATCTGGGCAGCTAGCCTATACTGTCGTAGAGGACATGCACACAGAGAGGCACCAGTGGCATGAGGTGCAATGTGCTCGGGGGCATCCTACCTCACAGAAAACAAGGAGGAAGAAGGCCTGGCTTACTTGAGTGGTGTTCCTCTAGATTTAAACAGGTCTAACTGAACCCCAAACTTGGCCTTATAGTGTAATGATACAACCCACCTATTCAGACAGGTAAACAAACTTTAGGTGGGCAGGAAGGTTGGCTGAGTCTTGTAGCAGCTTCTCAGGGGGTATGTACTTTCTTATTTTGAGGGCAACACCCTTGCTCTCATGGGCCATTCCACCAAGAGGAAATCTGGTCTCCTGAACTGCCAATCAGGATGCTTCAGTGTTCTGGGAGATGCAGACATGAGCTCAGAGTTGAGCTTTTCAATGTTGGGGCATCCTTTGTGCACTATTATCATGTGGCATCCCCATGCACCCAGTCCATGTCAGAGCTGGCTACTTCAGTGATCTCAGTAGTTTTTCTCTGTGGAAAGTAAAGAGCTCCTGTGTGTGGTCTGTGCCCCTTTCCCCTGGCAACAGAGGGAAAGTAACTGAATCTGCTACATCTGTGTCTTGACAGAGGGAGGTAGCAAACCAGAGGTGGTGACAGTGAGCACATCCGTTGCTGTGACTGTGGATGGGAAGACGGCTATTGCTGCAGGTAGGACCTGCCAAGAACAGGTTTTTATTTTGCTCTTGAATAAGAGAGTGGCACAATGTCTTGCAGGGGGGAACCTTCCTTCCAGTGAGATCTGTTAGCCTGTGGAATTGTCTTCCTAAGAAAGTGGTGGAAACTACATGACTTGTGTTATCGAAAACTAGACTGGACAAAGCACTAGAAAATATACAGTATGGCTCAATCCTGCGTTGGGCACAGGGAGAGGGACTGGGTGAATTAACAGGGTGAATTCTGTTGCTGATATCTATGAGTCTATGGATTGGTGCAGTCGTTGATTGTAGAGCAGAAAGCTTGCACGGTGGGTAGTTTTGGAGCTTTGAGATCATTGTACTGTGTTTGGGCCGGTGGAATATTTGTGGTGCTTATGCTGAGTTTCAAAAGAATGAGATGTGCCTCTATCTCCAGTAATTCTGCTGACTTTGAAATTCTCTCCTGTAAATTCCCACCATTCCCTGTAAATCTGAGCCTTGTGCCCTCTCTGAAGGAGTTTCACTGAATTCCATGTGTGCTATTGGAAGATAATGATCTCACATTTATAGAACACCCGGTCACGTTCTGTGGTGCAATCCAGACCAGTGAGGGGTTGTGTGTCACTGCCTGCCCTGTAAACCTGAGTGCCTCAAAACGATCTTCTGCTGTAGCTGCTTGACTGGATGCTCCAGTCAGCAGACAAGCATGGTGTATGGGTGTGTGTGGCGGGGGGGGGGGGGGGGCAGCTCTGGTGCAGCACTCTGTTTCCAGCAGCCTGCTTGTTATACTGCTGCCACACTCTGGCCTCCAACAGCTTTAGTTACACTTGGCAAGATGGTCCCAACAGCCCCCAGTCCTAAATGTTCCCAAAATCATGTGTTCTGCAATGATCAACCCTCTCCTGGACCATTCACAGAGATAGTAAGGTGTGTTTGTTCCTTTAAAGGTACAGTACCCAGCAGCTTGCCACATCAACTGGAGTTAACATTCACTTTAAATCAAACGCAGACTGGGTTAGTTTAGATTCAAAGTAAAACAAGTCTATTAACAAAAGGAGAGGATATTAAGTGAGTTCAAGTATAAAGGATAGAGTTAGAAATGGTTACAAGCAAATAAGAATGCTTTCTAGAGGCTAAGACTTAACACAACAAGCTACGGCCTTTGTTCAAGGTAGTTTCCTTATCAATTTACCTTCCAGCAAGTTGGCTGACCACCCCTCTGGTCAGGATCTCCCAGAAAATCCAAAGTATATGGTTCATTTGCCTTATCTGAAAGATAAATTGGGGTTCTTTGCCCCTCTCTTTATAGTCCAGTGCACCTTTTAAATGGATTCTTCTGAAAGTTACCTACCAAAGTAAAGTTCATTCAAGCTCTGAGGAAGGCAACATGGAGTCTCCTTGTGAAGGAACTTACATGATGGTTTCTCCTTTCACTGGTGTTTGCAGGAAACAGATCAATCTGCATTTTAGCAATCTCCTCTCCTTGCTGTAATGTTGGATGGTTGTCTCCTCCCCTTGTCGGTTCGATGGTCCTGTTTATCTTCTACATAAATTGCATTCCCATTGTCTGGAAATACCTCTCTGGTTCAGCTATCGTTACCTCTTAGACCAGATTCTGTGCTCCACTTAGGACTAAATCAAAAATTGCTTCTCCCTTTGTAGATTCCATGACTAGCTGCTCCCAGAAGCCGGGGTGGGACATCTGCCATCCACAAGAGCTGGAAGATAGGACTTGATAAAATGCATGTACAGCTGCTTGCATATTAAATAATTAGATTATACTCATATGAAAGCGGAGCGGGCCGAGCCACTGCTTCTAGCAGCTCCCATTGGCCCAGAGCAGCGAACCGCGGCCACTGGGAGCCGCGATCGGCCAAACCTGCGGACGCGGCAGGTACACAAACCGGCCCGGCCCACCAGGGGCTTTCCCCGCACAAGCGGCGGAACAAGTTTGGGAACCACTGGGCTAATGCATACACTCATTATTTTACGAACATTTTTATGGAACCTAATTTAAAAAAAAAATTCCACATTTCAGCCCAATGTATGTTTATGGCTTAGTCAGGAAGGCTTGACAACAATAACGTGATGTGGGGACCATTGGGTATTTCCAGAGGGAGCAAAATATTCTGGAAAGGAGCATTGAGTATAACTAAAGCAACCCCTTTGGAAATCTGTTAGTGGAGGTAGCTGAGTTTGAGGTTTGCTCTGGAAGTTGGAGTTTTGTTTCAGGAACTCAGGAAAGTGGATGTTTGGGTGTTTTAGCCAGCCGTCTTGGAGTTAGAACTTCAATTCAGGAGAGAGTCATGTTTGCAAGTGCAGATGACTCAGCACCAGAGGAATAAAAGAACAGGAGGCAAGTCTGTTAAGAAACTGCTGAATATCCAGGTTACTTGATTTATATATTATGCACATGGATCTTGAAAAGATTTTCAGATTGTTCTGTTACAATAGTTCATTTCTTAGAAATCAGGATAAGAATGGCCTTATTGCTAGGTGGAAAGACACTTCTTTTCATCACACTGAAGAGTACTGTTGCAGGGGCTTATGTGCCTAGCCTTGAATAGTAATATCTCAAACTGACATTGGTAGCAGTGGAGCAAGAAGACAGCATTTTATCAAGTCCTATCTTTCAGTTCTTGCGGATGGCAGATGTCTGGGGGATTATAACCAGAATGGGAACACAAGCTTAACTATTGTGGACATAACAACAAGATATTATGCATGCAGGGCCATCCCTAGGGAGATGCGGGGCCTGGGACAACCCCCCTCTCCGCCCCAGGCCCTGCCCCCATTCTACCCCTTCCTCCAAGCCCCCGCCTTGCCTCTTCCCACCCCTGCTCCACCCCCTCCCTGCCCCCACCCCACCCCTTCTCTCAAGCCCCCACCCCACCCCACCTCTTTCCGGCTTCCGCCCCATCCCCTGAGCGACGCCAGGAGCCAGCGTGGTGGCATGGAGCAGGGTGGACTGGGGCCGGGTCACTCGCTGCTGCTGGCACCAGGCCTCCCACTAACCTCCCAGGCCACCCTGGACCCCGCGTCACCCTAAAGCATGGGGGTCCCAAAGCGTGGTAATCCCAAACATTGGTGGAGCCAGGCCCACATTCCTAAATATTGGTGGAGCACGGGCCCATATAACTTGCCGCCTATGTACGCTTTCTGCTTTTGTAGCCTCTCTAACTTCCATTAGCATTGCAGTCACTGTCACCATCTTGGTTAGGTGGTTGGTAGTATATCCCTACTGCTATACCCTTTTTATTCAAACATGGAATTTCTATTCCTAGAGATTCTGTGATACAGTTTTTCATTTAAAATTTTTACCGTATTTGACTCTGTATGCTTTCTTTTACATATAATGCTACTCTCCTACCAGAGAAACATATGCTGTCATTCCTAAATATTTTATAGCCTGGTATTACCGTGTCCCACTGAAATTGAAGGGAAAATAAAACCTTTCAAAGTGTTATTGGCCGTTGAAGAGCAACTGACTTCCCAGGGGAGTGATAATATAATATGGATTCTTTCACCTCTAAACCACCATTTCAAATCCAATCTAGGTCATAAGTAATCTTAAAAGTATTACCAACCCAAGGCTGTTCAGAGACTGCTGTGAAAGAAGTTGATGGTTCTCATCATAGACATTACCATAAAAACTGCCATCAACTGACACTATGGCTAGCATTCCCAACTGAGAATAAAATGGCATAGAGCAGTGGTCCCCAACGCAGTGCCCGCGGGTGCCATGGCATCTATGTGCGCCCGCGTACTGGCCAGCGGACAAGCATCCGCCGAAATGCCGCCGACAAGCAGTGTCATCCAGAGGCATTGCTGCCGAAATGCTGCTGATTTTCGGCAGCATTTCGGTGGCAACGCCTCTGGATGCTGCTGCTTGTCAGTGGCATTCCGGCAGCGACGGCTATTGACGTTGCTGCTTCTCGGCGGCATTTCAGCGGATGCTCGGCCGCCTGCCACGGTCCGCAGTGGCTCGTCGTCTGGTGCCCGCCAGAAGAAAAAGATTGGGGACCACTGGCATAGAGACTGAAGTACCCGCTGGTGTCCAGAGGTATTCACTCTGAGTGCAGCATTGAGGTGTATTTAGGAACGTGGGCCCAGGTCCTCAGCTCAATGGAAGTAAGGAGCTTAAATACCTTTGAGCATCGGGATCATGGTGTTTTCAGCTGAGACATAAACATGAAATCCTGATCACATGTGTTCCTTAAAGATACCATGATTCTTGTCATGGGTAAACCTGTTTGGAAGACATAGCCAGTTCAAGGTAGGTAATGCCTTTCTGTGTACTTAAATCCTCTCCGCACTTTCCATTGACTCAGGTATTCTTCTCTCCCTGTTTTGTAGCTCATTGTTGAAGAGTTGCCATATTTCACCCGAGAGGTGGCAGCACAACAGTGATGTGCAAAGTAATTTCTCTATACAGGCTCCAGATGATCCACATGGGCTGTCCCCGCACCCGTGCATAGCCCCATTGACTTCAGTGTGGGTATATGGGTCTGCCTGTATGGAGCCAATTGTTGGCCAGGAGCCTACATTTGCAACCACTTTACGATCTTACACGTATATAATGTCTTTCATTCTCTTAATCAGAATTTGCACTGTTCCCAGTATACCCTATAATGGAATGGGTTTGTAGTTATTGGACAAGTTATGTCAGAATCATATAAACAGGGGTTTGGAGGGGTTTTTTAAATGCCATTTTAAAAAGTGTCCTCTATGAAATGACCTGTCATCCTGCCAGTGGCTGTAACTGTCACGTGCTTGACTTGCTGATGCTTGGGGAGATTCCAGTGCATTCCAAAATATCCATAACACATGCACTGATAAACTCAAGTCTGGGATTTATAACAGGGCCTGCAAGAAGCAAGCCCCCACAGCACCTCTTCTTGTTGGGAGCTCCAAATACCTAAAGAGCTGTGTCCCCTTTGTTCTGGCAGCTGAGTTTCACTCCCCTCGATGCTGTGAAAGGCAAACCCTCAAAATCAAACAAACAAGGTAACATAAACCTGGATTCTGTCAGAGAATTATAAAATAATTAGAAACAGGAAACTGGGGGACTGGAGAGCCTTGCAGGAGTTGGTCATCATACGTGAAAGCCTTACTCCTCTACATTGTCAGCTCAGGTCAGTAATAAGGCCCAGGACAGAATGGGCTGGAGACTGAACTACCCTCTGAAACCTAGAAGTGCTGCCTCCAGGTCAGGGTGAAGACTCATTAGTTAAGCTGGGATCAGTGCAGGAACTGAGCGGGATGGGGGAAAAGAAGACTCAGCACCACCTTTGCAGCTCTTGGATTCCAGATATGTAAACTAGAGCAACCCTGGGGCTGCTCTAAATTATGCTGTACTGCTGTGGCCTTCTATGGATCAGAATAGATAAAGTGCAATGTGCTCTGGCCATGACCCCTCTTTCGTGCTCCTGGCCATACCCCACACCAGTTGCTGTGAGGGGGAGCAGCATAGAACTATTTTCTGGCTCTAGGCCCCCGGGGGGTCTCACCCAACTCCAAAAGGTATTCCCAGGTGGCCAGTTCTGGCCAGTTTAGGGCCTTTGAAACTAGGGACCAGCCAGGACCCAGAATCAGTCATAGATGGGGAGCTTGTACTGCTACTGCCTATGCTGTACTTGTTTTTGTGAATTAAAAATACCTACCAGATATATTGCGCTTTGCAGTTTCAAAGCATTGTGCAAATATTAACTAAGGGCTAGGATATTAATTATAATTAATAAGAAGGGAGGTAGTCTCTGGGGAAGTCAATCCAGTACCTTTCTCTAGCACTAACTTCACTAGAAATAATTGTAATTGAACCCTTCCTAACCCTGCTTTAAATAACATTATGTCAACTGTTCTCCCATGTGAGTCAGTAACCTGGGGCTTTAGCCTTCTCAGGGGGAAGCCACTGCAGTCACATTGCAGCTGCTGATATATTCCTTTAGTGATTTAGAGTCCCAGTGCAATTGCTGGAGGCTGAGCAGGAGTTTAGCTGTCTCTCTGGGCTGCCTGTGACGTCTCTTTCGCTGCATGACCTTCTCCTCGAGTGCATTGTTTGGCTGGCATCTGATCTCATCACAGCATGAACAAATATGGGCTCCTTTTCAAGAGCTCCTTGCTGTTGTTGCCATGGGTTAGGGATGGGAGCCAAGCTGGGACCTGCCAAGCCTTGGGACATGAAGGAAAGTCCTAGACTGCCCAACAGAACTGACAGGGCATCAAAATAGGGATTCAGGAGCTAAGGGTATATTTTGTTTGACTTCGTCCTGTAATCTTCCTCTCTGTTTATATTCAAAGCTATCATTTAATGTTTGCATTACACTTGTGCCCATGGACCCCAGCCAAAACTGGTACTGCACATAGACGTCGTAAGAGACAGTCCCTGACCCCAAGCACTCACAATCTTAAGAGAGAAGGCAGACACAGGGTGGGAGAAGGAAGGATTCTTCTCCCCATTTTACAGAAGGAGACCTGAGGCTCAGTGGGATGAAGGGCACAGCACCCATCCTTGGGGCCAGCTTTTCAAAAGCGCTTAGTAAGATTTTCAAAAGGTGTTTGAAGCTGACTGGTCTGGGAGATTGATAGCAGGATATAAAATCTTTCACCTCTAGGCCGCCAGTTGAAATCTAGCTTAAGTCATAAAGACAGCCGTGGGAAGCCTTTCATTTGAAAAGCGGTTGCTCACCAATTTAAAGTCTCTCTCCACCCTCACTTCGGCCTGTAGGATGTGTATTACCCGCTGGCAGAGAGATGGGGTGCAGGTGACTTTATCAGCCATTCTGTTGCTGTGGCATCACTCAGGACCAGTCACTATAGTGATGCTGGTTTAGAAACCAGTATTGTTAAAGCAATACAACTGTCTAGTGTGGATGCAGTTATACTGGCATAAAGAGGCTTAAATTTATAGGAACAAGCGCTATCAACAGAAGCACCTTTCTACTGAAATAACTGCACCCACACTAGAGGGTTGCACCACTTCAATTATATTGGTTCAGAAACTGACATAGTTATAGGGAAACAAAAATCACATGTAGACCAGTTCTTACAAATAAATACTGCGGTATTCTAAAGGAGTGTCCTCCCCCTCCCCCCCATCATCGTCAGCTGCAGTGTGTGACATCATTGCTCTAGGGCAGGGACTTCTCTGTGCTGGTGGGGTGTTACCTGGATGTAAGGCAGCCTGGTGTGCCAGGTGGATTGCGCTCCATTGGCAGAGAAAGCAGTAGAATCCCTGGGTACCTTGGGAGGAGAAGGGAAAGGGCAACTCACTCCCTGTCCATCACCTGCTGTTGCTATATCTGCTGCCTCCATCTTTATGTCACTCTCTCCTGCCCATCCCCCAATCCCTGAGCAGCTCCTCAAACCTCTCCTTCTTCCACAGTCAACTTCAGAGCGGGGAAAACAGCACTTCATTGTACTGGGCAGTGGTTCCATAGCCTCTAGAAAGGCAGTGCCCTGGAAGTGAGCAGTTGGGCCTGGGAAGGGCACATAGTGGGGGAAGGTGTGGGGCTAGACCACTGCTGCACTCTAGCAATCCCCAGCTGGCAGAACAGCCTTTTGGGGGCTATTACGTTAGAGCAGCTTACGGCTGACCTAGCCCTCAGCAGCCCCGGGGATGCTGGTTTGGAAATGCCACTGTTGATCTTGCTGACCAATATTGCCTCATTGCTTCCTTGTAATCACCTATCAGTCTGTATCCATCTGCTGCCTCGTCTTATGTTTAGATTGTTAGCCCCTTGGGGGCTGGACCCATCCTTTTGTCCTGTGTTTGTACAGCCCCTAGCACAAGGGGGTCCTGGTCCATGACTAGGATGGCTACGTGCTATGGTAAAACCACTCCTAAGCGTTCAAATACCAAACAAGGCACATTAGGCTCGGCTGAATAAAGTAAGCAATAAAAATAGAGAACGCGGCAGCTAGGCCCAGGAGCTAATAATAAAGTATGGGTCATTTATGTTAGCAACAAAGACCAACCCCTCCCCCCCAAAAAAACCTAAGATGATATGCTCCTGTTATCATGCTGACAGCTGTGCTTGTATGTCTGTTGGTTTCTTTTCCTTCTCCATTAGCCATTTGTTCTCGTTTTAGATTGTAAGCTCTCCAGGGCAGTGACTGTCTCCCTATGTGTTTGTACAGCAGTATTCTAGCACCTAGCGCAATGAGGTGTTGATCCTGACCGGGGCCACTGGTTGCTACCGCAGTGGTAAATATTTAATGATAGCAGTCAGACCCCCTCAGCCAGTTTGAGCAGAGATTTGTACATTGCACCACTTATTCTGGGGGAAAGCAGGCATTTATGTAAAGCAGAGTGCAAGGCTGTGCATAACAGAGGAATAACCCTGACACTGAGGCTCAATATCTGTGCAGCATCCCTGCATTCTGGCTGGCTGGGATGATCCGCCTTCAGGGTAATTTTTTTCTAAGGGACAAGCTGGCTGGTACACCGAGATGGGTTTTTCATTTAGAAACTGGGAGGGGCATTTCCCTGGGAAATCTGCCCCTCCCACCCCCCATCCATTGGTTTGAAGCCCGTTCTAGTGTGGGACTCCAGCCCAGGAGCCGGTTCTTGCCTGTGCACAGCAGAGCTTGCCCGGCCAAGGGTTATCCATCAAACTCCCCTTTCTGGCTCTTCTAATTGCTGTTGCAGCCGTGCTTGAAGGGAAAGGAGCCCTTGACATTGGCTCAGGAGAGGCTCACGTACAGCTGGACTTTTGAGATTGGCACCTGCTGACTTTGCCACATTCCCTTTGCTTGCAAATTATTTGATATCATTTTAATTCCGAGCTGAATTAGAGCAGTGAGGGGTTGCTATGGCAACCATTTCCTTGTGCCTTTGGTCTGACTCATTGCAGACAATTACTCTCGCGCTCCAGGATTCACAGATGTGCTGGGAGAAGAATCATGTGCTGGGCTTTCAACTTTTCGCTTTTAATTTCCTTTCCATTCCCTCCTTGCATTAACTCCTGCATAACTGCAGGAGCTAGGAATGTATGTGTATGCATGACACTACCTGAGCATGTGTGAGCATATTGTGTGTTTATGGACATGGGGGTGGAGGTGTATGGTGCATGACTGTTGTCTGTTTGTGTGCCTGAGGGGGATGTAATAATGCATTGTGTGTGCCTGGTGAGTGCGTGCATGTGTGCACTGAGGGGTTTGGGTGTGGCGGGGAGGGAGATGTCCACATGCATCTATGCACTGCAGAGTGCAGACAGACACACCTCCCACCACCCACTACCCCCACTGCATGTATGTGTGTGTGCGCACTTGCATAAATGCACTGGTGTCTATATGACTATACATATGTGCATGTGTGTGTATGCACATGTATATATTTGGGTCTGTTCATGTATCCATGGGGTTAGAGGGTGCTCAGTATGCGGTCTGTGCATGTTCATGTATGGTGGCTGGTCTGTGAGTGTTCAGAAGGACTGCTGGTGACAAATTTCTAGTGATTAGCTTGCCTCTGGTCACTGGTAGACAGAGACAGGCATTCCCTCACATTTAGGGTCTACGTGAAAATGTGCACATTGCCAGGCAGGTGGCATTACACTCATGCCCAAGCAGAATTTAAACCAGTTCTCAGCATAGCTGAAAAGCCAATACATTATCTCACCGTGTGACCTCACTCCACTCCCAACCCCCCAGCCCTCCCACAACCTATGCTCAGACTTTCACAGGACATTGAAGGTATGAAGTTGTCCAGGCCAGCACCACACTCTAATGCAAAGGGAACCTGATCTACGGCATAGGGTGTGTTAGATCACATGTATCATACATCTGTAGAGGAGAGCAGTCACTTACTGAGAAAATGCTGGTCCCAAATGGTAATTATAAGTCTCAGAAGCTGTCTGTGTGTTTTGAGACAAGGCTGCTGATGAAGGGTGCATATTTTTGCACATGAATTTGGGTTGTGGTTTATCTGAGATTGTTCAGCATAGTTAAAGGAGCTGCATTTCACATAGGTTCCACCTTTCTACTCAGTATGGATGGAGGGTCAGACTGACAAATCTAAGGTCACACCAGGAGTTGATGGAATCAGACTGCAGGGCCCTTGCAGCTTCCAACTCGCTGAGCTCTCCAGGGAATAGCTTCTGAAGGTGAAAATTCCATTCTCACACACAGGAAGAAGTGAGTGTAGTAGTTTGAGCATTGCCCTGCTAAACGCAGGGTTGTGAGTTCAATTCTTGAGGGGACCACTTAGGGATCTGGAGCAAAATCAGTACTTGGTCCTGCTAGTGAAGGCAGGGGGCTGGACTCAGTGACCTTTCAGGGTCCCTTCCACTTCTAGGGGATAGGATATCTCCATATATTATTTTTTTAGAGAGAGAGACCCCTGTGGCTCTGAACATTACCCTAAATTGATGGTATCCAAACTTTTAATCTTGAGAGCCAGATATATCATTTTTAAAGGGACGAGGGGCCACACTCAATATTCTTGAGCAAATTGTCTTCCCCTCTCCTCTCCCTTTGCATCACTTGGGCAGTGCAAAGGGAGAAGAAATTACCCACAGGTCCCCAGCTGGCATAGCCAGTTCCTACATCTCCCTTCTCACAGTCTCTGGCGCACGGGGCCTGTTGTGGGCAGAGAGGTAGAGTGAGTGGAGCGCACTGCACTCCAGCTATTTCCTGCTGGTGGATAGTTGCTTGTGGGGGGGCCACAGTTAGCTCTAACCTGTACCAGGGCTGGGGCAGAGAATTAGAGAGCTCTAACTAGTTGCTGGTTCGTAACAACTTCTTTTTGCCTACCCTGAGCTACTCCAGGTGGCTAGGTGTGGAAGAGGAGGGCTATACTTTGCTCCCTAGCTTCAGGCAGATTCAGTGAAGTGCCTGTGCTCCTTTCCCTGGCCTGATACAGCCTGGCAAGGAAGCCAGCAATAGACCAGCCACTGCTACTGCAATGCAGCAGGCAGCCAGCAGGGGAGCTGCTGAGCAGCTGCAGCAGGGAAGGGACCGCAAGCTGCTCAAAGCAGCCCCTGCTGCCATCAGAGCTGTGCCTGGGGCTGCGGGGGAAGCGGTAGGAGGCAGGGCCCTGCACCACTCCCTGTAGTGCTGATTCAAACATTTCCATTCATAACCAAATACCCTTTCTTTCTTGACACAGCTGAGGGCCACAATTTAGAGTCTCAAGGGCCCCAGGTTAGCCACCACTGCATCCGAACCCTCTCTCTCGACTGACCTGGATTTTGTAAAGTAAAAGAACTGTGAAAAAAGAAGCCCCCTGCTTATGATAAACCCTTTAAAAGGCAGATGGGATATGGGGGCTGGAATACTGTGCCACAGTTGAGAAGTGACAGTTGAGGAGATCAGAGAAGAGAGAATCTAAAGAGCAGCTAGTCAGAGAGAGAGTCACAGAAAGGGGGTGATCCGTTCCTAAGAAAAGAAAAATGAGAGAGTGAGAGGGATAGAGTGAAGTGAAAAATCAAAGGCACTGAGACCAAGGAGAGATTTAAACCAGCAGAGACCAGGCAGGGAGGGAGAGGACTGAAAATATGCTGTTGAGACCAGGAGTGAGAGAGAATGCAAAGACTGTTTGAAGACAGAGAATAAGGTTGTGGCTCAAGTACAGAGAGAGAGAGTCAGGCAACCTAGGGCCTGATTTTCCTCTCATTAACACTGGTGTAAATCAAGAGTAACACTGCTGAAGTCAATAGTTTTATACTAGTGTAAAACAAGGTGTCAGTGAGATCAGAACCTGGCCTCAGTGTTCTGTTCCCAGCCGTGTCCATGACTCCCTGTGTGACTTTGTACTAGCCTTTCTGTGCCTCGGTTTGCCCATCTTTAAGAAGTAATCATGAATATTTACCTGGCATATGAGGCTAGATTCATTGATGTTCACAAAGCCCCCAGAGAGCATCAGAAGGCAAGTGCTATAGAAATGTAAAGCATTATTGTCAAGTATCAGAGGGGTAGCCATGTTAGTCTGGATCTGTAAAAAGCAACAGAGAGTCCTGTGGCACCTTTAAGGCTAACAGATGTATTGGAGCTTAAGCTTTTGTGGGTGAATACCCACTTCGTCAGACGCATGTAATGGAAATTTCCAGAGGCAGGTATAAATATGCAGACAAGAATCAGTCTGGAGATAACGAGGTTAGTTCAATCAGGAAGGGTGAGTTCCTCTGCTAGCAGTTGAGGTGTGAACACCAAGGGAGGAGAAACTGCTTGTGTAGTTGGCTAGCCATTCACAGTCTTTGTTTAATCCTGATCTGATGGTGTCAAATTTGCAAATGAACTGGAGCTCAGCAGTTTCTCTTTGGAGTCTGGTCCTGAAGGTTTTTTTGCTTTAAGATGGCTACTTTTCATCTGCTATTGTGTGGCCAGGGAGGTTGAAGTGTTCTCCTACAGGTTTTTGTATATTGCCATTCCTGATATCTGACTTGTGTCCATTTATCCTTTTACGTAGTGACTGTCCAGTTTGGCCAATGCACATAGCAGAGGGGCATTGCTGGCACATGATGGCGTATATAACATTGGTGGACGTGCAGGTGAATGAACCGGTGATGTTGTAGCTGATCTGGTTAGGTCCTGTGATGGTGTTGCTGGTGTAGATATGTGGGCATTGTTGTTACCCTGGATATCTCCCCAGAGCTTTATGCAGAGCTGAGTAAAGATCTCAGTGCTTCTTCCATGAATATTTACTCAGATAAAAACCTGAATTTGTTGCCGTTTGTATCCTTTATGTGTTCACTTTCTGCAAATGTTGTAGCAAACAAGCTGATTCCCAGGTATGTACATGGAAAAAGCAAATGTTGTGGGCTAAACTGTGGTTTGCCTAAGCATGGGGCAGTGTTTTGCTGCACTGCCCCGGGAGCAGCCCAGGAGGCTGTCACACGCTGCCTTCCGGTTTTTCCCCTTGCTTGCTGGTGAAGTATTCTGCACCAGCCTGATACCTGGCACCAGCCCAGCTACATTAAGGGGTGGAGCCAAGATTCTGTCCACTCCCTATCGCTTCCTGCCCATGTGTACAGGAGAAGTCTACCAGGCCTGTGCCAATTGTTCTTTCTCTGTCCGACACAACTACCAACAGTCCGCGAAACCCACAAAGGAGAGAAAAGAGGCATCTTATGCTCCTCTACTCCCCTACACAGCCTCCCAAGCTAGGCCATGATTTGGTGTTCACACTGAATATTATGTAATGGTTAGTTCTTAGAGTAATATCCCTCTGGGTGCTCCACTTCAGGTATGCTCACACCCCTTGTGCCTTTAATTGGAGATTTTTGGTAGTAGTGCCTGTCCAGCTCGCGCATGAGCCCTGCGCTTCCTGGTGCCGCCCTCTGAGGCTATCGAGGGCTGGGCGGGTGAACCACCCTCAGTTCCTTCTCAACCACCGCAGCCTGAGTCAGTGGTTGACTTTCAAAGTCTCTTAGCCTATTTACCCTTCTTTAGTTTATTGTTTTTTCTTTAGTTATTTTGTTTTCATCAATGGTGGATTTACCGTGAAACAAACCATGCCGTGGCACAGGGCCCTCATGACAGGGGGACCCCAAAATGCAGGACCGAATTTAATCAGCATTGCAAGTCGCGAAATCGGTCCAGGCTTTCTGCATTCTGCAAACTTATTCTGCAAACTGTGCTCTAAATGTGTTTTTTTGAAGTAGTCTAGCAAAGAATTTTGCTTCACCATTTTTTTGCTGTCTTGGCAATAGCATAACAGCAACTAAGGGAAATCGTCATTTGCGCACAGGACCCCACTAACTCTAAATCCGCACCTGCTTTTAATTTAAGAATTTAGGGAGACTTTCTTCTGTTCCCTTTCCCCTTTGAGGAAACTTCCCCTGCTACATATTGTTGCCCTGGGGTATGCCAGGTTGTCCAGGCTTCGAGCAATACATCTCTTGCCGGGAGGCCATCCTGGTCAGCATCGGGCATTCCCATTTTATTGCTGCTTGGGAGAGCCTCATACCCCACAAAACTGCTCCATCTGCACCACTTTTAAGGGCAAGGCAAGAAGAATCGAGAGCTAAAACTGAGACTCTTAATGATGGCGCGTTCTCTCCAACTGGCCTTAGATCCAAAGCAGGAGACACACACCCCCAGACATCAGTCACTGACTGGACACAGTGCCCTGTCAACTTTGGCACGTTCACCTGGGTCTATCTGAGGTGGGACCTTTCCCTGCTATCACTTGATTCTCCAAGACCTTCAGAGAGTGCTAGGGTTTCCCCTCTTGAAGAGGAGGTATTTTCCTCCAATTCAAAGATTTCAATCCAGGGTTCCCCAGCACTTCAGATAAGGGATTTCCATCCTAATGCTTTTGACAAGAGTGGGGAGTTGCACCAAAGACAGGCCTGTGTTTTCCCAACCTAGTTTGAGCATCCTTAGATGCCACCCCGCAATTCCTTCTGGACCTCCCCAATGGCTATACTAGGATCCTTGGGCTGCATATGGTCAGCAATTTTCCCATGCCCCTCGGCTCTCTTATAGGGAATACAGGGAGAGATGCTCCTCTACTCCATCTGCTCCTCCTCCATTACCCGAGGCATAAGAATCCTTTGAGGAGCAGGAGGGCAGGGCAGGGCACAGATAAAGAGGTTAGTCCCCAAACAATATTTCGTCATCTTCCCCAGATGAAGCAGTTATGCCTCCTCCATCAACTGTGGCTGATGCCTTCAGAAACTTTCAAGAGTTAATTAAATGTATTTCGGATTCCATCCAGTTCCCTTAGGAGAGGTCAGGAAGTCACAACATAAGCTCCTGGACATCCTCTAATGGACTCCTTCTACCCAAGTTGTCCTCCCTATTAATGAGGCCCTGTTGGATCCTGCAAAATCCCTCTGGGAGATCTTTGCGATGATTCTACCAATGTGTAAACAGGCTGATAAGAAATACTATGTCCCAACTAAAGAGTGAATTTCTGTTCCCCCATCTAACACTGAATTCCCTGATGGTGGAGGTAGTGAATGAATGTGGCAGACAACATCATGCAAAGGCCACACCATATAAGGACCAAAAATGTTTTTATCTGTCTGGCAGAAGGACCTACTCATCCATGACTCTTCAGTTTAGGATCACAAACTATCAAGCTCTCATGGCTAAGTACATTCACTCAAATTATGCCAAATTCACTACCTTTATTGAACATCTGCTGGCTGATCAGCATGACCAGTTTCAGGCTATTATTAACAAGGGTCAGCAGTTAGCTAGAACATCACTACAGGCCTTGTTGGATGCAGCCAACACTGCCACTCGATCCATCTTACAGCAGTGTCATGCAGAAGGCATCCTGGCTCCAGCTGTCTGGATTCCCACGGGAGGTCCAAAACATGGTTGAGGACCTTCCCTTTGATAGCCTCAAACTGTTCGCTGAGTCCACTGATGATTTGCCGTGTACCCATAAGGATTTCAGAGCCATGCTGCAATTTCTTGGGATTTACACACCTACAAACAAACAAAGGTTTAATAAATACCAAATGACTCAAAGATCCTGCCTTGCTTCATTCTCAGGATCCCTGAGACCACCCAGGAAAAAGTCAAGATTCCAGAGGAAGTGAGCACCTGCTCCCTCTGCGCCTGCTCCTCAATCATCATCATTTAAGTGTAATTTTTGACAGGCTGGTTGAGGACCCAGAAATATCCCACAACACCAAGCTGCATATACACCATTTTCCCCACCTCCCACCCTTCAGAAACTCTCTCTCCTACTTTCTTTCCACATGGGAGAGACTCACAAGGGACAAAGGGTGCTGGAGGTTTTAAGGTCGGGTATGCTATCCATTTATCACCCTTCCCCATCCCTCTTCAGGACCCCTCTCACAAGCATCAGTTACAGCAATTCAGCTCACTTCTACCAATGGGTGCTGTAGAACAAGTTCCTATTCAGCAGAGAGGGAAGAGGTTTTATTCCAACTTCTTTCTGGTCCTGAAAAGGAATGGAGGGGGGAAGAACAATTTTAGATCTAAAACTCCTGAACAACTTGGTCAAGTCTTAAAAATTCAGGGTGGTGTCTCTCTTAACTATAATTCCATCATTTGAATTAGGGGATTGGTTTTCACCCCTTGACCTTCAGAATGCCTATTTTCATATCACAATTCACCCATCTCACAAACTATTCCTGCACTTTTCAGTAGGCTAGGATCACTTTCAGTATTGAGTGCTCCTGTTTGGCCTTTTGTCTGCCCCAAAGATCACAGCATACCACCAATGTTGGGGAATAATCATTTTTCCATACCTTGATGACTGGCTCAAGGGCCAGTCTTACAATGAGGTCTTTGGCACCATAAAGACAACGATATACCTATTCCATGCACTGGGATTGCAGCTCAACATTGAGAAATCCATTTTGAGCCCAGTATAAAGAATAGAGTTCATAGAAACTTACTTGGATGCCATATCAGCAAGTGCTTATCTTCCCCCCAACAGATTCTCATCTCAAAGATTAGTCAGTCTACAGACATCTTAAAGTTGTCTTCAATTACTTGGACACATGGCAGCTTGCACTTTTGTGATGCCATATGCCATGGTCCACCTTGGTTGCTTGTAGGACTGGCTCAGGACTGTTTATACTCTGAAAAAACACATCATAAGCACGTTGGTGTCAGTCCCTCATCAGGTTCGAGACTTTCTCAGTTGATGGAGGAATACAGACAATGTCTGTGCAGGGATTCCGTTTGTTCAACCTCCTTCCTCTATCACTGTAATGACAGATGCATCTCTGGTGGGCTGGGGGCTGTACTTTGAGACCCTCACTGTCCAGGGAAAATGATCTGTCCGAGAGACATGACTACACATCAACCTCCTCAAACTGAAGGTAGTCAGGAATGCCTGCATCCACTTCCTGCCTGTAATCAGGACAAGTCCAAAAAGATTCTCACAGACAACAGAGCTTGCATGTTCTATACCAACTGATAGGGAGGTGCCAAGTTCCCTTCTCTTTGTGTTTAAAGCAGTAAAGTTCTGGAACTGGTGCATAGCCAATCCATCCTTCTTTCAGCAGCTTACCTCCCAGGATATAGAACAGTCTAGCAGACAACCTCAACAAGCATTTCTTCCAGGACTATGGACGGGAGTTGAATCCTCAGCTTCTCAGTCAAGTTTTTCGGATTTGGAAGATTCAAGAAATAGACCTTTTTGCCACAGTGACCAAGAGGTAATGCAAACACTTTTCCTTAAGGGGGAGGGCTCTGTTTAGGAGACGCCTTCATCATTCCATGGACAAGAAACCTTCTATACTCTTTTCCCCCAATACCACGGATTTTGAAGGTGATCAACAAAATCAGATATGACAAAGCCAGAATTAATAGTCTTAACATGGCCCAGACGGATATGGTATCCTTACCTGATTCACCTAGTGGTCTATCAGGCGATCAGATCCATCCATTCCTCATCTTCTTTCCCAGGACACCGGCCATACTCTTCATTTCAGCCTGAAGATACTTCACCTCAAAGCCTGACTCCTTGATGGTTCACGGGACTAGAACTGACTTGCTTTAAAGAGGTACAACTGATATTGTTGAAGTAGGAAAGAGTCCGCGAGACACACTTAACTCCTCAGGTGGAAAAGATTCAGCCTGTGAGCTGTCCAGAAAGGTGTTCCTCCTTTTCATTTTTCCCTCTCAATCATCCTTGATTACCTCCTAAAGCTAAAAAATACAAAGTTACCTATGGGCTCTATCAAGGTCTACTTGACAATTATAACAGCCTTTCATTTAGTGGTTGTGGGATTCTCAATCTTTCACCCATCCTATAGCTGTCAAGTTTCTGAGAGGACTGGGAAACCTTTTTCCCTAAGAAACCCACATCTATATGGGATTTGAATTTAGTACTTAAATGCCGTATGAGCCCTCCCTTTTGATCTAGTGGGTCAATCTTCCCTCATTTAATTTATCTTGGAAGACCTCTTTTTGGTAGCTATCAACTCTGGTCAAGGGTGGGAAAAAGTAGCCTCTTATGGCAGATCTTCCATTTACAGTATTTTTCAAGGACGAAGTTTCATTACTTCCACCCCTAAATTTTTACCCCAGGTGTCATCTGAGTTTCACATCAACCTTTTTCCGTTTTTTTTCCCCCAAGCCTCATCAGTCCAGACAGAAGGCCATTTTACACACTTTGGCTATTCGGATGGCGTTAACCTTTTATTTAGACAGAACTAAGTCATTTAGGAAATCACCCAGGCCAATTGTGGCTATTGCAGATAGAGCCAAAGGTTTGGCAAATTCCACCCAGAGACTTTCCGGGTGGATCTCTGACTGTATCTTATTGTGTTATAAATCTTCAGATATACAGCCTCCTTCTACGGTGTTGGCTCAGGATCTCTATCTACTTCTGTGACATTACTCAAGAATGTCCCTATTCTAGAAATTTCTTAGGCGGCCACTTAGTCTTCTATACATACCTTCTCCAAGCATTGTGCAGTAGTCCGTCTTTTTGATGAGATGCTGGTATTGGAAATGCTGTGTTGTCATTGTCTTGGACTTGGTTCTGAAGCCCCCCATTCTAGCTGGGGATACTACTCAGTAGTCTCCTGAAGTGGAGCATGCACAGGGATGCTACTCAAAGAAGAAGGAGAGGTTACTCACCTTGTGCAATAACTGGAGTGCTTCAAGATGTGTGTCCTTTCAGTGCTCCACTACCCACCCTCCTCCCCTCTGCTTTGGAGTTTCCCCTGGGGACTTCACAGTAGAGAAGGAACTGAGGGCAATTTACCAGCGCAGCCCTATATAGCCTCAGAAGGGGGCCTGAGGAAGCATAGGATGCATATATGGGCAAACAGGCACTACTACCAAAAATCTCTGATTAAAGGCACAAGGAGTGTGAGTACACCAGAAGTGGAGCACCAATAGGGACACACATCTCAACGACCGTTGGTTACTGCACAAGGTGAGTAACCTCTCCTTGATGAACGTCTGGTCATCAGAAACCCAGTTCTAAGCGTTATACTCATCTAAGCAAAGAATAGAAATGGATCCTGTGAGCTTCGCTTCTGATCAAAACTAACCAACACTGCTCACACGCTGAACACTCAGAGTGAGCTGCCCGTGAGCAATATTCAGATCAGGAATTATCTGTAGAAATTATTTGGCAAACCATT
Source organism: Malaclemys terrapin pileata (assembly GCF_027887155.1). Taxonomy (NCBI): domain Eukaryota; kingdom Metazoa; phylum Chordata; order Testudines; family Emydidae; genus Malaclemys; species Malaclemys terrapin. The sequence continues at coordinate 110,638,695 of NC_071505.1, read as the reverse complement.
TAAAAGGATAAGCAGGTTGGAGAAAATTGCAAGTTGCTCACCGATCATTTTTGAAAAGAAAAGCCTAGATCACTCAAATTATTGGCTGTGAATTACTTTCTCAGCTCTAGATTTAGGTTATTGTAATGAACTGGTTAGTGTGTATGTGTTCCCCTGCCCTGGACTGGAAGGAATCAGAATTGCTAAAGGATGTAGCATAGATGCTATGTTGTTAAATGCTGTTGGAGATTCTCCTTTAGCTCCAGTGGTTCGTGCATTTGGGGCTGCAGAATTGCTTTTGGTTAGCTCCTTCAGAACAGGAGCATTTGAGTTCTGTCCCCCACTTTCACCACCATGATCAGAATGACCACAGCGAGCATTGTAGTGACAACTGTCAAGTCCATAGGTTGCCATGGGTTTGCTACACTAGCGTTTGCAGTGGGATTTGAACTCCTGTGAGATTCCAGACATTTGAGGGGGGGGGGTTTGGACTAGAAGAGTATGTAATTAACTGTGTATGTACGTGTACCACTGCCCTCTGCAGAATGGAATGTAAACTACTCATCTGTGTGTCTCAGACCCTATACAACTAACAGCTAATAAATAATCTCCTTTTGCTTGAGAAGCAGAGGTCTCTGTAGCTGGTGTGCAGGAGGATTATGGAGACCTATTTCCATTCATTTCAAAGTAAAAAGCATGTTCATCATAGTGACAAATGTGAAGCTCTAGGATTATTATTTGTCACAGTATGTTTTATTGAATATATTCTGAATCTATCTGAGCCAAATTCAACCCTGATGTAACTCCATCGGCTTCAGTGTAATTACATGAGGACTTAATTTGGCCCTTTCTGGGTTTAGATAATGAGCTGATAGCCACAACATCCATTCTCCTTGCCCTGACTGTGCCCCTGCTCTCTCGTTAGCTATGTCCCGGCAGTGTCTGCCTGTGTGGGGGGCTGGGTGAGGGAGGTGGTACTAGAAATCTCATTTAAACAGTGAGGTGCATAGGAAAATACATTCTTTATTATCTTCTGTAACAACAAGCCAGAAATATAATATACCTTTAAAAAGCATCTGTCTCATGCCAAATAAACCTCTGTTCAACCATTTTAGAAAACCATGTCACTCTCCCTCAAACCTTAACAGAAGAAAAGAAATTGCCCAAGCCATCTGCTCCCCACAGGCAATGGGCCTGCCTGCACCACACCTAGGAGAGGTGTTCCTGCGTGTGCCTGCTTGCCCATGGGAAGCACATTTACAGAGTGCACCCATGTGCACTGAAGAACTGACTGCTCTGCTCTGCACTGCAGTGCCTGCCTGCACAGGTGGGACATGTTTGCTGGGGTTTCCAAAGAGAAGCCCATCTCCTAGCTGTGACTGGTTGCGGAGGAGGAGCCCACTTCCCAGATGCACCCCCCGAGGAGGCCTTTTCCTGAGCACACTAGCACGGCTGGGCCAAACTGTAGGCCAGGTGTGTTCTCCTCCATCGAGAGAGCCTATTTTCTAGCTACACTGGAGGACCGTGTTCTCCAGATGTGCCTGGTGGCAATGGAGAAGCCCATTCCCAGCTGCACAAGAGGAGCAAGTTTTGCAGATGTGCCAGGTCACAATTGAAAAGCCTGTTCCCGAGCTGTGGTGTATGTTGGGCCCTTCCTGGGTTGCCCTGTTGCACTATTCAGCAGGGAGGAGATCACCACCCCTGGGTTTCAGTAGCCTGTTGTCCTCTCAAGTATTTGCATTTCATGGGGACTAAACAGTGTCCACCTTCACTTTTCTCAACAACCTTCAGTTTTCGTCCCTCACCTTCCTCCTCCTTTCCCGAGTGGGTTTCTAAACCTGGAAGTCCCTGCATCAGGGCCGAGGTGAACCCAGCCTGCTGTTCGCCAGACCCTTTGCCATACCACCGAGAAACAAGAGGAAATGAGGTTCGAGGCCACACTCAAACCCACAACAGAAGAAAGAAAATGTTATCAGCAACAAAGGAAACTTTGTTGGGGAAAAGGGGACAGGTGGGGATTTTTCTCCTCTCCCCTACCCTTTATCCCCCTCCCTACACACACACACATACACACACGCACACCCCATTTGCTTTGTGCAATTGTTTCATCATTATTTGTTACAAGTAAAATAGAGATCTATAAATATACAGCTCTGACTCAAGTCCCATTTCAAGTATGATTGCGGAGTCCAGTATGCTATGGTGATACGTTCCTGGGGTGGGGAGTCTGGATCCAGCAGGCGGAGTTGAGTCCTGGCTTGCTGGGAATATGGAGCAGCAGCAACATGCATGCTGGGAGGAGGAGGCTGTAGTGCACCAGTTCTACCCCTCCAAGCAGGCTACAGCTGAAGCATAATCAGGTGGGTTGAGAGGAGAATCCATTCTCCACTCATGGCATTTCCCCTCTCCCTCCCACATGCAGCACATAGAATGGGTGTGTAGAACGTGCCTCTCCCATTCTCACTTGCGCAGCAGCCTCCCTTCCCCTTCATGCAGAACGTTCTCCTCTGTCCCTGCCATCACTAGACAAATGGGAAATAGTTTTACTCCTGTCTGCGGTTATCCCATCTCTTTGGATCTGGTGGCTCTGGACCGGTAGGAGGATTTTTGCCACTCCAAACTGTCTGAGAGTACGTGGTAGCGTTCCTGTTTGTTGATATGACAGCTGGACTGACAGTGAAGGAGTTGAGAAGGAATGTGTGGTGTTTCCACTGGAATCCAGCAGCAGCTAGAGGGAAGGGCTGCAGATTATCTGAAGGTATCAGGATACAATAGGAGAGGAAAGGAGTTGATATGACCTGGCTCTGCCCAGCTGCCGTGATTGCTGGACTCTGCACCTGGCTTACCAGAGAAATACCCTGCAAATCTGGGCCGGCTGCCAGATCATTTCAGGATGTCAAGGATCGCACCAGACACAAACATTGCGGCTGCAAGACCTCTGGTGTCATCTTCCTGTCCCAGGAATACCCACTGTGACGGGTTAGAACAGGTTACCATGGCAATGTGCGCTCTCCCCTGGAGACAGCACTTTATCCCACTTCCAATGATACAAAATGAGTCCTTGTGTTGGCTTTTTTTTTTTTTTTTTTTTTTTTTTTTTTGTCAGTTTCAAAAGAGATGAGGCTAATATGAGGCTCAGCGGGTTTTAAAATCGGGCCTGGGAAAAGTTAGCCTAGGTGACAGATACAGTGCATGTGCATGCCTGTGTGTGTGTCAATAAGCACATACATGTATATGTTTGCATAATTAGTCAATTTGTGTGTGTGTGTGTCCTTATATTTGTGTGAGGTAGGAGATGTAATTGTGAACACATCTGTGTCAGTGGGCTGTGTGGTGACCATAGCACCCACCTCTTTGAATCCCTCTACTAATTCCCTCTTTATTGCATCGAGTTCCAGCATTCTGTTCTCACCTTCAAAGGCCCAGCATAAATAACTCTGCCCCTCTCTACTCAGCACATTGCCTTCCCACCATACACCCCCTCCACTCTGCCAGTGATGCCAGCTGTCACTCTGTTTATCTGCTTCTCCCACAACCACCTCCAGGCTGTTTTCCACGTTGCCCCTATACATGGAACACACTTCCCCAGCTGGTCAACAAGTTTCTATTTTCAATGCCTCCTGAGGACTTGCTTCATCCGAGATGTCTATAGGACACTTGCAGACTGAGGCTTCCCATTGGTCACCCACGCATTCTGTTTATCTTATAAAACCATAAAATAAATACAAAGCCACACTTCACCTTTTCGTGGTGTGCACAAGTTGTCACTGAGTAACACTGGAATCTTAAGGCTGTTGCCTCTGTCCTTTCTCTCCTACTCCTCCCTGAGTCTTTGCACCATCTCTGAGATATTTTTGTAAGCCCCTCAGGACTGGTTGCCTGTAGTGGAAGGGGCCTAGCACACTTTTAGGTGCTCCAGAGTAGGAATGTATCGATACACATAGGTATGCAAGTGAGTAAATGTGTGCATATGGCCATGTTTGTATGCACATGTGGGGGATTGGCATGTGTGCATTGGGGTATATTTGTATGTGCATGTGGGTGATCTGTGTGTATGCACATAGCTATTTGTATGTACGTGTGGGTGATAAATGTGTGTGCATGTTGGTGTATGGTGTTTGTCAGGGTGAGCGGATGGAGTCTATGTGCACAGATCTTAGGGTATGTGTGTCCTTCCAGCATTCAAAGTGAGAAGGGGAATCTCCCTTCTCTCCCTATTGTGACCATCTAGGACCTTCTCTCTCTCCTGATATTCTCTTGGCCAAGTTTCCTCAGCTGTACAGGAGATGGGGAATAGCTCACTGTCCTGTAACACCAATGACTCCACCAGTGAGACTTAGACACTTGCTCTGGTGTCTTGGTAAATATACAAGGAGCTTCTTCAGCACTGAAGTTGGCTGCTCTTTGTGGTTGCAGAAGGCTCTGCAGTTCTGTGTGGGATGTAGGAGGAAGTGGGGACTGAAGCTGAGAGGAGGGTGTCAGGACACCAGGGGCTCCTGGAAGGTGTTGGCTGCCCTTGCTGTGCATATCCAAGGGGGCTCTGTGCAAGGATGAGGCATGGCAAGCACTTGAGGTCTGACTATAGTTTATTGACTTGGTAGGGCATGAGGGTGAAGGGGTGCCAAAGGGCCTGATGCAGAGGAATTAAATTTAGAGCCAGATGTCCTAAACCCAGAAGCATGTTGCACTAATTGGATGAGTGGAGTGATAGCACAGTCTGTCCATCTGTCTGGGAAGATGGATTGTGGGAGGACACAGGCCTCACTGCTCTCAGGTCCCCTGCTCACTTCTGTCCTTGCCTTCCAAGAAGAGTTTCATGCTACAGAGGAGATTTGCTTTTGTTCTTCATGTTCGCCCTCTGTGTCACCCATTAGCGGCTGCCTCTTCTTCAGCTCTCGGTGGTACTTGGCCATGAGGGATGCGTAGATACAGCCATAAGCTGCTGCCACCACCATCATGATACACACAATGCCACACACCACCCCAGCTATGATCACAGTGCCAATGGCTCGGCGCACACTAACCGGCCGGTATCTCTGTTTCTGGGGGCACCCCACGCTCGGCTCCACTTCAGGTTCTGGCCCTGACTTGGATTTTGAAGGAGTCGGGCTTCCTTTAGTGCATGGTGGGCCAGAATTGTCCAGCACAGTGGAGCCGTTCTCATCCTCCAGCTGTGAACAGTAGTTGAACATCTCCATGGGGACCATTCGCATGTCCTTCCCCCGCAGCTCCTTGGGCAGCGTACATGCCAACTGGTCAATCTTCCCTCCTGTCCCAACAGAAAAAAAAAAGGGTGATTCACAGCTCGGTGTCAGGCAGGGCCTGGTTCAGTGCAGTGAGCTATGTCAGTACATTGTTGTGGTTCAGCTTTTAAATACACAAGGCTAGATTCTCAGCTGGTGTACATCAGTGTGACTTACACTAGCTGAGGATCTGGCCCACAGAAGCCAGGAAATGCAAAGGTCTTTAGTGACCCAAGTGACCATAACTGGGCCTTATCATATCTAAGAGGCTATAATCTGGTCTCTCTTGCACAAGTGCTCAGTGGAGTATGGGAGAGGATGTAGGGAACCCTTCCATACTCCAAGAGGCAGCCAGAATCTAGCACCTTGTGTTCCCAGAGTGTAAGAGTGAGAAGGGGGTGGGTGGAGTCAGAGCATTGCCAGTTGCACTACAGGTGATGGGATGAAGGTACAGCCCTGTCCCCCTTCACTTTCACGCTGGTAGGGGGTCCAGAGACAGCGGCGGGGGAGAAGATACTGCACCTTTTAAAATGGTGTGTGAGTGGCTGCCCCTACATTTGCTCATCCACTAACCTTGGAGACATTGTCTGCCTCAGCACACTGCGGGCAGAATGGCTTCTGCAACTGCCACTGGTTGTGATCTCCCTCCACCACCCTTTAGGTGGGTAGGGCTTTAGTAGCTACACTCTAGCCCGAGGGGTGCATAGTTAGTATTTGGTAATGATTTATACCTTCCATCTAAGGCTATCGAAATGCATTAAAAACATGAATTAACTAATCCTCACAAAGCCCTTTAAGGTATGAAGGTCAGCGTTATTAGCCCCTTTTTACATACGAGGGAAATGGGGCACAAAAAGACAAAGTAATTTCCTAAGATGAAACTGCAAGTCAGTGACAGAACTCAAATGAGAACCCAAGGGCTAAAACTCCCAGTCCCATATTCTCACTAGTCAGCACTTCCCTCCATACATTTAGCAATCTATGCTGATGCAGGCGCTTCACTGTGTTTGTGCAGTTTCCTTTGAAAGAAAAACCAGAATGCTCTCTGTCTGCTTCTCTTGTTCTGCGGTGTGAGTCAAATTCAGAAAACAAGTAAAAAAAGTCAAAAAGAAAAAGAGGAACCAGTGTGCCTTTGTCTGTGTTCACATTAATGCATATGCCAGGGATGGCCAAACTGTGACTCACAAGCCACATATGGCTCTTTTACCATTAAAGTGCAGCTCCCGGAGCCTGCTGTGCCAGACTTGGGGCAGGGGAGTTGAGGAGCTCTGCCTGGTACTGGGGTAGGGGCTTCTGCCCAGTGGGGAGAGGGCTCTAGGAACTTCAGCCTCGGCAGGTGTCTCCCATAGGACTAAAGTCCCGAGCCCCAGCAAGTGTGCCCTTGTTCTCGAACTTCTGAAGATTGTCATATGTGGCTCAGAGGGTCAGTACATTTGGCCACCCTTGGCATATGCCAAACTGCAGCCTCGTAATTGCACAGTCATGTAATCTCTTCCCAGTGTGGTTATCTGAGATCAGTAGAGGTAACATGCTGTTGCCATGCTGATAAGTTGAGGCCTACTCCTGCTCTCAGTGGCTTCAAAGAGAGGAGGGTCACACCTTTGGTGTTGTCACAATATGTAGTGTTTCTCTTAAAGTCCCAGCACCTGGAGTCATGTGATTCTGAGAGAATTTCAGCTTTTATCCCTCAATGTTGCAGAGAAAGGCTTTAAAATGTAAACCCTATAGGTTCCAACATCAGAAGGCAAACAGAGGTCTCCAAATCTATTATTTAAAAAAAAAACTCATTTTTAAGCCAGTCATGTTTTTTGGGAGCCTAACTCATGATTTTGGGTTGGCAATACTTGTGTGGCAGTACACCATCCTCAAACATTAACATTTCTGATATTTGCTTTACTGGAGGCAAACCTGAAGCTTTACCAACACTCTTGTTTTTAGTTATCCCAGCACAAGGAAGTGGGCTGGAGAACTATTTTTAAGCATGAAAAGCACCTTTTTTTCAAACTCATAACTCTACAATTTTCAAGCTTTTTAAGCAAGTTCTCCCCTCTCTGAAAAAAAATCCACATTTGGGTTTTGGAGCAAGTATGAAAAATAGCATCTGAAAAGAAGGTTTTAGAATGCACGCACCTTCTCAGCAATAACTGTAGCATTACTACATTGTAGTGTAGCACAACATTATAGTACTGACCTTCTTCTCTTTGGCCAAGATCTAAAATTTAGGTCAGCCTGATCTGTCTTTCTTATCTCTCTGTCTGTCTACCTCTCTCCTCCACTGCAAAGCTTAGCAGTCAATCTGTCACCCTATGATTGGCTCCCCCTCCCTGTGGTACCTACCTCGATAAGAGAACCATTCCATCCAGTGTTTGAAGTCTCTCAGGTTGCAGTCACATTCCCAGGGGTTATCCCCAACTTGGAGCTGCTGCAGGCTGACTAATGGTTCAAAGGTCACCCTGTCTAGGCTCTGTAGGCGGTTAGACCTAAGGGAGAGCAAGCGGAGAGCCGGGAGGTCATCAAAGATTCCTGAGGGTATCTGAGCAAGGCCATTGATGGATAGGTCTAGCTGGCGCAGTAGGGACATCTGCTGCAGAAGGTCCTTGTCCAGGGTCCTGATACTGTTGTTCCTCAGCTGTAGTTCGGTGAGGTTCCCTAGGTCACTGAAGATGTTCTGGGGCAGCTGATCCAAGAAGTTGTTGGAAAGGTCCAGCCTCTGTAGGGCAGAGAGATTGGAAAAGACTGGTCCTGGCAGTGTGCTTAGCTTGTTGTTGAGGAAGAGGAAGATTCTGGTGTTCGTAGGAATGTCTGAGGGGATGGATGAGAGGCCCAAGCCACTACAGTCCACTTCCAGACTGCCACTGTTACACTTGCAGGAGGAAGGGCAAGTGAAGAGGGAGTCTGCTGCACACAGAGAGAGCCAATAGGCAAGCACTAGTGGGTGAGAAGCAGAGAGGAGAGAGAGTGTGCGTTAGAACAGTGGTTATCCCTCTTTAAGCCTTCATCCATTTTTAATACAGTTAAGGCTACAGTATGATCACAATGGAATTCTTCACTGCTGTTCCCTGCAGTAAAATTAACTTTCTCCCAGATGTACCCTGACATTGCTATCTAGGTCCCTGGCAGCATGAGCTTGCTCTCAGCCTTTCTCCAGCTAGTGTTTTTTATGAACTACCAGGGCTGGTGAGTAAACATCCCTGCAGTTGCACTAGAAAGGTCAGCGTGTCCCAGAGGGCTTTGCTGCCTAATGTGAGGACACTCCACAGAGTTAGATTAGAATGGTGCATAGCATGATGGGAGACATGGCCTGAGCTAAAGAATGACTCTCTCAAAATAGAGGGGTTTGGGGCGGGGAGTTGGTATGTTTTTAAAAAGCCACTTTGCTCAGAAATAAACACCTTAACATTTTTTTCTGATCAGCCCAATTCCGTTAGAATGTGATGTGTTATGGCTAAAGTTGGATTCAGCCCCAGCCCCTACAGCTGAGCCCTGCCCCATAAACTCTAGGGAAGCTAGGATATGGTGCTGAATTTCATGGTTCTTGAGGTTTGGTAAGGCCCAAGAAGTCTAGATTTGAGAGAGTCTGGGTATAGATCCAAACTTCGTAGCTGGTCATCTCTTAGATGGGCCAGACCTAACCCCTGGATCCAAACAACCCCTAACCTTGGGTAAGTTCAGCTCCAAATCCACACTTTTCAGCTTGGGCCCATATCAAGTGGTGATGGGCCTCGGTGTTAATTAACCGAGACTGGTGTCCCAGTAAGGTGTAAAAGTGCCCAACAGTCTCTCTAACCGGCTGGATGCTCTGCATTTGGCAGTGCTGTCAAATGCCTCCTGAAAACCACAAACACAGACCCACCTGCCTTTGATAACCTGAGAGTCTGTCAAACTTTGCAATGTTCCCCAAACCACCTGTTGCCAAGGGAGCACTCAGAAAAAATGCAGGATTAGCTGATGATGATGTGAGTGCTGAAAAGGGTGTAGGAGGCTGAGCCCTGGCTTATGGGGTCTCACAGGTAAGGTTTAATCTTCGCTAGGCCAGGTGGGAGAAGGAAAGAGGGCATTGAACTATGTCTCTAGGGGCTTGAGTATGAACAAGTTATTCCTCAGTGGTATCTGCCATCTGTATTGCTGGTCACATTGGTCTGGAGAGGCAACCATTTCAGTCCTTTGTGTGGATCTTGTGATATGTAGGGACTGTAATACTTCAACCCCTGTGGGGAACTAGTAGCCTCAAAATTACCACTTCATCCCTATGACAACATAGCACCAGCAACAGGAGAACAAGCTTTCCACCTCATACTGAGGGAGTAGGGGGGTTGCACCTGTGCTTCAGTACTGAACTCTCATATTCATTGTAACTCCTTTCCTGGAAGGTATCTTCTGAGCAGGAAATCACTCCACCTCCCTCAATGTTTTCATGGGCTGCAGGTAGAACATTTGACCAAAACACAGTTAGGTTTATCCCTACTTCATACCCAGTCTTCTCCTCTTCAGTTTGCCTTGTAGAAGTCAATGGCATTTGGTGGCTTTAGATCAAGGGTAGCCAATAGGCAGATCACGGGCCAAATCTGGGCTGCCAGATGCTTTAGAACAAACCCCATAATCTTTTTATTTACATATCATTATCATTATTATTTTCTCTGAAGTCTGGACCTTGACTATACCTTGACCAAGAAATTTGGAGCTTGACAAAAAATAATTGACAACCCCGGCTTTAGATTCATTCTGCTGTTCAGTATTAAAGTAGATAAATCTCAGATAGTGTCCTTATAGTCCCACCATAGATTGTCTTTCATAGATTGGAAACCAGAATCTCTTATCCTGTTTGCCTTCCTGCTTCATTTTGTAGGGACCAACTTCCAGAACAAATTGTTTCTTAGCCCCCAAGGAACTCCTGGAAAGTACATCTTGGGAGAGGTAGCTGGTAGAAGCAGATATTTTGGAGAAGCTGGGACTGAAGCAGCTGTGAGTTTCCTCTACTATCACACTCTTTCCCCATTCTTTTGGAGTTTATTATGTCCTACAATCCATTTTGGATGTTGACTTGATTTATATCAATGATGTCCCATTCCCCAGCAATAGGGCCAAATCCTGTGGTCCTTGCTCAGGTTTTATTCAGTCCTTTTGGAATTCAAATTCCCATTGACTCTAGTGGGAGTTTGCCAGATAGTGGACTGAGTGAAGACTGACGTAAGGGCTTCAGGATTTTGCTCATAGGCAGGGCAGCTTCTTGAAGCACCAGAGGATGAGGCGACAAGGGTGCAGAGGGAATGTCCCAGATTTTCTTTTCTCAGGCTGTATCTCATGATTCCTTCAGAGGTTTTTCCTCTCTCAATCAAGTGAGATTGTCTACATAGGCCTAGGAGATACCAGTCAGAGCCCTGCTTGTCCCAGCTCTCCCTAAGGAGTAAAATGGATCACTGGGGCCAAACTGAAGGAAGATCTTTATCCTAAATCCCCCATGCATTCCTATCAAGCAAAGGTTGGGGTCAATAGCACAGAGACTCTCCCTCAGGTGCCATGAAAGCAGATCCTGTCCTGTGCATTGGCACAGTGGCAGTGCTCTCTGGCTGGATGACATTTAATTCCACTCGGAATATGTCTCTCTCTTGTTGCAGAATGGGACTTGAAAGAATAGGAGTTAGAGAGGGGAAGAGAGAGAGAGACATGAGTCACTCAAATGCCCCTGCCTTTTCCTGGATGCTTGACAGAAGTACAGTGTTAATAATAGATTGACAGCTCTGATGATGAGATAACACTTAGCCTCTTTGTATAGAGAGAAAGGCCAGAACATCCTGGTAATGCTATACAGGTGATGCTCTGTTCAGGGCTTGTCTCTCCAAATACCTTCCCTCTCTTGGCCCCTGACTGAGCTGCTCTGGGATTCTGCCATCAGAGCTGGCCCTGGCTGGCAGAAGCAGTGTGTCAGACAGCCGGGTATGGTTGTGTTCAGGAAATTGATTTACTGAGCCAGGTCTCTGTACTGATGCAGGGTTTGCCAAAAAGAGAGGCTCCTCATTGCCCCCTGGAAACATGGACACCAACACTGTCCATTTTACTGAAATAGCAATAAGGCAGAGGTCTGGTTTCATTTTCCATCCCCTTGAAGGATGCATCTGTTCTGGGTATGGATTGAGATCTGGAAACTCATCTCACGATGAGCGTCCAGCCTCACACTAGGAGAAGCAGGGATGTGGTAGACAAAACATTAAGCTTTCTTTCAGCCAGCATAGTTCAGAGCAGCACGGCAGTCGTATGAGTGGAACGTACTCTCATCTTCGGGAAAGATGATGTTACTTTGTGGGGTGTTCAGTGACCCTGGTAGGTGGCAGAAAGCTGAGCCAGGAGTATCAGATTAGGTCAGGGCTCAGTAACATTCACAGTAAATAATTTATATAGCAATCTAGTTGGTGCAGATGGATTACAAAAATGGTCTTCTACAGAGAAGGAAATAATTCCCTCACCTTCTTCCAGTGGCAGCCCTAGGTCAGAATTTTAGGAGGGGGACTATAAGCCTGTGTGACTGCCCGTGTTCTCATTAGTGAGGGACATTTTGTAACACAGCCTCTCTTTCCTTTACTGTGATTACCAGACTGTTCATTGAAATACAGACACCCTCCCTCCCTGCAGTCCCACTGCTGCTGCTTCGGAGCGCTCTCGAGGCAGGTGTTCCACACTTTGGGACAACGGAGCAGCTGCCCCAGCGTGGATCCTTCAGTGGGAAGATGGACGAGCAAAAAAGTTAATTTACCAGCAGTGAGTGGGAGAGTTGGGATGAGGGTCCATTATTCTTCTTTGATTTGTCTACGTGTGGCAGTGCCCCAGTGATAGAATCACTGCTCACTTCTTATACTAGCCCAGATCTACAATACCTTCCTCCCCAAAGAGCCAGCAGCCCTGCTCCGCAACCCAGGTACTAGTCAGGATCACAAAGAGAAGGGAGGAGAAATCTGCTCTTTACAAGGTCTGAAGCTGACAAATGTTCTATGTGGCCCTTGGGCAGTAGCTGTGCTCAGGTGCCTGTCCCTCTGTCTCTCCCCAGCCAGACCCAGTCCAATGGCAAATCAGAAACACTTGTTACAGACCCTCCCACCTTAAACTCATCTTGAGCATTATAGGCTCTCACAGCCGGCCTGGCCATTCACTCAGTGCCTTGGGATGTGGGAACTAGCTCAGACTTCTCAATACTTAGCTAACCCACATCCTTCCCCTGTAGCAATCTATTTTCTCTCCTGTCCCCTGAAACACAGGGGCATCATACTTAGCACCTGATCTCCCAAATGGTCAGTACTTACAGCAGGTCTGTCGCCACCTCATGGAAAACCTGTTCTTCCACCAGTGGCTAGCGCTCCCAGACAGCATTATGGTCACTGTTTTCTCCAGCGTGGCTTCCCGTCCTCCAGCCAGCCTGGCCCACGTTCTCACAGGATGGAGGAGCAATCTGGGCACCCTACCTGTCAGATCCTAAAAGGAAAAGCAGAAGCACATGGTCCTCAGTTCTCTAGGGACTGGAGGAGACAGGGACAGGCTCCAGGCTTCTGTTTCCCTCCCCAGTTATGTTTCACGTTTGGGAGTGAGGCTGTCAAACTGTTTTAGAGAATAAAGGTGCAAAGCACGAGGAAGGATGATGGTTAATTCAGTTTGAAACATTGTGTTAAAATCAGACTCTGTTCACTAGTGTGCTGAGTTGACCGGTCTTGGAAAGTCTGGGGTGAATGTACTAGCAAACCTTGTCCCACACTAAAGGTCAGTGCTGTGGACTGCTGAGGTGACGTGGCAAGAACAATATTCCTCGGCTCCTTCCCTCTGACCACACCCATGCTGATACCCGACTATGCACCCACTCTCTGTGACACAGATTTGCAGTGGTGTAGGTACTGGGGGTGGCTGCCAAGCTGCCTTTCACCCTTGCAAATGCTTCCTTTCTCTTTGGAGGTAAAACCGATGTAACGTCTCCAGTGGGGATGTACATAACACAGCTTGGGGATTTCAGACTGCAGCAGATGCAGGAGCCAAAGAGCAAGTGAGCAGAATAGGAGCCTCATAGCAGAAGGGAGGACTAGGAATGGGAGGGGGGAAAAGGGGAGGAATTATGTCTCAATTAGAAGAAAAATGCTCTTCCTAATCAGAAACCCACAGACCATAAACTCTCCCCTGACAATAAGTGACTATGACAACAGGTCCCCCCATCCTCTCCCTTCCCTCTGAATAAAGACAAGCAGGGAAGGGAAGATGGAAGCTCTGCAGACCCTTCTGTTCCTCTGCCTACTCTTTCAAGTATCAGCAAGGGGATATTTTCCAACAGTCACACCAGGCGTTAGCTGGGCAAATTCCAACCGACGTACAGGAGCCTCGCATGGCTGAACATCCCCCCTACCCCCTCCACCTCCCTCCGGAGGGCTCTGGCGATGCCCCTAGCCTTTATTTTTAGATGTGCACAATGCACTCATCAGGGCATCTTCTCCCAGCACACGTGTCTCAATTCCACTTGCCCAGACCCTCCAGTGACTGACTTATCTTCAAGGGCAAGCAAAACACCAGGAGATATTTTAATTATTGTCTCAGGAAGAGGGGTGAGCAGATTTAGTGCCCGGGCTGGTACATCTTGCGAGGCTATTGTAGATAATCATATCAAAATGCCAATGCACAAGATGCATTAACAGCAACAATGCCAAAAAGCCTCCCCACACCACCCCACAACTGAGCTGGACTATCTTGCCTACAGTCTGTAGCCGAAGGAAAAGCTGAAAAATAGCTGCCCCCATTCCATATGTTTGCTTGCTGGGTTTAGAGAGGTGCTTTCACACCATCTGTAGCCATGGCTCTGTATTAAATGCAGCCTCGGAAATCCCTTGGTCTGTCTCGCTTTCTCAGTGGGAACAGTGAAAAGACAGGAGCACTTACCTGGAGGGGCTTTGCCCGCAGCTGCTTCCACCCGACTCCCTGGGCACTGTCCAATTGCAGTCTCTTCTCTCTCCCTCCTTGACTTCAACTCCCAGCCAACAGGCTTTTCTCTGTGTCCTATTTAACTCCCTACACCACAGGAACAAACGGCAGAGTTAAGCTGACAGCCACAGAGACTTATGCGGCTGCTGGATAGCTGGTGTTGATCAGTTTCAAATCCTGTTGTTGCGTGTTCCTGTCCTCCCTTAGGCAGCAGGGGATGCTTGCCACTCTCTCTCTTGTTCCCCTTCTCTCCATCTAACTTTTCCTGTGTTGTAGAGCGCTCTGATCCTAGCCTGTTGGTTTGTTAACACGCATCTGTATCACCTGGCTCAGCTCCAACCAAGGGTGCTAAGCTTTAAAAACCTTCCTGGTTGCTTCCTGACCCCCTCCCATCAATTCCTTAGGTGGCGTTTTCACCCGACATGATCTCCCCTGCAATCATTCCTCGCCAGCCCAATACCCAGTACCTTGTGAGGGCTCCGAGCAACATTGACAGCACCTGAGCACTAGGACAGTGATGTCTCTGGCCCTACTTCCCTCTGCTATGGCATGGAGCGTCCAGGTCAGGTGTTAAATTCTGGTATATCACAGGCTCCTCTTCCAATGATACATTGACTAGGCTCAAGCACACCACGTGGGTGGGAGGAGATGTGTAGAAATGAGCCCTTTCCCTGTGTATAGCATTTTTTTGCAGTGTCTAGTGATTAACACCTGTTCAGCCTTTAATTTTTCTCTCCTGTACTGCAACATGCACAAGAGTGGCTGTGCCTATATGCACATATGACTGTGTAAAGACATATGACACACTTGCCCCTGCATAAGTATGTGATGTAAACATGCACCATGAGCCTGCATGTAAACATAGCTAAATGCACTCGTATGCAACTTATGTGAGTATGTGTGTTTGTGCACAAACGCCCATTCATGGGCATATAACATAAACAGGTGGGTGCATACACAGACAGAAACACCAAAACTTTTGTGCACACACCCACAAATAAACTTTCTCACACAGCCATCTGCAGTCCCGTACATGTGTGCAGACACATGCACACACTTATGCATGATTACAGATATAGCCTACAGAGGCAAAAGCACACACATACATGTATGTGCATGTACACATACTCCTGAATGACATGTGACCCATATTCATACACACCCATGTCTTGTACACATAGCTGCATTCTGGCGCCCAACATATGCCTTCATAGTGCGCTGTCTCATGCAAGTGGCAAGCAACCACGAGGGGCTCATCCAGTAACCAGGGACCAGCCAGTCATGAGTAGTCCAGCTAATTCCCATACGCCTGGGGTTAGAGGAGCCACTATGGCAGCTCTATGCCACCCTGAGATTCCACTCCACAAGGGAAATCCTCACATGGCTGGATCTGCCAACTTGTAGGCTGCTTTGCATCATGGGAATCAAACCCCTAGTGCTCCAGAAACCTGGAGTCACTGTATCCTGTGGGCCTACTGGATGCCCTCTGGTTCCTCGGACACTGTGGCCACTGGATGTCCTGTGGTGGTCTCTAGGACACTGTATTCAGAGCCCAGTGGATGCCCTGTGATCATTATGGTCCAATGCATTCGTCCATGCACTTGAAATTCAACACTTTCCAAATTCAGTGGCAGTGCCCCAGACCGCCTGTGGAGCAAGGGATATGCTTTTCCTTTGTGCCCTTTGACAGAGCAGACCAAGGGGCAACATGTTTAGTTTCAGCTCAAGGCCACAGAGCAAGTTAATCTATCACCGGCCTCATGTTACAATTCCCAAAAATGCACTGAGCTGAAGCCCCACTCTGACATTCAGTCTACCACTTGGGCTTCCTGTGGCACTCCTGCCATCCTGATTAGCTCCCTTGGGGAACTGAAAAGCTATAGAGTTGTTAGAGAACCCTAAAGCTATAGAACATTTCACTTTAATTGCTCCTGCCGCTGTTGTCAGGCATCCTGGTGTATAAAAGCTACAGCAGGAGCTACCGCTGCCCCTCCCCTCCCCTCTTCCAGTTCTGCCACTGGTGACTGGCACAGTATCACTTAAAAACCTTGTGTTTGAGCTGAATCAAAACCTTCCAAAAATAGGGTCCCAAAGAGCATATTGTGAGGATGAGGAGAATCTCTATGGGCCCTGCTTTCTGCCTCCACATGTTGTTTCGGCAATTCTGTAATATCTTTTATCCAAGGCTCTCCACGTGCTTTGTAAACATTCATTACTATTGCTATTTATCATAGAGTTAGCCAACTAAGGGCATGATTTTCTGAAGTACCTGCAGCTCCTATTGACCTTCCAATTGAAGTGGTGGGTGTTCAGCATGTCTGAAAATCAGACCCAAGCCCTGCTATAAGAATACCAGAGATAGATAGATGAATAGCATTATCCCTATTTCACAGATAGGGATACTGAGTCACCAAGTGCTCAGGTCGCTTGCCAAAGGTGTCGCAGAAATCAGATGGAGTCAGCAGTACAGCCCAGGAATCCTTTGCTTTAACCCGTAGTCACAGTCCTTTCCTCTAACCCTTAGGTCACAGATCCAACATCAGTCCCCTCAAACAGCCTGTATCTCTGGGGGTGGGGGGTGATGTCTGTTAGGGAAGTGTAGGTAATAGAGGCTACAGCAGTTGCCAGCAATAAATTACAGGAAGTGCGCTCACACATACACAGCTGCTGATGAGTGATAGGAAAGTCCATCTCCAGGGCTAAATTGCTTTAGCCTTTATCTGGAACTCAGCAGGGTTAGGGAATGAATGGAATATGCTTTAAAGGAGATTATATTTTTCCCCTCCCTCTGTGGGGGAGGCTGTTATTGCTAAGATTCTTGTTTCACTGCAGTCTGAGACCCACCCAAAGGATGGCACCCCCATGTAC
Source organism: Malaclemys terrapin pileata (assembly GCF_027887155.1). NCBI lineage: Eukaryota > Metazoa > Chordata > Testudines > Emydidae > Malaclemys > Malaclemys terrapin. The sequence continues at coordinate 110,621,662 of NC_071505.1, read as the reverse complement.
AGTGATTAGAGCATATAGTGTTATTTCTACACAACCTCAGTCATCCCTAGTGGGCAAGAATCTGGACACCAGGAGTGGGGAGAGGCAGAGACCACGTGGGCTGATTAAAGCAATTTAAAAAACATGTTAAACTGGCTGATGAAACCTAGGTGGGTCCATTTGTCCCTGAACAGCACCCGGGGTAGGAAGGTGTCGTGAGCGTGAAACCATCGGTGCCCCCCAAGAGACCTGGGCAAAGGCTGCAAAAAATTGACCATGAGTAGTCATATTTTTAAGCTTATTTGCGCCTGCCATGGCCACTCCCTTTTTGTTTATTATTATTTATTTCTGTGCATTACAATAGCACTCCAACATCCCAGCCAAGATCAGAGCCCCACAGTGCTAGGCACTGTACAGACACATAGTAAGAGACAGTCCCTGTCCCAAAAAGCTTACAATCTATATATCCTGGGGCTTGTTTTCTGTGAACTTTCATTGTTTTAACACCACATGCACACAAAAATTGGATGATAAACTCTCACACTCAAATACTCCTGGAAAGCAGCTTATACGTTCACACCAGAAACCTGATTATGGAAGATATTCATCCAATAAGGGAAGTAAAACAACACCATGTAGCTTCTATTGATCCATCACAGCTAAGCAGCCCATAGCCGTCCAATAGCAGAATTAATGAAAAATTCCATTGAATAATCACAAGAAAATCAAGATCCATTTGCAGACATTTTGCAAACCGAAAAAAGGTGGCATCTGTCAGATCAGTTATGTGTTATGAATTTAACACTCTTCCCTATTCCCAAGTATGTGTGTGCTGATGTTAGAAAGCTACCTGTGAATTCCCAGCACCTAGGCTCAGCTGAAGCATAAACATGGTTATTGGCTCAGTGAAGCCAGGGCCGGCTCCAGGCACCAGCTTCTCAAGCAGGTGCTTGGGGCGGCCGCTCTGGAGAGGGGCGGCAGGTCCAGGTATTCGGCGGCAATTCGGCGGACGGTCCCTCACTCCGCCTGGGAGCGAAGGACCTCCCGCCGAATTGCCGCCGCAGATCGCGATCGCGGCTTTTTTTTTTTTTGGCTGCTTGGGGCGGCCAAAACCCTGGAGCCGGCTCTGAGAATTAATATTTTGCATTTCTGTAGCACTTGCCATCCAAGGCTCTTCAAGTGTTTTACAAACATTGATGAATTTAGCCTCACAGCATCACCATGAGACAGGACACTACTATCACTAGTTTACAGCTGGGGAAACTAAGCACAAATAAGTTGAGGCCTAAATTTCTAAACATGATCACAAATTTTAGCTGCCTTAAATTTGGGCTGTCTATCTTGGGACATCTGATTTTCACAGGTGTTTAGCACCTACAGCTCCCATTGAAATCATTTAGAGTTAAGAGTGACACTTTGGGCATCGAAAACATGAGGCACCCGCAAGGTAGTGGACACCTTTGAAAATGTAGGGCTAAGTGACTTGACCAAGGTCTCCCAGGGAGCCTGCAGCAGAGCCCGGGCTAGAACCGAGAGCTCCTGATTCTCAGTCCTATGCTTTAACTAGGAAAGCATTATTTTTATCACCGCCCTCAAAAAACAAAACAAAACCCCAAAACCAGCTCACAGCATCTGAGTGTCAGAGACTGGAGAAGCTGGGGAGGGTAGAGATTTTAAAATTCAAGGAGCCTGAAGAAAAAGCACAGAGCAACTGGAGAAGGAGAAGATGTAGAGTGGCTGAAGAGAACTAGGGATGCATGGTGCATTTTAAGGAAGCAGGTCCAGAGGTGGGGAGATTGGGGATGTCCAACTCCGGAGTGACACGAGAGGCCCAGAGCAGCGCAGGAGAGGAAGGGGGCTATTGACAGGGAGCAATCCAACCATGTATCCACCAGCATTTTTTCAGGGTAAGGTTGAATACTACAGATCACATGTATATTTCCTGTATTGAGAGGGAGGCAGCTGAGAAGGGGCGCGGGAGAGAGGCTCAGGGGAGAGACACACAAGCAGGTTACCTGGCTTCCTTCCCTTCTGCACTGAGTGCAGAGGAGCATTATGGCTCTCCTCCCTCAGAGGAAAATTAATAACAGTGCGGCAGGCAGAGGGATTCCATCTGAGGCTGGAGATATCATTTTCTGATCCAAACAGGAACAGTTGCATGTGGGTGGCAGCTTGTCACCGGGCCTGCCAATTCTAATCCAAATCCCGATTTCTCTCTTTCTCTCCTCTCAGTTGTGGAGGGAAGAGCCTTCTCTACCGCAGCTTTAATTTCCTGCAGGGGTTAATCCTATGGTCAGCAGTGGCTCAGGCCTTTAATCCTCCTGTTCAGGCTCGTGACAGAAGGATTGCATCCACTCTGAGCTCAGCAGGCATGATGGAGACAGAGGATTGCTCCATCTCCCCTCCCCGCACCCTGGCCGTGCCCCTTAATCTGCTGGAGTTTAAAATGCTCCTCCCTGACTCTTGTAAAGCTGCCCCCTCCCCCCGCCCCCAGTCTGAGGTTAGGTCAGTGTCACGTGCCCTGTGGGAGGAGCGGATGTTGTTTAGAATCCTGGTTCTGATGCTTTCACCTGTCACAGAGAAAGGCATTTTCCACGTTCTCATCTGGCTGGCACTCAAGGACCCAGGGCCTAGAAAGAGAGTGGTCCCCTCCGCAGTGACACACCGGGAACCTAGGGGTAGGGAATGGCCCTACACCTACGACAAGGAAATCCTCAGATGCAGCCTTAAGACCCCCTTTGTGCCTTGAGGCATCCAAGTTTCAAAATGCTGGCCTTAGTCTCAAGGTTAGAACGCAGGTGCTGTTGGTTCATTGTCCTGCGCTCAGAGCATTAGGCCACACCTCTCCCCAATGAGACATTCTCCAGTGTAGGAGAATCTCCCACGGTGGCTGCTGGCACACTACCTGGCTTGGAGACAGATAAAGGAATTTGCATGTCAACACCTGCCAGTCCCTATTAAATCATACATGGGCCCAGGTACTTCCAGCATTAACCTCCCTGCCCAAGCCACCTAGTGCTGCACCTTATGAGCAGAGTAGCTTGTGGCAGCAAACCTCTCTGATTCTGGAGCACAAACTATCCCCCTGCTGACCGAACCAGAGCCTGCCTAGCTCTCTCTCAGAGTTACTGTATAGCGCTCAGCCATCTCCTCACACAGTCTGTCTGCTGAAAGCGGCAAGGGCCACCAGCTCAGAATGGTGTCATGAGTAGCCTTACTGGCTCTTGACTGCTTCTGTCACTTTCACTCCTGGGAGCAGATCTACCTCTTGGTAGCGAACCTTGTGAGTTAAGAATCACTGCCACACAAGCTGTTGAGTTAGCGCTTCATTCCTACTCATCCCCACCCAGTCCAACTGGCTGCGCTTCTCCTGGCTGCCGTCCAGTTGGAATCAGAGCATCAGCTGCATGAATAGTCATGAGCAGCTTTGCCAGGCAGGGTATTCAGGAGCTACAGCAATATTGTGGGAGACGGGAAAGGCCTCACTGGCGTCCTGAACATGGCTTACTATCAAAAGCAAAGCTACTGGGACTTATGCCCCCATAGTGATCAAATGCCCCATACACAGTGATGTGGCATAGTAAGAGATACAAGCAGTGATAATCCAGTCCTGCTCCCATCCTCAAGGGAGCTGTAACCAAGTGCACCCACCACTGCCGGCAAAAATCCCAACAAGAGGCTGACCCTGGTGCTTACATTTTACTAAATTTACATTGAACTTTGAAAAAGACCTTTTGCCAATTCCTTTTTCTGTGTCACTTAGTTGCATGGATTTGCTTCACTTGGTTACGCTCTGTGTTTCACGGTCAAGGTAAGCCCGAAGCATCTCCCTCACCATCATCCCCCAGCAGACTCCACAGGCGATATTTCCAGAGCAGTGCCTGGAATGTCCATGTAGCACGTGGGTGATGCACATCACAGGCTGCTGCTCCAGAAGGGTGACTGGGGATCATCAGGATAGGGATGTGTGTGTGTGGCACAGAGCAGCGCTTTAGAACGTTGCTCACAGCTCAGCAAGTCTGGGTGATATATGACACTGCCCAGGGCTTCACAATGGCCCCTGGGACCCAGCTAGGCTGGGCTGTAGATCTGCAAAATGTCTTTTTCCCCTCTCTCTCTCTCACTCTCTCTCTCTCCATGTTTGTGTGAATTTAGTGCTTGTGAAAGTTTCCAGATTGACAGCTCTGGAGACTGAAGCCTTTTTTGTTTTTAAGCCACAGAACAGGTATGTGTACAGCCATGTTCAGAGCCTGCCAAAATAATTGAACACAAATGTTCCAAAGCTCAAGGCCCAGGCTGCCACCAAAGCAACAGCAACAGCACACACGGCACCAGGAACCCCAAGAGCAGACAGCCTCTCCAAGAGTGGGGAAAGTGAGATCCAAGCCAAGATCCCCAACAACCCTCCACTAGACCCAGCACATCACCCCAGTAGTCCATCCCTACTTCCAGAGGGCACCACATGGGAAAGGAGTTCCCCCAACCTGTCTGTGGGATGAGACACAGTGGGCTGGGCTGGGCTGGACAATCTCACCCCTGCACCCAGTGCATGGCTCCATTGGCCCCCTTCTCCCCTCCCCCTGGAGAGATAACAGCCTTTGTGTGCAACCAACTAATGTTGCTAGTCCTGTCGCTCAAGCTGTGCTGCAGGGCTGAAGGTTGGGGATTAAATCCCACCAGTGATTTATGATGGGTGTGGGAGGGTTACTACATTTGTACATCAGATTTTTTTCTTTTCTCCTTGTAAAAAAAATCTAGGAACTTACATGTTTTTAAAATCATTTGGGTTGCAAAGTCAAGCACTGCACAGTTAGGAAACGCCAAAGTTAAGGTTGTAGGCAGTGTAGTTGTAGTCGTGCTGGTCACAGGATATTAGAGAGATAAGGTGGGTGAGGTAATGTCTGTTATTGGACTGTGAGAGAGACAAGGTTGTCCAGCAATTCACTGGGGACTGGGATAGGAGTCAGACCAGGATTTAAGCACCCTAATCAGCCTCTTGTAAGAAAACATGGCATATGGAGGCAAGGAATTGGTTCTTTTTGAATCAGCAACAGGTAAATATGGAGAGTCCTTAGAGTCCTCATTTCTACCCCAAAACCCCCACTCTTGCATACATGAACCCCCTTCATGAGATCCCAGTGCTGAACCTCTCCACCACAATTTTCCGGTCCTGCAGAGCCCAGAAAATATTTAACCGTCATCCTAAAAGAACATTTGAAAAGCAAGACAAAGGGCTGAAAGCCTGAGTGGCTCCTTAAAATATCGGAGCTGCTAATTCACCTCACTAGCAAGCAGCAGTCACATCTGTTGGAAGCAGGGGCATCACTGCAGTCTATGGTGTGGAAAATTATTAGGGCTTTTTCCTCCCTCCCCCAAAAACGCCTTTTCCCAGGATTTACCTTTTACTGCCCCAGGTGAATGATGTTCACTTATGGAGCCTGCACTAATGGCAGGCAGGGAGACAGCCCCCTCAGGCCCTTCATTCATTTGGAATAATCCACTAGCAAACAATGCTCACCCACAGCAGTCACAGGAAAATCCAGTCCCCCGAAATGGACCCTAGTGATAAAATCCCAGAGAAAAATGGTCTGAGATTCTGGAGAGACCTCAGGGAATAAAAATGTCCCTTGTCTTGTGACAAATCTTCAGAGGTGACCGCATCATTAAATGCCCCCTTCCTGTGAGTTGCTTGTATAATAGCATTCTGGACGACAGCTGCGCCAGCTCATATCAAAATGGGCCCCTCTTAATTTTCCCTCCAGATCCTTGAGTGGCAAGAACAGTCCCAGCCAGCAAAGCAATGTTATTTACACCTAGCTGTAACATTAAAATTAGAGAATCAGAACATTACATTTGAATATCTGAAACTGTGGGGCAGCTTAGATCCAGATCCTGATCTCGTTACTGGGGCAGCTCTCTAATGAACTGAAGTGGCGCCCCCAGATCCAAGTATCCCCAAACCAGGGGGACATTCAGCTCAGTGTCCAGGGGTGGGTCTGACTTTTCTCTCTCTCTAATTAAAATAAGCTGCAGTGACAGTGACAAGCCGGCTAGGAAATGTAAGCATTGTGGCAGAGTGCTGCGTAACATACATGTGTGCACGTGTCTCCTTCTACCTGCGCATACATATTTCACCTCTTGAGACAGGATCAGGAAGAAGTTTCACATTCCGCTCTCTCAAGCCCTCCTTCATCTGCACCCCTTGCCCCAGGCCGATCCATCCAAAGGACTGAGACTGAAAAAGGCTGCAAATCTCTCTCCACCCTCCTCTCTCCTCCCTGCAGCATGATCCCCTCAGACAGGTTCACGAATCTCTGGGCTCAGCCTCTGGGGACTCTTGAGAGAACGCTGGCTCTATTTTTGGCTCCTCTTGTGACATAACTTCCTGGAGTTCACGCCCTGTGACAGGGTTTTCCTGCAGTACTTTGTGGGTAGAAGACACACAAATAAAAACAAACCTAAGAGAAAGTGCCCTACCACAAGGCTCGTTTACTGGAGCCTGAACTTCATATGGACCGGTCCTTAAACACCACCTCCATCAGCTTCCAGTTTGCATTTTATACAGTCCCTTCGAAGGCAGCTCAGTCCAGAAACATTCCCTGAAACCTCCACAGGCAAGACCTGTGGCACCCCCAGTTTCAGACTCATCCCTTATTGTCCTGGATGGAAAGACAGTATTTTGTGGTGCTTATCCAGTACATATTGGTCCTAGCACCAAGTACTCAGATTTGAGCTGCTCATGCTGTAGACAAAGATTTCTGTGCCGTTCCTGGCTGACAGGCATTACTTCCAGTCCCCCACACCTGAACTGAATTAAAACCGGTACCATACGTCCCTGGGGCAGAATCTGCAGTTCTGTCTTGTCAGTAAAACGGCTGCCCTGTGGCTTCACATTGCTAGGTTGTCTCAGCAGTACCTTGTCACAGGCAGTTCTGTCACTGCCTATGAACCCCCTCCCTGTGGCAGCAAGTGCTCTGTGAACAGAAGATGGCAGTGGACAAAAGCCCACTGCAAGATTTCAAATAGCTGGGCACAAATATATGAGAGAGACACCTCTACTTACTGTTCTCTGCCTGGAACAGAGCCTCTTCTGCGTTCTCCAGCTCCTTCGATAAACCCCCTGACAAGTCCCAAAGCAAATCCAGTGGAAGCTATCAACAGCCAGGCGAGCGCTCAATGGACTCTAGTGGGCATCAGCCCCCTGCTCCCTGCAGGGTGCCAAGATGCTAGCAGTGCCCGAAGTGCAGAGAAGAAGAAAGGTTAGACGACAGCATGTAAAAGAGATTGTAATCCTCTGTAAATAATAAATAGGGGGAGAAAGAGAGGGAGCGCGAAAGGGGGAGGGAGAGACGGAGCGCTGTGGAGTGACAGCTGGGGGTACATCTGCGAAGACGGCAGCACGTGCACACACGCACGCTGTGTAAAGGAATCAGCCAGCCAAGCGGGCAGAATCCACTCAGAAATGCTCAAATGTGCAGAGACAGGAGATTGGAAGATTTTAATTCCTCTCAACTCAGCTTCAAGAAAGAGCAATTGCTTTTGTCTCCTGCCCAGCTCCCCCGTCTGGTGAATGGAATACATGGGCTTGGGAGGCGGGGGAAGAACTCCCTTCAGCCCCTGTTAAGGCAGGCTGAAGTCATCGGGACCAGGTTACTGGGAGGAACCCGTGGGCTGAACTGCCTCCTCCCCTTTCCCCTATCATAATAAAGCCACAGTGAAAGGAGAGGTGAAGGGGCCAAGTCTTTGTCTCTGCTAGTTTCTAAATGGAGATTAGGACAGCATGGAGTCGTGAAAGGGACAGTGTGGAGAAAGCCTGGGGACTGGCCACAAAACAAGCATCCGCCTGGGAAGTCCAGAGGGCGGGGAAGGGGCAGGAGGCAGCACCTTAAGACAGACCCTTACAATAAAGGATAAAGGGTAGTCAGCCGCAACAGTTGTGTTGAGCAGCTTGAGAGCAGCAGGGAGCGCTGGGCTATTGTAAAGCTTGAGTAGGAGAGGAATATGCATGTTCTGGCATTAGCTTCCCTAGGAGCAGGCAGAAGAAAAATAGAAACACTTGAGGACCAGGGCTGTGGGGAGAGGACTGGTCTAGAAAGCAGCCTGGATTTTCACACTGCTCCATTCTGGTTTGGGAGTGCAGCGGGAAGAGCTTGGTCATCAGCTCGTGCATCCCAGGCCAAACCTTGCCCTCAGTTACATCACTGTAATGCCACCTTGACACCACTGAACTCAGCGGAGTTACTTGGCCTTTACAGGGGTGTGAATGAGACCAGAATCCATCCCATTGGATCGGAGTCTTTCCAGTGCATCCTGGGCATGGCCCATAAACCTTCCCTTTCTTAATCAAAAACCTTCTTTCGCTTGCCTTTGCCTTGTCCTGGATTTCCAATCTGGGGGTCCTAGCCACAGCAGGTAAATCCTGCTAAAAATCACTCTTTTTCCCCTTCCCTGCTTTAATGTCCCTGTCTCCAAGCTCCAATTCTTTTGGCGGGCTGCATTTGCTTTAGGTGTTTTTTTATTAGTAGTAGTAGTTTGTCCTGAAGTATTTTTTAAGCAAAATGTTTCTTGGCTCTTTGGTCACTCACGTAGAGTGAAAAGGCCAAATTCATCCCTGGAGAAGCTTCACTGGCTCATGCTAGCAAAGGAACAGAAGTGGGTAAATCGTTCAATGACAAGCCAGAGGGAATGAAAATAATGTTTTTATTTAAATGGCAAGCCAGCTGCTGCGACAGCAAAAGCTTTTGAATGGTAAGGTACATCTTGATAAGCAGTCTACCAGCTGTAATCTTATCGCTCTTTGTTATAACTCTTTATTATGAGGTAGACAGAGAATGAAATCTTGAGGAAAGCTCCTTATGAGAAAGGCATATGGATAAGATAACCCAAGAAAAGGCAGACAGAGCGAGACAGACAGTGGATGAGTTAATGACAACAGACATGGCGAAGGGAAGAATGAACAGGTGGAGGGGAATGGTATAAACAACATGTTGAGCAGTGGTATGTGGTTTCTCAAAGATGCAGTTGCAATAGTACTGCAGGGACATGCTCAGTTTGCAGTGACTAGATGTTACCTGCTGGTAGAAAGTTATGCATGAACTTGGGATGTCTGAATAGCGCATCAATATCTGACTATTCAACATATGTTATGTTGTCTCCCTTCATGTACTTTATTCTACCGCAGGGGAACTACAGTTGCTCAAGTTATTAGCATGTCAGTAGAAATAATACCATTATCCATGGTCACCTCTAGGACTTTATGGTTGTTCCTATGCTGTACTCCACAGCCACCCTGAATTTCACAGCAGAGTGGAACTCAGATCTTGTGCTGGAGCAAAGGAGGATCTCAGGTAGCTATTCTTTGGCACATGCAGTGACTTTTTATCACCAGCTTTTCCTTCCTCTCATCTAAGCTTCTGACTCGTTGTCTCCTGAATCTGTGCCTTCCTCCTTCCTCCCACCCCCTTCCAAAGCATGGCCAACCTGCAGGACAGCCAGGCCCCCTACTGCTTACTGCCCCTTATACTACCTCTACATACTAGCACTATCTCAACGGTAGTGTAGCCAGAATAGCGTGGACAGCGATGGCATGGGCTTAGCCACCCTGAATATGAATCCCTGGGGTTAAGGCAGGTTTGGATGCAGCACAGTTAGCCCGCGCTGTCACTATCATGGGTACACTATTATTTTGAGTATGCTAGCTTGATGTGAGCTAGTGCAAGTATGTCTACATGAGCTGGGAATCACACCCAAGTATAGATATAGCCTGAGAGGCTGTCCCCTGCCTCTTCTTTCTCAAACCCCCAGGCTCAACATGAATGCAGAGGAGGCTAATGTAGTCCCCACTGAGAACCACTACCATTCTCCATATAGGCAAGGACAGGGGGTTCCAGTCAGCAGACAAGACCCAAGACGGGGTCAGGTTTTCCTATTCCTGGTCCCCTGAGTGGAGACCAGCCAGAGAGAGACAAACCACAGTGCAAGTTAAAGTAGATCCTACACTGCTTGAAATTTCACCTTCTTACATCTTCTGGCTGCAGGAATGCATGGAAAGGAGAGTGGGTGTGAGCCCCATGGGGTAGGAGGGGATGGCTGCTGGGTCACATCACCAGGAGACAACTACAAGGAAAGAGGACTAGCTGTTGGACTACATGGAAAGCAGAGAGCTAACTGCCAAGCTACATGCAAAGGAGAGAGGTGGCTTCAAACAATGACAAGGGCCACATGCAAAGGAGAAAGACAGCTGACCGACTGCCCAGAAGGAAGACACATCGCTGCAGGCTACATGGCAAGGAGAGGGCTAGCTACTGGGTAGCCCAGGAGGGACAGAAGTGATGGATTTCTCTCTTTTGGTTGCCAGAAAGCACCAGTACAAACCCAGGAGCCCTATTCCCCCTCATGACACAAGTAACTCTGCAGTGGAAGTTACTTGCACCCTATAGGCTAAGGAGGAAAGGGTTCATGACAAAGGTTTTAATTTCCTTTGAACAACATTTCAGGCCTTAGGTCCCTCTTGGCAAAAACATGAGCTTCTCAATAACTCCCTGTGTTCCAAGGTTAGTTGTCCTGGTACCAACTCCTCCTCAGTCTTGTAAAATCTGCATGTCCTTAGTAATGTTCACTCCCATTGATGTGATCGGCTCGGATAGGAGGAATGACTCTTGCTTGAGATGGTTTTAAAGGATAACAAGGAATTTATTCAAAGCTATGTACAAAATCAGCCCATCTTCTAGATGGACTCAACAACAACATCATCATTTACACTCTATCACACTCCAACACAGACTGGTCTTTGAGGCCGCTGTGCCCAATTCACCCCTGGGGTAACCCAACTGAAGTCAATGGAACTACACCAGGGCTGAACTCAGCCGTGTTCTTTCTTCTTTCCTTGTATTCGGAGACTTAGATCCAGATGAATCTTAAATGAATCTTGTGTCTTGTCAGGTTGTGTATTCTGGGCTTTAGACAGCTGTAGAAAATAATTCCTTTCCCCATTTCACAGCAGTCAGATTCATTCTATAATAGGGAGCTCTGGATAAAAACCTTCCAGTGAAGTGGGATCTTGTAAGATGTACCAGCAGTAAGGATGTGACAGGAAGGACACTGACACCAGGGCGTTACAAGCAGAGATGATGTACCATGGCCATGATGCCAGCTGCCAGATTCTTTGTGCACGTAGCATGACAATACCTATTGCACTTTCTTGTTTTTATTCCTTCCCAGCTGAATTACAACATCAGATCAAAGAGTTAACTTAAAAGCAGCCACACATAAAGTGCAGAGCATCTCACCCTCCCTGATTGAACTAACCTCGTTATCTCCATACTGATTTATACCTGCCTCTGGAGATTTCCATTACTTGCATCTGAAGAAGTGAGGTTCTTACCCACGAAAGCTTATGCTCCCAATACTTCTGTTAGTCTCAAAGGTGCCACAGGACCCTCTGTTGCTTTTTACAGATTCAGACTAACACGGCTACCCCTCTGATACTTGACACATAAAGTTGCACAATATAGACTTAAAGAACTCACCAGGCCTGATTCTCCTCTCACTTACACTGGTGTAAATCTGGAAGGGACCAGGCCCTCCATCTCTCCCTTTCATGCTTTCCTCTCCAGCTCTCTTTCTCTTTATTCTTTATCATATTTTAAGATCCTTCTTGAGGCTGGATTTCTTGCAGGCCCCTTTGATTTGGCCTGTCGATTCTGTGGGTTGATACTTGCCCGTTAATCTTTGTTACTGCATTTGTATGTACAGCTAGGGGCATTCCTACGTCCTACAGAGAGACACTGCACACTTTTTGCTTCTACAGAGGGCACAACCATAGGGATGTGACAGTGCGCAGAAGGGGTTGAGGCACAAAATCAGGGCAAGACTGATTAAAGAATACCCTTTGGCCTAGGGGAAAATGCACTCAGCTGGGAAGAGCAGCCAGTGAGTTTAAAATCTCCCCTTTTCTCCTGACAGGTGTTATATTTCTGTGTAGAATTTGCAACTGTTATTGTTGATCAAGAATGGCCTATGTGCACATCTACACCACAAATTCGAGTGTAATTGTAAACTATTGAATCCAGCTAGCATGGGTAACAATAGCATTGAGCACACAGCAACACAGGCTTCAGCGCAGGTTCGCCAGCCTAGTACAAGCCCACTGGGGAGCCTGGGTACATTCTTGGGTTGCTAGCCCATGCTGCCACATCCTCCCTACCATGCCTACAATTATGCCTTAATTTGTGGTGTAAATGTTTTCTTTATTGCTGCATTCAGGTTGCAGTCTCCCTGGAGGTGGGGGCTTTCTGAGTCAAAGTGCGTTATAGCAAGAGATCAGCCCAGATGATTCTAACAGTCCGCCCTGGCCTGAAAATATCTGACAGCCCAAGATAAAAGCCTTTTTTAAATCTGTTCGTAGCTCTGTAGTGTTTAGTGGGAGGGAGGTGTCGATATTTCAATACAGCAATTGACACCTCCTTTTCTCCCAGCCTGTTAAACCTCTGACTCTCACTTGACTGTCTGACTCAGTGCTTACCTTTCAGTTCGTCATTTACACTTGGAAGCAGGCTGGGAGTGCAATTTTGTCCTGTTGTTCCATGCAAATATTTTTTTTCCTTTCCTAACTTGTAGCTATTTTTCTCTCACCCCCCTGCCCTCCCTCCCCACTTTTGTTTCCCCGTAGCTGTGGGTGTGCAAATTAAGCTGGAATTACTCCAACGCAAGTTCTGGATGGCTACACGGCAGGTAGGAATGGCAGTAATTCTGTGGAGATACGATTTCACCACCTTCCTTTTGCTTGTTCCATGCTATGCACATTGATTTCTGGTGGCAGTTCCATGAAGGCTTTTGTGAAATTTGTATTAAACAGATTTATGTGGTAGATTAGTTTTGAGTTACACGTTTCTCTAATCCTTTGACAGCTCTAATGCTGCATGAGCCGCAAGTCTGTTCTAGGAACGCTGCGTTAACAATGTCAGAATCCTGGCCTGGCATTAACTCTGCTGCAGCTGACATGTTAATTGTGGAAATATGTTTGCACTCATTCAGGCTTTCAGAACCATAATGGAAAGTTGTAATTTGGGGCACAAAATCTCCCTGCCCTCCTTTACTATCCTGATCTCAGCGATGATGTTGATGATGATGAAATCCTACTAGCCTTCAAAATAAAAAAAAAAAAAAAAAAAAAAAAAAAAACAGACTTGCTCCAGGCTAGCAGGCCAGGAGAAATTTGCGAGGCTGTGCTAGTTCAGACAGTCTGATCAGATTGAGAGAATTGGGATAACTAGAGCATTTCCTGGGTATGATAAGGAGGAGAATGGAAATACCTTTTTGTTACCAGCAAGGGGCACTCTCCAAATATTAGGGAATATGGGCAGCACATTGTGGGGATAAGTCTCATCGGACTGAAGACGCAAAGAATGAAATGTCTGCCTTGTGCCCGCAGAGGGAACTGTTACCAGGTTAGAATTATTCTGGTTTGAGCTCAGGAAACTTATCCCCATGACTGGAGAGCCTGAGGGGAATGGAAAAGGATTTTTATTGCCATTGGTGGCAGAGGGAGGGCTCTTGGCAAGCTGGAGACTGAGGTGCCCTGCTTGTATGTCTGACAGGATACCTGGCAATAAGGAGATTCCCACAGAGGGAATAGGAGCTCGTTGGAGGTTTATCAAGGGGGGTTATTGAAAGGAGGTTGTACAAGAACCTTCTGGGGGACGTGACCCCAGGAAATAAATACATATTAACATACATTCATTCCGGGGGTGAAATGAGCCTGGGAAGAAAGAATAAAGAAGCTGACGGGTGGTTCCTGGGTCAGGGATGAAGCCCTGTTTCTAACACTCACTCGTGTGAAAGAAGAGTTTGCCTGACTTACTGGCACTAGCTAGCGGTTCAATAAGGAGTCATTAATGAACATTTTGTTTTTTCTCTCCACATCTCTCCTGCATACTGCACTGCTCCACATACCCACACTCCCGCCCAGCCCAATGACACTGATGTAAGTAGACAGGAGCTCAGGACAGAGAGATCTCCCAGAGTTCCCCGCTGCGTCCCTGCCTGTGTTGTATGATGCTTTGTTGGTCATGTGTATTTTATATGTCATTGTATGATATATGCTGTCCCTTGCCTCTAGTAGCTGGCGACAGTCTAAGCCCACTTAGCTTGTGTTTTTCTTTGCAGTAACTAAGTGTCTTTGACAAAGCTTAAAGTAGATTGGGTTGAAGTGATTCAGAGACCCACCTAAGAAACCACAGAGCCAGATGTGGATGGGTCCCTTGGAAAGTAGTGATGCAGAAATGTTTGAAGCAGCAGTCCCAAAATAAATGGGGAGCACACATTCAAATATCCCCATCCCTGTGGTTTTCTCATGTAAATTTCCTGCTCTTTTTCGAGCAGAATGAACAAAGGTGATTCTAATCTCATTCCCACTGCTGCAAACCTGGAGTAATTCCAAAGGCTTTAAGAAAGTTCTTCCGGATTCACACCTATGCCGAGATGAGAATCTGTCCAAATGCTGCAATGTAAGCATGTAGAGGGGAGCACATGAATTGGGAATGAGTGTTGTGGCCTTTCAGGTTGAAAATAATTCTGGGTTTATTAGGGATTCTCACCTGAACTCTTGGGTTTGGTCAGATTCTGCTGCATCTCTCTTCTCTGGGCCAGTCCCCAGCTGGTCACTGACTGGATGATACAATCCTAATTGATACATTCAAACTTCACCTTGGAAGACTATCCACTTTTCCATCTGTACATTATTAGAAAACTCTTCCCTGCTGCCCTCATCAACAGGCACAACAGCATTATAAATAGACTTAAACTAGAGCTAGGCGCAAACCAACACCCGGGACCTTTACTTTGCAGGAGGGCCTTGAAATCTGAACATGGATCTGGACTTGAATTTTGTAAGTGGCCCCTGACTTTATCTTAGGCTGAACTAAACCCTCAGATCTGAACAGCCTTAACCTTGAGGTGTCTGAAATCTGGATCCAGATATTTGCAGCTTGTACACAAACTCTCACACTCCTGAAATGTTATTACAGTCTAATGAAATTCCATTGCTGGGCGATGGCGGAGCTGGTAGTTCTGAGAGATCACTTCAACCCCTGAGCTAAAAGACACAACGAGCCAAGAGACACAATGGGCCCAAACTGTCCCTTGGGCTAACTCAGTTGACTTCACTTCGGTTTGTTAATCTTCATCCTTATGGGTAATACTCTTGGGTTTATTACGGCCATAGTTCTCAGCTGCACAAACCAGAGCAAATCCAGAGTGACGTCTAGGGCTGCCACTTTTTTGTATATGTCACGTGGGGATGAAATAATCCCATCATGACAAGGCAACATTTGCACCGTCACATCATAACAGTGGACCAGGTAATGTCATGGTCTATTAAACCATTATCAAGATGTGAAGAGTGGATGTAGTTGTGGCGTGAAGATGCAACGGCACAAAGCCATGGAGCCTGAAACAAACTGAAAATTCTTTGATCATCCTTTGAAATACGCTTACAGGACACAGCGTGGCTCCATGGAAATAGCACTCTGTGTTGCAGAACGTGAGATGAGAAACAACACGAACAGTTTTGCTGTGGTTTGAGAGGCCGATTTACCTGCAGCTGTTCAGAGACAGCCAGGAAGGGCAGGCGGAGAGGGGCTTATTTTTTATAGAATTTATTGCAGTTTTAAAATAGTCAGCAGCTGATCCAGAGTAGGCAAGGCCTGTCATCTTTGTCATTATTCTTCCCCAACCTCAGGAAAGCCATAGAAGGAAGGGGACCCCCTGTAGAGAAATTGGCAACACTGCGTCAGCTTTCCCTCCCCTGCCCCCAAGGAAAAGAACATTACAAAATAACACAAAGAGACAGACACAAACACGGAATAGTTATGAAATGAATAAGCACTTGAAGGCTTTTGTTACTCACTGTTTAACTCCTCCTGTCCTAGCCAATTCAATGGTGTGACACACGTCAACTTTGGTATCCGTAGATACTTGAATGAAACAAATGGATGGTGCCTGAGGCTATCGGAGCACATTCGCATTCTATTGTGTCATTAGTTGTCTGTAAAAAACACTGCCTGAGAATAATGCATCCCTAAAATGTAATGCCTTTATTTGGTCAAGATGTTATGAGATATGAAAATGCACCCTACATTTTCTTTAGTATTAATAACAAAAATTATTATACATTGGAGAGGGTTTGATTCTGCCACCCTTGCACTGAGGGCTTGCTATCCAGTCAGCGCATGGCAAGCTGGGCTGTGAACATACAGTGCTTTAGTCTGCCACACGTTAACTGCCCGGGTGGACCCCTCTACAGCACGCTAGAAGTTCCCTTAGGTCCTGCTCATAGTGGATAAGGGAGGCAGAACCAGGCTTACATGTAATATTCAGTGGAGACAGTACTGTTTATTTTGAGGAATTAGACTGTGGGTAGAGGGCAAAACCATTACTGGCCTCCTTGGCAGGCGTTAAGTGTGTGCTGCTTAGATAGTCTATTTCAAAATGGTAACTAACTCGTTGACCTGTACCCAGCTGTAAGATGTAGATCCTTTGTCTGATGTCCATCCCCTTGAGGCTAACGAGATAGGCACAGTCATCATTTAATTTCTCCTGTTCCTTTCCAGTGCAGTGGCGTGGATGGTGTGTGTCCACTGAGCTGTCAGGATGATGTAAGTTTCATTGAGTGCGTTAAATCTGTGAGGATTATGGGGTGAGGAGGTCATTGGCAGAGGGCCTGCTCCTGGGAGCCTTTGGTTCCCACTGAAATCAATGGGAGTCAAGGGTGCTCAACACTTTACAAGAGGTGCTCAGCAGGACCACGACCAGAGCCAAACATTCAGCCTAGCATCAAGTCCTGCAACGTGCTTGTCTGGGTCAGGTGAAATCACCATGGTACCGCATGTGGGGCTCAGAGTGCATCGATCTCCTCTCTGATTTGGCCAGTAGATTCTAGTGGCTGCTGAGGAGAATGCTTGTTAGAGAAGCCCCTCATGTTTTCCATTCTCCCTGTGTTCATGCCATCCTGGGTTTCCACTGGCTGCTATACCATTGGACCCCAGCTGTGTTCTGGAGAGAATGTCCTGTCCTGTGAGCAGTGGGGTCAGAGGAGAATCCTCTTCTCATGCTCAGAGAGGGTCTCTTCTGGATCCTGATCTCTTCCTCAGTCTGAGACAATAGGATAAACTGCAAAATATAGAAGATCAGGATTGCCCATGAAATGGTGGAGCTTGACCAGGGTCCTCTCACCCTTACCCCAGATTTTTTGCCTCTGGAGAATCTGGAATCTTTTTCTCTTGGAAAAAAAAAAATCTAGATGGAGGCAGGATCATTTCTAGTGCTTACAGCAGAAGAACTGGTTGTCAGGAATCCTAGGTTCTGTTCTTCATTCTGCCACTGACTCACTGTGTGACCGTAGGAGAATTTAGTCTTTGTGCTCCGTTTCCCTACCTGTGAAATGGAGATCGTAACAAGGGTTAATTCACTATTGTTTGTAAAGCACTTTAACATCTGCAGGTGGAAAGCACTGGATAAATGCAAAGTATTATTACTATTCTATTAAGAAGAGTGCTGTCTGAACTCCCTTCCTTTTCGGGCAGTGTGTAGTGTTTTCTTAAATACTGTTTATATTACAGTAATACCCCACACAGACATAGCAAATGACAGGCTCTTTGCGGCAGAGACTACACTTTAAATACTATAGGCAAAGCGGACACAGGGTGGGAAGGGAAATGGAGACAGAGAGGGGAAGTGATTTGCCCAGGGTCACACATCAGGCTAGTGGCAGAGCTGGGAATAGGACCCAAGTATCCTGAGCCCCAGGACAATGCCCTGTCCACTAGACTATACTACCTCCCCTGTTATACTAGTAACGGTAAACAACTAACCATAACCAGAATGCCATCTGTAATTTCACTTCCTTTCCCTTTTATCTCTGCAGAATCTGAACTGCTTCCTCATTGATAATAATGGGTTTATATTCATTTCCAAGAGATCTACAGAGGTAAGAGGACTCAGACCTGCTTATGCAATAGAGGGGATAGTTCAGTTGCATCAGCCTCCAGTTATTCAATAAGCAGACCCAAGATCAGGGCCACACCACAGCCAAATAGGGCATTCAGCACAGTGTCCTCCCTACACCTGTTTTGAGCAAGGGAGTGAGGGTTTGGAGACACAGAACAGGCCCATTTTATCACTTGTCCTTCCAAGAAACAGATCAAACAACTGTTGGGGAGGGGTGCTTAGGGCCGATGGGAGGAGATGGAGACATAAAGACTCAGCTCAGAGGCTTCACTGTGTTTCATCCAATCTGCTGAAACCCTCCCCCAGAAATTGGTAAGTGAGTGGGGTCTCGAGGTTACAGCCTAGGTCTATGAGTCAGGAGACCTTAGTTCTGTTCCCAGGTGTGGGACTGATTTGGTATATGGCCTTGAGCAAGTCACTCTAGTGCCTCAGTTTCTGCATCTATAAAATGGGGATAGCAATACTTACCTTCCCCTCCCCTCAGGGGCATGGTGAGCCTTAATTAATGAATGCATTAGTGCCTGTGAAGTATATTGGGACCCTCAGATGGAAGGGTACTAGACAATGCAGAGTGTTGATATCATTCTGTCTCTGGGAGTTGGTTGAAGAAATGACTCTAGCTGAATCATTAAGAGCAGCCACAGTATAATTAAGCTCAACATCCTTGGGGGAGAGAAGGTACCAAAGGCCTTGTGACACTGAACTTTAGAAAGGGAATTTTTAAAGATAATGAAGAAACTCATCAAAAAGGCTTTTATGTTAAAAGTAAAGAAATTAAAATCCTTACCCTGACCGTGGAGTCTACTGACAATCTATGAGTGTCACAAAGGGCATTCATTCCCCTAAACTAAAACAGAAGCAGGAAGGCAAGGAAAGAAACAGGATGGCTAAGTGGCTGGGTTCTCAAGCCAAACAAGTGTCCTTCAGAAAATGGAAATCCAGTTCAAGTAAAGCCAATAGAAAGGAGCATAAACTATGGGAGGTACAACGTAAGGTAGTGTGACATTTCCCAGAGTACAGTCTGGACTGTTGAACAGCTATGTCCCCCGCATTCTCCAACCTGGGATGCCTCTTACACTGCTTTGCTGTAAGAACATCCACTCCTGGCCTGCTCACCCACAGCCTCTAGCATGTAAAATCACTCCCAGCTACCAAGTATTGAGTGCTGCTCACTAGCCACTCATGAATTAACCTGCAGAGCAACACCAGCAAGTTCTCTAGTCCCAGACTTATCTCCCAGAGCTATGCATCTTATACCGTCCAGCACACTACTGAACAATGCAAGCTCATAGAAAGTCCATCATTTCATGAAAGGAAAATTATATGCACAGGCCTTGTTAGGCCAAATGGAGTTTCCCCACACACTTTAATCCAAACATACTGGTTAAGATAAAACAATAAGAGAAGTTTATTAACTACAGAAAGATGGATTTTAAAGGATTGCAAGTGATGATGCATAAAAGTCAGGATCGGTTACAAAAAGAAAAAAGAGTAAAACGCAAGCTAATGGTTAACTTAACAAACTAACAAAATTCAAAGCAAAGGTTTTCCTCACCCTACACTGCAGTAAATTTCACAGGCTGGGTCTCTTTTCAGTCTGGGACACCTCCCCTTAGTTCAGTGTCCTTCAAGTATTCATTGATGTTATGAGCAGAGAGAAGGAAGGAAGAAAGGTGAACTGGAGGCCACTGTCTCTCCTTTTTATATCACTGTCCCCTCTTTGAGCCAGCTGGGGTGTTGGAGACAAATAGTCTCTTGTGTATGTGAGTTCTGAACCCGTCCCTGTGATGAAATGTAAATTTCTCATTCACACCTTCCTGTTGTTGGAGAATGGCTGCTTAAGCCATAATAGCTCTTTAACACCGGACTGGGTGTTGGTCTGTCCTTTATTCCTGAGAAACTGGTTTGGGCCTGCTTTTCTTAACTTGGAGCATGTTACAGCAATGTTATACAGTAGAATCCTATAACTTTACATACAATGACGATACATGTATTTTACTGGAACACTGATGTTCAGCACATTATGAGTTTTCAAATGATACTTTACAAGGCATACTTTGTACAAAAATTATCATAGTATGGTAAAAATTGTGACCATAGTGGTATAGACTGTCACAGGTAGAAATTAATGAGGAATTTGAAGAGCAAAAAGCCAAAGACAGAAACAAATAAATTCTTTAAGTAAATCAGAAGGAAGAAACTCGTGAGAGAATTTGTACATCTGCTGGACTATTGGGGAATAAAGAGAATAAGTAAGGACAATTGTTGAGAAACTAAGGTCCAAATTTTGATCCCCTTACTTATGATGAGTATCATCTTACTCCACTGAGCTCAGTGGGACTGTTTGTGATGTAATGTGCTACTCAGTGTGGGTAAGGTTGACAGAATCTGGCCCTAAATTATTTCTTTATGTCTATCTTCACTAGAGACTATGCTGGGGAGATACATATCCCAAACCTACTCTTTTCAGATAATGAAGATGGGGCACTCTCAGGGATTCTGATGTCAAAAAAAGGAGATGCAGGAACAAACTCAAACTGAAGAGCAGTAAGTCAGCATGGCCAGATGGTGTAGAAAGGAGCTGGAGAATGAAATGTTTAACCTTCTAACAAAAATATGCAACTTCATTAAAATCCACCCTATGCCAGATTACCAGAAAGTTGCAGATATTGTACCTGTCTTTTAAAAAGGCAATGGGGTAATCCTGGGAATAACTGCAGCCTTACTTCAGTACCAGGTACACTGGTTGAAGTGATACTTAAAAACAGAATTTTAAAACACCCAAATGGATATGACAAACTGTACAGCTTCTGTAAAGGAAATTCTGTCAAAACTTCTAGAATTCTTTGCGAGTGTCCACAAAATAGTACATAATGGAGAACCAGTTATAATTTATTGGAACTTTCAAAAAGCTTTTGACAAAATCCCTCACAAGGGGCTGCTAAAGAAACTGTGTAGTTACGTGGTTAGAAATAAAGTACTGTCATAGATCAGAAAGTAGTTAGGAGACAGAAAACAAAGAATAGGAATAAATAGTCCATTTACAACATAGAAAAGGTTACCAATGGGCTGTCCCAAGGTTCCATAGTTAGACTAGTGTTGTTTAATATATTTATCAATAATCTGGGAAAGGGAAGGAGGAAAAGAGCAAGATGGTGAACGGTGCAGATAAAATTATTTAGGTAAGTCAAGATTAGGGAAGACTGTGGGGAACATCAAAATATCTTAATGAAGCTAGGCAAATAGGCAATACAGTGGCAACTGAAGTTCAGTATTGACAGATGTAAGGTAATGCACATAGGAAGGAATAATTTGAACTACACGTATACATTTCTGGGCTCTAATTTAACTCTCAGAAATGAGACCTGGGCAGCACTATGGATCTCAATATAAACATCTGCTCAGTGTACAGTGATGTCAAAAAAGAAAACAAAACGTTACTATGCATAAAGAATGAAGTAGAAAATAATATTGCAAATACTGTAATGCCATTAGGTGAATCACTGATATGCCTTCCCCTGAAATGGTGTGTTTAGTTCTGGCCACCCTCTGCTAGAAGATACAAAAGAAATAGAGGGGCTTCAGAAATTGTTGATAAAATGAGGCATGGGGAGAATTCCACATGAGGAAAGATTGAAAAGCTCAGGGTGGTTTAATTTAGAGAGAAGATGAATATTTACACCTATTTACTTTTCTTCATAATGCAAGAACTAATGGACAGTTAATAAAACAGAAAGTAAAATTTATAAAAGAAAACCTTTGTTTCATTACATTCCGATAACCCATGGAACTCACTGCCACAAGATTTCACCGAGTTAATAACTTAATAGACTTCAAAACAGCATGATCATTTAGATGGTTAATGAGACCACCCACAACTCCATTAGACAGATCAAACAATATAGAAAGGATATAACCCTTATGCTTCAGGGTATAAATCAGCCACCAACTGAGAGGGGGATAGGAAGGAACTTGTCCTTCGGGCAGATTTTTCTTTAAGTCTCCACTCTGGGGTTTCTTGCACCTTCCTCTGAAGCATCTGGTAATGGCTACTGTCAGTCACAGGATATAGAAATAGATGGACCCCTGGTCTGCTCTTGCAGGGAAGTTCCTATGTTCTTGTTTGTAGGTCTGGGGTGTCTTTTTGACTAAGTTCGACTATTTCTTCACCTTGACCATGCTTTAAAAAAAAAAAAAAAAAAGTTACATCCCTGAAGCCATTTGCCCATGGACAAAGGCAACGGCAGACTACTTAATGACATTATTGCTGTCAGTTCTGGGCACATGGCACCTGTATTCCTCTTGTGCTGCCTCTGCATTGCCCCTGGGTCTTATGGAAAGTGGGGTTTATGCAAAGCTGTTCTCTGGAAGATCTGACGAGTGAAAACCTGTCATTATCATGGATTTAGATAAATTATAAACATTATCCGCGTGCCTCTGAGATCAGGCATTCTGGCAGGCTCCAGTGCTATCAGCTTCTCTAGCTATTAACTCCCCAGAGCTGGGGAAAATCATCATTGCCCTTCTCAGTCCACAGCTTGCCAATGACTTTTTGTTCATGTTTCATTTGTATTTAGATTGGCTCTTTATTTCACCTGTTACCATTGGTCTCTAAATTGTTGATTCCTACATGGAATTCCTACAGCTTTTTCCTCTGACACAGACATCAAACAAATGGCAACTACCCAGCCAGGAGAACACACAGGCAGTAGATTTACTAAGTCAGGAGCCTGAGGTCTGGGTAGGGCAGCCTTCCTGGTCTGTGTCTGCACATCTCACCACATTGCAGCCTTTCCCAGCCTGGGTCTCCACACAGTACAACTCACCACACTGCAGCCTTCCTGGATCTCCACATGTGGGACATCTTAACACAGAGAAGCGTTCCTGAATCTAGATTTCCTTGAGGGAACAAGTCAGCCAGCTTGCCACATTGTGCCCCTATCGAGTTAGCTATGTAGGTTATATGTGCCTAGTACTTGATGCTGATGCCAGTGTTTTTCAAGTGTATGCCATTAAATACCGAGGCCAATGTCTGTGTATAACAGAGAGAAGGACAGAAGTTCTGCCTGCAGTGCTCATCATGCAAAACAAACCAGGAAGCGCATCAGATCGTGAATGAGTCTGTGCGGGAGAGTCCAGTGAGTCATGCAATACTGTGTGTCTCAAGAGGAAGTTCTCCCTGCACCCCATCTGCACCTCAAGGCAGCACAAACTGTTACTGCTCTAACATGAACAGTGGTGGGCCTTTGTTCCTATTTCTCCCTGCATTTGGCCAAAGAAAAGCAACCAAGGAACCAGCTTCTTGTTTAAAATAAATAGAACCTGCCAACAGTGTGACACGTCCCAGCATATATTTGAAGATAAAAATAGAGGAAAATGCCAAAGTGTGTGTGTTCTTACAGTGATGACATGAGCAACTGGGATTGAATTGCCTTAGCTACTCCAGGAGCTGTGAGATCTTCTTCCCCATGTCTCCTCACTCCATCCTGCTGCTGTCCTTTGCCTTGATCTGACACCGCCCCCTGTCCAGGGGAGATAGCCTAGCTTTGATCCATGTGCTGATAACAGGAATTCCACCCACAGATCCCGTATAGAAGATAGTTTTAAGAACAGACAGTGGATCATGCAAGCCAGGCCTTCCTGTGCGTTGGGAACTGGAGGGGAGAGGGTGGTCCAGTAACCTCTTCCCAAAGGAAGCAAGAAGCTTAGTGAAAGCAGAGAGCTGCAGAAGGTTAGGAGTTGGGCTTTCATGAGTGTAAAGAATTGCTTTGATAAAGAGCCATTTGGGTTTACTAAAAATGGAGTTCTCATGTTGTTATCAAGCACACAGTACATAAAAGTACCTAGCTTTGAAAATCTAGTACTGTAGGTCAAAAGGCCAGATCATTGCTGTACTTTCTGGGCCTTATTCTCATTTATACTAAGGATCCATTAAATGTTTACATTGCCACTGCAAATGAGAATCAGGCCCTCTGTGCTCAGGAGGAATTGCAGGAACTCAGTAAGACCTCCCAATATTCCTGAACTAGACAGGCCGCACTCAGTCCAACAATGGCCCTTTGACCTTGCCATGCCAGCTGCAGATTATGTTGTGTTAAATCCAACTGTTCTGGCTCTCTTTACTGCTACAGAATGGTATTAAATGAAGCAGCTGGACCAATAACCACCATAATCAGATTGAAAGACCCAGTGAGGTGAAAGAGCTACAGCTTGCTCAGACACCTTTGACTGTGTCTGAGATTATTAAAATCCAAATTGTAGGGGGGGGAAGAGGTGACTTTATGCGTATGTATTTGTGATGGGAATGTCTGGCTCTTTAAGAGTATTGGGAGGAGATTTTTAACCAAGTATTACTAATGTTGGGTGATTATTATCAAATGATTCTTTGGTAAATCCTCCTGGGGCTTCCTAATGGAAAGGGTCACACTCACAGTAATGAAGAATTAATCTCATTTGCTATTGGCTGCTAAACTAGTTTCTCATTAGAAAAGGGAATTTTTGCCCAAACTAGAATGGTTCCATAATATATGGGAGACAATTCTTACGGAAAAAATTAACCCATCAGATCTGTACACTGCAAAATGGACAGAAGACCAATAAATAACTATTTAGTTACCCTATCCCATCCTCAGAGAAAGCACACTTGCCTGAAAACAAACCATTGCTTTGACAAATGTTAAACATAACTATAGTGGACTTACTCTGGTTTGTTAGTAAGTAAAGGCAGAACTGTTGTTGAGTTCAAGAAAATCTCCAGAGGCAACATACATTGACTTCTGTAAAGGACTTTTCATCCTCTGATATTGTAATAGCCTGCCCAATAGATAATCCCGACTATATCTTTGCACAATGTTTCTCAAACAAAAAGTGATACAGCCATTTTTGTACTTGTTAATATTGCATCTTTGGTACCTGTATGGCTGTGATTTGTAAAATTGCTTATGGCTCCTAAATAAACATGTAACTGCACATACACATTGTGGCTCTCTGTCCCCCTATAGCCGCTGAACTACACAGAGATTTAAGAGTCCACTACAGATTTTGAGCTAACATAGCTGAGTCTTTTAGCTCAGACAGGAGAGGCACATGCTTTCAGAACCCGTGAGCACAAGTCACAAATATTCACAAGAGAATACAGGCCCCACCTCAAACTTCAACCAGTCAAAAGCTGGAGCTACGTGATACCTCTTTAAAGGTGCTGGTTAGTTATTAACAGTATTCATCAGGTAGTAGATCCTACAGCTTCTAGACAGAATGGATTGGTTTCACCAGTAGAAAGCTTAGGAACTTTATCACTAACATTTCTCTCTTCCCTCTCCCCTTTTATCACTTTGTCTGTGCAGACTGGAAAATTTTTTGGTGAAGTGGATGGCTCAGTAATGACCCAACTCCTAAACATGGGAATGTTCAGGCAGTAAGTGGAGATCTCCTGTGTACCTTTCTTCTCTTAGGAGGTGATAGAGGTGGGGATGAAATGTATTATCCCAGTGACAGTGGTATAGCTGGCTATAAGGACAATGAGGGAAACCATAAGGTGCGGGGCAGGAAGTTCAATTATTTATTTCCCTACTGTCTATTTTCCTACAGATGCTCTTTCACCTAGCATCTTCCCCCTTACCAGAATCCTCACACTTCTTGTTTTCTCCCTTCTCCTGCCAGGCTTCTCTTGCTTACTGGATCCAGCTACTGCAAAGCATTATGGGATCAACTAGATCCCAAACTGCCCCTGTCTTGCACTATGTAAACTGCACCTATGTCTTAGTCCCATATGTTAGAAGGTGCTATATATATGGAAAGCTTCTCTGCTTTTGGTTGAAAGCTTTTCAGTTTCTCATCAGACCTTGAAAGACTTTAAATGATTGGCTGGCTGCCAGAGACCTCCCCAATAGCTGCAATACAGTTGGTTGAAAATGTTTTCCCTTTGAATGTCCTTCACTGGTTTAGTTGCACAGTAATTCTTTAGTAAGTTCAAAAACAAATTAAACATTTAGATGGATTAAAAATGGCATCTGGGGTAACTCAGGTAGATAAATTATAATCCTCCTGTTCGAGGGCATACAATGGTCACCATCTGAATTCAGGAAGAAATTTCCTCCTATGGTATAGTATTGCACAGTGTAGCCTATGTTAAGTAAAAATTAGGTTTTGGCTTAAGTTAGCCTAAGTGTAGAAGAGTATGGAGAAATTTAAGTTGCTAGTGTAAGAAAAGTTAGAGAGAAATTGAAAACAGTAAAATAGAAAAATTGAAGTTGGCTACAACGTAACTTTGCTCATGTCCTTGCTATGTTTTGCTTATAACTAGTTTTAGCAGTGTTTTAATGTGTTTTTTAAAATGATAAATATTTTATTAAAATGTTATCTAGATTAATAGCATGAAAATACATTGTAATAGATGTCAATTTAAATAATGTGCTATGTAAAAAACCAATAAAAAGGTGGCAAAAAAGTGAATATAGTAATAAGTGGGTTTAATGTTAATTATTCTTATAATAGTTATAAAAAAGTCATTTTGTTAAAATTGAGGAGAGTTCCAATCAATATCAAAAAAGTACCGTTAGGTTCCAAGCTTATAAAACTTTACTTTGCTCTGTTGTCAGTGGACTAATCACCCTTCGACATACTATTTCACCACAGAACTGTAGTATTGTGTAAGTAGTAATTGCATGCCTGTTTGCTTAACTAATCATTTTTCTTTTGAATCAAGTTTAGTTTTATCATTCACCGTGTCACCTAGTGGTCCTTTGCTAAATAGATTGTCTGTAACCGACTGAGGGCTCTAATCTGAAAACTAAGTTGTGTTTTGTTGCACCCTTTTCTTTAACAAGTTCATATTAATTGGGATCATTTCAACATAAAAGTTATAGCAGCTACAACACCTCTCTTGGCAGCATCCAGCATTAGCCACAGACAGGACAGTGGACTAGATAGACCATCAGTCTAATCAAGCATGGCAATTCTTATGTACAAAAATATATCCAGGATATAGCCTGAGTAGGAAAAAAATAGCTCACACTTGAGTGACCATCTCATTGATGGTCGCACTTCTTGCTTTTGACTGTTTGCTTGTTTTGCTTTGATTTTATAGGGTGACGATGTATGACTATCAGGCCATGTGTAAAATGCCCTACCATCATCACAGTGGTGCCCGGCCTCTGCTCAGTGTACGTATCTCCCTACAGTCAGCCCATTGCATGAATGCTCATCAGTAGTTTGGTCCAGAACCTCTCTAGTGCCTTGGAACACATTCCTGTTAAGAGATAAGGAATTGTTTGTTCTCAAGTGATGGGAAATTCAAACTTGACATAGATCAGTGCAAATCCATTTCCTTCAGCCATTTACATGCGGTCCCATCATGCCTATCAGGCATATAGGGAACCACAGAAATCTATGCAATGAACTGTCACCAGTACAGTGCCAGGCTTTTCTTAGGTTGCAATCTGTAGATGAAAGTGGAGGAATTGACTGGGCATTGCAATGTCAGCATCAGGAGAAAGTCCTCTAGGAAGAGGCATTCAGACTATCATGGAAGAGATGAAGACATGGAATAGAGGGGACCAAGACTAAACTTTCTGAGAATAGCACATAGGCCAGGAACTACCTAAAAAGGTAGGTAGATTGGGCAATAGGCAATCCACTTTAAAGAAAGGCTGGATGGATTTGGGGTTAAGATGCTGTGTTATTAAAAGCAGACAACACTAACTGTAGTGCAAGGCTGCTAATGCCGCAGCTTGTACCAAAAGTACCACTTACCAGCAGATAACAGCATTCTAAACTGGCATTGTCCCATTTAGTAGGTTTATTTCCTCCCTGCTCTGTGCTCTCAGAGGTCATCCATACCAGAGGAAAATCATCAAGTAATTACATCTTCAAAGTCCCATGCACATTTGGGATAAACTCTCTGACCCAATGTGAGTGGAGGTGTGGAGATATTATTGGTGGCAAGGAGACTACACTGGCTTTTGATGCATTTTGCAAATTTCCCATTGATTCCAAGAGCTTAAATTCTAGCCCCTCTCCAAGAATTTGCTTGATAGAGAGAACCTAGATGAAAAACTGAGTCCTGCAGGATGACTGTCTTTTCTGTGAGCAGAACTTTATGGTATTTCTTTTTTCTTTTTCTCCAGCCCATTTATACCTTTCTTGCTGCAGTGAAGTGGCTGATAAGTGATTTCCTCGTGTGAGTACAACATTTTGGAAGGATCACACCAACAGGGGAGAGATCTAAGACAAATACAAACACAGGCTTGTTGTTAAGACATGACTACAGTAGAACCTCAGAGTTACAAACATCTTGGGAATGGAGGTTGTTTGTAACTCTGAACAAAACATTATGGTTGTTCTTTCAAAAGTTTACAACTGAACATTGACTTAATAGAGCTTTGAAACTTTACTATCCAGAAGAAAAATGCTGCTTTCCCTTTATTTTTGTAGTTGTTTACATTTAACACAGAACTGTATCGCGTTTGCTTTTTTTGGGGGTCTCCGTTGCTGCCTATTTGCATACTTCTAGTCCCAAATGAGGTGTGTGGTTGACTGGTCAGTTCATAACTCTGGTGTTCGTAACTTTGAGGTTCTACTGCATAGGCATTTCTGTAGCATTCATCGGCATAGTACCTGAGCACCTCACCACAGCCCTGTGAAATACAGAAGTACTAATATTCCCATTTTGCAGATTGGGAAACAGAGGCACAGAGTGGTCATGTGATTTGCCCAAGGTCATCAAAGTGCAAAGTCTGTGACAGAACCAGAAATTTCACCTAGATCTCCCAACAACCAGTGCAGTTCCTTTAACCACTAGACCATCCTTCCTTTTCAGATTTGACTAGGATCAGTTGAGAGCAATTGTTCAGTTGAAAAGAGATAAAGAAAGAAGAAATTAGTCTGTTCAAATAAGAATCCTAGTGCCATGCTGGAGACTATACCCTGTGTTTCCTGCACATGGTGCAGTTTAGGAGGATGGGGAGGAAGGGGAGAGAAAGAGGTTTAAACAGGAGCACTGGAGTCAGCTTCCCCTCAGATTGAGAGGAAGTTCAGATCTACATCTGGGTCCAAATGTTGCAGCTTCGATCAATCTTTACATTGGGCCCAAACTGAAGCACTGAATCTAAACATCCTTGAAATCTGGGAAAGATCCAGAGTCCAAGGCGTGAGCCCATCTGTAGTACAGATGAGTTCACCAGGCACACACTGCAGCTGTCGCTGTGTTTGCCTAGTACCTGCTTCTGTCGCACTGATCAATACTTACTCCACAGCTGGTTCTCAAGATGCTCGAGTCATTTCTCAGCCTCAAAGGCCACAGAGCTAATGAATGCACTGGGTAGGGGGCAGCTTACACTGTCCTTTGGGAATAAGCCATTCCAGCATGAACAAAGCAAATCAGAGAGCCAAAGGGATGTGCTGAAAGGGTGAAAAAGGTCTCAGGCTTCTGCTGCAAGAAAATTCACATTGCACATTTTAGGACTTGGGCTCTTTAGGCCATGGCAGTCCACTGGGCCATCTCTGACATCTGTATCCTTCTGGATTACTGTAAAATGTCCTCTCTCCTTGCTCTTTTGTCAGATTTCTTTTGGAGTTCAATATTTGTGGCTTCTGGCACTCAGACAACTTGGCAGATGGTAAGTATGCAGGAATACAGCTTCCCCATAGCACACAAATGTTACAGCACCACCGGAAGAAGGAGTTACACAGAGAATTTTTGCACAGTGCCAAGGCAACACTCGCACATTGGCACCAGGAATTTAGTCTCCGGGTCCTATTACCACCATGTTCAAGACCCGCTGAAGCTCCAAAACTGAAAAGCACTCAGAATGAAGTTCTTGTCTCAGTGTCCCAGTGCCTGGGGCTACAGTGACTTTACAGCAGCTTAATATCATGGGAAGTGGTAGAATGGTTTCTTCTCCCCTGGTATCCTGACAAGTTTTCCCCTCATTGGACCAACTGAATATATAAGTCAGCTGTGGTGCATATTCAGTTAAAAGACTCCCTCAGGTTCTATGGAATTCTATAGCCAACATATAATTCTCAGTTAAATGATACAGGATGGTTTTAAAAACCTATAATTTGTCATTTCCTACTACATTCTATAGGGTATCTATCAGTCAAGACAACAAAAACAGAACATTGCACAATAGTTGAGCACAATGCCTCATTAGGAGCTGGAAGGATCTGTATGAATTAGGCTGTATTGTAATATGAAATCCTCACTAGTTATTCATAGGTAAATCCTGCTTCTGTTGAAGACAACAGCAAAATCCTCATTGACTTTGGTATTTGGCCTTCAGTTGCTCTGCATTTCCCAGTATTCTGAAGAGCTCGGTCTTATGCTAAGAAGGTGAAATTCATCCTGTTCAGAGTCAGCGCGAGACACAAGCACCATTTAAGTCCCACTTAAGTCCTCAAAGTAAGGATTAACTGGGACTTCTGAAATGATGGGACTTGTGTAGGCTTTCTGAACAAGCGTGAACTTCATGCAAAATACATATGATAAATGCTATGGCCCTCCTGAAGAGTGGCATATTTCCTTCAGGATCACATAGGTTCACAGAAGTGGGGGGCAGGAAGGAGAGAGAAACAGGTTAGATTACCAAATCCATTCCCGCTGTCTGTGCAGGAGAGAGTGCCCTTATTAGAAGATACATCAAGTAAGTGAAAGGTTTGGTTCTATGTGTCCATAACTATGTGTCACTTTAAATGGATGTGTTTTGTTTCAATTATACTCTCTTGTGGGGGGGGGGATCTGATTTCTGTACTATTCATCATCACTTCCTTCTCTGCTTTCTTTCATTTTCCCCTCGCTCCATCCATGACCTCCCCATGTGACTTCATACATTCACTGTGCTGCCATCTTGTGTGACTGTCATGTGAACCCATCTTCATTATGTGACTCGGATAGCCAAGTCCGTCTTCCATCATTGTAAGTAGACTGAACAATTTGAGTTTCCTTGGAATGGAAAGTGGAGGTTCACAAAGCATTTAGTCAGAAGCCTTAAAATGGGAAGGGGCAAGCAAATCGGTCTTTTGGTTTTTTCCTGCAACAGTCCTGAATTTGCAGTGAGGTTTCAGAGTAATGCAGGTGGTGCAATTCTTTGCACTGCCAATGGTGGTGATAGAGCTGCTGTTAATTGTTGTTTGTTGAGCTTCCAATATGGGCCAGGTCTCTGAGAAGTCAATAAAAGGAGGAAAATACTAATCTGTTTAGTGATTGGCTGACCAGACAAAGCCTAGCCAATTATTACTACAATACAGATGGATCCTTGGCCACTTATAACATCAGCAAGTATGAAGGGGCTTTTGACTTACTAGGCCTTGTAGGGGACTTGGAGACCCAGCTGTCACTGTCTTTTTCCAGGAGCTATGCAGGAAATGAACAAATGATAACCCACTCCTTCATATGAAATAAACCACACTGTTTTATGTGCTTCAAATATTAACAGGCAATGTAGGGTTTCCTTCCACAATATCTTCGCTTAAGTCCTCCTCACCAATAGAGCTACAGTAATGCCAAAATAGTTAAATCAATATACCCGCCCACCCCCCCAACTGGGGACTCAGTTGCATCAGTCTAAAAGTACCTTATACTGGTATAGCTTATTCTTATTCGCTATGGGAATAGCTATACTGATATAAGGTACTGCTATAAGTGCATCCACACTAGGGGAGTTTTACCACTTTAACTATATGAGTACAGTTAGAAATAGTGTGTGATAAGGCCTAGTATTACTTTATCAATGTAACCAGAGAGTAATATCTCAAACAATTCTCCTTCTACACTGGTTTTCCTGCACCACCTGGTGGCTTTAAGTATCATTGCACTTCATTTTTGTCAGCAACTTTGCCTTTTTTATTTTATTTTTTGCATCGTCCACATTCTTCTTTCAATCCATTTCTCTGGGCATATCTACACTTACTGGTAAATTGGCACTGCTGCAATCAATGCATGTCGATTTAGCAGGTCTGGTGAAGACACGTTAAATTGATGGGAGAGTCCTCTCCTATTGATCTGTGTACTCCACCTCGGTGAGAAGTGTAAGGGAAGTCAATGGGCGACACTCTCCCGTCGACTCAGTGCAGTACAGCCACCGTAAGTGGATCTAACTATGTCGACTTCAGTTACATTATTCACATAACTGAAGTTACGTAAGTTAGATCGATTTACCATGGTAGTGTAGACCAGCCCTCTGTCTCTCCGTTCCCCAATCCTCGTTTCTGACTTCATCTCTTTTTGCCATCGCAGCTCACAAGCATAAGAAACATGATATGCTGCAGCCATGTGACACAGAATACCCTGTCTTTGTGTACGAGACCACCATCAAAGAGACCAACGGGCTGATCGAGTGCGGAGACTGCCAAAAGTAA
Source organism: Malaclemys terrapin pileata (assembly GCF_027887155.1). Taxonomy (NCBI): domain Eukaryota; kingdom Metazoa; phylum Chordata; order Testudines; family Emydidae; genus Malaclemys; species Malaclemys terrapin. Next base: position 110,589,322 of record NC_071505.1, on the reverse strand, counting down.
GAAATAAATCTCCTTTATTTCAGGATTTTACCCATAGGCCTGCACTCCTTCCTCTGGCTCATCCCAGCTCATTGATGCCACCTGAAACTCACTGAAAGAGAATGACAATATTTGAGGACAATCCCCTGATATTCTGTGCCTGTTTGTAGCATTTCTAAAGCACCTCACATGATCAGTGGAACTCCCTGGCCACATTGCATGTCAGCAGAGGTAGACAGAGAGGTCTGTCAGAAACCCTGGTTTTAAAATAACACAAAACCAAAATCTCCTATTAATACCAAGAGCTGGTTGGGAAGTGGGCAAAAATGCACACACACACAAAATCAGTCATTTTCATTCCACAGATTAAAGAGAGGAACAATTTTTTGCTTATTCAAAATTTTTACAAACATTTTCTGTTTAGAAAGCATTCATTTTCAATAGTTTTCAGTTTTCCTTTTTCTCCCTATTTTCATTTGTTTCCCTCCTCCCTTCCATTTTTCCAAGGAAAAAAGGGGGCAGGGAAAAGAAGAAATAAAGGAAAAAATATAAACCAAAAAAGGCAAAAAGTGGGCAAATTTCTTGCTTTCCAATTTCATCAAAAAATAGAAAATTAAAAAAAATTGTGAAAGTTTCTGATTTTGAATAAAGGCCATTTTTCAACAACTAAAATGTGACCAGCTCTTAATAATCCTTAAATTATTAAAGCTGAAAATGATTAAAATTAGATTTTTTTTTTACCCTTTATGCTAGTGAGTTTCACATTTTCATTTATAGTCAGCTTGCCTTTTGGGTTGCCATGCACTAGCCTAATGCTGAAGTCTTTGCCACCCACACACTGCAAGGAGATATTTAAATCCATTTTTAACACTTCTATTGATTTTAGGCTTTGCAAAATCTAATTTTTCACAGAACCCAAGTGTGGACTCTAAACAAATATAACAGATGTCCTGGATAACTATAGATCAGTTAGCCTGATATCAATCCCAGGCAAAACAATGGAAAAACTGACATGGGATTCAATTGATAAAGAATTAAACAACAGGTATATAATTAATGCTAGTTAACATGGTTGAAACCCGATTTCATTCTGTGAGGAGACTACAAGTTTGATAACGGTCACTGTGTAGATGTAATAGACTTTGGCAAGACCGTGGACTTAGTACCACATGACATTTTGATTTAATAATTAGCACTATACAGTATCGCTAGAACACATATTAAATGGATTACGAACTGACTAACTGACAGATCTCAAAAAGTAATTGTCAATAGGGAATCTTCAAAGAAAGGGGGAGGGTGGTGTTTCTTGTGAGGTTCTACAGGAATCAATGCTAGACCCAATGCTATTCACCATTTTTATCAGTGATCTGGAAATAAATATAAAAACACTGCTGATAAAACTTGCTGGCAACACAGATTGGCAAATAATGACAAGACAGTGCAGTCATGCAGAGCCACCTACACCACTTGGTAACCTGGGCCCATTCAAACAAAAGGCAAATGCAAAGTTGTATATCTAGGGCCAAGGCATGCAGGCCATGACGACAGACTGGACTATATGCTAGAAAGCAGAGACTGAAAAAGTTTAGGGGATTACAGTGGACAAGCAACTCAAGGGGAGCTCCCAATGCAATCCTGTGGGGAAAAGGGCTAATGTGATCTTTGGATATACAAACAGGGAAGTAGTGAGTAGGAGTAGAGGTGATTTTTACCTCTGTATGCTGCATTGGTCAGACGGATACTAAAATACTGTGTACAGGTCTGGTGTCCTTTGAAAAGGAGGTTGCATAGTTTGAGAAGATGCAGAAACGAGCCACCAAAATTATTCAAGGGCTGGAGAAAATGCCTTACAGTGAGTGCTGTAAGAGCTCCATCTGTTTAGAGTCTCAAAAAGAAGAGTGAGAGGTGATTTGATTACTGAGTACAAGAACCTTTATGGGGAGAAAATACTGGGTACTAATTACAGGGGTCTTTAGTGGAGAAGGGCATAATAAGATTATGAACCAATGAATGGAAGATGAGGCCAGACAAATTCAGATTAGAAATAAGACACGTATTTTTGACAGTCAGGCCGATTAGCTCTTGGAACAAACCACCAAGAGAAGTGAATGGATTTTCCAGCTCTTGTTGTCCTCATAGCAAGACTGGTTGCCTTTCTGAAAGATGTGCTTTAGCCAAACACACCACCAGTTATTGGGCTCAATACAGGGGTTTCTGGGTGAAGTTTAAAGCGCTGTGATATATAGGAGGGGCAGGTTAGATGATCTAATAGTCTCTTGCAGTCTATGAACCTCTGAATTGTGCAGATTGGGAAATACATATGGGACTAGAGTGGAGCTATGTTTATTAGAATAAACATTTAGAGCTAAATTGTGAGTTTGCCGATAGGAATCGAGAATAGGTCACAATTTCCTCCCCCACCTTCTGCTTCCTCCTACCAGTAACAAATCAAGCTACCATCCCCAGCACAGCTCTATGGCGGGTCGGGGACACAAGTGTGGAGTGAGAGCTTTCTGGACCCAAGGGCCAGGTAGCCTGCACAGGAGCATAAAGCAGAGAGGGGCGCTGCATTCTGATTCTCCCTTAGGCCTGGTCTACACTGGGGGTGGGAGGGGTCAATCTAAGATACGCAGCTTCAGCTACAAGAATGGCATAGCTGAAGTCGACATATCTTAGATGGAATTAAAATTACTTACTTCGCATCCTCGCGGCACGGGATTGACGGCTGCGGCTCCCCTTACACCCGCCCATGTATACACTGCCAGCCACCCATACGTATATTAGAAGCTGCCCACAGAAACTGCAAGGTGGGTGAGGTAATATCTTTTATTGGCCCAGCTTCTGTTGCTGAGAGAGACAAGCTTTTGAGCCACGCAGAGCTCTTCTTCAGGTCTGGGAAACTTACTCAGAGCATCACAGCACAATGCAAGGTGGAACAGATTGTTTAGCTTAAGTAGTTAGCACATATTATAAGGGACCATTCAAGGTAGAGTGGCCCAGTCATAAGACAGAAAGAGGGGGTTAGACAATTACAGATGGTTGTAATAAGCCATAAATCCAGTGTCTCTGATCACTGATTTTTAATGTCTAACAGAGTTATGAATTTAAGCTCCTAGGCTTGGCTTTTGAAAGTGTTGTGCAGGTTTCCTTTGAGGATAGGGATTTAGCGTGATCACTCTGTGAAAAGTGTTTACCCACAGGTGATAGGGTGTTTTTGTCTTGTATCATTTTCTTGAATGAATTCAGTCAAGAGTGTAGTGATTGTCTGGTTTCACCCACATGTTGTGATAGGCATGTGTAGGATCTATGGATCTTGAAAGGTGTGTTGTGTGTGGTGTTGATCTTTGTAGCAGTGGAGATAGATCTGCAGGTTTTGCATGTTGTTCTGGCAGGATCTGGTGCCACTTTGAGTTGGTGTTTCCGGGTCTATGGGGAGCTTGCGTATGAGGATGAAAAAAATGCAGACATTCTTATTTTGCCATCATCGCTACACAATGCTGCACAGCATCTTCTTCCATTCAACGTTTACAGGTTACAGAATACCTGCTCCCCTCAAACTCCCAGCAGAGGGCAGCAGAGCACTGAAGTTCACACTTGTTTCAACTGACTTTTTAGAGAGACTGTCTTTGGGGGTCATCACCAGATCTGAGAGAAGAATGGGGGGGGGGTTTGGTTTGGGGACTGAACTGAAAAATCTGTCTGGATTCAAACCAAAACCATTAAAAAAAAGTTTTTGTCAAACTTGAAACAAAAATTAAAAATTTGTTTCAAATCAAACAAAATATTTTTGGTCAATTTGAAATGAAGTTTTTCAGTTTTTCTATTTGATGTGGCCCATTTTGGGTGTTTATTACATCTCCCCATGTTTGGGGGGTGGATTTTAAATAAAGATATTAGAAAATCTGAATCTGAAATTTTATGAAACAAAAAGGCAAAAGAAAACATTTCCAAATGTTCAAAACAAAAATTTGAAATAAAACACATTTAATATTTGGGGGGGGGGAAATTCAGTTTCTCAGCCAAAGCTATATGTCAAATTTGACCCAAATTCATAAATAGATTCAGAGCACCAAAAATGCATTTTTCAATGGCACAAAACTCAGCAAATGCAAAGAGACAGCAAGCATCACGCAACCACGTTACATGAATGTGCTGTTTTGTATTACTCTGTCTCTATTTTTCTCAACCAAGTTTCTCCAACCTAAGCAAATTCTTACCTTTATAGGACAACACACACAAACGTGTGTGTATTTGCCTAGTTTGGATTTTTAAAAGTCAAATGAGTTTGGCATTATCTGAAGATAAAAAGGTACCTTAATAATGTCATCAACTGAACATCACCTCTCCTTCCCCTGCATTCTCTCTGTTCTTCTCCCTTCCCTACCCTTTCCCTCCTGCCATCTCTTTCCCATTCTCTCTTCTCCTTATATTCCTTGCCCATGGCCATTATCATCAGGTGCTGCAATTTCCCGATCTGCTATTCTAACCACGTGCTTTGGGGTGGGTGGGGGGATATGCTTTCTTTCTCTCTCTCCCTCCTACAGGATGTTTGTAGCGCAGCAGATTGTCAACAGTAACCTCCTGCTCCTGGTTACAGATGCTACCTGTGACTGCAGCATCTTCCCACCTGTACTCCTGGAAGCAAAAGAAGTCAAATATATCCTTCTTCTATCACAGCATGTGTTAGACTCTGCAGCCCTTTCTGCTGTTCTCCCACTGCAACAATTAGTCTGGGGGCGGAGGATCTGTTCCTGTAGCAATTAGGCTGGGGGAGGATTGAGGAGGAAAGAGCAGGGAGGTATAGCTCCACTTGTGATGCAGCAGGATGCAAGTGTGGATACAATAGGCAGGCATGGTGGAGGGAGCAGAGAGATAGAGCAGGCAGGTTAGAGGTGTGGTTGGAAATGAAAATCTTCCCTTTTAGCCACCCAAGAACTCTAACCCCATTTAGAGCCTGGTGTTGAAAAGTGGCCTCCATTGGGATGAGCAGAGCGCTGTGCCAGCCATTCACTGCAATGCAGGGGCTCCTGCGTTGATATCTATGCTCACTCCCTGCCCCATATACCTGCGACGGAAGGGAGCAGCAGCCCAGTGGGGACTCCAGCACTGTGGAGTAGCCCAAGCAGGCGTGTACATGGATCCTCCCACCCCCTCACTCCCCAGCACAGGTATACATGAGGACTCATGACTGAGCTGTAACTTGTTAAAAATACAATAGTCCTTCCTGTTCTGTTACTGCCCCTTACAAATAACCAGTTACGTACCCTGCAAGTGGAAGCTGGACCCAACTCTCCCCTTGTGAACTGGCCTCAGTTGGCCATTACCTATTTGTATAAGCTACAGAGGGAGGGCATTTTGCAGACTGCGCTGGAATTCTAGGGAATGCACTCACTGTTGCACCTGCCCTTCGAGGGTCAGCAGCTTATTTAAATACACTAGAAAACCTAATCTGGGAACTTCTGAAACAACACAGGGAGAACAGCTGTAATGCTTTGTTTTCATAGAGCACTAGCAGATAATCTCAAAATGGCTCACAAACACTAAGAAACCCAGCACCTCTGAGAGGCAGGGAAGTATTGTTATCCGCACTTTACAGCTGGGGAAGCTGAGGGACAAAAACACTTGCCCACGCTCACACAGGAAGCCTGTGGTTGAGGCAGGAGTCGAAACTTTATCACCTTGCGCCGAAGGCAATGCCTTAACCACAAAATTATCCTGCCGCCCTCTGCTACAGAATATACAAAAATTCTGAACAAGAATCACTGGGAACCTAAGTGAATGGAAACATGACTTCCCAATTGCCAGCCCCTGAGAGTGCTGGAGGAGGGCATAGAAGCTACATGTCAGACACTTCCATACAGACCAGTTAACTCCGTGCCTGGTATCACACAGTAGCAGGGTCAAATACAGTTAATAGGAAAAGTAATGACTAGTTGGCATGATTTGTGATGTTAAAGCATAGCCATGGTAGAGGTGGGGAAGAACCATGGGGTTGGGATAATAGGGGGAGGAAAGAGACAGACATGATGGTGATGGTAGAACAGACGTCTGAGAACAGCGGCCCAGTTATTGGTAAGTCACCTACAGCAGTTGTTTCTTTAATTCAGTCCTGCAGGATCATGCCCTTTCCTCATTAACTATGGTCACATTAAGCTTTCTGTCTCTATTATCCCATCACCATGAAAGAAAGCAGCTAAGCATTTCCACCTTCTCCCCAGCCTCTGTTCTGTGTGCTCCCTCCCTGGCACAGGGCCAACCTGGGATTTCTTTTTATAATCTTTTGCTTCCATACCGCAGCTTATTTCTTTTTACAGCCTTGGAGACTAGTCCTTCCACGTTGTGAGTTTGCCTCTGTCCCCTCTTATCCTACTTCCATCTGAATTCCTAGGGCCCTTGGACACAGCTCTAAGATTCAGTCATAGCCTCGCTAGGCTGCGTGAGGGACCTCACAGTCTTTTGTCTGTGCTGCTTTTGTCCCTTTCTAAATGCTACTGTTGATCTTAATGGCAATACACATAATGCTTCGGTGAAGTGCGACAGGATGCGCTCCCAGAAACTGAGACGGCGGCCAGATACCTGCCACGCATTCCATCCGGAGGTACAGTAGGGACCATGGGGCTTTGCAGCTGGGGCTGTGTGTGTTCGGTCTCATTCACACCACTAGATCTACTGCATAGGCTCAGAAATGCCCAAGAGCTTGTGATTATTCTATAGTGGTTTTCCACTTAATTAGGGTGATCACCTTTTCAAAAAACACAAAACCGCCCCCGCTGCGGTTCCCAGCCAATGGGAGCTGCGGAGGCGGCACTCAGGGCGGGGGAAGCACGTGGAGCCTCCCTGGCTGCCCCATGCCTAGGAGCCAAAGGGACATGCCGGCTGCTTCTGGGGAGCTGCATGAAGCCAAGTAGGGAGCCTGCCAGCCCTGCGCCAACCGGACTTTTAGCAGCCCAGTCAGCGGTACTTACTGGAGCCGCCAGCGTCCCCTTTCGACCGGGTGTTCCAATCAAAAAATGGACACCTGGCAACCCTACTAGGTAAAGCCTTTGTTTTTAGACCACAAGATCCTAGTCCCCTACCCTACACGTGTGTGTGTTTTAGCAAATGGCAAATCCTGTACATATGTAGCCAGCCATGGACCCAATAGATTTTGCTGCTTCAGCCTACTGCACCTAAAGGCAGGAAGTGCAGATTCTTGCACTAGTAAACGGCTGTGAATGAATCCCTCAAAGCCTATAAACTGGTGCATGGAGCGTGTTGCATGCAAAGGGCTGCAGAGGGGCTGCACAGGAGGTAAATCCATGCAGTCTTTGGGGCCCTGAATCCCAGCACCAATGCCATGGGGTGTGGATCCTACAGCACTCAGAGGCTGGGGGAGCAATTTCTGGTACTAGTGCATGGGTCTTTGAGAGCTCTAAGACAGAGGTTTTAGGACGGTTGGTTTTCCAGCTGTCTACATGAATGGGTGACATGCTCTTGGAGGGTCCCCCAGCGTGAAGGCATGAGGCCCTTACTCTTGACCTGTCCCTTCCTCTCTGCTCAGTGTCATATTGTCTCACAGTATTCACTGCCTCTCATTCCGCTGACTGCAGCCTCCACCCCTTATGTTCCATGAGCCCCTGAACATCCTATCAGGGGGATGAATCATTTTACTTGCCCTCTTGTGACCCTAGAAATAGATTTGCTGATCTTGTGCCTCCTTCTCATTTGTTCTCAGGAGAATGCTCAGGACTGCGGTGGAGCTGCTGAGATCTCAGCCTCGCTGACATTACTCCTTCTAGTGCTGGTGACCTTTGCTCTCCTCCTGCGGTGACAGAGTCTACCACATCCTTACAGTTTGCAGAAATGGTGGATAATACAAGGGAGTCTACTTCCCGGGGACATTCTTAGAGCCAGAGAGTTGGAGCTGTAGGAGGGGAGGAGCCCACGATGTAGGCATTTTGACTCCCTGTGGACTTGTGGGGACAAGGCCTTAGAGACCCCTCACATATTGGCCTGTCTCTCGGACAAAAGGCTTATAGTTCAGTTTTGTGTTTACAATGGAAGCTATTTCTTCCGGAAGAACTTGCAGCTTGAGTCCCGGCCACCATGGGTGTGGATCAAATGGGATTAACTGTCTCTGCAATAAATACTGGATCGGATATTCCCAGCTCTGGGGACATTACCTGACAGATCAGCGGAGCTCATGAGGGATGTGAAGGCACCAGGAATATCTGATACCATCTTCCTGTGACTGGTTCTGTCCCCATCCAGCCTGGCACCTCACTTACACTTGCCTCTGCTAGTGATGGAGTCCATGCAGATGCAGTAGGGATTTCACTAGCACTACCCACTACATAGCAGAGCTCTCCATAATGTAATCTGCCTTGCTGCGCCCCACGAGGCTGATTTACTGCATAGGACGGTTTGAACTGGGCACACATTGCCCTTCAGGAACAGCTGGGGTTTAGATATGAAATTTTATTTACTGAACATGTTGCTCACTGGGATCAAGGATTTTTAGCACCTTGGATTCCTGGTGGTTATGGGGCAAAGGGAGAAGCCAGTGAAGAACAGAGTTAGGCATAAACTGCAGGGCAGCAGTAAAGGAAAAATACCTCAGTAAGGCTCTGCACAAGGAGGTGGTTCCCCAACACAGGGCAGTTCCTAGAGACCAGATTCCCCACATCAGTGTTATACAATTTGTAACCGGGATTGCACTAACTTAAAAGGAGATCCGAGCAGAGGAAATAGCACAGCTTGGCTAGTTATTCTTATTTCAGCAGAAACTGCCATAGAGCTTCGGTCCCCAGAACTGACTTCTCTTAAAAAGTGATTGAGCATCCTGGAAATTCTAACAAGCCTGCATACAAAAGGGAAAGTCACCGGTCTATTAAAAACAAACAAAATGAAACAGCCCCTCCCAACGCAGGGCCTACTTACAAAGAGAAGGAAAAAAATAAGAAGTGGAGTTTGTGCTGCCATCTGCTTTCTCTGCAGAAGCAGCTAAGAACCAAGCACTAACTTCAGAGCTATGCTGTGCTAATCAATTGCTGAAGCCTCAGGCTGGGCTGGAGACAGTGGCAGTCCCCCCCCCCCCCCCCCCCCCGCTAATGATTCGGGTTGTTTCCAGCTGCCAGGCACATGTTTTCAGGCATTACAAACAATGACCAGGGAAGAGGGAACAAGATTTTTTTTTTCTTTTAAATAAAGTGCTTGCCCTTGTCTCTTTAAAAACAAATATATGGCATATTTTAAACAGATATTTAAGGTGTATTGTTATACTTGGGACTGATCTCAGCCTTGTAACTCCAAGCAACCCCAATCCACTGGCGATGATTACAGCCATAGCAGAGTCTATGGCCTGAGGGCAACTGAGTCATGCAACCCCTACGGTGCATTGGCAGCTTGCCAGGAGCTCAAGGGTTGGGCCTGATTTGCCTAAAATGGAGCAGATGGCAGCTGCCTTAATTAGTAATACAGACATGGAGACTACATCTCCCAGCATGCAGTACTCTCAATTGGGCCAAGGGGCCAGGCTCTGTTGGGGCCCCTGAGTGCTGCCATAATACAAATAAAACATGAATAATAAAACAATAATGAGGCAAAATGATTAAAGCATAGTCCAGCAATGAGCATTGTTAGTTCTACCATTTGCTCCCACTTCCCACGGCTCCCCATTATTTTCTGTCTCTTGCACCATCTGTCCCTGAGCCAGTCCCTCCCCCTTTTAAAAAGGGCCAGACTTCCCTATTGTAGAGCTTGGGCTGAGCATGAAGGAATGACAGAAAGAAAAAAGTAGCTAGCCAGGCAGGAGCTGCTAGTGTCTAAAGGAACCATCATGAGGTTTGGTTTGGGAGGGGGGAGCATGGGAAATATGGGGACAAAGGCCTCCTGGCCTCTCCTGCCACTATCTCCAGGCTCTGTGGGCAGAACCAGCTGCTTCCCCTGCAGCAAAGACCTCCAGCCTGCCCTGGCATGGCAGGGGAGGTGAGCTTGCTCACCTGCCCCCTCTCTGGCCAGGTCCATCTACTTCCCCTGCAAAAAGCTCCTTTAGAGTTTTAATCTAATGACACTGAATTTTGCCATGGTACAGTTATAAATATTTCACAAGCATTCCCCCCCCCCTTCTCTCCCCCATAAGCTCTGCTGCTCTGAGTGATGGAGGAGGCCCCTGGGGTTTCAATTACTAACCTGCAGCACCATTTGGCCTGTGCTGGATGCTCCTTTGTCTAGGACTCCCTGCTGCCCACAGGGAAAGGAACATGATTTATAGACCCACTGTTAATGCTGTGACAGCCAGGCTTACTGTGGGGGAGCAAGCCAAGGGAAGCAAGCTAACCTGCATGAGGCACCATGTGCAGCCTCACAGAACACTACACAACTGCACTCTCAAAAAGCCTGAACAAACAGGATCTTATGCAAAGCCAGTCCCAGCAGGGTCTACGCTTCCCAGAGCCCTGCTGTCAATCAGGGAGAAAGAGACAGATGCACAGACCGGAGAGGTGTACGGCAAAGCTAAGAGTTTAGCCAACAGAGTACCATGAAGGCGGCTGTCAAATTTCTCTGGAAGCACTTACAAAAAGAAAATGGAGGAGAAATATGGATCCAAGTAAGTAGATAAAGGGAAGCATGGCCCTTTCTTCCCAGTGATGCTGCTGATGTGACCTGGGACCAAATGAGTGCAGAAGTCAGCCTTGTGTGCTCCCTGAAGCAGTCATCACTGTACAGGCCAGTTTACAATTAAAGGCTGGTTCCCCTTGAAAGCAGACCTGTGCGTTCCCTTGACTAGTGGCCTAACAGAGCACTGTCTGATGCTCTGGTATTTTTAATTCTTAGAAGGGTGAAAGGTTTGCTATTTGACTGACAACGGTGCTCCAAACATACACCTACAGCTTTCCCTGTTTGTGACATAGGGGGATTTACTGTGCTCCCAAGCTCTGGTTGCCTACTTGTTTGGCAGGAATATCAGCTCTCATGCAGCCCTGGAGTTAAGGAAAAATGCCCAGAAAAAGCAGCTGCTCCTACTGCCATCTTCCTCAGTCCTGCACACTTGGCAGCCCAGGGAAAAATAGGACAGCAAAAATAAACAGATCGCGACTGCAGAAGTAAACTGGCAGCTGTGAAAGAAGCCATTGTTCAGCTCCAGCTGAGTGGCATTATGCTGCCACTGTAGCATGGCATGATGAAGCACAGCTGTAATTTTTTCCTCCTTGTTTAGGGCAGAGGCAAAAAAAATGTATGTTTGCACACCTGTGCACATGCAGCTGTGGAGCTCAGATTTTTTATGGAGGGGGCAAAATTTGAGGTGTGAGGGGCAATTTATAATACCCTCTCTCATTCCCTCATGACCCAAGAAAGCTTCCCTATGAAAGTTTCACCACGTTTGAAGGAAAGGTTTCGGGTTTGACAAGTCTGCATTTTCTAATGAAAAGCTGTCTTGGCCAAAAATTCCCACTCAGCTCTACTTCGTTGAAATTGTATTGTAGATAGGAACACAAAAGAGCCTGCTTCTCTCAGGCGAATCAGAGGAATAAAGGGCACAGCTGAGAGGGTTGGTTCTAGATGGGGAATACATGACAAATGCAATTTCTTCTGGAATAATGAACTGAGTTTGCAGGATGAAGGACTGGCCTTTTTATTTACTTTACTAAACTCTAAAAGATGCTGTGCATATTTCAGAGCAGATTCTACTCCTGGAACCTAGGACACAGATCTGGAGTTTTAACTCCCAGTAGCACTCAGCTAACTCATTTGGATTTTGAATCCACATCAGCCAGATGGTTTGATTTAGCACTGCAGGTCCAGTCTCTAAGAAATGAGGGAGTGGGTGCAGGGGTGTGTGTGACAGCCACTTACCAGAGACACAGTGGTTTGATATATAAAGTAGGTAGCATAGATTCATAGATTCTAGGACTGGAAGGGACCTCGAGAGGTCAACGAGTCCAGTCCTCTGCCCGAATGGCAGGACCAAATACTGTCTAGACCATCCCTGATAGACATTTATCTAACCTACTCTTAAATATCTCCAGAGATTGAGGTTCCACAACCTCCCTAGGCAATTTATTCCAGTGTTTAACCACCCTGACAGTTAGGAACTTTTTCCTAATGTCCAACCTAGACCTCCCTTGCTGCAGTTTAAGCCCATTGCTTCTTGTTCTATCCTTAGAGGCTAAGGTGAACAAGTTGTTTTCTCCCTCCTCCTTATGACACCCTTTTTGATACCTGAAAACTGCTATCATGTCCTCTCTCAGTCTTCTCTTTTCCAAACTAAACAAACCCAATTCTTTCAGCCTTCCTTCATAGGTCATGTTCTCAAGACCTTTAATCATTCTTGTTGCTCTTCTCTGGACCCTTTCCAATTTCTCCACATCTTTCTTGAAATGTGGTGCCCAGAACTGGGCACAATACTCCAGCTAAGGCCTAACCAGAGCAGTGTAGAGCGGAAGAATGACTTCTCGTGTCTTGCTCACAACACACCTGTTAATACATCCCAGCATCATGTTTGCTTTTTTTGCAACAGCATCACACTGTTGACTCATATTTAGCTTGTGGTCCACTATAACCCCTAGATCCCTTTCTGCCGTACTCCTTCCTAGACAGTCTCTTCCCATTCTGTATGTGTGAAACTGATTTTTTCTTCTTAAGTGGAGCACTTTGCATTTGTCTTTGTTAAACTTCACCCTGTTTAACTCAGACCATTTCTCCAAATTTGTCCAGATGATTTTGAATTATGACCCTGTCCTCCAAAGCAGTTGCAATCCCTCCCAGTTTGGTATCATCCGCATGGGAGTGACTGTTGTCTAGATTAATGAAATTCTTGCTATGAGGGAGGGGCTTGAGGTTGGAGGAACTGGGCATTTGGAGGTGACACACTTAACTGAAGTTTTAGTATTCAGCACTAAGGTCTTGTCTACACACAAGCACCCCAGTTTAAACAAGTGCAAACTCACATGGCATTTAGTTCAGTTTAAGAGTGGTTTATTGCAGTTTAGCTTCAACCTATATTCCTAATCAATTTAAGTCAAACTAATGTAAACTGGATTAAACCAAGAGTGCCCAAACAGCCTTTCCCACCAGTTTAACTAAAATTGGTTTATAATTATACCTTTTGTTAAAACCACTGCAACTCAGCACAAATAGACACACCCTGAACCTATGGATAACTGTTTTCTCTGCTTCAGACAGAGCACATTTCCTGCTTGGTCTCAGAGCTGAGATGTTCACTCGTTTGAGTGCACCCAGGAAGAAATCATTCACACAGCAATGCATGATGTCCATGTCTGTTTGCCCTCTCACAATGAGAAACACTGCTCTGGGCTGACTAGTTAATATGCTCATCCGCATGTGATACTGGCACAACCTAGTTGTTCATAATCCCCAAAACAAACTACAGTGGAGATTCTCCCAGGAAGGGTCCATATGTCCCTAGAGTTTCTCAAAGGAGCACAGTGACAATTGTGTAAATAGCCAATGACATGTTCCAGGGTGGGAGCAGAAAACATCTGCCACCCTCCTCCTTCCAGTGAGCTGAGGAAAGGTGCAACGCTGAACAGGGCCAGCTCTGGCTTTTTTGCCGCCCCAGGCAAAAAAGCCTCCCGCTCTCCCCGACTGGCTGGAGCGCCGGGGGGACCCGCTCCAGGTGCCGCCCCAAGCACATGCTTGGTGGGTTGGTGCCTGGAGCCGGCCCTGACGCTGAAGGATGCATCATGCAGAAGCTTATCAGTCATGATATTTATTCATTCCCACAGCTGCATACAATGCAAGCAGAGGATTCTGACAGTGGCAGTTCTTATGAGAAGTCTACTGAAGCAGAAAGCAGTGGTTGTGGCCTTCATAAGAGATGCTGCTGGATTCAAGCAGCATCTACTGATAGAACCTGTCTGGGGAGATCAGAGCTATGAAGACCTAACTTCCTTCCCATAGCAGTAGCAGCATTGTTGCCTTGATTAGTAGCAACGATATGGTTCTGAAGGCATTTAATTCCATCTCCCCCTGCCACAATCTCGAGTCCTGAGTTGAAAGGGGTATGGTGGGAGGAAACAATTTGGTTAAAATTCAGAAGTCCATTTGATGGGGGTTTGCAAATTTGAGAAATAACATGCTACAGCATAAAGTTATCCTACTACCTAGTACAGTGGCTGCAGCCAATATAAGGGCTTGTCTACACTTACCTCTGGAGCGATCGATCCAGCAGTGGTCCATTTATCGCGTCTAATGAAGACGCAATAAATCGACCGCTGAGCGCTCTCCCGTCGACTTCAATACTCCACCAGAGCAAGACGCGTAAGCGGAGTCAACGGGGGAGTGTCAGTCAACCTACCACAGTAAGTAACTCTTAAGTACATTGACTTCAGCTACGTTATTCACGTAGCTGAAGTTGCATAACTTAATCAGTCCCCCTCCTCCCCCCAGTGTAGACCAGGCCTAAAAGCCCTGCTTTATACTGTACTATTTAAACATGATGCAGAATCTTAGCTCACATAGCTCTGCCTGTGGCAGAACTTTCACCTGAATTACTAAACCCTCAAGTACAACATAGCAGGGATGGCTCCTTAGCTCTAACTAGGAAATGGTTATGGGGGAAGAAACTGAGAATTAGGAAAGTTAGCCTTGGACTTACCTCGCAGCATTAGGTGGTTGCACTAACGTGTTTGGGATATTATCGTGAAGACAAAAACAGAAGCCTTTCAGCTGAGTTGCAGCTGTCTGACTTAAAGCACATAAGCTTTGTGGAGCAGGAACCAAGCCTTCTTCTGTTTGGCAAAAGCCTAGTGTACCATGGACGCTCTGGGAAATAATGGATCAGTGTGGAGCTGGTGGGAAACTTCATGATTCCAAGAAGGGGACCACTCATAAGGGAATGTTTTTGTCTGTTCTCCCCCCCCCCCCACCCCCCACCCCAGAATATTAAGGGGGAGGCAGTTGGCTCAGTTTCTGATTCAGCCATATGTCCATCTAGCATATGATGGGGGCTATAAAAGCTCCTCTGATCATACCCAGGTAAGGTGCTTTGCTAATAGCAGTGTCTGTTGATATTTTCTGCACTTGAGAAAGTTGGTGGTCTCATGTGAAACTTATTTAATAGAAAGAGGTACAAGACAGAAATGTTGGTATTTAACTTTTGTATTTTGTTGCGTGAAGCTATTTTGGCAGCACCACGGAATGATCAATTCGTACCGTTAGTCAGAACATCTCTCCACCCAGAATATGGCTCCAGGAATATCAAAACAGCTGCTAACGTTCACTGTCCTTCACAAGAGCTTCCAATATCCTTGCTTCCCACCAGTTCCGTGCCCTGTTGCCAACCCTCCAGCAGGTAACCGCCTCACTGATTTAGAAGATGAATTCCACATTTTTTCCAGAGGAAGTCTTAGACCCTATTTCCTTTCATCATTTATTTGCATTATGGTAGCCCGAGAGGTCCCACTAGTCAGTATACCATTGTGCTAGGCACTATACATAGCAAAGTAGTCCCATTTAAATGCTACAAAGCTTATTTTCTTATTAAACACACATTTGTTCAGTATTAGTTTTCACTCAGTGCTACTGCAATGTTCTTTTCTGCTACCCTATGCACAATAAGGAGCTATAACACTACTAGAGGGTCGGCTGGGCTCCATGTCAGCACAAAGGCTCATTTCATTCCCAGTCCAGCAGATGCCTGAGAAGAAGGACAAGGTAAGGAAAGGCAATCTTGCCCAGGGAGACTGAAATATATTCATCCCCTTGCCCTTTGGAACGTAACATAAGAATGGCCACAGTAGGTCAGACCGATTGTCCATCTAGCTAAGTATCTTGTCTTCCAACAGTGGCTGCTGCTAGATTCTTCAGAGAGAATGAACAGATCAGGGCAATTACTGAGTGATCCATCCTGTTGTCCAGACCCAATTTCTGGCAGTTTAGAGACACCCGGAGCTTGGGTTTGCATCCCTGACCATCTTTTTTTGAACCTAGTTGTACTTGTGGCATTCACAGCATTCCCTAGCAACAAGTTCCACAGGTTAACTGTGTGGTGTGAGCAGTAAGAGTTAACACTAGTGACAGTCCAAACCACATTCTGACCCACCTTCAAACTCCATGCACCAAGTTCTTCTGAGAGTAAAAAGCACTGACCAAAGTTTTATTTTCTAATCCAAAGCAGTCAGATCCAGGTGACTCTTGGGGCAGTACTTCAAAACAGGCTTCTCTAGAAATTTAGTGCAGATATTGTCTATCCTAGAAAGGAATGCTTGACAATAGGAAAGTGATTCATTGATGGCAATGATGCCAAGAGGTCACCTTAGCCCACAATTACTCAGCCAGCGTTTAAAACTGTTCTCCTGCTAGCGCAGACAGGATACACAATAAAGGAAGTGTACAGAACACTGTTGGAGCAAGTGTCTACCCCACTTTTTGATAATGGAGCCATTAACTTTGTAAGTAGCTGCCAAACCATCTTTAATCTCTGGAGACATCCGTTGTCCTGGAATCACAAACAAGCTTATGGTTTGCTGATCCTGTTTGCTAGACTGATCCAGTTTATAAAACAGTTTTAAACAGGATTTGCCCAGCTGTTGAGGACTAGACAAAAAACTTCTTATAAAACAATTTGACACAAGTCAGGTCCTACAATGCAAATAGTGTCTAAGAAGGTTTAGAAGTAAGGCAATGTTTCCATCATACAACATACACCAAATTTAAGTTTTGTTCATGTATTAGGCATACAGAAATGAGTGACAAGCTTGATCCCTATGGTGTCAAACTCAAGGTCCATCAGTAGAGCAGTGGGTGAATGCAACAAATAAAGTATGAAGGACTTACTCCAGGTGAGCACACACTAGGTGCAGTATCAGAGGGGTAGCCGTGTTAGTCTGGATCTGTAAAAAGCGACAGTGTCCTGTGGCACCTTATAGATTAACAGAAGTATTGGAGCATAAGCTTTCGTGGGTGAATACCCACTTCGTCACTGCAGTGTATGGGCGTCCTTACTTAAGGCAGAGTTTAAAGAAATAAAATAGCTTTGAAGTCTGCCTCGTAAGCGAGTCAGACTGGACTTGTACTCCTCTCACTTGAACCATAGATAAAGGGATGCCATCTAGCAACACTTGTGCAACTATTTGCCAGCATCTAGGTCCTGTCCTAGTGTTCACAGTACATCCCCAACCCTGCTCCAAGCAAGTAATGAGAACTCTCCAGGTCTCAATTTGACTTCTGGACTATCAGACCCCTTAGTAACAAGCTGATTGGTCAGCCAGAAGTCATAGGGGAGGGAGTGAAGAAACTGTTTTATTCTTGTAAATACCATACAAAGCAACAAACTTGGTCAATATCCCATTTGGTTCTTTTATTAGCAGAATTTAAGAACACAGCAAGTCATGAGATCCCATCTTATATGGAACCAATCACCAGAGACCCCAACCATCAAAAAATCCCCAAATGTGCTTTGTTGCTTCCAACAGTAAGCAATTTAAAAAAGAAAGAAAATACTGAACAAGGCCACTATTTAATGGGGAAGGAAAGGAGCTGTAGGTCCTATGTATTCTATGGCAATAATCTGCACACAGAGCAAGCAAGCCTCTGACCGCTGAGAGTAAGGCATTCAGGTGCCAACCTGGGAAGAGTTCTCAGCAAGCGCTACAGGGGGAGAGAAAGTGCACAACTAGGCAGTTTATTGGAGCACAAAAACTTCCTAAACAGAGATCGACTCGGTTAACAATAGCAGGTGGAGTATTGTGTTTTTGTAATAGTTCTGTGCTGTGTTGGGCCGGGCCAGGTTACAAAGTCCCTTCAGGGAATGAGCATAGGGTGATTCAGGATGGAGACTGCCACTTTTGCTGGTATTGATACAGAGGTATCCAAAGTGCTTTCCAGAACAAGTCTGGTTCTGATATGTACCACTGCTTTCTCAAGTAGCAGAGCACACCTCCTGCCAATGCTTATTAAACCCTCTCATTAAAAGTGCCTGGTTAATACTGCTATGTATTCCAGTTAGGCACTGCACAAACCCACAATACAATACAAGCCTTTCCTTCAGTCCTACTGACATCCACTATAGTGATCCCACCAAGAAAAACATCCCTGTAAGCCTCCCACAAGCTCCAACAAAGCACCTCTTTTTACAGCTAAGCTTTATTTCAAAATTTCTGAAAATAACTCTAACCAAAGGGCAAAAGAGAAAATACTTCCTTTTTAGAGTCAACAGTGAGGAATCTTGAATATAATCAAAGTCTTCCACTTCTATTCAACCCTATTAGACAAGATAACTGCTTGAAACCTTGATTAATAGCCTGGATTCCCAAGAATGTTTACTTGTAAGATCTCTACAATCCACATTTTTCACTTGCAAATTTGAACTTTCACCCTTTAAAAATTTAGAACAATTTTACCTTCCTATTGCTTTGTGAACCACAGCATTTTAGTAGCTGTTTAATCCCAGGTGAGAGGTTTCCAACAACTAGATTCTTACTCCATTACATGAAACTTGTGTGTCATACTCTGTGTACCTGACAATCAGTTTTGCCCCAAGACTCTCAAGATTCTCCAATAATCTGCTTATCTCTCTGGCTTCTGACTAGGCTCCAGAGATCAAGCCACATCAACTCAATGAGAGAAGAATATATGCTTCCCCCTATGCAGAGGCTCCACAATAGTACAAATGGTCTCAATTTTACTTCCGGATTAAAAAAGAAGCCAGCTATCCCATTGGTTAAGCAGAGCTGGGAAATCACACTGACTAGACCTGAAAAGTGAACTGTGCAGGGTTTAGTGCAGATTTAAAAGTCACAAGATTCTGTAGGCCAGGGGGCTCTGTACACACATGAAGGTGATCAGCGTTAGGTCAAGAGAAATCATTAAATCCGAGTACTTCCTGCTTCACAGCACAGCACTGCCCATGATACCAGGGGAAGCCAGCTGCTCTCCCAGCAGGAGCAGAACAACAGTAGGAAAGGGAGTCTATTGCAGCACAGGGAATTTAGTCAAATTAACACTAGGACTTCTGTAGATAAGGAAGAAATCCAATAAAAAAATCCAGTGTGTGTGCGCATGTAGCCGAACAGTATTCTTCCTTTGAGTGCACAGCTTCTTCCTTCCAGTGCCAGCCTATGCTTACCCACCTGGGTAGCGATTCTATTCTTTGACAAGTGCCATTAGCATCATGTAATCATATCAAAGCATGGCAGATCCATGAATGGCAACCAAAAAGCTAGAAAACAGTGGCTTTTGTTTGCAGAAAGATACCCATGGAATCAATTCATGAGCTACATCTCACATACACACCCCGTTACACTCCACTTCATGTGGCAACAAACCATTCAACTTCATTTTAATTCCACAATCCAAAACCCCCCCAAAAGGGCCAAGAAAGCTCAGAAGGCAATTGCCCCAAGTGGATGGGCAGGGTCAGATGTATCATTCTAGTTACCTTGAATAGCTAAACTTATAACACTGAGACCTGAAAGACAGCCTGATTAAAAAGTAGGCATCTGGCCATTGCCAACCTTTGTGTGTCATGTTCTGAGCCTGCTCCAAACACTGACCAGAATGCCATATTGCCCAGTACATGCCAGCTTCCAGGAAGAGTCTGCAGGACCATCATGCCTCACTCCCAAGGATTTTACCTGATCCTCCTGCAGTCACTTTTTTGTGCAAAATTGAAACAGTGTGTGGTACTTGCATGTTGCATTCTATACAAAACCCTCTCCCCCCCACCCTATTTGTTTAAAACATTTATATAAATTTATTTTAACAGAAAGTTAGAAATCTTATTTACAATTTTTTCCCCAAAAGAGCATCTAAAATCAGCTCCTTCCCCTGCCCCTAAAGAAGATATAAATCTTAGCCTAG
The DNA here is from genome assembly GCF_027887155.1 of Malaclemys terrapin pileata. Taxonomy (NCBI): domain Eukaryota; kingdom Metazoa; phylum Chordata; order Testudines; family Emydidae; genus Malaclemys; species Malaclemys terrapin. The sequence goes on along the minus strand of NC_071505.1, from coordinate 110,569,537 downwards.
ATTTAAAAAAGAAAACTGCTAAGCCATCCCTCCCATTTTCTACAAATAAATATGGCATTGAACAGAAGCCGATTTGGAAACGGTCCTCTGTAGCTCAATCTGTAGATCAAGAATAAGTTAGGGTTTAAGAATTTCCTGGTCTTCAAATTGATTCACTCCATTGTTTGAGGTATAAATTTCTCGTGTCAGAAATCCCAAGAAGCTTCCATATCCCATTACATGAGGCTTGGATTCTCAGGTGTTCGCGTCACTAGCCAGTTAACATCAACGCCTCTTTGCAGTCCACTGTTTTGGTTATGATCCTGGGCTGAAGGCAGGTTTTACTGCATGTCTCCCTCCTCCGTGCAGCCTCCCCCAACTGTGAAACGGAACTCCTGAAGGTTTGAAACACCATGGAAGTGCACAAAAGCTCCGGCCACTACGAAGATGTGAAACAGCTGATGGGAGTGGAACTGTGGAAACAAGACATTACTGTTCAGCCAGAGACATATGGAATCCAAGTACCAACCTCTTTCCAAAGAGACATGTGTTGGCCTGAAGCGTACAGCAGTGCACAGCAGCAGCAGCTTAACATTACTTGCTGGGCTATTCAAGATCCCATATTGCACCAGTCACTGTTATCACTGGCTACAGCATCTCCCCCTCTTCCAAGCTATATTCACTGGAAGCAGGGGGAAAAAAATCTGCTTCAGATTTCACAGCCACCAAAATCACTTGCATACTTGAAATTTGAAATGAATGTACAGCTATATGCCTTTCCTTCATATTGGTCTTTGGTTGATATCACACTAGCATGCTTCCAGTTCCCAGGCCAAAAGGCTTAGAACAACAGTGTATTTTTTCCTTGGACTCTTAATGCCTAGCAATAGGGATACACTGTTGCTGCTGGGATTAGTGACATGTCCTATTTTACACATGTGGATAGGTATTGGAGCTCCGCTCTAGTCCTGGATGCAATGTCAAGTGGATTTTCAAAACACAGTTGTTCTGTCTTCTCCCCTACCATAAGGAGAGCCAGGTTGAACATGAGTCAACAAGTAGTTTGAGGTTTTAGTTAATACTAAAATCTGAAGTTTAGTCACTGGCTATCCAGGATAAGAACCTAGGAAGTGAGTGATTACAGTGCAGCAGAATGGAAACCATAAGGAAGTGATATTGATCATATCTCCCAGGTTAAAGGAAGAGGTAACAGCATGAGCAATGGGTTTGCATAAATGCTGAATATCCATCTGAAGTATCCCTAGGAGACTAAGAGCAAAGTGGCACGCATATGGCAGCGCCTCAGTGACAAGGTACAGTCCCACAGCTAGCCTTTGTAAAGGCATTTCAATGATTTGAGTCACATTGTGTCAACTTTTCCATGGTCAAATCTACTAATCTCTTCCCAAATTATGAAATCTCAAAAGCAGGTTTTAAAGCAGTTAGAGTTAGTTACCATAATCAAACATACACAAAAGCATAGCAATACCAGACCTCAACATAACCAGCTTGTGTGTCACAATCTTAGTACCCAAGTACTTTGCAGACTCACCCAGATATCACACTTGCCCGGGAAGAATCTCTCTGGTATACGGGCAGCATACAGCGCAGCACCAGTGATGTACAGACAGGCCATGAGTGCCAGCCAGCCTATCTGCCCCATTGTGGCTGCCTTGAGAAGGCCCTCAGAGATGACAAAGTGCAGGGTGGGGATGACACCACTGAGGCCGAGACCCAGAAATACTCCTAGGAGGTAAGGAAAAGGATGGAGTCAGGCTTGGACAAAGAAAGCAGCAATAGGCAGAGCCTAATATTCACAAAAGATTTAAGGTGGAAGCTGTTGAAGCTGGAGGTCTTAAGTATGGCAGCAAGTTTATGCCATAACAAAGTAAGTGCTCAAGAAAGTACAGAGTCCCTTGATACACTACAGGTACTGGTCAGCAGCTCTTCTAGACATACTAAATGTTAGTGGCTCTTTGTACAGGCCATCTATGCACCAACTTGAGTGTTAACATTCTTGGGCTACAGAGGGCGCCTAGATCCCACAAAATATTCTGCTACTGAAAGTATGGTAGAGAATGACATGCAAAAAAGAGGAAATGACCAGTGATGTAGACTATTTATAGTATAGCATACAGGTCGCCTCAGGAATGAACATAGAAGAAATTGCACCTGAGGCTTATCTGACCACGTAACTTGCCAGATCACAGCTTGGCTGATTTCAAGGTTGTCTTAGCATACAGTATTAAACCCTGAAGATCTGAATAACAAGCCTTTTCAGTAAGAATTTCCATCTACCGTACAGTTAATATTCAAGAGACTGAACTCCCTGCTGTATCCAGACATTCAGACCTTTCCTGAATATAAGGAATAGCACCTTGGAGTGCACAAAGGTTTGTATACACACAAAACGAACATGAAGAAACATGAGAAACTTGATATAGCATTAAACTGCATTACCCAAAGACTCATTCTTGATTGGTAAAGGCGACTGTAACTACTCTTGTCTACCATAGTCAAAGGGAGAAAAGCTAGGTATTCACAAGATTACGATTATATATCAATTGCTCAGTTGCACTCAGCAGGGAGGCTATCTACAATGTTATAACCTAACCTAATATTATAACCATAAGATGAGCAGTACTAGGAGTCCATGGGAGTCAGACTGTCAGCATCTAACCTTTAAAAAGGGAGAGAGCTGTTTAATGATAGAAATACTGTTAACTGCCTCTCCCATTCCATGTGCTGCCCCCTACTCCTGCACCCACAGGTCTAACTTAACACCAATGCCTCTCTTACAGTAGATGTGCCAAGTTTACTGTCCAAGAATGTGTTAGTTGTGTCTCCCACACACAGGGACATCCTTTGGCAATGCAGGCTTTTCCTATGAGTCAGCTTTTGTAACGAGTTAGTAGGAAGGATCAACGGTAGTAAAGATGCAAAAAAATAATTTTTTTTTTTTTTTTACCTGCTCTTACCCCTCGGTACTCAGGGGTTGCAAACATGTCCCACTGGGAGACTATTATGGCTGCAATGCCCAGGACACAAATCACGATCAAGTAGATGAAGCAGGGCTGAGGGTTGCAATAGAAGGAGTAGTACAGCCATGGAACAAAGCTGCCCATGATGAGAAGTGCGATGCCAGAGTAATCTAGCCTAGAACAGGATAAAACAGGTTGACAAAGAAAGCCAACCCCAGACGTTCCTGTACCACCCCATGTACTGTTTATATTAAGAGCCACCTTATCCCTGTAAAACGGGATTACTTATCTTGTTCACTGAATGATTACTTCCACAGACCCCCACTGCAGATGTTACTTGCCTAGCCATGCAGTCATAAGACCATTTTTGAGCAGTGATCAGTAGGTGTATGCTGTTCCCCTGAGACCAACATTCCACAGGACCAGGGTATAAATAGCCCACCCCCTCTAAGAGTACCTCAAGTTTTTATTCTGGGGATAAGAAAAAAAAAAATCGACTAAAAACATTCAGGAGCATTTTGTTGATGCAAAAGAAGATGGCAGATAGACACTGTGGGTCCTGCTTGAGTGCAGACAGAATTCTGGACACTTTGTTCTGACTTGTTTGACAAGTCCACACCAGGATGGCAAATACAGATTGCTGACCCAGGGTCTCAGTAACCACCAAGGAAACAACCACTCACATAATCAACTAAGATGTTTTTATATCTGCAGAGCAGACAGAGTCCCCACATTCCAGATGCTCAATTCCCACAGACTGTTTGCTTCCTGACAGAGGAACTATCATGACCTCCTGCAGGAACAGGTTCTTTTTTGGGCCTTCAGAGCTCTTTTTGTGGTAGACTTGGAGGCTTCACAGCCCTTGGCCGAGTGACCTGCCAGAGCAAAAGGCCCTCATTGTCCGGCCACAGCAGGGTCATTAAAAGGATAAGAGAAATACTCCTAAATCCCTTTTTATCGGACAGATCCACTATGTCTAGCGAGGCCCAAGATGACCCAAAATAGGTTAAAAAAAGAACAAAGGCAAATAAGTTACACTTTTAGACTTTAGAATCTTATCTGTAATTAGTTACACATTTAGGTATACTCATCTCGATGGTGAAAAGGAAAAGTTGGTTCTGAGACTGCTCCAGCAATGGGATAGAGAGAGTGGTATTTATACCTTTGGTCTAGATAATGTTGGGCTGGAAGAAACTGCATGCAACCCCTACCCACCAACTACTATCAAAAGTGTTTCTGTGGCCACATAGCTAGGCATGCTACTGTTACAATGGGGATCCCAAACCGTAGCCAGGATTTCCCGCCCCATTATGCCCAGCTAGCATGCATTCCACTCTGGATACTTACTTGGAGAAGAGCCGAGAGACACCTTCTGAATGGCAATAAACCGTGTGAAAGAGCCAGGAGAAGGAGAGGCAAAGGATGGCTCCCAAGAAGAACATTCCAACAACTACCTTCTCCTGCACAGGTGCTACAAATGACATGTTTGGCCGGAACATGTAGAAGATTCCCAGACATAGGAAGAACACACAACCTAAGTAAAGATAAGACAGAGGTATCAGACTAATGTAATCTGAAAGGTACTGTACTGGACCAAGTTTATGGGCGTGGGAAATACTGAACAAAGATCATAATGACAATGTTACACTTTCATGTGCTCTGATCTAATCAGTCATATATTTGACCCTCATCGAATTGAATTTGTACACACGTGAATAGAAACCATGGTTTCACGTGTTTTGTGAGGTACCCAGAATCTGGTTGAGCACACAACCACCACTCACCTGTAAGCCTGAGACTTGATCAACCCTCACCCCCCATAGCAAACCAGCCTTGGGTGAAACTCAGGGAGTTCACCACCAAAACTAGAAAGGAAAAAAAAAAAAAAAAAAAGGAATAGTCTGCTGGTGATAAAGCACCCCCACCTCAGGAATGTCCCTAACGAGAGTTATAACCAAGGTTGTAAAGACTCTGGAAAATTAAGGAGGATGCAGAAACACTCAACAAATGGTAAGATAACCTCTGACCAGTGTTTTATGCTGACCATCTGCACAAATAGAGAAATCACAATTAAGTTACAATTTGGGCATGAAAGACAAAATGTAAAGAACTTGGGCAGGAAGGAGGACACAGGTGCCAGTGTGTAATTGTTTAAAATTTTTGTTATTTAAGAGCGTGGGATTATGTAATAGGTTTAGTAAATTTGAAGGAGGGAGCTAGTTTTACCTATATAATGTAAATGGAAAACAATGCTCTTTAGGAACCATTTCTGGACTGCAGTTCAACATCAAGCTGCTGGAACTCTGATCCCTCTGCACGACCATGACGTGCAGAGGCATCGCCGGGAACCCCTAGATGAGTGGATCCTGACTGGACATGGGTGAAATTTGTCTATATATTGGGAGTGATGAGCATAAGAGATTTGCTTGGTACATGTATTGTGTGTGTGTTGCTAATAAATAGATGTTTAGAGCACAACTGTGTAAGGTTCTTTCACTGGGAAAAGGTTCTGCAGACCCATAGAGCCCTGAGTCCCGAGGGAAAGGGTAGGTACTTAAATTGAACAGGTTTCTTCCTGAGCCCTGTGGGTAAGGATAGGAGCCTTACACCCTGAGCCCTCGGAAGGGAAAGGGTGGGGGGTGCCTAAATTGATTGGGCCCTTGAGCCCTTGGTAGGGTTTAGGTGGGGTGCCCTAGATTTTCTCAGGTAATACACCAGCAGTATACCCAATCTGTATTTTGTCCTTGATTGCTAATTTAAGTGCTAAGGAAAACCCTAAAGTTAGATGTAATACCATTCATTGCTTCCTCCATTTCCAAGGTAAAGGTTGGGAAATCATGAATCCTAGTCCTCATAGGAATTATATTCCCACATTCCCCAAATAGTGGGCTCTTCAATGAATACCACAATCACCCAGAACCACCGTCTCCCTTTCTCACTGTGACTGACAGGCTTTTTCACAGCCTAGTCACAGATAAAGACCAGGTACCACCCCAACCCTGCTGAATCCCTGCAAAGTAGCATTTCTTATTTGCTAGGCTTCCACCATGCAAGGAGGAACAAGGATGCTTATGATCGAGGTGAAGACACCACTGACTCAAAATCACTGGCATATCTATGAAAGACCTTTTCTGAGCTCCTGGGAACAGTGACTCAGCTCAGCTTCACAGATCAGCAACCCAACACAGAGCCCAGTTTGCTGCTCTGGTGTATTTATTTCAAAGCTTAAGTTGTTTGCCAAAGAATACTGCTGTTCACTCAATAGCTGGAAGTGTGTAAGAGTGGGTATTTATCCTCCCAAGCTGGGCAGGAGGGTTAGTGGGATAGAGTCACTGCAAAGTGAATTTAAAACTAATTTGTGGTCAGTTAAACTTCTGCTCGCACTATGATAATGCACCCTGGGCAATGAGAAGGGGGTAGACAGCAGATAATGCTCAGCATTGCCAGGGCAGTTTGACCTTCTGGCCAGACTCTTGCCCCTTGTTTGGCAGGGAATGGAAAGTAGCACACATCCCCAGGAGAGGAAGGAAGGAGTATGTACCTTTCAGGCAAAATGGAGAATGGCACAAACAGGTCTGAGAAGAGCTACATCCAATTCTCCTCAACTGAAATGCAGTGATGAAGTATCACTGCTTTAACACAGCGCTCCCACAAAGTGTCTCTGCTTACCTTGTGATAAACCCTGGGTATTGGGGAAGATTGCGTGCTGCAGTGGAAGAGGAGCACAGGTGAGGGACAGGGTAAGCTAACAGAGCATGTTTCCCCTTCTAACAAAAATGCTGTCTCAACTACAAAGAGGGAGGGCAACAGCACTTGGCATGCAAAAATGTATTAAGCATTTATAGCATATGTACTTACTCTTTGTTCCTGAAAAAGCCACACGTCAATAGCACAGCACAGCTTTCAATTTGTGTAATTGGAGAAGGGGACAGGAAAAGGGTGAATGTCTTTTTCTGGGATCCAGGAAATGCCCTTCCAGTATATTTTTTTTCCCCAGTCCCCTGACACTTGTTGCACCTTTTGTGCACTCTGAAGGCAAGAAGTGATCTTCGGATGTATGCTTATGGGCCCCAAGGATAAGATCTCAGTGCTGAGTTAGCAGTACCAAGAGGGGCTGAACTCTCAAGACAAGGAAATCACCTTAACCCTCCCTAACCTTTGTTCGGAGAATTTTAACAAGGGACACCTGGAACCCTATCCAGCATGTCACTGCTGGAAGGATAATGGCACCTAGGACTCTGCACCGGCTAAAGGACCTTCCACACCACTCCTAAACTTAGGCAGCAGATGGCTAGGGCTACAGGGGTCTCAGTCCCCCCCACCCCACCTATTTGGAGCTACGCTGCTGTCCGCATGCATGCCCAGGTCAGCAAGCAAGCCTCACATGCGGCTGCACACTGCATTCCTGGCAGGTGGAGCTAGATACCTCAGTCCCAACAGGGGATGCTGACTCCTAGCTCCTAAATGGCACTTCCTGGGAAGATTCACTGGGATGGGGCGATAGGATCCTCCCTTCCTGTGGGACTAAGGCCCTGTGTCTGGCAACACCAGGGCTAGGGAGGAGGTCGGGCAGGGCATCATGCAGGGTTTGGATACAGATGCACTCATGTGACGCTGTAGCAGGCTCCTCCAATATGAGAGCAGTGAGCCAATAGGCCAGAATGAGGGGCCCCAGAAAAGGAGCCACCGCTATGGAGTAAGTGCAGGGCTGGCTCAGTCCCCCTAAAAATATTTTCCCAGCTGCCTATGGTCTTCAGTAATTAACAGTGCACATTCACTTTAAAGCATAATGGAAATACCAAGAAGATGTGTCCAGATGTTGCCAGTCTCTGTGTGTATTCTGAAGATGCTCTTGAAGCAAGCGCGGAAGGAGGGCATAGGTGGTCTGTGTCCATGCAACAGATAGTCATTATCCTTTAGCCAGTCAGGGAGAACATCATGGGGTATGACCCGCCATCGGCCCTCCCACACCTGGAGGTTAAGAGTGCATGGTTAGAATCTCAGCCAATAAAGTAGCATAAATGGTGGGCATGGCAAAGGGAAAAATAGGAAATCCTGAGTTAGTGTCAGTGCCTTAAAGTAACCAAAATTAATGTACTGAGTCTAGGGAGCAGAGAGTTCCTTTGGGACAGGCCTATCTTTGTGCTCAAATCCCAAGTTGTACCGGTCCCTCTTCTATACAACACACTAATGGCCTGAACTTGAGCTAGTGCTTCCACCAGTGCAGGAAGTGGAATATTTCAACATTCCAACAAATAGAAACACAACCAAGCTCATTTTAACTGCTCACCGAAGGGCAAAAGTGGATTTAATTTGCATGGTTAGTTATGTGGTAATGATTCAGTATTTGGGGGGAGGGGTGTCTTCCCGTCCACCTCCCTGAGGAAAGCTAGATGTGGCTCTTCTCCATCTCGAACAAAGAAAGTCTTGAGCAGAGTCCCATCTCCCCATCACAAGATCATTCCTGATTGTATGCTCACGAGTGTTTGATGCAGTCTAAATGTTAAATCTAATATGACGGTCAGTACTATTTCAGTTATCCAGAATGCATAGAGGGGCACTGAAGTCAAGTATTCTTTTCCCTATGGCTAAGCCTGATGCCTTTCTAGCATTGCCAGCCCAAGCAGCAGAGGACCAGCAAGGTCCTGAACTCTGTTGCTCTAACTGTAGATCCTACATATTCATGTGCCCACTCCTGTAGATGGTCCCCATTGCAAAATCACACACACAGCAGCTCTTACACAGCACTCCCTCAGTGACACAGAGCTAACAAAATGCATGTAATCTTCAGTCTGGCTCCTAAGCTGGCATTGCAAAGCTACATATAGGCATGGCACAGATGCAATCATCTTTGGGATTTGCTCACTTAGCAATAAGAATATAGAAGCAGATATGCATGCATTAAGGTTAGGGAATCCTGCAATTGTTAATTTCAACTGCTGGGTTCTCATTTCTGTTTTAACAGTGAGGACCTAAAACAATGTCAGGAATGCTGCTGCTTTGTTTTCCTTTGAAGGGACACTTCCTATTGCCAGCCCTCTCTAGATCCCACCACCACCACAAGACAGCTCAAAAATTAGTCAAAGTAACCAGCTCAGGTAAGACACTCTTAAAGATGCTGTTTTACAGAAGAATTAACTGTGTTTTGCTTCACATGCAGCAAGAATGTGGGGGGGTGGGGGGGGAGGTGGAGAGGGGGGGTTCCATTTTTGAGAAAGCAGAGGAACACCACCGTTTAAAAAACAAAACACGCTCAAAGCATGGAATGAAAATGCAACCTTCATTTCCCAGGATCCCCCTACCAATGGCAAACAGCCATTAGTAATATCCACAATAATAAGCATGCCACAGGCAGCACTCCACCCAAACCCAGAATTAGGGCATCAGCCAGAGACCAATACAATATATTCCCCACAACTTTAACAGAACTGAGATTCAAGGCCAGCAATATCTACATAGTCCACAATGGATTTACTTGGATGGACCTTTAAAAGAAGCTGTTCTTCTATTCGGGTAGCTGACAAAGTCCTTTTTACAATGGAAGCAAATGATGATGTGGAGGCAAAAAAAATTTGCATGTCTGCAGAAGTCTGGAAAGAACTGTCCTTATAAATGAAAGCGTCTTGAACCAGAAACACTGGAAGCAGAGTGCTTTCATTCTGCCTGCAGACACACAGATGTTTCCCAAAGGGGACTCATTAGCTGCAATATCAGCTTTAAAATCATTTCAGAATGTAATCCCTATTGTTCCATGCTTTCTAGTTCATGCACTTATAGTAGGGGTGGGCAAACTACGGCCCACAGGCCAGACCCGGCCCATTAGGGCTTTGGATCCAGCCCACGGGATTGCCACCCCTGTGGCACCGTGGGTCCTGCACCGCTCCGGGAAGCAGCTGGCACCACGTCCCTGCGGCTCCATTCGCTGCCCTTGCCTGCAGGCCCCGCCCCCCACAGCTCCCATTGGCTGGGAACAGGGAACTGTGGGGGAAGTACCCACAAGCAAGGGCAGCACATGGAGCCCTCTGCCACCCCTCCACTAGGGGCCACAGGGACATTGTGCCAGCTGCTTCTGGGAGCGGAGCAGCATGGTGTGGCGCGGGGCCAGGGAAGGCAGGGAGTCTGTCTTAGCCCCACTGAGCGCTGCTGGCAATCTGGAGTGGCTCTGGAGAAGTGGCGCCGGGCGGGAGCCTGCATCCCGAACCCCTCCCGCACCCCAACCCCCTGCCCTGAGCCCCCTCCTGCACCCCAACCTCCAAGTGCTCTGCCACACACCAAGCCCCTACCCTGAGCCCCCTGCACCTCAACCCCTTGCCCTGAACCCCCTCCCGCACTCTGGACCCCAACCCCTTGTCCTGAGCCCCTTCCTGCACCTCCTCCCATACCCCACACTCCCTCCTGCACCCCAACCTCCTGCCTTGAGTCCCCTCCTGCACCCCAACCCCCAAGTGCCCTGCCACACACCAAGCCTCTGCCCTGAGCCCCCTGCACCCCAACCCCTTGTCCTGAGCCCCTTCCTGCACACCACACCCCCTCCCACACCCTGCACTCCCTCCTGCACCCCAACCCACCGCCCCAGCCCTACATTCATGGCCCTGCATTCAATTTCCCCACCCACATGTGGCCCTCGGGCCAAAAAGTTTGCCCACCCTTGAGTTATAGCATACCTGGGATTCAACACAGCAGCAGCATTAGCTGATATATAGAGAATCGCTCAATGACCAATTCCATTGTGTGCCTGCTGTTCCCCAGCTTATTGCCAACAGTTTACTTCAGGAACATGGCCGGTTAGCTTCATTTAGCTAGTATGCTCAAGTGACCAGCTGGATAGATTTGTTTTCTTTATACCTCTTACCTTACACACAAACTCTTCCATTTTCTCCATGGCATGGTGGGCTTGTAAAAGAGGGGACATACCCATAAACCCTTCATCTTCCTGAGCTGGTTCATCATTACAGTCGCATTCCTCAGAACTCTGGAAGAGAAAAACCAAACATTTCATATAAAAACTGACAATGAAAAGCATCATCTTATGTTTTACACCAAAACCAAACATGGGTTAACCATTGAGTTGAAATTTCAAATTCAAGACAAGCAGTAAAGTTTTCTGAAAAGTGATTCAGATGCTTTTTAAAAAGTGTTATCCATGCTTATACCAAGCACAAAGAAGTCTGGAAAACACAGTGAAATTCTGTAAAGTTGTGTATTTCGGGGGGGAGGAGGGGAGGAGGAGGAAGAGAATAGCTCAGTGGTTTGAGCATTGGCCTGCTAAACCCAGGGTTGAGAGTTCAATCCTTGGGAAGGCCACTTAGGGATCTGAGGCAAAAATCAGTACTTGGTCCTGCTAGTGAATGCAGGGGGCTGGACTTTATGACCTTTCGGGGTCCTTTCCAGTTCTACGAGATAGGTATATCTCCATACATTATTAGAATCATCAGCTATAAAGTCCACAGAATGATGAAGCCCATTCCCCTACCAATGCAGGATTACTTCCTACACAAAGTTTCAATCTGTTTTAGTACTAAACTCTTTAATAATCTTGAGATGGTGCCACAAAATTTTTTTAATTCTGGTAGCCTAGGATAAGCCAGAGTGAGGCTGCAGTCAATTTCAATGCAAGATTTGCAAGCCTTATACTTCAGACTTTCATCAAATTCAGGTAAATTTGATCATTTCACTCAAATCTGCTTAGCTGAAAATTATGCCTATTCAACTGTACTATGAAGTGTTGATTTGTTCATCTCTGCTGGTCCGGCAAGATGTTCCAATAGTAAAACCAGGAAATCAGAAGTTGGGCAGAGGCATATAGATATGTTGAAGATGGTGTCATAAAAATTTTATTAAGATTGTGTTTAAAAAAAGTGAATGGTACAGAGTTCAAGCGTAGAAGTTTCTGGTCATCAGGGAATAATGTACAGATTATCAAGGTGTGTGAAGTTCAATTTAAGATTGGATGGCATAAGGAATACATAATCTGCAATAACCCTGATGGGGGTAAAAGGTTAATGGGTTAAAGTACAGACATTGAGATATGAGGGTATGTTGTTCATATAATGGCTATGTTCAGGTGTGGAGTATAAAGCAACTAAGCCAAAAACACTTCTGAATGGAAAGGTTCAAATACTAGTTACAGGAAACCACTGTACAGACAGAGGCCAGGATTTTGATCTGGAAATGGAAAAAATGAAACTCCAGAATCCTGTTTTTAAAAGCAGGAATATAGATGGAGGAGTTTTATCAATCATAAAAGAGAAAATCATTAGCTACAAACATTCCATGCCACCCATTCGCCAGCATATCAAAAGGCAGAGGATAACACAAGTGCAGACATGCTTTGGTCATTCCAATTTCAGTAAATAAAGAAACAGGTCACTAAATTCTGCTTTGTTTATTAGAAGTGATCCATACTACCAGGGACTCGACACTTCCTGCTGCCTCTGCAAGATTTCTCTTGGCAGCGGAGGAAATAGTCATAGCAGTATTGAGTAGGGGAAGGGAGGGGAACCCTTTTGTGCCCTTCAAGTCTCTGCCCTAGAAAGCTGCCAAGCGTTCGAGTGGCCAAGTCACATGCAAAGATTTGGAGGCCAGAAGGTTCCAGAATGATTATCTTGATAGCCACAGAACTTCACACCTTAGTAATTCCTGCATCAAGCCCAATAACTTGTAGTTAACTACTGCATCTCTTAAGGAAACTTCCAGTGTTGATTTAGTCTCTTCAAGATATGGAGATTCTGCCATATCCCCTTTATATAATGTACCAATGGTTGATTACTCTGAATGTTAATTTGCACTTTATTTCCAGTTTGAATATTTCTAGCTTCAACTTTGAGCCACTGAATCTTATGTCTCTGTTTGCAAGATTAAACAGCTAGGATTAAAGAGTCTTTTCCCAGTGTAAGTACTTCTAGACCATGATGTTGCCTCTTAAGTTTAATTGTTTTAACTTCTTGAAGAGATTAAGTCTTTTATTATAATGAGTGTTTTAGAACTAGATTCATTCTTGTAGCTCTTTTCTAAACACTCCATTTTTTCAACATCCTTCTTAACGTACTGACACCAAACCTGGACACAATTCATTTGACAAGACCTGTTTTCCATGAAATTACATTGCCACAATTATATTTTTGTCCTTTTATTCTTCAGTGATAGTCTCGTAACAGCCACTGCATTATTTTGCTCAGGATCGAAGCCAGGCTTCAGGCCTACAGTTAGCTGGTAACCTGGTTTACTTTTTTAAATACTGGCACAGCAGTGACTCCTGTCTCCCTCTGGAACTTGCCGAAGTTTATTAAAATCTAACATCAATGATGCAAAACTCCTCAGTCAATCCTTAGACCTCTTGTGTGGAAGTTATCTAGACCAGACTTTTAAAATCCTTAAAAAAAAAAAAAGTAAGGAGGATATTAAACAGCATCTAACTACTGTTGGAATAGAAATTGAAAGTAAATATAACATCCAGCTTAATTCCAAATACAGAAAACATCTCTGCTTTTCAGCATCGACAATTTTACAATCGCCTCCCAGTAACAGGACCTCTATCATTAGGATTTTTTGTTCCAGATTTATTTTAAAAAATTCCTTTAAAGTTTGGATCTGCTTTGCACTACAATACTCTGCATATAAGGCCTCCTTCATAGGTCAGTCCTGTTACAATGTACACTTTCCAAGATTAGACCTTACAGAAAGGTAGGACTGAAATTTGAATTCCAACACATCTGACATGGGCTAAACAGATAGGCTGGCCTTAATTACATTAGGGAATCCCTCTCTGTCAGACTACAGCAGAATCAAATAACGTGTTCGAACTAACAGTTCTCAGTTTTTAAAACAAGAGGGGCTGGAGGCAAGGGATATTGACTGAAGGATCTTAAATTAAGGAATCCATTATTCCCCTACCTCACTAGTCTATCAGAGCCTAAATTTGTCGAACCTCAGGATACACTGCAAGGCCCAAAACATCAGGCTTTTTTTATTTCTAGTATGAAAGGGAAAAGTTTTAATTTGGGTGGATTTTAGGGGGATTAGAAGACCACAGTTAATTATGAACTACAGCCAAATTCTGCTTGCATTTTGGAGATATGCTAATAAATGAATAAAATAATGCCAAGCTCCTTACAGTAGTGATAGCAGGAACTGAGACAGCAAGCATCTTGAGACCTGGCACCATTAGGTGCCATGTACACAAACCAAATTTCTGCCAAGCAACAGTGTCCGTCCCCCCCCCCCCACACACACACCTCCTTCCTATCAGGCTATAAAGTTAATGTTCAAGAAAACATTAAGGCATTAATCTTTAATGTGAGCCAGTTTGAGGTTTTTCAATACTCCTATTTTCCCCCCAAAAAATAAAATATCTGGTTAAGAAAAGGATGAGATATTTTGGTTCTTAGTAAGGTACATATTGAAATGTATTTCAAATGTAGAAACACTAACTCCCACTCCTGTGCTCTCCTATGTCCCATTAGACTGAACAAATGAGGGACTGCAAGTGTTAGAGAGAGATAGAATTATGTCACTGGAGCATGACATTAGCTTAGCTTCCAGGTGGTGTATTATTCAGCCCTCATTCATGACAAGGGGAAAAACAGAGCACCAGAGCGCTAGGAAGGTCATGAGGATACTGACACCTGCCTCACATATAACAATCAGGATCCTGTTTCACCTTAGAATGGTATAAATTACATAAAGAACATTCCCTCAAAAGACATTTCCCAGTAGCTCAGCAGAACAAATGCATATGCAACTCTAAAGGCTGGTGTAGCAACCCTTTGTTTATAGTTTCTACAGGGGACAAGAAAAGTGTGCAACACTGAGGGTATGTCCACACTGCAGTCAGAATGTGAGACTGCAGCATACCAGGGTCCCAGGCTAGTCCTGTCTGCCTGGACCCTAGATACATACTCAAGCAGCTACCATCCATGCTGAGCAGTGAAGTCAGGACAAGACAGCAGCTATATCTGCAGATATCCGGACCATCTTTACAGATTGTATGTGGGCATCAAAGCTAGCTCAAGTATTTCCACACATGCTGCAATTGCACCTCTTGATTGCAATGAAAACCTACCCAGAGACAGTCACACTTTGAAAGCCAACCCTGCCAGAGACGAGGCATTTTTAGAAGCTTTCAATTCTTGTCAAATTTAGATAGTAAGAAAAGCTGGTTTGTGCTTTGCAGGAGTCCTGTATGAATGCTATTGTCCGACTGATTTCACAAAGGAAATTATCTATTTGATTTAGATACTTAGCCTTGGTTAAGCTTTCCCACTGCTGTGTAGAGTTGGAAGCAGAGTAGGAAGGAGTTGTTTGGGTTTTTTTTAAAATGGTGTTCAGTGTGTATAAAACTGAAGATGGATACCTTTTGGAGATGAGGGGAGAAAACACAATCACGAGTTGGTGTGGAATTAAGTACAGGACATCACAACTTCTGCCTGACTACAATTCCCATTATTCCTTGAAGATTACTAGCTGGGTAGTACAGTACATAATGTCACCCTAACACATGGCCAGGAAATGCTGTCTCAGGTCTCCAATTTTAACCGAAGAACATAGAGGCAACTGGCATCAAACCCAAAAGGAGCTTTTACAGAAAGAGTCAGTTAGTTGTGTATTTTAAATACACAAGCTTCAGAATTTTACCCTTTCCCCCTTCGCCACAGAGTTCTGTTAAAATGTTGACGGAAAGGTCTATAAATAGATGCTTCTCATGTCACACACCTGTTATAGACAATGCACTATGTGAGGCGGAGAGGAGAGGATGAACAGCTTTCTAGTGTTATGCATTGCTCATTCCAGATATGAATACTGCTGTTCAACCACATGGCAACTAGAGACTCCACTAATATGAAGTTATGACCTGCCCTGAAATTAGGAGTGGTGGTGCAGTCACTGAGGGAGGAAGCCAGGCACTGCAATGAGCAAACATTAAATCATGTTCCAGTGTCCATAATAGAAGCACACTTTTTATTGATTTCAGTAATGCAGCATGTTTTATGCAGTGGCCTTTTCCATTTCAAACTGGTAAAATTCTGAATACAAGTAGACTTGCTTTCGGTGAGATTTCTGCTGTAGTTTAGTATTCTGACTAAAGGAGAACATTACCTATGAAAGCAAGAGTACCCTGGGCATTTCTACAGCACGTTCTGTCAGAGGAGCTCAGTGTTTTAAAAACATTAGCTGTATTTAGGGTAACACCTATGTGAACAGAGTATTATCCCTATTTTACAGAGCCAGAGAATAAGTAACTTACCCGTGACCATAGGAAGTCCAATGGAGAGCTGGGAACAGAACCAAGTCCTCATGACACCTAGCTATTAAAACTATTCTTGCATAGCTACCAACATTCCCACTGCAAAACCCAATAGTCCTTCCTGAAAACATATCCCAAGTTCTGCTTGCTGTTTCTTTAAGACCTCCCACCACTAGGGGCTGCTGTGCAGAGAAGGGGAAAGTGCTGATTCCCCCATCTGCCCTGCTGTTTGATCAGAGCAGAAAGTTGTTCAGAAGCAAGGGGGCTCAGAGCTTGGGTATTTAAAAGGTTCAGAAGCTTGTGTATTTAAAATACAAAATTGACTTTCTGTAAAAGCTCCTTTTGGGTTTGATACCAGCATTCAGAAATCCCTGCCCACTCAGCATCAGGACCCAACCTAGCTCCACAGTGGAGGCGATGGAGGAAGCTCATTCCCCCCTTCTCCATCATAAGGACTTGAGAAGTAGAAAACTTGATTTAACGGGTTAGGATAGACAAATGGCAAAATGGGGGAGAAACATGAGATAAAGCACTTCAAGGAAATGAACAGCAAGGGCTTTGGAAGGAGAGAGCCACTCCCTTGTGAGAGTGCATTCATTTTCATAGAATATTAGGGCTGGAAGAGACCTCAGGAGGTCATTTAGTCCAATCCCCTGCGCAAAGCAGGATCAACACCAACAAAATCATCCCAGCCAGGGCTTTGTCAAGCCGGGCCTTAAAAACCTCTAAGGATGGAGCTTCCACCACCTCCCTAGGTAACCCATTCCGGTGCTTCACCACCCTCCTAGTGAAATAGTGTTTCCTAATATCCAACCTAGACCTCCCCCACTGCAACTTGAGACCATTGCTTCTTGTTCTGTCATCTGCCACCACTGAGAACAGCCTAGTTCCATCCTCTTTGGAACCCCCCCTTTTAGGTAGTTGAAGGCTGCTATCAAATCCCCCCTCACTCTTCTCTTCTGCAGACTAAATAACCCCAGTTCCCTCAGCCACTCCTCGTAAGTCATATGCCCCAGCCCCCTGATCATTTTCGTTGCCCACCGCTGGACTCTCTCCAATTTGTCCACATCCCTTCTGTAGCGGGGGTAGCAAAACTGGACACAATACTCCGGATGTGGCCTCACCAGTGTCGAATAGAGGGGAATGATCACTTCCCTCGATCTGCTGGCAATGCTCCTACTAATACAGCCCAATATGCCATTGGCCTTCTTGGCAACAAGGGCACACTGCTGACTCATATCCAGCTTCTTGTCCACTAATCCCAGGTCCCCAGCCTGTCGCTATACATGGGATTCTTCCTTCTTAAGTGCAGGACTCTGCACTTGTGCTTGTTGAACCTCATCAGCTTTCTTTTGGCTCAATCCTCCAATTTGTCTAGGTCACTCTGGACCCTATCCCTACCCTCCAGCATATCTACCTCTCTTCCCAGTTTAGTGTCATCTGCGAACTTGCTGAGGGTGCAATTCATCCCATCATCCAGATCATTAATAAAGATGTCAAACAAAACTGGCCCCAGGACTGACCCCTGGGGCACTCTGCTTGATACCGGCTGCCAACTAGACATCGAGCTGTTGATCACTACCTGTTCAGCCCGACAATCTAGCAAGCTTTCTATCCACCTTATAGCCCATTCATCCAATCCAATCTACTATAACTTGCTGGCAAGAATACGGTGGAAGACTGTATCAAAAGGTTTGCTAAAGTCAAGATACATCACATCCATCGCTTTCCCCATATCCACAGAGCCAGTTATCTCATCATTGAAGGCAATCTAGTTGGTCAGGCATGACTTGCCCTTGGTGAATTCATGTTGACTGTTCCAGATCACCTTCTTTTCCTCCAAGTGCTTCAAAATGGATTCTTTGAGGATCTGCTCCATGATTTTGCCAGGGACTGAAGTGAGGTTGACTGGTCTGTAGTTCCCCGAGTTCTCTTTTTTCCCCTTTTTAAAAATATGGCCACTATATTTGCCTTTTTCCAATCATCCGAGACCTCCCCTGATCGCCATGAATTTTCAAAGATAATGGCCAATGGCTCTGCAATCACATCAGCCAACTCCCTCAGCACCCTTGGATGCATTAGATCTGGACCCATGGACTTGTGCATGTCAAGCTTTTCTAAATAGTCCTTAACCTGTTCTTTCACCACTGAGGGTGGTTCACCTCCTCCCCATACGGTGTTGCCCAGTGCAGCAGTCTGGGAGTTGACCTCGTCAGTGAAGACCAAGCAAAAAAAGCTTTGAGTACTTCAGCTTTTTCCACATCTTGCATCACTATACTGCCTCCCCCATTCTGTAGGGGTCCCACACTTTCCCTGACCTTCTTCTTGTTGCTAACATACCTGTAGAAACCCTTCCACAAAAGCTTATGCCCAAATAAATTTGTTAGTCTCTAAGGTACCACAAGGACTCCTCGTTGTTTTCACTTCCTAGGGCTTCAACAAATACAACACATCAGACTGTGGGAGTGAGAGATGTCTGATACAAAGGAAGTTGGGCTTTATCAGTACTTTAGACAGGGGACAAAGTCAAAGCAAAAACCAAGCCTGTGGTATAAGGTATCTTACTGCAGTCTGCAACTGCAATGTTAAGTAGCCTAATTATGAGGTCTCAAACATGTTTCACAGCAAGGCAATCTAGATCTTAAATATCAGCAAAATGTCATCTCCTACTTGGAGAGAGAGATACCAGCTCCATTCATTATGCAGATAATCATGAAAATTAGAGGTTTTTTAGGAATTGTTTTGAATAGCCATTGCCTTCTATTTTAATGTTTAGCTGAAGTGCAACTATAATAGCAATTCTCCCAAAACATCCAATGCTGCAGTATAAAAATCTTAGGGAGCTCAGGAATAGAGTGATATATAAGAAAGAATATCCATGGGTTCTCTGAGAGGTAAGAAATATCAGAAATAAGGAAGTCTCCCCAAAGAAGGTTTCCCATATCCTAGTAAGGCAATCAGCACAGGCTTACTACTGATTTCTGTGTAGTCTACCAATGATAAAGTTTTGCAGGGGGCACCACTGTAGGCTCTGCCCTCCTATTCCGATTCTTCTGCAACTTCAGGTCTTTGCATGAAACATGCTCCTCATGCAAAATGGCAGGATTGTGAGGAAAGAATCCTTTGGCCCTCCATTACCTCTATTGCTTTAACAGCACCATAAGCCCCAACAGTTCAATGGGACATCCACAATTTGTTCCTTTAATCCTAAATGAGGTTCAGTTGTCACCTGGCTGCACTGTGATAGCTACAAGAGCCCAATTTGATTATGCAGGAGCCATTTAGTTAGTTGAAGATGTACCACACACACACACACACACACACTTAAAGTTAATTTAGTGTTGGTGAAGAGGTACCAGAGTAACAGATTTGCAGACCAATGTCCTTCAGCCACCAATGTGTTTCAGCCTGGACTTTGAAATACCACCTTTAGGGTGGAGAGAAGAATTTATCTTGAGACCCATTTAATCCCTGCTCTTCTTTACTGAGACTGAAAACAAGAGGCCAACTGTGTTCACTAAAAATTAGACAAATCAATTTATCACATAAGACCAACATCAACTACTACTGACCTGTAATGTATCTTACCTGCAACCAAGAGGTGTGGCACTATCCTACTTCCAAGCCGCTGGGCTTTCTAGTTCCTTCAAAGTGAGCTTTTGCAGGTTCATAAGGACTCCGTTAGAGTTCAGGTTTCAGAGTAGCAGCCGTTTTAGTCTGTATCCGCAAAAAGAACAGGAGTACTTGTGGCACCTTAGAGACTAACAAATTTATTAGAGCATAAGCTTTCGTGGACAGTGGGCTGTAGTCCACGAAAGCTTATGCTCTAATAAGTTTGTTAGTCTCTAAGGTGCCACAAGTACTCCTGTTCTTTTTGTCCTAGTTCAGCTACACTCACTGCTGACATCCACTGCTTGCACTGGACATATTTTTGTAGCATCCATCTTGTTTATAATGGGAACTGCTTGTCATCAAGTGACTTTCTGTAATACTTTACACTTTTTTTTTTTTAAGCATACGCTACAAAATAACTTCGAGATGTACTCAGCATTAGTTTCCAAGAATGTGAAAGCATTTAGAATAAGCCTGGCATACCGATATCTTTGAAACCTATCCTTCTCCATTTTTATCCTGTAATATTAAAATTCTAAAAATCAAGCCTGTATTTTAAAAGTCTCATGTTTAAGATTCCGCCCCCCCACCCCAAAAAAACAAAAAAAAACCCCACACCTCTTAGTTTCCCAGAATGGATCAGAAAATTGGTCTATGAGTGGTCTGCATCTGGCAGTAAATACCTCAGGTTACAAAAAAAGCAAACAACCTCTCCCTATACTGTACCCAAGTTAGGGCTGGTCTACACTGGGGGGGAAGGGGGGGGGGAAATTGATCCAAGATACGCAACTTCAGCTATGCGAATAGCGTAGCTGAAGTCGAAGTATCTTGGATCGAATTACCTGGGATCCACACAGTGCGGGATCAACGGCCGCGGCTCCCCCGTCAACTGCGCTACCGCCGCGCGCTCTGGTGGAGTTCCGGAATCAACGGTGAGCGCGTTCGGGAATCGATATATCGCGTCTTAACGAGACGCGGTATATCGATCCCGGATAAATCAATTGCTACCCACCGATACGGCGGGTAATGAAGACATACCCTTATACATGGAAAATGGGGAAGGAGGAAGATATTCCTTCCTGCACTATACAGGATGGCAGATTTGGTATTAAGCACAAGATGATTATTTAACATGCTTGGCTACCAGTACTGTGTCAAAGTTAGCAATCCTTTGTTATTGTTGTTTTTAAGAGTTCAGCAATGATATTATCTCAGTTTTCCACTGCAGTTACACCTCTACCTTGATATAACGCAACCTGATGTAACAAATTCGGATATAACGCGGTAAAGCAGCGCTCCGGGGGGCAGGGCTGCGCACTCTGGTGGATCAAAGCAAGTTCGATATAATGCGGTTTCACCTATAACGCAGTAAGATTTTTTGGCTCCCAAGGACAGCATTATATCGAGGTAGAGGTGTAATTCACAACACATAGTTGGCTGACAATTATTAGTATTTCTTTAGTTCCACTTAATTTTTTTTTGAGCGCTAACTAAAAGATCACTTGAAATAAATGGCTGTTATATTTAAAACTATTCTGAAATTAAGAGTTTAGCTCACATTTTGTCAACTAGTGATACCATTCTTCCCCCGCCCCCCAATATCACCCACTTTTAAAAAGAAATCTCATCTGGAAATCCATTTGTTAGTCTGATGGCAACTGAACAATTAAACTATAATCCACTAGGTTTTCCTAAGGATTCACAGGAGAACTGGTGAGGTATGGATTAGTCTCCTAAAGAGAAGGCTGACACTGACTCTTCGGGTATGTGTGTGTGCGCTCACACCCTACAGTGGTATGTCCTCTGAAATTATCAGACATCCATTCCTGAGCTTCTGCCAGGTCAGACTCATGATATTTTGCTGCAGGCATAGGAGTACTGGAGACCAAAGTTTTCTATTTACCAACATGTGCAGCTATAACATGTGAGCTTCTTAAAGCTTTCAAAAAGAACCAGAACCCTGCTGTTAAGAGACTCCTTTCTGAGCCGAGCCATTACTTGATTACCTTTGGACTTCATGTGGTTAATTGGCAGTGTACATATCTATGTAGTATAAGACTTTAGCGCTCTGGACATCCTAGGTCTCAAAGCTGAACTGCTTGTTATGCCAAACCCCACATGGGCCCTGAAGCTGGCATCATATGGGTCCCAAGACTAGGTTCAGTCTAGAATCATGCTAGGGAAAGAACAGTGCTGAATTTATTCCAAACATCCATTCCTTCCTTCATTTTCTCGCAAAAAAGTGTCAGCATTTGACTCTTTTGTTGTGTGTCAGCCCTGGGCAGAGAAGCATGCCCCAAGGAGAAAGCTCCTTGGTATGAGAGGCATGACTCTGTATAGTAGTATTCTGAGGGCAAGGCAGTAAGTCACGATCATATTCATGTGTACTGGAAAAGAAACAAGCCAGCGTGTATAACCGATGGATAAAGTGTAGTTTGACTTTCAAGTTATTTAATACTTTTTTGAGGTGGCATGCAAAAGTTATAGATTCCAATAACTCGAAGGCATTGGCCATTATGTGCTGAAGAGCTAGGCCAAGCGGGGCATTAAAGATAGCAATATTAAAAATACTACCTTCTCTTTGTGGTCCCTTGACATCCAATACAGTTAGTTTCGTTCTGAGTGAAGCCACCATGTCCCAATGCTGGCGATATCACTTACCAACTGGCTGTTTTTGGCAGAAGATTATGTTAATCGGTTTCCTTTTTAAAGGCTATTGTACATTTAGAGTTACTTCAGTTTATGCCCTTTGTGGTGTAAAAAGCAGCTTTGAAAAAAGTGCAATGTTACTAAAAATATATTATATATATATATATCTTGCCTTAGGGCTTGTCTACACAGAGTTGTTCTAGAATTGCATTTGAAATTGCGCTTTAAATGCAGACTCTACTTTAATGTGAATTAGCTTTCAAGTGTAGACAAGGCCTAACTCCCTGTTAGTCAGTCCATCCAGGCTTCAGCAGGGTGGTGGGGTGGTGCTCAGAGCAGAGCCAGCAAGAATAGCTGTCAGAAGGACCAGAAAGAGTGAATTCTTCAGTAGTACTGTGCAAAACTCTTTGCAGCTTGGCTACTGGTCAATGTGTGCTGAATGCCTCCAAGTTATTGGAATTTAGCACTTTTCCTCTGCAGGTCACCTTTTAAAAAAATTAACACAATTTAACACAAAAACACTTTGAAACCGTTTTGGAGAACTGGTCATGGATAACTCCCTGCAGGCACTGATTAAAGGAACAGGCACCAACATTCAAGCAGTTGTTTAGGAAAAAGCAGTTGTAGGGTCACTCATTTTGGCCTCTGCAATCTTAACATATTTTTTTAGTTAGAATTAATTACTCCCTTTGTCACTGGATGAAAGAGGTTTTGTTTGCTCTATGTGCATGACCAGCTACTGATCTGTGTGCCAGTGTTCAGTATTGACAAGCACTGAGATCTCTCCATATATGCATCTGCTCAGGGAAAGGACTGTTTCCCAAATGGAAGAATGTAAGGGCTATGAAGAACTGCACCTGCCACAGAAGGTTCTCACATACCGTTCTCCATGGCTTTTGTAGATATGCTAAACCCTACAGCAGCAGCATGACAAAGGCAAGTTGCCTAACACTGAACTTGCAGAGAAAACACTTAGGGCTCGTCTACACTGCCACTTACAGAGCTGAAACTTGCAGCGCTCAGGGGTGTGTTTTTTCACACCCTTGAGTGAGGAAAGTTTCAGCACCGTAAAGTGGCAGTGTAGATAGTGCTGCAGCACTGTGAGCCGCGCTCCCAGAGCTGGTAACTATTCCCCTCGTGGAGGTGGGTTTTTTACCGCTCTGGAAGAGCTCTCTCCCAGTGCTGGAGCCGCGACTACACAGCCACGTTAAGGCACTGCTGTGGCAGCACTTTAACCGTGGCTGTGTAGACATACCCTTACTAAACTGGGAAGTTGTTTTGTCCTGCATAATTTAGGACTCAGCAATAACCTAAGGCAGGAAGTTTTACGTAGTTTGTGAAAGGGAACATACAGGTAGCCTTTCTTTCTACCATCCCCAGTTATTGAAATGCTGCCTCAAGTCCCTTCCCCCACATTTGTCCAAGTGAGGCAGATGTGATCTCCATGAGAACAAAGGCATATGGCTATGTGGAATCTAACCTTTGTGCAGAAAAACATTTGTACCAGTGAGTGCTGAATAAAACCCCTCCTCCCTCTCCTAGATACACAACAGCACAGCATGTGATTGTTACAAAACCAGCTGACAGGCACAGAGAACACAGAATACAGCAGGGTGCCAACGCTCCCCTGCAAAGCAGCTTCCAGACAAATAACTAGACGCCTTTGAGTTTGACCCAGCTACAGTGCAAGCAGACCTCCCTCATTAGAGCTTTTCCTGCTAAGTTTCTGGCTAGTTTTTTGGGTAGTAGGTGGAAGGAAGCAGGGGCAAAGAACCCTGTCTTTGCCATATGTTACTGCCCTTCTGGGTAGGGTACTGCCTACTCAAGGCTAAATAAGATCAATGATGCTCCTCTCCCTTTAGCACATACCCGCAGACTTAAAACCTATAAGTAAGTTCTGGATGTGCGATTATTTTCTTTTACTGTTCAGTAGAGGATTGCACCAATTGTAGTATGCAGGCCAGTCCTGGCCTGTGGAGCCCAGAAACAAGGTCCTCACCCCATACTCCAGGAGTCCATACAAGGGACACAGAGCCCACAGGTGTTTGGGGCAGATTGTCCCAAAATTCTTTGCTGAGCAAAAACTGTCATTTTACTTCCTATCATCAACACTGGCGCTATTTGCTTCAGCAAGTAACAATCTCGGCACGAAGGAATAGCCAATGGAGACAGTAGCGCCGATGTTGCTATATTATTTAAGACGTGCAGAAAAAAAGAGAGAGTCCCAGTAAGCATCTTTTGATAGAGCCACTGCTCTTTCCAGTTCCCTAAAACAATTACCTTTACTGACAAGCGTTGGTGTGTAAAACGTAAATAGAGGACTAGGAGAATACAAGAAACTAAGAAAATCTAGGGCAACAAGGTCTCGATGTATCGGAGATCCTTAGCTACCCTGTTATAGTCAAACATATTCCAATTTACATATACTGCAGTACACCTCTACCCCGATATAACACTGTCCTCGGGAGCAAAAAAAAATCTTACCGCAAGATAGATGCATGTAAATGTTTAATACACAAAATCCAAAAGGCACAATTAAGTTATGGATACTGCCACCTAATAGCTTGCCGTTAAAGTCCTTGGTGCCAAGTTTTGCATTGGGAGGCTTAAACTGGATCCCCTCCTCAAATTGCCTCCAGTAAATACAATCCCAAACTTCTGCTGAGATTTATTATCTCAAACCTTTTGCTCATCTTCAGACTCACGTTTTAATCTTTCCTTTTTAAAAAGCAATTCTTTCCCTTTTCCTTACCACCTAAACCACTTTGTGCTTTAAGTCGTGCGCAGATTCTTGTAACAATACGCTGACATCACAACCTTTTTAAAAAGATCAAGCTAGTTGCATTGAGAAGTCACAGCCCCAGTCTTTGAGACATGCTCCATCTGGACATTCTCCAGGACTACTTCTACCCACTTACAGAAGTAAGTGCTAGTGAATTATTTTCCCCATAGCAGGCTATCCAATCTTTCAGAGCAATGGGTCCCCATTTCACTGAGGCACTTTTATGCCACACATTACAGCTACACAGTACCGCTCAGCCACAAGAAAGAAAACATCACTCAACAGTACAAAAGACTGTGGTGGTTGGAATAAATGCAAAGAAAATGGTTCCTTTGTTCACTTTCTGTCAATGGAGGATTAAAATACAAAAGCAGAAAGAGTCAAGCACAGGTTTTTAGGGCTGTATAAAAAGCCCATTCATCAGGTTATGAAAAAGTCACATGCATTTGATTGTATCGGTTCAACAAAGCCACAGTAAGAGGCATTTCTTTAGGAGATATCTCTGCCTGAAGTACAGCAGGGGAACAAAGACAATCCAGATTATACAGAAACTAAAAAGGAAGGAGGGGGAAAAAAAAAAAAAAAAAAAAAAAAAAAGACTGTCACGGAAGCCAGACGATCCAGCATGGGACGGAGGAAGGAAGCACCTGCTGACGAATGCTTTTCCAACATATGCACACAGATCTAAACCACAAAGAGAGAAGGTAAATTGCAAGAAGGAAGAAGAGGCGAAGACTTGTAGAAAAGCCTTGATTTGCTCAGTCCCACTCCCATCACAACTGAACAGTGTCACTAACCGTCCACAAGATTTAGATACCAGGTCACTACTCCACATAAGCAAACAGAAAACAAACAAAGGTGAAGAGTGCAACTGCACATTGCCACAACACTACAGCAGGCAACCTGGGATTGGGTGAGATGAATGTTCTTTGAATGGGGGAGCATTTCATGAGTGCATGTGTCCTGAACTGCTATAATTAATGAAAAAGCTATGGGGTAGATTGAGGACTAATTGCAGCTTCAGGTATAAAAAAGCCAAATAAGGTTATAATAGTGTTTAACACAAACATGTATCAATTCTTGTATTTAGTACAAAAACTGGACACATCCCTAATACATGGTGTGTTCTGGCATACGTATTATTGGTATTATTCATAAGCATGTTAGGTAGGTTGCCATTAATCTTTTAAACCACCATGCATTAACATTGTCACATTTTGCAGAAAGTGTGAAGTTTAATACTTATTTGTACTTGTTATAGTCACCTACTTGTAAAGCCAGGTGTTTTAGTGTTAGCTGCAGAAACCTCAAGGGTACTAAAAAAAGTTTAATACTAAAGATTAGAATCCTTAGGAAAATCTACTGGGTTTCTTTTTAAAGTCAGGATGTTGTACTTCTAAGAGGTCCAATATACTGTACTTCCAGGGCAAGAAATGGATACTATGTCACAATGACGAGTGAGAGAGGATTTGGGAGAAATAATCCTAGCTCTTCAACAGCAAAGTGTGCATTTCTAGCTGGTAGTTCCCTAGCTATACCGTTTAAAAATAGAATTATATCAGGACCAAGTACTATCAGTCCTGGGGTTTAGACAGAATAATTTCCACCTAGGGGTGAGGTGGCAAGTGTGCATGCATGCTCATCAGGTGCAGGGAGGGTTTAGAGAAGCAGACCAGCAGTCTGATCAATAAGTAGAGCGTGGACGAGAAGGGCAAAGGTGAACAACCAATACAGTTTATCACACAATTGCAGCAATAAATGAAGGTTACTTACCTGTGAGAGATTTTCACACTCTTAGATACACTGACAGGTGCCACTGAACAGTGCAGCCTCCTACTAACAGTGCCTATTAGAGAGTTCATACATCCACTCCCAGTCCCTCTCCTCAGCTTTCACACATGTTCTGAGGACAGGGATACAAGAGGGGACGTGGCAGCAGTCTGTGCTGTAACCAGGGCAGAGCAAGCAGGGCAGCTGCCCAGGGTGCAAAGCCGCAGGGGTGGAAAAATGATGAAAAACTATTAGGGGGCGCAAATATGCTTCCTCACCCCGAGCACTAAAATGCCTGATTACGGCTCTGGCAGCAGTTGCTACATCTGTTCCTTCCACTGCTAATGCAAACCCAGGAATAATTAGGACTCTGCAAAAGAGGGGAACGAGGGCGAGGAATCTGAATATGCAAAGTCCATCTTGAAGAACCTTGATTACAAGTAAGCTTCATTTCTTTGAGTGTCCTCTGTACAGTCACACTCTTGGGACAGTTTAATCAGCAGTATATATAGGGGAAAAGATGGATGACAAGGAGTTCTAATTCAATAAACAACTGAGAACTGATGTACCAAACTGGGCATCCTCTCTCTTTGTGATATCTAAACATGTAATGCTTAGTAAATACAGGTACTGAACTACATACGGCCACTTTACAAACTTCCATTACTGGGCCATGCCATAAACATGCTATAGAAGCAGCCAGCCACCACTCCAGCAAAGTGTGCTCCCAGCAGAGCAGGGGGAAGATCATGAGGCATATGAAACAAACAGTTTATATGAAGTTCTAAAATCCTTGGTCCTACTTAAATAGAAAGGTAACATTCCTTCAGCATCCCAGCAATGTAACTTTACCTCACTTTTATGTGAATGTGGTCTGGGGAAAACACTGGTAAATGTTTTGACTGACATGGAAATCCAAAATTACTTTTGGTATCAATTTTGGGTGAGAACTAAGAACTACTTTATCTTTATGAAAGATTGTAAATGGACAGTCAGCCATTAAGTTCACTAACCCTTCGGGCTGAAGTTGTTGCTATAATAAACGTAATTTTAGTTGCAATATTAAAAATAGAGAAGATAAAGGTTTAAAGGATGGAGCCATAAGCTGAGTTAGCACTAAGTTTAAATTCCATGAGAGAATAAGCTCTCACCCAGGGATAGAGATTTAATAAATATTTCAGAAACTTCTTAATATCATGAGAAAATATAGATTTAGTTTCAGAGTAACAGCCGTGTTAGTCTGTATCCGCAAAAAGAAGAACAGGAGTACTTGTGGCACCTTAGAGACTAACATTTATTAGAGCATAAGCTTTCGTGGACTACAGCCCACTTCTTCGGATGCATATTATTAAGCAATGTTTATTCTTTAAAAACATCAAATACTTTAATATGGACTAAAAAGGAGTTGACCTAAGATCAATATCCTTCTCAGATACTTAAGAGTGGAAACCTTTTCCATTTTAAATTGTTATATTTTCCAGTTGACTGTATTCTAGTGTGAAGTAAAATGTTTTGTAAGTCTACAGAGAAAGGTTTCTCTAACTCTGACAGCGTCCTATTGCCCACACAGTCAGATGCAACAAAAAAGTTGATCTGGATAGTACACTTTCACTTGCTGCTGCAAGAGAACATCTGGTGACACAGAAAAACGTTTAATTCCTTTTGGAAAGAAGGGGCAAGTCCATGTATCACTGCTGTCTCAGCCATGCTGAGGAGATAAGTATCATCTTGCTGAGTCCTGTCTGATCTTCTTCACAACCTTCAACATTAGAGAATAGTGGGAAAGCATACATCAGATCTGTATCCCAATTAACAAAGAATGCCTCTGTTAAAAAGTGAGTGTTCATTCCTGCTCCTGAACAAAAATGGGGGGGGGGGCAAATACTGAATCTTATGGCAAATAGATCTATATTAAGAGTACCCCAAAGAGCAAAAATGTGCAGGATCAAACACTCCTTCAAGGACCATTAGTGCAGCTGGAAAGAGTCTTTGCTTAACTGGTCCACTAACTCAGTGAGACACCCTGCCACATGCAGAGCTACTGAAAAAATATCATGAAGTATACACCAAGCTTCCCTGCCTCCTTGCAAAGCTGTGAGGACCTGTTTGTTTACATAATACATTGCTATCATATTGTCTGCCTGCTTCAAGCAGAGATCCTTGCACCTAACAGAGGAATGATCTGAATGCTAAAGGAATTTCTCTTAACTCCAGAACATTGATATGAAAATGACACTCTCGTTTATTCCACAGACCTCTTGGAAATAAAGTTGGTGAGGTGTGCACCCCAGCCTGTTTTCGAGATACCTGCTGTAGTTATTGCAGAAGGAGAGGAATGGTTGAACATCACTCCCTCTCAGTACATGCTCCTGGTCCATAAAAGTTTTCTGGATTATGTTTAGAATAAGTATTAGATTCAGGTTGCATTCTGCAGGTCTGAAGTTTCTTGCCAACCAGTGATGAGGGGCTCATCCTTTGTCTTGCATAAAATGTGACATGTTATTGATGCAGTAAGACCCAGTAAGGAGAGGAAGAACCTTGCTTTCTGGGATGGACTCTGAAGTAGAGCCTGAATGATAGATTTCAGTTTCAGGAATTTGTCCTCTGAGAGGTAAGCCCTCGCCATTCTGGCGTCAAGTAGCGCTCTTATGAAAGGGATATTTTATGATGGGACCAACAGGCTTATAAAATGGCTTGGTAAAGTACTATACTTGGCTAGTGTGCATGGGTAACTCTTATCTCTACTTGATGGAGTTGTTTGGCAGTGTCCAAGCACCACACTTTTGATAGTCAAAGACTGTTCTCAAGCTCAAGTGAGAAGAATCTGTGCTTTTGGAGTGGGCAAGCCACAGTTATCTCTAAAGTCAAAATGAAGCTTCACTGAGCTATTGTGTACAGTAAACTGACAATTAAGTTCTAGATGACAAATATTTTACTGTATTCAATGACAAAAAACTACATTAACAGAGTTAGTTTCTTGGTGGTATCTTATCCCCTCGCAGAATGGTGAGTTCAGCAACCAGGTAATGAATTCTGCCCTCCCATCGGGTTAAGTCTGGGTTGGACAGAGATCTCCCTTAAATAGGTGAAGAAGATCCAAGAACCACTGTTGCCTTCCTACTGTGAGGGCAACCAAAACTATTCTGGCTCCTCTTGTTTTATTCTTTATCACCCCCTGAATGAGAGGGAAGCGTGGAAAAGGAAGAGAAGACTTTCTACAGTCTAGGACAGGGGTGGGCAAACTAAGGCCCGCAGGCTGTTTAAAGCCAGCCTGTGAGCTCTAGCCGGGGTGCCGGGTCAAGGGCTGCACCACACTGCTCTCTGAAGCCGCGGCATGGCTCCGCTCCAAGGGTCGGGAGCTGCTCCACGCGTAGGAGCCAGAGAAGGGACATGGCACTGCTTACAGGAGCTGCTTGAAGTAAGCGCCACTCGGAGCCTGCACCCATTAACCTCTCCCCATGCCCCAACCCCCTCCTCCAACCCTGATCCCCCTCCCGCTCTCCAAACCCCTCGATGCCAACATGGAGCATCCTCCTACACCCCAAACTTCATCCCTAGCCCCACCCCAGAACCCTCACCCCCAACCAGAGCTCTCACCCCCTCTTACACCCCAACCCCAATTTTGTGAGCATTTGTGGCCCACCATACAATTTCTATTCCCCGATGTGGCCCTCAGGCCAAAAAGTTTGACCACCCCTGGTCTAGGAAAAGGCATTTTATATGGAGAGACTGTTTTGTCCTGTTCTTGAGCAGAACTTGTGCAATTATGTCTGGTCAGAAATAAATCTGTGTTGTGGTATCCTCTCAACCCTCCAGGTTGAAGATCTCATCTATCACCTATTTCTTTAATAGGTTCAGTTTCATTATCATGGTCCTCAGTTGATCTGCCAGGCTGCTGTCCTTACATGCTAGATATAGAGGAACAAGGATAAATGTTGTATTGGATAACACCCAATCCCACAGCACAACTGCAGCTTTGCAAGTGGGAAGCGCAAACCTCTCCCTTCTTCCTGATGTAATCCATCACGGTCATATTGTTCAACAGCTTGTACTACACCTTGTTCTTGCCCTGTGATATTTATATAGGTTTTTTTCCCCCTTGAGAATTAGAGTGACTTAATTTGTTGAAATGCACTCCCCCTCCACATCGGAGGTGCCCAAAGTGATTGCTTCTGGTGGAGGGTTGAAAGGTACCCCTCAGAATGCTGAGACAGCCATGTCAAGCATAGAAGTATCTTTCTTCAGATGGTCAGCTATGCAAACGTGCGGTCTGTATTTGGTTTGTAATTAAATGCCAGACAATGCTGCCGACTCTTCATCCTGAGCAGAGTATAATGTGAATGAAGCCATGAGGCCTGAGAGACCTAGAATGAATTTCTAAGTGGGATTTTGACGAAGCACTGCTATGGCAGAGCCAAGCTTCAGAAATCTTCCTGGAAGAAAGAACTGCTCCTTTAAAAGGGAATCCTTTGTATATGTAGCAATAGAGATTTCTTGATTATCTTAAGTACTAACTTCAAAAAGGCACATGTGTCAACTATGTCCTTGGAAAGGGCTTCTGACAAGATTTAAATAAGGATTAATATACATACCCTGGTGTCTTAATGAGTGGCAACTGCCAATTGGTACTTTCTAAATACCCAGAAGGCAGCAAATAAACCAAGAGATAGGAATTTGTACCGAAGTGATCTTGCCCAACCAGAAAAAAGATATGTGGTGCCTGGTCTGAAAGATATGGAAGTACACTTCTTTCAGATACAGGTTTCTGAATAGTGATGGAAGGAGGGGTGGTGGAAGGGAATCAAACTGAGTGGCATAGCTACCTTTTATTGTCTCCAGAATTCATTTGTCTGACATTATGGAATGTAATTTGACCCTGCTAACAGGAGGGAAACATGGAAACTAAGTAAATGGGTCCCTTCACTTTGGCTCTAAATTCAGAGGCAGACACTAACAGTTCGAACTAACTGTACCTCATTCTTGGACCCTGATCCGGGGGCAGAAATTGGAACTTTTTGTACAGCACTCTTCATCTTCTATCCCTGAAGTACTAGAAGCTAACAATGGACTTTTTCCTTAGGTACAGACCCCTTAGATGCATCAGATATGGGAAGTTTTGTGGCCAGAGCTCCCTGCAACAATAAGACTTGCATCCTGTTCTGGCTCCTTGCAAGCGCTTGGGGTAAGAACGCTGCAGATACAGCACCTTGTAATGGGCACCGAATGTTAGGAAGACTACCAGACAAGAGGCTCATTTAGTGAAGTCAGGTATTTTAGCTTTTGAATCTGCCATGAATCCAGTAGTTGGAACCAAAATCTGAACTAACTATACAAAGCTAAAAATAAGATTTAGAAAAAACCAAATAGGAACCAACACACACTAAAACTAACATTAAGAACAATACTAGCTAAGGCACAGATTTCTATAGAGACATGGGTCTGATAGATTATGGAGAGGTTCACCTCTGTCTGCTGCTGCAGTTGAATGGAATTAACAGGCAGATGATGCCTTTTACACACTCTCCCCCTCAGAACATTCCAAGAATGCAACAGGGAGGGGTAAGAAGGGCACCTGAGTCCTCTAATAGGCTATACTATGAGAAGGTTCCACCATCTGAGCTGTATCAGACGGCACATCCCATGAGTGGGAATATACAGAGGACCCTTGAAGGAAGCACATATAAAGAAAGCCATAGGTTTGTGCAGTACCTCATTAAAAAGAGAAGAATTGATAAGTGCTGCTGAGCCAAGAGAAGAAGCACAAGCACATTCATTATATAAAGCTAAATAGTTGGATGTTTTTCCCACTGTAAAGAATGGTGGGTATTATATGATTTTATTCTAACTACCACCACCAACTCCTTAAGATCTTTTGGCAAGTCACTTAATTTACAGTGATTCAGTTTCCCCACCTGTAAGTTAGCCACTATTTTTTTGGAACATGGGGTAGCAGCATTGCTCAGGTTTGGCCCAGCTGCCTGCTGGGGACACAGGAGCTGCCACTGCCCACACCCGAGGTGAGTGGGGGTCAGGCTAGCTCTCAACCCCCAGGCCCAACCCGGCAGGACAGGAATTGCCATTGCTGGGTAAGTGTGGGGCAAGTTCACTCACAAGCCCCAATACTCCATCCTTTCCTCCTGGGCTGGTATTAGGGTTGTAGTGCCTGGATGAAGGGTGCTGCTACAGACAGACAGTCTGTGCCTCCTCGGTGAGGAAAAGAGGCCAATGCTGGTCTGCTATCATTTTCAAGAGGTAAAGCTGAATTTCATTTGTTGGATTGTGGGTTTTTTTAAATCAACAATTATGGAACAGTCACATTAAACCCATGACTTTTCTAAATTTACTGTGACTGCACCATGATTTTTGATGAAAATGCTGTGACAAATCTGAAGCCCTAATAATTAAACACTAAAAATCAGTCTACATGCCACCATTAATCACTACAACATTAACACTAGACATTGGCTGATAATGTGAAGGTAAGTCTACACACACACACACACACACACCCCTTTCATTTGCGTAAAGACAAACAGATGTATATAGGACCACCTACACAATGGCAGGCAGGCAGAATATTAATTTTATTATATTATAGAGCCAGAGTCCTAGAAGTTCTCATGAGATACGCAAAATACTTTAAGTATATAATTGCTAAAAAAAATTCTGTATCATGAGGACAGACTTTGCTTATTTGCAATCCTTTAGAAGATCAATGAACACTGGCTGTTTTTCACTCTTGTTGCAGGGATATTTTAAGCTGAATTCAATAAGCCTCTTCAGTTAACTCTGTACTAACAGCCAATTTGTAGCCTAGCAGCAGACTAAATTATGCTTCTGTACACACCCATCTCAAACCACAGCATTTCTGTTTACAGACATTATCAGCAAGGCACAGTGCCACTGACAGGCTGATTTTTCTACACTATCCAAGTGGTCCCCATCTTCCAAGGACAATGGAGTAGCATGAGTCCTCGCAGTCATACAGCTGTTAAAGCACAGAAAGGAGCTGCAGTTCTATTTCTTCCTGGACATTACAGAATCTTTAGCTTATGATGAAGAAACTCATCCAATATGAACCAATTTAGTTGACATTGAGCATATAGCTTAATCCCACGTATCTGATGAGCAGGAAGTTTGCATATATGTTTGTTCTTAGAGCATATTGCCTGTGTTTCCCACTCACACCCCCTTTCCCATGTATACCACACATTTCAGATACGTTTATACTTTGTTTTTAAAAAGTCTGTACTCCTATAATGATTATAGGCTCTTAGGGACAGATTTTTAAAGGTATTTAGGCACCTAGTGGGATTTTCAAAAGCACCTAGGTGCCTAAATCTCATCATTTCAATCCCATTTATAAGGGGCCTAAATATCTTATAAAATCTGGCCCTTAATTCATACATTCCAAAACAATTATGCAGCACGTAAGAGTCAAGTCTCATTTATCCAGAGTCATTCGCAGAGTTTCAAGGTACCCAACTTACCTTTTGCAGGTCCAAGGATAAAGCTGGCTCCTCATCAGAGTGGTCATCATCATAGTTTGACTGTCCTGCACTGTCGGGCATGTGTCCTTTCCTGAGCCGTAGGACTGGCTCTGGAATAACAGTGTTATCGAGATCCGTTGGTTCGTTCATGAGACACTGGGGGCCTTCTCAGAGAGATTCTGCTCCCTCTTGTGGGATGGGTTTTGAAGACAATGCGTTGTCCCTGAAAAGCAAACAGTTTACATAGCTGAAGTCTGAAAGATTCTAGGAAGTTGGTTAGGTATATGAGACACAGTTACCTGCAGGGAGATTTATCGAATCGGTGCCCATGCTCTTACAGGACTATCTGCAGCACCTCTTATTAGATGAGACTTCCATTTGTACTCATATGACCAGTAATTCTTAACCATTTCCCTTGCTCTGGTGTCCTTTAAAGGTGACAGAAAGAATGTTCCCTTCCAGAGCACTAGCTAATATGTTCCCCAATATGACAGTCAATTCACAACATAAAGCTAGAAGTGTTTAATAAATATTTGCTTTTTGAAACAAATACCCAACATGGATACTATGGAAGTTCTTTCTAGCTAACTCTGTACTTTTAGACAGACAACTAAATCACCATAAAAGATACTATAAATCTTTGTATTCCTTGGCACATGGCAGGCTGCATTACAAGACAGAGTTCCAGTCTTGTTTATATTAGACTTCTTGGGAAATCTCCCTTTCTTACATCAGTAGTAGTAGTAGTAGTAGTAGTAATTATCTCTCCACTAGGGTTTAGGCAGCCATTGGTGTTTTTACCACCACGCCCTATAGATCTGTTAGACAAAAACAATGGTAGGAGTGCCTGCTGTCATGTCATAGCCAGAGACGTTGCTCCTTTCTGGTCCCCAAGAGTCATTTTCTATCCCCTCAAGATTGTTAAGAACCATTCCTGAAGTGAATTTACACTCATGTGCTGCTGCAAATAAATTTTGGGAAACTCACATTCAAGATATTAAGTAGCAGGAAATTCCTTGATTCAAATGAACTGACTCCTAGCCTTCCCTCATTCTGGGAGCATTATCTGTTAGTAGTTGCTCATCTTCTACAACACCAACTTTGTGCTAGACACTTCAAGATCTAATGCAACAGGAAGGAGCATAATCAGTGATTGGTCAGTTAGGAATGCTAGAAGACATTCCCATTTAAATAATTCTGAGATCCATGAGTTGAGAGAGAGAGAGAGAGAGAGAGAGATCTTTTTACGCAAAACAATCTATTGAAGGTATAGATCTACTACTAACCACTACAGTAGCATCTAAACACTTAACACACACAGTTAGATATCACAAGCAGATATAGGGCCGGTCCACACTACCTCGGTAAATCGATCTAATTTACACAACTTCAGTTACGTGAGTAACGTAACTGAAGTCAACGTAGTTAGATCCACTTCACTACGTCAATTGCAGTGCCAATCTACCAGTAAGTGTAGACATGACCATAGTAAGAATCAATTGAAGAAATAGAAGTTGTCCAATAAAAGACACCCACCTTGTGTCGCTAATATCCTGGGACCAACACTGCTACAATACTGCATTCTGCATTAGCAGAACACTCTTAAGCTACACACAAAAACAACTATATTAAAAGAACCTTAAGGTTGCAAAGACACAGGTGTGCTAGGAAATGACAGAATCAAAAGATTGCCTGAACAAGCTAGGAAAATGGGGTCTAGATTAAATTACCATAAGGTGAGTGCACAACTGGTTGAAAAAACTGTATTCAAAAAGAGTATTTATCAATGGTGGTTTGCTGTCAAACTACAAGGACACATCAAGTGAGGTCTTTCACAGGTCTGTCATGGGTCCGGTACTACTCAAAGTTTGCATTAAGACAGGGGTGGGCAAACTTTTTGGCCCGACGGCCACATCTGGGAATAGAAATTGTATGGCGGGCCATGAATGCTCACAAAATTGGGGTTAGGGTGTGGGAGGGGGTGAGGGCTCTGGTTAGGGGTGCAGACTCCAAAGTGGGGCTCGGATGAGGAGTTTGGGGTATAGAGGGTGCTCTAGGCTGGGAATGAGGGGTTCAGAGGGCAGGAGGGGGATCAGGGCTGGGGCAGGGGGTTGGGGCATGGGGAGAGGCTCAGGGGTGCAGGCTCCAGGCGGCGCTTACCTCAAGCAGCTCCCAGAAGCAGTGGCATGTCCCTGCTCCTGCGCAGAGGCATGGCCAGACAGCGCCGTACGCTGCCCCGTCTGCAGGCACCACCCCTGCAACTCCCATTGGAGCGTGCAGGAGCCAGAGGGGGCCCATGCCACGGCTTCCAGGAGTTGCGTGGAGCGGCCCCCGACCCTGCTCCCCAGCAGGAGCTCAAGGGCCAGCTTAAAAACAGCTGGTGGGCCAGATTCGGACCACGGGCCTTAGTTTGCCCTCCCCTGCATTAAGGGCTTGAAGGATGTAATAGAGAGTACACTTATAAAATTTGCAGTTGACACCAAACTGAAAAGGGTTGCAAGCACTTTGGAGGACTGGATTAGAATTCAAAATTACCTTGACAAATTGGAAAACTGATCTGAAATCAGCAAGATGCAAGTCAGTTAAAAACAAGGCAAAGAACTACACTTAGGAAGGGAAAAAACAAAATGCACTACTACAAAATGGGGAATTATTGGCAAGGCAATACACAGCTGAAATGGAGCTGGGCTTATGGACGATTACAAACTGAATGAGTCAACAGAGTGATGCTGCCACAAAAAAGTCAAGTTTCACTCTGGGATGTCACGTGTAAGAAATTGGAGGTAACTGTTCTGTTCTACTCAGCACTAGTGAGGCCTCAGCTGGAGTACTGTGTCCAGTTTTGGGCACCATGCTTTACAAAGAATTTGAACAAACTGGAGAGTCCAAAGGACAGAAACAAAAATTGAGAGGTTTAGAAAATATGATGCCTGAGGAAAGGTTGAAAGAACTGGGGATGTTTAGTGTAAAGAAGTGAAGACTGAAGGAACATAAGTCTTCAGGTATGTACAAAGCTGGAAATTATTAATCACTGTTCTCTTCATATGTTCACCAAGGGTAGGATAAGTAGTAAACAGCTTTAGTTTGCAGCAAGGTAAATTTAGGTTAGATATTTGGGGGGGGAAATGTTTCTAAATACAAGGATAGCAGCACTGGAACAGGTTTTGTAGGGAGACTATAGAATCCCCATATTTGGAGATTTAAGAGCAAGTTAGACAAATGCCTGTCAGGGATGGTCTACATATACTTAATCCTGCCTGAGGACAGGGGGATGGACTAGATGACCCTCTTGAGGTCCTTTTCAGCTCTACATTTCTATGATTCTATGTCCACAATAAAGTTTCAAAAGATTAGGTATAAGAGGTTCCCATACTCATCTGTGTAGAGTTGGTTATATGGTGCACTACCCTTTTATACGTAAGAAACAGAACAGAGAAAGAAAGAGCAAAAATAGACTGATTAGATTAAAAATCAGACTAAAATCTATTGTAATAGAGACAGCTAAAAATTCACTTTCCTAATAGGACTTTTCCATATGAGCAATTACTAGTTGCCACATGAATATTTGATCACAAATGGGAAAGAAAGTGGGCTACAGTCATGAATAGGAAGGACAAATGAGTTTTATTAAGCTGTGGCCCACACTATGAATAGTTGAGAACCCCTAGAGCAGGGGTGGGGAACCTTTTTTCTACCAGGGCCATTGACCCACAGGAGGAAAAAAAAATAAAAATAAAAAAATAATAATAATAATAATGTCGCGGGCCACACAAAAATAAAAAGCAAGGGTCTGATCCAAAGGCTATGCCATTGACCACCCTGGTCTTTGGATCAGATGCAGTGATGCGGTTCTTGCCATAAATCATCCCTACCATCCCCTAGTGCCGTCATATGGCTCTTCTCTGAATTCCCCCAGGTTGTCAGTATATTTCTGGGGGGCCCAGAGCCAAGTGTAGGATCCTCAGGAGGGTGGAGGGACCCTCCTCCCCAGAACAGGACCAAGAGGGGCTGTTCTCTCCCTGCTCTGGGGTGGGTGGGCAGGCAATGGCAGGGGGAAGGGGGGACAGAAGGAATTGAGGCCACCTCCCCATGATCCCCTCCAGCCAGCCTTGCGGGGGGTGATGGACCCAGTAGCCCCAGCCAATTGGGGGTCCCTGGGCACACACCCAGCTCCAAGCAGCAACTGCTCCTGTCCCACCGCCCCACACCAGGCCTGGCTCCCCAAGGGGGAAGACCTACCTTTTTTGAATATTCCTCTGCTGCCACTGGGCCGTCTGCTCACTTGCCCTACTCCCAGTGGGGCGTGCCTAGGAGCCCCAGCCATTTGGGGAGCCCCCTCCATGCCCCCTCATCTGCTCCAACCCCCTGCACGGCGCTCCAGCTGGGGAACGGGTCTTGCCCCGACCCTGCTCCCCAACTGGAGCAAGGCGAGCCCCAACTCTGCTCCCCAGCTGGAGCGCCGGGCAGAGAGAGCAGGGTGAGCACCTGACCCCGCTCTGCGGGCTGGATGAAATTAAGCAACAGGCCGGATCTGGCCTGTAGGACATAGGTTCACCAACCCCTGCCCTACAGAAATATATTTAAGTAACTGAAAAGTAAACATGATAAGTAGCATCTGTTTAGTGGGTCATAGTTAAAAACACTGCCCTTCCACCCCTTTTATAACATTAAAATGCACATGCTCACTGCCAAGTCTGACACACTCAGAAAGTGGGGAGATAGTAAGTTTCTCATTAAAACACATAGAAACATCTTCCAAAAACAAGTGTCTTAACGTTAGCAACAGGAGAGAACATGGCTGTGAACAGACTGTAGAACTCAAGTTTAGAGCCTCCGCAATTTTTTGCTGCATTCCTCACTGAGATTCCATTTAAAGAAAAAGGTTTGTAGTTGCCATGATACAACCACTGAGAGATAAACCCTTCTTAGTGACTTATTCAGATACCATGGTGATAGCCACAGTATAAGAACCTAGACAGATAAACTAATGAGCTCCTGCTACAGTTAACCCAGCTTCAGAAAACGGTCTACAGTCAAAGAGCAACAAAGATGTGACCTCCAAAGATTAATTGGACCTTTTAAAACCCTGTCTAGACTAATATTTAGCCAAGTTTATTACACAGTTAAATGACATGCCAGGCTCTACTTATGGCCTATAAAGACACAACATGTTTAATACTCCAGTAGAACTATGGTAAGCTAACAACATGTCACCTTTGGCAGTAGTTTTACCTGATACACGGTTGCCTTCCTGTAACCAGGACACAATCATGTAGCATATTTCGTACCCATTAAGCAGTTTAACCAGACTTGTAAATTTGTGGATATAAGTATTCTGCCTAGTGTGGATGCATGTATTCAGACAAAGGTGTTTATAATCAATATAGTTTATTCCCATATACTGGCACTAATAAGCAGGCACTGGTCTCGGGCCCCCTCTCTGAGCAGATACCAGTCTATTGCAACTGGATCCAACTGCTGAATCCTACTTACTGCTAAGCCCCACTAGTGACTAATCACAGTTCCTAGCTCTGGGGGTCTCGGGCACACTCCCAGATGCAGACACTGGCATCCTTCTTTGGCTGTGGGGTCCCACAATCTGGCCACGTCAAGCCGGGAACCAGTGCCTGAGCCCCAGTTGCTTAGACACATTCGCCCCCAGAGTCCACCTGGCAGTGGGAGCTCTAGATTTCTAGTTAACCAATTGAGGAACAACGAAGGAGTGGCAGTAAACAAGTAACACAGGCTTAAGCTTGCTCTACACTTAAAACTTAGGCTGACATAGCTATGGTGTGTAAGTCTGTGCTGTGTCCCCGCCCTGGGAGAGGGGGCACTGCCTGTGCTGTGTGTCCCCGTCCCCCCCGGGGGGGGGGGGGGGAGAAGAGAGCATAGAGCTGTGGCCCCTGGAACTAAGTGATAGGTCAATCACCTGCACTGCCCTGCTCCTCTGCCATCTGTGGCTATTGTGCTGCCTCTACCCCACCATGGAGCCAATCACTGGCCTTGCTTCTCAAGTGCCTCCTGCTGTGCTGTGCAGGTGAGAGCCTGGCCCAGGGCAGATCTGGGTGGGGGTGGATGTTGGGTTGTCACCCTGCCCATTGTGTGCTCAGGTAGGCAGAGCATACCCCTAGCCCCATCCCATGTCCTGTGGAGACACCCAGAACCAGCCTCGTGTGTCGAGGGGTGGGGGGAGAGTCAGCTCAGGACAAGCCTTTGGAGCTGCTCAGGCAGGAGAGGAGGCAGCTGCTGTTCTGGACACCTCCCTGCTGTCAGGATGTCACCCCACAGCTTCCCCCCACCACCTTGGTGGAAGTTTGCAGCAGGAGGGAAGATGCTGCCCCTTCCCCCTGCCGGTGGCTCTGGCCTCTTTGTGGGCTCACTGGGTCTGATCTGTGCTGCAAGTAAGTGGCTCATGCGGGGACCCAGGCACTCATGTGTTGCCTTGAGTGCCCTCCCCCCAACCCTGTATGTGTCTGTCTTCCAGACCCCAGCAAACCCCTCACTCCTGCCACCCAGCCCAGAGCAGAGGCTGGCTTCTTGCCCTCCGTGTTTGTATCCTTGCCCAGGGTACTGTCCCCTCCATGCACCTTGGCAGTGCATTCCCAGCCTATAGATAGATAATTTATTGGACTACTAGGCCAAAACTAGCCCAGACTGGGCTACTTTTTAAGTGACTTTGGGCTATTAATGCAGTAGAAATCTGGCAGCCACTTTTGCTTATTTCAGCCTTACCACCGCTTTGCTGATATAGGAATACCAATATACTATATCAAGTAATTTACTGGCCCCATTCTTGCAAAGTCACACCTGGTATGTTACCCATGGCCTGGTTATAATTTTTGGTACTGGTAGAACTATTTCAGTTTGAGTTGAGGGAAAGGATAGTTATACTTTCAATTGAGATAGTTACACTGGTACAACCCTCTTAGTGTGGATACACAGTTATATCACTAAAAAGGTACCTTATGCCTAAACAGCTTATGTGACAAGTCTGGGTCAAACTGTGAACTCCATATTTTGAGACTGTTTTCTGATTGTAACTTTTGTTCTGCGTTGTAATCTCCATGTTGGGTTAAAATATCCAGGTGGTGTTGAAAACCAGTTTAATCTTGACAGGGTCAGTCTGTTCTAGATATTGTATGCTAATGCTAAATTCTGCTGGTATAAACTGCACCCACACAGTAGCCTTTTGCTGGTACAGGTATGTTGGTCACAAATCACATCCTTGATCAACACAGCTATGCCAAAAAGAGTCCTAGTGTAGACCTGGGCCTGCTTGCTAAATGGCTGTGTTATGCGGGAAAAGAGATGCTGGGTACTGCTAAAAGATGTTTGATCTTCCCAAAATGTTCCTACCCAGCATCTCTTTTCCTGCATAACACAGCCAATTAGCAAGCAGGCCAGGTCTACCCTAGGACTCTTTCTGGCATAGCTGTGTTGATCAGGGATGTGATTTGTGACCAACATACCTGTACCAGCAAAAGGCTACTGTGTGGGTGCAGCTTATACCAGCAGAATTTAGCACGAGCATACAAATCCACACTAAATCCAAGAGCGTGGAAGTTGAGCAATTAAGGAAGTGATTTTCATTCTGCTTAAATTTGTTTTGTTAACATTTAACGTCAATTACTAACTTTTGTAGCTAAAGTTTGAGCTCTTGCACTTTACATAAAGGGGCAAGATTGTTGAATCTTTACATCTAACCCTCCCAACTAGATGTCCTCCAGCAAAACCAGACTCTATATTCTTAATACTTAAAAGTAAAACCAAACAGGAAAAAAGCTTTTAAAAAATCTTCAGTTTTCTTTATACATTATAAAGGAAAAAAGGTACAAGACCAATTGTTAAATTCTTTGGAGGTCACTTTTAACAATCTGGAACAAATAAAAACATGTCTATCTCCCACCCACTCCTCAGCCCCCACATAAAGAGGCACATCTACAAAATAAAGAGCTCTGCCTCCAGTAAATGGTCAGTGTGTCCAAACAGCTGCTTTTGTAACCTGCAAATTGTCAGTGGACACTGCAGGCTGAGCAATTCACACCAGGCTGCCCAGGCAGACAATCAAGCACATTCAGAAGCATTCAGACCCAAAGAAAGGGAAAAACCATGGACCTGTGTACACTAAAACTGCATCTAGCTGAGGGAGCCCAACTACATTGTTACCCCACTCCCACCCCCTGACAGGTGGGCAAATTATATGGCAAACTAGATCTTCAGAGTTTTGTTGGCATCTCATGTCCAAAGTTAGTCAGTTTCAGAAAGCCTAAATTAATGTCCTGTTTACAGTACAAATTGTAACAGTTTTACTTTGCTGTACACTGGACCCAAGAGACTAAAGTTTTGTCACAGAAGTTAGAAATGGGAAATAGACATTCCAATTTCCAGCCCCCACTGTCTCACCAATGTGCCTCAACCCAGGCCTACGGGGACTTACTCTAGAGCAAGAGGAAAGTTCAGACCCCACCTTTGACTCCCTTTTGATAGTTGAGATAACTAGTTGTGATGCTCTCCTCTGGAAACTGAGAACTGTAAGCCACTGTTACTCCTCTGCCTGAACAAGAGAGTGAGCTTTGCTAGAGATTACTGACTGTCAGCTCCCTGCCACACCAGTCTGTCCAGTTCACCAGAAAATGCCAAGATTCCACCAGTATTAAACTTGGCCTGCTGGCAACCAGTGAACCCCAGTTCCCAAGTTCCCCAGAGACATCTCACTGGATACTCTCAGAAATTATTAAATTTGATGGCTCCAAAGAGACCGAGCACACACCAGCCTTTTAGATTAGCAGAAGACTCGCCCTTTACTTCAACACAACAGCACTAACAGTTTACAGTAAAATTAAGAATAAGTTTACTAAAAAAGAACAGAGATTGAAGGGACACCAGGCAGAATAAGAGAAAGAAAAGGTTACAAAAAACAAATATGACACTTTCTTGTGCCTAAAAGTGAATTCTAATAAGCTAGATCTTTGACTAAAAACAATTTTTCACTAATTGCAAGCTATCAACAGCTCCTGTCCTTCAAGCCAAAAGGATCCCCGATTCAAAGGGTGCTGTTAGTTATCCATCACTTAGATAAATAGAGAGGTGAGAAACAACAGGCCTCAACCCTATTGTCCCTCTGCAAATTTGTGTACAGAGTCAATCCCTTTCCTGTCTCTAAAAGCACTGTTTCAAAAAGTTCAACGAATAGAAGATTGTTGGGGCGG
The DNA here is from genome assembly GCF_027887155.1 of Malaclemys terrapin pileata. Lineage (NCBI taxonomy): Eukaryota > Metazoa > Chordata > Testudines > Emydidae > Malaclemys > Malaclemys terrapin. The sequence goes on along the minus strand of NC_071505.1, from coordinate 110,525,822 downwards.
AATACATCTGAACAAAGGAGAAGAAGTCTGGAGATAAATGTGAGAAGGGAGGGATATATGCTTGTTTTGTTAAAATATTATATGTTTACTGTTGAAGAAAAAAATCCAGAATACTTAACGTTGTTGTTTTAGTTAAATAAAACAATTTAAATGTCTGTCTGGTGATGTTCTCCTCCTAATACATCATGGCATGAAAATCCTCCAAATATTAATGATTAACCTGTTGAATTGGAGATAGTTCACCTCCCAATGACTTCATAAATATCTGCTTCAATTACCTTTAGTAAATGAAATAACCAAACAATCATTCATTTTCTGATATAGCTGTAAAACTAATCTGAAAAGTTTTCAAAAACCACTTAAAAAATGTATAGCGTGTACATTCTAAAATGAAACCTACATCTCTTAGTTGTGAAGAATATGTATTAAGTTTATAACAACCAACAAGAATGCACTTTTATGTAGAAAATCATGATTAAATCACTAGTCAGGAAGACTCGATCTAAATGATGATTTAAATCAAATCCACCCTGAAATGAACCTCAGAAGAGCTCTCAGAAGAGGGGCATCCCTGAACCAAAACAGCCTGTAAATGTACAGGAACAGAATGGCCCAAGTTGTTATCCATTACAGAGGAGAAACTCTGCCAGCGGGGTTCTCTCATGAAAGGTGGATCCCAGCTTTCTGAACTGAACATGTGGGTGAGAAATATGTTATTAGACAGGAAGGTAACTTGTTAATAAGTACAGGCTAAAGATAATATTTTATTTTATTTTTCTTTTACCTGTAGCCTTATGTTTCTAAACCCTTGTATTTGCTTTTATTTGAATCTCTATTTCTATCTTTAGCTCTGTTAAATAAACTTCAAACTGGTTTTACTACAGACCTGTCTAAATGCTTTATGCTAAGGAGAGTGTTGAACTGAGGTGGAACCAGGGTGCACTGCTTCCATGCAGGCAGAGGATTTGTGTACATTATATGTGTCCATAAGATAAAGGACTGGTGACTCTGTGTAGGGTATTCACCCATGAAAGCTTATGCTCCAATACGTCTGTTAGTCTATAAGGTGCCACAGGACTCTTTGTTGCTTTTTAAAGTGGGGTGTATAAATAGTTAGCCTACAGAGGGAAAGAGAAGGGCTCATGAAACCCGGAGCAAAGAACCAGGGTTGCCAGCAGATGGTGGCTGGGGAGTATATACAGGTCTCCCACCTCCCCCCAACCCAAACTACTGTAAGTAGGTGGAAGCGATTCACTCTGGACACCTGAGGTAACTAAAATTGTCACAGTGCAAACCTGCTCCCTGATTCATTAAAGCTTATCAGTCATTTCCTCACTGGAAGACAGTGTGTCTGGATACCATCAGATTAGGCCTGAATAAAGACTGGGAGTGGTTGGGTCATTACAAAACCTAAACTTAATTTCCCCAATACTAATTTCTCCCTACTGTTACTCACACCTTCTTGTCAATTGTCTGCAATGGGCCACTCTCTTACACTTCAAAAGTTATTTATCCTCCTTTGGTATCCTGCTGTTAATTGATTTCTTGTTAGGATGACCTCATACTTGGTAAAGCAACCCCCATCCTTTCATGTATTTATACCCGCTCCTGTATTTTTCACTTCATGCATCTGATGAAGTGGGTTCTAGCCCACGAAAGCTTATACCCAAATAAATGTGTTAGTCTCTAAGGTGCCACAAGGACTCCTCATTGTTTTCACACAGCTACATTCACTCTGGTCTACAACTCTGCCACTGGACAGAAAGATCCTAAAGGCTCTGCCACTTCAGTCAGAACCAAGGTGACAGCAATGTTGTGGAAACAGATTTGCTCTACACAGAATTGTACACTCTACAGTGAGTAGACACGCAAACCATCTTAAATACCTTATACCAAGTTTGTTGAATTACCAAATGAAGGCACTCAAACCAATTTAAGAGCGTCCCCACACGGGGGTTGCAACAAAGTAAATCAATTTAGAAGATTTAGTCAAATGGGTGCAGTTTCTGTATAGTTTCAGTTAAAGTGGCTATTCTTCCACTTGCACACTAGCGTTCTTCAGAGAAGAATATAATCCATCTCAGGAAGATCTGATTTCCCAACCTAACTTGAGTTGGGAAATTGACAGTTTAGAGGCAATGCCAGTTGACCTTTTTTAAACCTCCTCTCTGCTCTGCCACAGTCTTCATAAGCAATACTGGTTGCAGGGACAGCAATGCATTTTACCAGAACAAACCTAATTATGAGAGCTAGGACCACTGTGGTACTGTTAAGTGGTTCCCAAGCAAAACATTAAATTTATCCTTTATAACTTGAAGCTTCCACTGTCCTGCCACAGAGGGAGCGTGTGTGTACAGATGGGAAAACAAGAACTTACTTGTTCTGTTATATAAGGAGTTATGCTAACAAGCAGCAGGAAAGTAATTAGTTCCAGCACTTCATGCATTTATCAGTCTACCTCCAAACCTTCTGTCAGTCACAATCATGCTGTCTACTTAAAATCTGAACAATGCACAACCTATTAGTTAATTTTTATTTTTTAAGATGTTCTGATGAGGTGTCTGAGCAATTCACAAAAATAAAGAAGTCTTATAAGGGGCAAAATCTAGAATCACCAATTAAGTCATCCAAACAAGTCAACCAACCTACCTTACTCACCGCTCAAAGTGCTCAACAAACTCAAGAAGGAAGAAAACAGCCCCACCCTTGCCTAAACAGATACCACAGATGAATACTGGCTTAGCTTAGGTTCAGGAAAGCGCAGTTTAGTGTTGAGAGAGCTCAGCGAAGAAGGCCCTGCTTGTAGTCCTCTAGATTTTTCCATAGGAATCAAATTCCAGCTCCTACCCATCTCAAACACAGCAATGGAAGATAAAGCAGAATGTGCCTCAATGCAGATATGCACAATATTTAAAGCGTTATTTTAAGTCAGTGCTAGATAAACATGATACACAATCCATCCCTTTTATTCCACCATCTCCCATCCAGTAAGGGCTTTGGGAAAGGGGGTACAACTCCTTGCATCCATCCACTCAACAAAATTTCTGTTCCAGTACAGTTAGAAGTATCTAACTTTATTACTACTGTATGTGAGATCACAGTTCTGGCAGTAGGAAGTCTTTAATAGTATCACACAGTTCTACATCTGATCTATCTACACTAACCGTACGTATTAGAACAAACATCTCTAATCGTACCCAATAGCCATAAGATTCTGAAAAGCATTTCTAGTTCAAGAAAGTGGCAATATACTGCACCAACTCTGGAGCAGTCCACAGCAGGAGGAGCAAAAATAGGAGATTTGAATATTTGTTACCTCTAGAAGAGAGTTCTGGCTGCCACAGCTCCCCGGTCTTCAAAGTTGGTATGTCTTGATTCCCTACTCAAACTTCTAATACAATAACAGTTCAGCAATGGCATCTAAATATAGAAGGAACGCCTGTGGTGTTTTATCTCACACTATCCATTTGTGGTTTTTAATCGCACGATAAAAAAGTTGAGAGATCACACAGGAGAAAGACAGCTTCCTCAAGTATGTGAGGAAACCGAATAAACTGAAATGAAGCAACGCAAAAAAAAAAAAAAAGTCACGTCATCTCTAATCTGTTCAAAGTGCAAGGAGTAGGAGTTTGGGTTTGTCTACTAGACAAAGGCCAAGGGCGTGGAACACGGAATGAACAAAGAAAAGAGAATTGATTGGATAAGGTGCTGAAAAGTCATTTTCCCTACATTTTAAATACTCAGTAGCTAGGCCCCTGTATACAGATTTTTTTGACTGGTATAACTATTTGTCAGGGCGGGTGTTTTTGGTTGTTTTTAAAATCAACATGGTTATACCAGCACAACCCCCAGTATAAACAGTTATATTAGTACAGGGGTAGTCAACAGGTGGACTGTGGGCCAAATCCAGACCACCACTTTTGAGTGGACCGCAAAGGTCAAATGGACTGAAGCCGAGCCAGGGCTCAAACTGCGCCCACTCTCCAGCGCAGGGCCCCTCCCAAGCGCAGCCCCCCTCCCCCAGCAGGGGTTCAGGAGATTGGGCTGGGCTGCAGGGCGCAGTATGTCCCTGGGCAGCTGCTTGTGCAGCCACAGCCCCACCAGCTCCGTTCTCCGTCAGCTGGCAGCAACGTAGAGATGGGGCGAGTGGGCCATGTGGGCAAACAAGTAGGCGCTGGCATCCAGGCTCAGTTAGCGAAGCAGCAAGAGCCACTCCAGGCAGGGTGGGCAGGAGGCTGGCAGGCAATAGGGGGCAGCTAAGCCACCCAGCCCACCAGGTAAGCAGAGCTGTCAAACACCTCTCAACAGACCCGCCTGCCCCACCACAGGACCTCAAAGACCAGTCGGGAGAGGTGACAGAGCCAGGCCCTGGCTCCCCACCCTAGGGACAGGGAGAGGCCTGCAGGGAGGTACTGACTGACAGGTTGGAGCTGCATCCTGGACCTGCACCAGCTATCCTGCCACCATGACAGGGAGCGGCCTGGGAACCACGGCCAAAGTGAGCTGCAGGGGCAGCGCCTGCGGACGGAGCAGTGCACCGAGCTGCCTGGCCGGCGCTGCATCTCCACATAGGAGCAGGGAGGGTGGACATGCCACTGCTTCTGGGAGCTGCTTGAGGTAAGCACCGCTCAGAGCCTGCATCCCTGACCTCCTCCCATGCCCCAACCCCCTGCCCCAGCTCTGATCCTGCTCTCCAAACCCCTCGGTCCCAGCCCGGAGCACCCTCCTGCATCCCAAACCTCTCATCCCCAGCCCTACCCCCAGAGCCTGCACCCCCAGCCGGAGCCCTCACCCACCCACCCCGCAACCTAAACCCCCATTTCATGAGCATTCATGGCCTGCCATACAATTTCCATACCCAAACGTGGGCAGTGGCGGATTAATAATTTTGCCGCCCCTAGGCCGGGAAATAATTGCAGCCTGGCCCCGCCCTGACTCCGCCCTTTTCCCACCCCCATTCCAACCCCCTCCCCAAAGTCCCCGCCCCAACTCCGCCCCCTCCCTTCCCCTATTGGATCCCTTCCCGAAATCCCCACCCCCAGCCCCACCTCTTCCTCCAGCGTGCGGCTTCCCGCTCCTCCCCCCTCCCTCCCTGACTCGCGAAACAGCTGTTCGTGGCTCAAACGCTGGGAGGGGAGAGAAACAGGACGCGGCGGCGCGCTTGCAGAGGAGGCAGAGGTGAGTTGGAGCAGGGGGGCGGGGCGCGGAGGGGAGCTTTCGCCCCTGCAAATTTGTCGGCCTAGGCAATAATATGGCGCTGAATGTGGCCCTGAAGGCCACAAAGTTTGCCCACCCCTATGGTAATGCATCTCTGGGTGCTCTGAAGGGGATGATGCTCAATGGGCATCTGGCTTCAATCAAGGATTCCTGCACAGTTTCAGATCACAACTGTTTAAAACTGTCTCTGGATTATTGCCCATCTTGTCCACAAACACGGGCCTAATCATTACATGAGCAGCTGTTCTGCTGCCTCTCCACGTGTGCTGCTGTAACACTGTCCACTATCTTAGGATACCTATTCAGAGCTCAAGTAAGAAGTCTTTCCTCCTCTTTGAGAGGAGAACTGGGAAATTACATGGACAGCGTGGTACTTCTGGGAAATCGCCTGGTGTCCCTGAGGTATCCTAAAAGGCTTCTTAAAATCTTATGCATAAACTATTGCTTCTGGGAGTTGTGCAGAAACTGCAGGACAGGTAGCTAGATGATACTCTGCAGTGGCATTAATGTGGGGTGCACAACAAAACATCAGTGATCCTTAACTTGAAACAAGGCAAGCTTGGACATACTACACATTGGTGCTTAAAGTGGCATTATTCCACCAGTTTAATCCTTTAATGTGGTCACCTGCTCATGTTTTATCGAAAATAGCATACTTCTGGTTTGTTCCTTTCTCGTACTTCCTTCTATTTTAATAGAACTCAGCATGTTGATACACCAGATTTATTTTCTTGTTTAATTTATAAAACTAATATTTCTTCCATTTTGAATACTAATTTCTCTGCTTATTCTAGTGTTCTTGAGGAAACTAGACTTTTATCATGTGGGAAATAACTAATTCTAAGAATTCTTCTATCTTCCTAGCTACCACACCTCAGATGTGGATTAACTATATTGATGGAAAAATCCTTTGTCTGTAGGAAGAGCGCAGAGCATGGCAAGCCCCTGACCCCACTCCCCAGCGGGAGCTCAAAGGCTGCATTAAAGGTTTGATGGGTTGGACGCTGCCCGTGGGCCGTAGTTTGCCCACCCCGCATTACCAGGATGCAGCCTATAGATCATGGGAGGTTCATGAACATTTACATAAGGTGGCCAGGCAAAGTGCATGATATCAGAATTCAAGAACTCTGAACTTCAAGAGTAGGCAAAGAAGAACTATATTTCTACCTAACATGGACAACTTGTGTCCACACTGACATCACAGACCCACCAATGCCATGGTTCAGACAAATTTTTCATGACTATACAACGTAGGGAGAGAGCTCAGCTGTATGATTGATAAGAAGCTGCAGGACAGTGATGAGGTATGCGATTCTGGGAGAATGCAAGCAAAATGGAGATATGTTGCTGACCCTCAACACGGTCAATGACTAATGCTGCAAATTATATTTGTTTGCTAAATTTTGCATAACATGGATTAGACCAAAGGCAAAGTCTTCAATGAAGACTGAAAATACCCAAGCAGTTGTAGCTAAGGGAATTGGATATGGAGCAACAGTGTGACTCAAGCACTGATAATAGTTTTGTTTATGTATTAAAACATACTTTAATTATGAAATAATTGTGAAGCCATTGATTTGTACTTGCTCAGTTTTGTTTTTAGATGGGGGTTATTTGCTGGATGGTTTTGGAATGGGTGTGTGTTGTAATAGTGAGGAAGATTATATGTAACTGGAATTGCTGGTTACCACTCGAGTTAAGGTTGAGTCAGAAGTTTTCAGTTCAACATGAGTTTTAAACTTATATTTTAAAAGAGTCTCAATAAAATGGCAAGAGACAATGTCAGTTTTCTGGTTTGATACAGAAATATAAAAGTTCAGCAAAGCTACAAAAAAAAAAAAAAAGTTCCAAAATGAGTTCCCCCAACTATTTTCAGACATTCTTTGACAGGAAACTAAAGCACTCTTAGATATATTCTGTGCCAATTAATAAAACAGTAGCTATACATTAGGTCCTGTTTCTTTGTGTCATGATTTTTCACTTTTTTGCCATAAAGAAGTGTGACAAGCCGAACCACTGAGTGCAACAGTGATGCTGGAACAACTGCTCAAGATAAAAACTCAATCTGGAGGTATATGCAAGTGAGAAGACTTCCCCATCAAATAACTCTGTAGCCTAATTTCCCTGAACTTGGAAAGAGATTGATTTCAAACTTTACCTTTAATAACTAGATTATAATCCCATGTACCTCACTATTATTATTGACCAAGGCCATGAACTCCAGTCTGTTTTTAATAATAGACCATGGGGAAAAAACAAGGACACAATTATCTGTAAATTATAGCATGACATACAGGTATCTCATGTTCCAGTCACTGTCATCCTCTCCTCCCCACACGTGACTTTGTAGACCTAACCACTGCAGTACATCAAACCCATCTCAAAAAAACTTTAGTGACAGCTAAAGTTGAATCAGGATGCACTCCACCATCTCAAAACCCGAGATGGAAAGACTTTTCTGCACTCTGTGCCACTTTTACATTGCACAGAGTAGTGTTTTGCCGTCTTTTTGATACCAGAGGCCAGCTTGCTGCCTTCCTAAACTGTGTCAGGGAGATCTCAGAGACCAGCACCAATCCACAGATTGGTCATCGGGGGGGGGGGGGGGGGACACACAAAACAAAAAAACCCACTAGCCTAGAGCACTCCCATACTTCATAAGGCTTTCACTGCAACCTCCAACAGATACCAAAAAGCAATATGCACACCAACTTCAAACTTGCACTCTAGCACAGAAGTTTACTCATAAGCTCAATACTGTTAAGGCAAAACAACTTCCTAAATATATGCAATGTGTGACAGTCAGATTTGAGGAATACGAGTTATGCATTGCTTTGTGTGATCTATTGGAGGTTGAAGTGAAGGGTTCTAGAGCAGGGGTTCTCAACCTCTCTCTCTCTGAGGCCCCCCTTGACAGGATATAAAAACTCCAGGGCACAGCAGGGGGGCGCCTCAGGCCAGTGGCCTTGAGCATAGGCGTAGTTTGACTTCTATTTGAGGGGGACAGGGGCCAGTGGGGCTCAAGCCACCTCCGCATGGTAGGGTCCAGGGAGAGAGTGTCACCTCCGACTCACCTCAGCAGGCCACCCAGCCTGTCTGGGTTGGGGCGGGGGGGGAGCGTGCAACCAAAAATTATAACTCAAAAGGTGGGGGGCTTAGCTCAAAAAGTTTGAAAACATCTTAGGGTGCAGAGAGGGGGTAGCTAGGGGCTGTGTGCAGGCAGGGGAGTAGCTCAGGGTGCAGGGAGAGGGGTATAAGGGCTGTGTGCTGGGAGGACTACCCCGAGGTCCCTGTTCCCGGAGGGGTCTGCCAGCCATGGAGCCAGGTCTCCCCACCCAGGGGAATCTTATCAGCTGCCTCTGCAGGAGCAAATGGGGCTGAGAGCTGAGAAGCAGCTTCAACTAGGGGCACCAGCAGGAGAGGAGGGAACACTGCCGCTGCCTGCTCCTTAGCACCAGCCAGAGCAGCAGCCGCCCGTCTTCCTGCTTCCGACCTGTCCAGGGGGTGCGGAGAGGTAATGGGGTGGGGAACTGTAGAGCCACCCCCAGGACTGCCTGCTCTTGTGTTGCAGTTTGAGGGGTGGGGGGGTGGAGGCGGGAAATGCCCTCCATGTCCCCAACTCTGCCCATGGGCTCAGGGCTCCTGCTCCACAGGGAGCACCAGGGCTCAGGGATTCAGGCCCATGCCTTCCAGCTTCAGTCCCACGCCTCCCAGCTTCAGCCCAGTGGGGGACACTGGGGGGAGGGGTGAAGGTGGCACCGCAGATTGGGGCTTCAGGCCTTCGCCGGGCACCAGGGCTTCAGCCCCGTGCCTCCCAACTTCAGCTCCACGGGGGACACAGGGAATCAGGGCTTCAACCCTGGGACCCCGTGGCCCCCTTGAAAGGGCTCATGGACCCCCCCATTGAGAACTACTGTTCTAGAGTATTATCAGCAATGTTGTGAGCAATGTGAAAGCAATAAAGAATGCAAGAGATGACTTTTCCTTTAACTTATGTCCATGTGTTTCAGGTTTTGAATTGAGGGGGTTTGCCCTTATGCAACCTTAACTGTCACTAACTGAAGTTTGTGTGGGTTTATATAAGGGACTACAGTATCATTGGAGTTGCGAAGTATACAGAGCACTTATTAACACACACACACACACACTTACTTACTGGCCAACTTGAGACCACCTTTTATGTATATCCTCACCTCAGCCCAAGAGAGGGGAGTAAAAAGATGAACTTTTGAAACAGAGCAGAAGAGGACTATATGTACAAATATCTCAGAATAGAAAAGGAGAGTTGGAACAGATGTGACAAGAGATCACTAAAAACACATAATAATGTAGTAGTTTGAGAAGTACCAGCCACATCCCTATCTAAAGTTCATACAATAGGTTTCTCACCCCAGCAGTCTGTTGGCAACTGAAGATGGAAAGCCTTGGTACTCTCAGTATTCCAAAAATTCAGCTGGACTTGTTATCACTATACTGAAGGGAGAACAAAACCTTTAAGCTAAGTTGTCGGTCCTTCACGCTATTCACCAAAATAGACTTTGACTTTGCCTATATTTCAAGCAAAGGACTCAACTGACTGCCCAGCTGATTTCATTTTTTTCTCAGGAAAAAAGTAGAATGCACTTCCTGTGACTTTCCTTAGCAATCTGTATACGCAGTCAGTGTAACATTCTGACACATACCCATTAAATGTCACATCCCTTAAAAAAGTATGACCTCCAATTCAAGATTAAGTAATCCACATACCATATAATTCTCTCCTTTTTCATTATGTTTGCTGACTCACTAATTTGAGAGTGCCAGTAACTCATAGTCACAGTAACAATACAGTCATTAGGCAACATTCTACTGAAAGACAGATTATACAAATGGGTGTTAGTCATCCCCAAGATGTCACCATTATTGCTAGACCAGACAGTCTCTCAAGTTATACATCTGTAACAGATGTTTACCTACTACCAAGAGCTACTTGTCTCCTAGAAGGGACAATATAAAGTTGGTCTATCCTATATGATCACCTCATTTTGGTTTCCCCTCCCCCACCCATTGTCAAGGGCACATAGATGGAAGTTGTTCAAGTATTCCACTTATCTGAATAGATGACATTTTAGTATGTTTACCGATATGTGCTGAATGCCCTCCCAAAAGGCAACATTATGTGCTATTTATAGTACATTTAAAACTTCAGATGGGAATGTGTTGATAAAACTCTTAGTGTGGCTGTTGGGATATTGATTGCATATTGGTAAAGGTACTGGAATTTGGGATTTTAACTTCTGTAGGTCTTCAAGAGATTATGTGAACAGAATATTCATGAGTCTAACTGCTAGATAAATGCTAAGGTATTTACATAAAGAACTACTGAAGCAGAGAGAATAAGTCATGGAGCTTGTAATCATGTTTTGTTTGTTGCAACAACTTTATTCTGATGTGTGACAGGAGATTCATTTGGACTGTCTAAGTTTGATACAACTACATTAAAGAATCAGCTGAAAGGGATTGGTATCAGATAGCATGAGAAGTTACCTTCATCCACAGACAGTGGGTTGTACAGTCACTGAATCATAGAAATGTAGAGCTGAAAGGGACCTCAAGAAATCATCAAGTCCAGTCCCGAGCTAAGGCAGAACTAAGCAAACGGTCCTAGGCCACTCTGACAGGTGTCTGTCCAACCTGTTCTTAAATACCTCCAATGATACTGATTCCACAACCTCCCTTGGAAGCCTATTCCTGTACTTAACCTGTTCTTTTCTTATTTTGGCTTGTGCTCCTTCCCCTTATTAAATGTTAAATTATGTTAAGTATCTGGTCACAACTAACTTTAGTGAAGACTGAAGCAAAATAGGCATTAAACACCTCAGCCTTCTTAATGTCATCAATTAGCAGCTCTCCTTCCACATTAAGTAGAAGACCCACACTTTCCTTCATTGTATGTATATAAAGAACCTCTTATTGCCTTGTGTCCCTTGCTAGGTGTAACTCATTTTGTGCCTTAGCCTTTTTGATTTTGTCCCTACACGCTTGTGCTATTCTTTCATACATCTCCTTAGCAATTTGTCCGTGTTTCCACTTTTTGTAGGATTCCCTTTTGATTTTCAGATAATTAAAGAGCTCCTGATAGGAAGAAGCCAATATGGCGCTTTCCTTCGCACTGGGATAGTTTGCAAGAGTGCCTTTATACGGTCTCCTTCAGAAACAGTCAGCTCTCCTGAACTCCTTTAGCCCTTGGAAGTTCTTCCCATGGGACCCCTACCTACCTGTTCTCAGTTTGTTAAAGTCTGCTTTTTTGAAGCATCCCTGCAACAACTCCAAGACCCTGATTTCCAGTCCAGAAAGATCAGAAGTGGACCCAGGTTACCCACACGATCAGTAAGGTCTGTACTATCAACCCTTAATCTCAGAGGATGTACTTTGGATTTATGCTAAAAGCGATGCACAAGATTGGTGCATCATCTCTGTTCCCCTGACATTGAGCCTTTCGTGCCATCCTTCCAAAGTAGTTACTGCACAATGAATACAGTAGAGTATTGACATACCTGATTATTCAACACCAATTGAGCAAATGTTGTTAACAGATAGTCTATATCAGAGATGGATAAAATGATAGGTAGAGTTTGCCCTTACAACAGAGTGAAGGAAGTACCATAGCTCTGACATATCATAACGTACAATAAAGGCACACTTTGAACATAAATTTTACATCTCGAGCATAGAGCTAAAACTAAAATACCACACATCTTAACTGTCTTAGCAGCAATCCACCTCTTAATGAATGCTGATCTTTGGTGTGATTATTTCTTTCCTAGCCTTACCAAGCTTTAACACATTGCTACTACTCCTTTAACCCTCCATTCCACGTTGGCACAAGATGACCAGACACCCATGAGAATCCTACAAAAAAGGAAAGGAGGCCTTGGTTTGTATGCACTCAAAGTGATTGTAGAGAACAAGGTTACAAGTAAAATGAAATAACTGGCCCTTTATGGCAGATGCAAAGTATCACCAACAGATTCTGGACCATCATGCTGGGCCTTTGGAGAGGAGTGAAAGACAGAAAATATCAGATTGTCAAGAGTACTTCGTACTCCCTCTCCCCACCACACAAAAGCCCAGAAATTGCCCCAATAAGAGATGTATTACAAATTAAGTAGCATTAAGACACCAGCAGCCACTCTGGTGGTAGCAGAATAGTTAGAGAGAATGACAGGGACTCTTAGAATGCATTACTGTCATGTTATTTCTTTAACTCATGTACAATCAGTGCTGCGGCCAAGCCTCAAAAAGCCTTCAAAGGAAGCAGAAAACACAAAGTGGAACTACAAAAACAGAGACAGCAGCAACCAGGGCAAACATGAAACACAGTACTGGATCTATACAGGCTGACAATTTGGATAAGGCTGTGTTCCTTATTTAAGCCACGAATCTTCCCCTGGCATCAGTTATAAAGCTGGTCAGTCAGTCTCTTAACTATATCCTCTTGCTGTCTTTAGTTTGCCTATTCTCTTCAGGATATTACACCTTTTTCAGACCACAGATCTTGTTCCCCATTAAGGGAGACCAGGCTAGAAAGCCAGTGGCTAGCACCTAGCCAATCAGTTGCTTAAGAAGATTTCCAAACAAGCTCTTCCTTTTATTTCTACAATAATGTCCCATTTATAAACAAATGGTTTGCCTGAAAACTGAATCATGCATAGAACCACAAGAAAGCAGATCAGATGGTTTATATGCCTTTGTTTTACATTTTTGTTTTATAGTTCTTTTTGGATGTGCACCAAGCAGAATATGTAAGCCCAAATCAATAACCATACAAGATATGATGTTCCCCTTTAAAAGCTCTTTGTCTCATCCCCTGATAGGAGGCAACATTCCACCACCCTTACTTAATGCAATGACAATACAGAAAACACGGAGTTTAATATTATGGACATCCACATACAAGCTAAAATCTTGGCATAATTTAGGCCTAAGCCTTTAAATCATGCCAAACAGCAGATGCCATTTCTGTGTTTCAAACAGAGGAAATGGATGTTGAATTACTACAACAGATAATTAGCTAGGCTTAGCCACAAATTCTTGCTAAGTTGTGAAGTCATTTCCTCTTACCTTTTTCTCCTATTTTATACGCTTTATGCCTATACATCTGTAATAGAGCTAGTTAGATCCAGATATGCTACTTGACACAAAATCAAGGTATAATGTTACTCGATAAATCAATCCAAAGAAACTCAGTTTTAATTTTCTATCTAAAGGCATTCTGTAAAAGACCCCTTTCCGTTTGAGGAAGTTTCATTGCGTAGGGAACCTGACCACATTCAAAATACCGTTGAACCCCAACTTTATCAACACTGATATTATGAACAACTGGTTATGAGATCCATTTTTCTGCCACTGAAGTCATCTTTCTGCAGCTCAATGTGACTTCAATCCTTTAGCCAGCGTTCAAGCAGCTGTACAGATTTGGCAGCAAAGATGTAGTTCTCTCAAATAGGAAAAAAAACCCAGACACTATATATTTATACACTGATAGCATATATAAACAATAAGTTAACTTATGCACAATACCTAATATAAAATAGGGGCATCACTGTATTGCTAATAGTTCAGAGCCTGGTGTCTAATTTAAATAGAAATGCAATCAAATATAGTACTAATCTTTAATGAATGTATATCTAATAAGATATGTTTTGTATTAAAGAATCTGATATGTTCAAATGGTATGTTGAGGAGTTAATGTGAAGTGTAAATCTTTACAGTGAACCACTCAAAATGCTATAAGATCTGATTAGCTGTATGACTCAAACCGTTGCTCAGTGTCACATATGAAACGTTCCTACTAACCTTACCACAAAATGTAGGAAACAATCAAGTATGGTACAGAGGAATGGACAGCTGTTCTGTATTATTTAATTAATTCTTATATCTACTGACATGGATCAAGCAAATGAATCAAATTATTTTATATTGCTGCAGGATGAACTACTAAACAAAAAACCATCCAGAAACGACTATGTAACAACTATGTTCTAGCTTCAAAATTGAAATTTCTGCAGATAGCTAAAGGCTGATGGAAAGAAGTTGGAGTCATGCAAAGTTGGTAGCCAAAGAACCACTTCACAAAGGGGTCCACCAAAAGTAACTTGCAGAAATAGGCTCCTGATCAGAGCTAAGACAGCAGTTGTTGAATATGGCCCAACATGTCTTTCATAAAATGCTATAGCACAGGATGTTCTGCACGAAGATACTGGAATATTCCAGACAAACTGGTCAGAAACCATAAAGGACAGGCCTTATTTTCTCATTAAATTATAAGGACAACTTGTATGCTGATTGGACATTTCAAGTCTTCCAAAAACGTCCCTTTCTGACTGGTCATGTCAGCATTGTTAAGAGGAAGAACCAGGCAATGCTAACAAAAAACAAAACAAAAAGGGTACAAAATGCCCTGTGTTGCTCAACATGTTGCTCCCTAAAATCAGAACATCTGGATAAGAGAGACTGAGCGACCGCTGCTGCCTAGCCAGCTAGAACACCCCCTGCTTGGAGACTTTACAACTAACACCTTGTTGCTGACAAGCACCTTATTCACTTTGTCTTTTAGGAGAGACCACTGAAAAATCTGGAAAGAGAATAAGAACACAGCGGTCATTAATTCCCTGAGTCACCTAAATGAACTCTCCCAAGAAACCAGCCATTGAGACTATGAAGCTGGTGAACTCACTTTTGTGCTAGTTCCAACTGATACTTATAAGTTATTTTGCTACTTATTTACCCAAGTGATGACCGTTATTTTGTTAGAAGCATTTAGCTTAACATATGTACCTGAATTAAAAGCCTCTAAACGACTACAATGTAGGATATGTACCTGTGTTTTACTAACTAGTTTAGTCTTAGGGTACATCCAGAAAAGTTAGTTGCAAGAAACCCTGAGTGTTTCCAAAGAGTTCAGTCTAAAAAAAATAAATCACAGATTGTGGTCAAGTAAATTGATGGCTTTTTAGACAGATGGGAAGAAGCTTTAAATTGGCTCATAAGCTAAAGATTTTACCACTGTTTCACTGAAGTGGCATAAGAATTTACTGAACTGATGGAACTGCATATAAATTAAAACATCAAAATAATTATTGTCATTAAATTTTGGAATTAATGTATGACATTTGTGTGTGTACAAATGACAAACCTTGGCTATGAGAAACACCTGGACAAGTCAATTTTGACATTTTGATATTTAAGTAACTTGTCTATATTTCTAAATGCTACTTTGGAATTGTTTCAACTGACATGAGCAGTCTCATAATTCCAATGGCAGACAAGCTTGATTGAAGTAAATAAGGATGCATATTTAAGGATCCATAGTTCCATATTAATACCAAAATCATCTGGCTCAGACTAGTCAGCATAGATCTAGGATAGAATTTGGTCTTTGTACCAAGATTATGATAAGACCTTGAGTTAAATTGAACTGATTTATTGTTTCTTGAAAATTGCAATAACCAATGTCGAGTTCAATTTGACTTTATCTAACCATCTTTATTTTGCTCTCTGAATTTCCCATTGTCTTCAAAACTATTTTAGTTAATAACCCTAAAAATTCATAATAATTCTCTAGTCTATACTTTAGCCAAGGAACACAGATCCAAAGAACAGCAAGAAACCCAGTAGAGGTAACAGGTTAAATTTAACCTATCTTTTTCACAGCTCCAGGACACTGGAACGGGTTCTACATCACTGGTTCTCAAACTTGTGTACTGGTGACCCCTTTCAAATAACAAGCCTCTGAGTGCGATCCCCTTATAAATTAAAAACACTTTTTTATATATTTAACACCATTATAAATGCTGGATGCAAGGCGGGGTTTGGGGTGGAGGCTAACAGCTTGTTTACCGCCACCCCCCCCATGTAATAACCTCGTGACCCCTTGAGGGGTCCCGACCCCCAGTTTGAGAACCCCTGTTCTACATAATTCAAGTCCCAGAACTCCACCAAACCAAGAGAGCAAGATGGTATTTAAAGCATTAGAAACTTGGTATGATCCAGTAAATTCATGGATTATATATGATATGCAGTTTGCACCTGAAGCAACCCACTATGAAGTGCATTGCAGTAGTAGACCTGCATTGCAAAAACATGCTTCAGTTACCAGTTCAAACAAGTTAAACAATTTGTTCAGAGAGTGACAAAAAAAAGTTAATCTCAAATTTTTTAGCCACCAGGCTTCTTGCTCCAACTACTAGATAACTTTCCTTTTCAGACTGTAACCTGCCAATGTTCTTGAGATAAAAGCCAGTCTTGGCCATTCCCACATTTTCCATTGCACTGGCTTTCTGAAGAAACTCCACTTTCAGATTGGGAAGTCTAGATCTAGGCACTTTTACCAATACCAGAGTTCGACCAGCACTAACAAAAGGAATCTACTGATTAGATTCAAATGCATTATGCATATTAATTCTATAGAACCCAAGAGCTACCTAACGAGTGCAAGTGCTTCTTTTCCTGCTCCATAGATTTAAAGCAGGGGTTGGCAAACTTTCAGAAGTGATGTGCCGAGTCTTCATTTATTCACTCTGATTTAAGGTTTCGTGTGCCAGTCATACATTTTAACGGTTTTAAAAGGTCTCTTTCTATAAGTCTATAATATATAACTAAACTATTGTTGTATGTAAAGTAAATAAGGATTTTAAAATGTTTAAGAAGCTTCATTTAAAATTAAATTAAAATGCAGAGCCCCTCGGACCGGTGGCCAGGACCCAGCCAGTGTGAGTGCCACTGAAAATGAGCTCACGTGCCTCCTTTGGCACATGTGCCATAGGTTGCCTACCCCTGATTTAAAGCCTCCACGTTCATTGAATGTTCCGTAGAAGGCAGCATGAATTTTAACAAAAGGCTTTGAATTAGCTGTATGGATCTTCATTACTGGAAGCTGTGCCTTAAGCCCCACTGCAACACTCGCAAGAATTCATGTAGAGATTAATCGAAATAGCACAAACACGTACTTCAACAAAATCAGCAGGATTACAAAGTGACATCGAAGTTTAGCAAGCCAGGTTGGGTCCCATAATGCCCTCATATGGTATCACTTATCTGCTAATTATATGAATGTGCACAATTGATTGAACAGTTAAATCAGGTCTCATTTTGGACCTTGCACTTCACATACGTAACAGTATTTTAAGAGTGCCATGCTATTCTAGCAATAAGCAGATATCAATACATATAATAATTGCTGCATTATACCAGGACAAACAAAAAACATTCCACTCATTCAGAGCAAGTAAGAAGCTATCATTCCCACCCTGTTCCAGGGGTCCTTTGTCTTATGTTTCACTACATCTGGGGATCTGGCCTAGAGGCAGCAAAAATGGCCTCATCTTTAAGCAAGGGGGAGCAGAACCCACAGTCCTCTGAAGGATGGGGAAAAATTACACCACAAGCAGAGAATCAGTGAAAGGTTTCCTATCTGGGGAAAGCTTGATAACTGAGTTTTGAAGAACTGCTGTCAAGTTTGATAGAGCTGATAAACTACAGAAGAGTACAGGTTAATTTGAAGTGGACACCAGGGGAAAAATTTATTAATTTGGAGACAAAAGAAATTGCAAAAAAATTGGTTTTACAGGTGGGGAAAAACAGATTTGTTATAGGTGAAAAAGAAATGTATCCATGTTTGCATGAACATATGAACAAGTATATATGGCTATATGTAAAAAGCAGGGCTTATACTTATTTGCAGTTAACTCAAGCGATCAATGCAAAACAAAATTAACTAGATTAAAAATAGTCGTGATTAATTTCCGTTTTAATTGCAGTGTTAAATAGAATACCAATTTAAATTATAAATATATTTCAAAACATTGAAAATCAAATATTTATTTTAATTACAACAGATTATAAAGTGTACAGTGCTCACTTTATATTTTTATTAAAAATATTTGCACTGTAAAAATGAAAAAAAAATTATTCACCTCATACAAGTACTGTAGTGCAATCTCTACAATGAAAGCGCACTTACAAATGTAGATTTGTTTGTTACATAACTGCACTCAAAAACAAACCAATGTAAAACTTTAGCGCCTACAAGTCCATTCAGTCCTACTTCTTGTTCAGCCAATTGCTAAGACAAACAAGTTTGTTTATATTTATGGGAGATAATGCTGCCCACTTCTTATTTACGTCACCAGAAAGTGAGAACAGGAGTTTGCATGGGACTTTTGTAGCCGGCATTGCAAGGTATTTACATGCCAGATATGCTAAACACCGGTATGCCCTTTCATGCTTCGGCCACCATTCCAGAGGACATGCTTCCATGCTGATGATGCTTATTAAAAAATGTGTTAATTAAATTTGTGACTGAACTCCTTGGGGGAGAACTGTATGTCTCCTGTTCTGTTTTACCCGCATTCTGCCATATATTTCATGTTATAGTAGTCTCAGATGATGACTCAGCACATGCTGTTCATTTTAAGAACACTTTCACTGCAGATTTGACAAAAGGCAAAGAAGGTACCAATGGGAGATTTCTAAAGATAGATACAGCACTCGACCCAAGGTTTAAGAATCTGAAGTGCCGTCCAAAATTTGAGAGGGACAAGGAGTGGAGCATTCTTTCAGAAGTCTTAAAAGAGCAACACTCAGACGCAGAAACTACAGAACCCAAACCACCAGAAAAACTGGTGGCACCGGACTCAAAGAATGAAAACGAACATGCATCGGTCTACACTGCTTTGGATTGTTATTGAGCAGAACCTGTCATCAGCATGGAAGCATGTCCATTGGAATGGTGGTTGAAGCATGCAAGGACATATGAATCTTTAGCGCATCTGGAATGTAAATATCTTGTGACAACGGCTACAACAGTGCCATGTGAATGCTTGTTCTCACTTTCAGGTGACATTGTGAACAAGCGGGCAGCATTATCTCCTGCAAATGTAAACAAACTTGTTTGTTCAGCCAATCGCTGAACAAGAAATAGGACTGAGTGGACTTGTAGGCTCTAAAGTTTTACATTTATTTGTTTTTGAGTGCAGTTATGTAACAAAAAAATAAAAAAATCTACATTTGTAAGTTGTGCTTTCACGATAGAGATTGCACTACAGTATTTGCATGAGGTGAACTGAAAAATACTATTTCTTTTATTTTCTTTTACAGTTCAAATATTTGTAATCAGAAATAAATATAAAGCGAGCACTGTACACTTTGCATTCTGTGTTGTAATTGAAATCAATACATTTGAAAATGTAGAAAACATCCACAAATATTTAAATAAATGGTATTCTATTTTTTAATTGTGTGCCAGCCCTAGTTTATGTGTTACCTTCATTCCCTCCACCCCAGATCTCAGCTCACACAGAAGAGCAGGAAGAGGAGCTCAGACACCCCAAAAGAAGTGGTGTTTCTCCAGATCCCTGAACACATGGTGGGCAGGGAGAAGGGCTCAGACCCCCTGCAAAGAACCAAGACTCCCCCAGATCCCAGCACATATAGGGAAGGGGAGAATTCAGGTCTGACAGGCCCCCACCACATCTAAAATCCCCCACTCCCTCTGCTACTCACAGTTCTCCAAACCCTCCCATCTTCTCCCCTCCCATTCCCCTTAATCCCTACCCCCGCTCCATCCCCTAAGCCTCTGGACCCCTCTTCCCTCTCCTACCACTCATTCCTATAATACACCCATTCCATGCTGCAGACCCAGACCCCTCAGCCCCTATTGCCTTTCTTGCACACCTAATCACCCCTCCTCTCCCAGTAAGCATTTTCATGTGTAAATTTTTTTTTTTTTTAAAGACAGTTTCAGCATCTTCTGACTATTTTGCTGTACTCAACTTTTTTTTTTTTTTTTTTTTTTTTTTTTGGAGAAAACACACCACACCCAACAGTGACACAGGGTGATTTTTCCCAAATGTTTTCAGTTCATTCTCAGTTTTCTGCCCAGGGTGGATTTCAAAATTCAAGTCGCAGGCTCAGAGAGGTGTCCCATTCATCTCAATGGGATGTTCTCATCTGATAGAGAATACCCCCCATGGTGATTAAAATAGCTTGAAACAATAGTTACGAAACAAGTGAACTGATTCACTCATGTCAATAGGTGTTCCCTTTCCCCCATCCCCAGGCTGGAATTTTTCATTGTTTCATTTTCATTTCATTGTTCTCATCTCCTGACCCCAGTCTCAGCTGTGTTCTTGGTGCATGTCTTTTCTAAGGTCTCCAGAGAGGGGCAGGGTTTACCCAGATCCTGGCTCACAAGGGATGGGAGTTGGGGAAAAGGGCTCAGACACCAACAGAAAGGCAAGCCCCTCCCAGACCCTGGCTCACAAGAGGGGAGCAGGGAAGAGAGTCACACCCCCAAAGATAGGCAAGATCCCCCAAGATCCTGGCACCTACACAGGAGAGGAAGCAGCCTTCAGGAACCACTGGTGGGACAGATCCCAGCTCATGTACGGAGTAGGTAGAGGGATTCAGACCCCCCAGATAGGCAAGCCCCCCCTAAGACCTGGCTCCCTTGAAGAGGAAAAGGGGGGGTTACATCCCTACAGATGAGCTGGGGCCACTAGATTAAGGCACACAAACAGAAGAGGAATGTGGGACCTGACAGGCACTCCCAGCCCCCCTATAACTCACTCTCATGTCCCCTTCCCAGTGTCCCATCTCCTTATTCCACAACCCCTCTCTCCTTATTCCCACCTACTCTTCCATCCTTAATCACCTTTTCTTCTCAGTATTTCCTTGTGTAGTTTATTTTATTTTCAAAAAATAGTTTCAATACCCTCTGAATGTTCAGTTGTGCTCAGATTACATCTGACCAAAATAAAAACCTCCTTTTGATAGAAGCAGATTGGGGCAACATGCCTCTTTTTTATTTCGGATTTCTGCCTCAGTAGATGATGCTCGGATTCAATGACCACAACATGTCTTTGAAACCACCAAGGTCCTGTGATGTAGAAGTAGTTATCCAGAGAGTTAGCCTCTTCGCACATGCTCAATAGGCACAGAAATAACCATGAGGCTTATGATGGTTTTACAGCAAAATCTTTTGAATTAAGATTTAAATTTGATTTCCCTCAGAGAGTGCATGTAATTTGGGGGTAACTGTAAAGCATGGGACATCCTGGTGTGATTAGCTGAGCCCTGGTTTGATCTCAATCTGTGAGCATAAAGAGGCTGCCAGAATCTCTCAACTTTAAGAAAAGCTGTCTTCCCCTCCCCTTCTTCCCCCCCATGGACTGTATCCTTTGGTCAAATGGCCCCAAATTTAGATCACTAACAGAACCCTACACCTCTGATGAGACACACTACATTTCAAAACAATTCAAGTAAACATGTAGATTTTACAGCACTTAGAGACAAGCTTGAAACAGAAAGCTTTCATTCTGCTATAATTTTTTGTATTACAATAACAGTCGGGTGCCAGGTACTTTTGGCTAGTACTCCAGCCGCTCCAAAGCCCTCTTTTTCCTTTTATCTTCTGTTCTCAGAGGGCTTTGTTAGCCCTGTAATAGCGAGTTACAGCAAGTGTCACATTCCCAGAGGATTCCATTAAATTTCATGGCCAAAGCTGAGTACTCTAATGATACTGAAATCCATCCTAATGCAAGTTTTCCCTACATGGACATAACTTCATGCCAAGAACCCTGTACTGACCCATAGGTGTAAGGATGTGTTTCTGCAAGTGATCCTGCACTAAGTCACGTGACCCCCATAAGCAGCTAGTCAGCATCCAAGATTCCCCATCATTCAAGTGCTTTTATTTTACTGAATGTTATCTCAAACAGCTTCCAGAAAACTGAGGAAATCCTTATGGACTGGAAAGAAAGAGGCTCGTATTCCTCCATGAGGAATGTTTCATTACAGCAGCACACACAGACCCATAATTCTGGAAAAGAGAAAAGGAACTCATAATGAATACATGCCACCATGCATACAATATCTTGTATCTAATCTGCTCATCTTTATTCCATGGCTGTCTCACCTCTATGCCAGATGGTGTCCACTCAAGCAATACTAAGCAAGTCAACAAGTCTAGAGCCCAACATTTAGACTGTGAAAAATTGTTTTGGTTTTTAGCCACTCCCTTCTTCCCCCACACCAGGATGTGACTCAGACACACAGTGATTTAGACATTTCCATGCAGTGTTGGAAATTCAAAGAAAATAGCACCATGTGTGTCAAGAAGGAGTAAAACTGACTAGTAAATTAAATCATTAAAACTGAAATTTAAAAATCTGAGTTAACATGTGCAAGGAAGTTTGTTTTTAAGTATCAACATTGAAAGTGCTCATTTAAATTCCTGAGCTCCCTAACTCTGCCAGAGCTCCCCTGTTTAAGTTCAGTTATTCATCACCTCTCAAACCAAGGCCATGTCTACACTACAGTGCTATAGCAGCACAGCTACAGGCTGCACCTACACCACTGTAGTGCCACAGCACAGATGCGTCCAACAGCAACAGAAGGGTTTTTCCATCACTGTAGTAATCCACCTCTAAGAGCCTCTAAGAATTATTCCATTGACCTAGCCACATGCACACAGTGGATTAGGTCAGCATAGCTGTGGTGCTCAGAGATGCGACTTTCACACCCTGGAACATTGTAGTTACATTAAGCATAGACCAGGCCCAAGTGAAAAGCAGCCTTAGCAGATGAAACTACTTTCCAGAAGGCAGCCAGCAAAACATCTCACACTGATCACAACCTTGCATGCAATACATAGCTTTCTATATACACAAAGGTTTTTGCCATTTCACGTGCCCCCAAAGTAAACCTGGAGGTTTGTCCTGTTGGCCTGAACTGGGTTAAGTTAGCCCTTTTATTTCTACATAGACGATTCAGATAACTTGTCCAATAAGCACATATCTTGAAACATTTATGCTCCAGCTAGTTTTTCTGATTGATCTTCTGACATTAGAATCACAAGTCTCAGATTCCAGATTGACCACACAGTTACTGCCAAATGGTGGGCAGAAACAACCCTTCCACACATCTTATTGCAGGGCTTTGAAGAGGCTCTTCTCTTGCTTTTAATAAACTATGCTCTGAAAATAGGATGCTGTGTACTGAACCCATGTGATTTGAATAATAGAAGCCTATGTTAATTATCAGAAGTGAATGCAGTGGGGGGGAAATCTAGAAACTTGCATTTCAAATACTAAGAATGGGTGGCCAAAAACAAAACTAATTTTGCCACCACACCCTTACTTTTTGCAAACTGATTTCTTTCATAAGCCTTATTTATCAAGACCAATTAATTGTTTAGAGCCACTAACCCACCATCCAGGCACAACCCTAAAAAAAATCAGTGCGCCTGCTGAAAGCAAGGGGAAAACATTTGTTTAAAACAAATTCAATTTTATACTTCCAAAGCTCTATCAAAGAATGAAAAGATGTAAAGTGATACAGTCTTTCCCCCAAACACTTTCCCCAAAGGGCTTTTCATAACTGCTTCATACTCCTGTGTAGCAGGTTCTTTTCTCAGCTACCCACCGAAGTATTAAAGTCCAGACTCTCAAACCATAAATACATTAGCCTTTGAAAAATGACTTTTTCCATTTGAAAATGTAAATTTTACTTAGACACTTAGTTCATTGAGTACATTACTTAATGTAAACCCTGAAAACTTGCCCCACAAAATTTCTTTGTCAAGATTTTTCTGGGGTGTAGACAAACAGGGTCTCCGGAGAGGGAGAAGCGAGTCTATTCCTTTCATATATTTCACAGCATGATTACACAACTACATGCCTTAGAATGGCTTTTCAGAAAGCTATTAGTGTTCTAATACTTAGTACATTGAGACACAAGAATGTTGCAGTGTCTGAAACAGCAGCACAAGTGCTGGTCTGATGACACCATCAGAGGGGCCTCACTTTTTATTTTGTAATGTGTTGGAATGAAGCTAGATCACTCAAAATTCACCACCTCAAATATTCAACTGAAGGTTCTCTATGGTCAGTTTTGACTAAGTCAGGGGTTGGCAACGTTTGGCACGCGGCTCGCCAGGCTAAGCACCCTGGCGGGCCGGGCCAGTTTTATTTACCTGCTGACGCGGCAGGTTCGGCCGATCGCGGCCCCCACTGGCCGCGGTTCACCGTCCCGGGTCAATGGGGGCGATGGGAAGCCGTGGCCAGCACATCGCTCGCGCCGCTTCCTGCCGCCCCCATTGGCCCGGGACGGCAAACCGCGGCCAGTGGGGGCCACGATCGGCCGAACCTGCCGCATCAGCAGGTAAATAAAACTGGCCCGGCCCGCCAGGGTGCTTAGCCTGGCGAGCCGCGTGCCAAACATTGCCGACCCCTGGACTAAGCATTATGAGCCCACTGCCAAGTGCAGTTACTGATAACCACCCCTTCACTAACTGAACAATGGCAACTCAAGCACCTGTACAAACAGGCTTTTAAGGATCCCTTGTGATGTCTTGTCCTTTACACCCAGTGTAAAGGGGTCAGAGAGTTTGCAAGAATTCTTGCAATTATTAACATGCTAGTGGGCATCAGCATTTGCCCACACTAGTACCATCACTATTACTACTCGTCATGGAACATTACTGGTGGAAAGTTAGAAGAAAAATGGTCAAGTTGCTTAGACAGGCCTTAAGACCTGACAAGGTTTAACTAAACTGTTTCAGCAGTGACGATAGTTAATGTTCCAAGGGTGACCATGTAGTGACCCAGTGAACCATACATATTACTGGTAGGTAGGTTATTTTACAATGAGAGGTTTCCCATTAGGAAAGCACTTTTGTTAATCAAGTGTTTTCTCATCGATGATAACTCAGATCACTAAGAGAAACAAACATTCACCATAGGAGTTGCTGCTATATCAGTCTGCTGATAAACAATCCCTTCCCCTCCTCACCTCACATTTTAACTGCACTTCGATGGCCTGGACTGAGTTGTGATTGATAGTGGGACTGAGCCTTTCACCTCTACGTCACTGGTTCAGATTCAGCCCAGCTCAATAGTTACCCTTCAGAGGCCAGATCAAATACTATGACATTTTACCATGCTTGAACTCTTGTCTACAATCTGATTTACTAACCTGGTTTAACAGGTTAAATTAGAATATTAAATATTTCATCAACTATCAATCACTGACATAATACTAAACAGGACCATCCTGTTCCACACTTGACTACTAAGCTGATCTCTAGGCTGAACGCAGTTAACAGAACCATTGGCAAGTGTACAAATATGGTAACGTGTCGGGATGTAAACAAGGCCTAACTGAAATGACTTATCAATAAAATCCCTACAAAACATGTCCTCGCGACAAAACCATCACTACAACAGGCACTAACTAGAACCCCTGCTGGCCAAGTAACAAATGAGACAGGGTGACAATGTTTCCTTCTCCCCTAAAGGAAGTCCTTCCAGACATAGTTGAAGCATGCAGAAGGGTGGTGTGGGGAAACTTACTCTGCTTTCTGCCTGTGCTCCACCTGAAATCCCAGGGGGCAATTCCCAGTTGTCAATTCAGCACTTATCAACACGAAAGTTAGTAATTTTTCTATTCTGAAGTATTTTATAGACTGCTTTTGGTAAGGTAGGAAAGTTACACATCACATAATTAAGAATTTCAAAGACTGATTTCTGGGGAGACCATAATTATTTTCCTCAGAAGTTAAAGTGTTTTGACACTGTTAATGTTCTACATCCATACCCTCTTGCAGTAAAACATGCCAAGTAAAGACTTCATTTCTAAGTCTTAAAGAGAGGGTTATACCATAAGGACAATTTTAACAAATTAAATCATTGAAGAGAAAATTAGCTACTCACCTAAAAACCTCCTCAATTATACTAATATGTGCAATTTTAAATAAGGAATAAATATACAGAACAGTTTCTGCAGTGACAAATGTGAATGGCAGTTTACAGATGCAAGATGGCAAAGTACACGTGTCAGAGATTATAATCTAACATTGAGTAATAGTTGAATATTTGTTGACATATAGCCTATATGGAGACATGTCCAAGAAGTCATGGAATCAATTCCACCTTTTTGTCTTATTCAATGCTTTAAATATCCTGAAACACTTATAGTATCCTCTATGCAGAACAGTGACCCTCTCACCTTTTACATTTTCATTGTATTGTTGTACATAATGGGTGAGCACTTGGTTGATTACATATTCTGTAAGTGTGTAGGGATACCACTTTTGTATCTCTGTACAGTGTTATGGCAAAAAATATATATACAATTTATTTTTTTTTAAAAAGTAACTCATTTAAGGCTCAATCAGAACTGTTTGGGTTTTGCTTATTTGGCTGTACTGAGCTTCAACCAGAATGACTGTTTTTCCTCCCACACAGAAAGTTTTCAGTATCTCCCTCAATCTGCTGAACTACCTAACATTAATGCTGGGGTGTAGACAAGTTCCCAAGGGCAGGCAAACTAAAAACCTCCTGATGCTTATGTTACATAGAGTTTTAGTCCACCCGTAAGGATCAGGAAGGCAGAATCCCCCTGCCAGACGGACAACAAAGTTCATAGCTTATAGGAGGCTTCGTGACCCACTTACAATACTTCACGCATATAAAGCACTCTTCAGCGAGGGATCTCAGAGTGCTTTATGAATGTAAGCAAACACTATTACTCCAACTTGATTTCTCGCCAGCCTTGGTGCTGGCATCAGTTCAGATACTTGTTGGGGGAATTGGAGTCTCCCCAGCCCCCGCACCAGTGTCCGCATCCCCTGCCTCGCCGGAGGGGGATGAAGGATGCCCCAGCCCCACTGGAACGACACGGGGAAGGCCCAACCCCCACAGCCCCCCGCGCAGGCCCCGGCGACCCTGGCGTAACGTCCCGCTCCGCGCCGCAGCCCCTCACCTGCCACTTCCCCCTTCCGGCGACCGCCTCCGTCCGCGCACTCGGGAGGCCCCACGGTGACACCGCCTCCTCCGCCACCGGGAACGCCGCTGCAGCAACGGCCACCGCCTCCTCCCTCCCCCTCCGCTGCCTTATCGCCTAGCTACTAGGACTTGCCCCAGAGCGTCATCATCACGCGGGCTGCCACAGCCAATGCCTACTCACCCTCAAGGCGCACGCGCAGGCCTCTACGGACACGTGCTCACGGGATGCCCAAGTAGATCTTGGGTGATGTAGTCAGAAACTAGTCCGCGCCGGGCTGGGGGAGTATGAGTGCGCATGTGCACGCAGCGCGCTGTGAGCTACGGCGCTCGTGCGCTTTCACCCTAACCTTTAGTACAGTTACGTAATTTGCGTAGTGATTCCCAATCCCTTCCTCAGGCTTATTATAGCTGCGTGTCGAGCGGCATCACGCTTTGATTGGCTGAATGAAGCGCGTGACGATCGCGCGGGCTTTTAGTGTCTTGTGAGCGAGGCTCGCGCCGGGAGGTTTTTGAAACCTGAGAAGGGGGGGTGGGGAGATGCCAGAGACTGCCTCACAAACACACGTTTGCCTTCCTCTGCGGGGGGAGCCCCCCCCGTCCCTGTGAGGGCTGCTGCTTTGACACGAAGGGGGAAGTATCCCAGTGGGCAAGTCTCTCAGACACCCTATGAGGGGTAACGTCCTCCCTTTGGGGGACAAGTTTGTCACAATGCAGTTAGGGACAAGGGGATCTCTACATAACACTGCCATCCCCCCTCGGTGGAAGTGTGTGTGGGGGGGTCACCATCCCCTTCCCTCCACCCCCGAAAAAATCTCCATAGTAGTAGCAAAGTATCCACATGCATAAGTATTTGCAGCATCTTGCCCAAAGCAACAAAGATTTAATAGAAACCTAGTGCACATTATTTAAACATATATTTAAAAAGTTAAGATTCCCAATATAGCAGTCCTTGTTATAATACAAAACCCACCGCGACATCGCACCCAATCATATTTTTAAAATACAAAGCTCTGAGGGCAGGGGAATGTATGCATTAAACTTCTATCACAATTATATTTGTACATATATGTACAACATACACCACACATCAAAATATATTTATGAGACTTCCCTTGTGATGGTAAATTCATATGTATGCAGTACAGTACGTCAAAAAGGAAAATACAGATAGACAAATACTGTTCCACTATATAATTTAAAAGATAAAATTTAAGAAGCAACTATGGAAGTAGTTCAAATAGAGGGACAAGAATGATTCAAGGTCTCAAATACCTGCCTTACCATGAAAAATTTAAAATCAATTTATATAGTAGAACTGATCAGAAAAAATTCTTTAAAAAAATGTTCATTGGCATGGGCCTGGCCGCTGCTTCCCGCAGCTACCATTGGCTGGAAACGGCAAACCGTGGCCACTGGGAGCTGCGGGCATACAAATGGAAACAAACTGTCTGGCGGCCCGCCAGCAGATTACACGACGGGCCGCAGGTTGCTCACCACTGATCTAAATCCTCTGTGAGACGGAATTAGCTTTCTCTGTCCAGCTCTACTACTTAGTTATCAAAGAGTAGGTTAAGAGGTGACTTGATCACACGCTGTAAGTACCTACACAAGAAGTTTTCTGATGGTAGTGAGGCTCTTTAATCTAACAAAGGCGTAAGAAGATCCAGTGGCTGAAAGTTTAAACTGCAAAATGGAAACCAGGGCACATTTTTAACAGTGTGGGGTAATTAACTGATGGAACAATTTACCAAGAGATGTGTAGTGGATTCCCCATGACTTGACATCTTTAAATTAAGATTGGATGTCTTTCTATAATATATGCGCTAACCCAAAAAATTATGGACTAGATGGAGGAATTATTGGATAAAATTCAGGGGAGTAAAAAATAAGGAACAGGACTCGGACTGATTTTTAAAAGAACTAAATATGTCCATCCTAATCAAATAACCTTTTAAGAAAAGAAATGATAACTGTCTACAAGTTTTACTAAGGAAGGAGAGGAATTATTAACAGCAATGGAATTAAAATAAGCAAAGAAAAATATATGTATTAGCCAGCTAGTCCACAAAAACTGGCGATAGAAGTATGGGGTTCTAGTGCAGGGCATTTGTTCCCTCTTGGAACCTATTCAGAATTGTTTTCTTAGAAGAGTTCTTGGTGTTCCAGGTTACTTACCTATTTGTACTGAGGTGGCAACTTACTACAATTTGTACTGAAGCAAATTCTGTATCCTAGAGCCAAATAATGATGTTTTTCCTTTTAAATACTGTATTGGAGTTACTATAATGCTGGATACCAGACTTCCAAAAATGTTCATTTGCTGAAGGAGAAAATTAATAGTTCTAATTGGCTAAGAATGGTGAGATTAAATTCAGCCTTCCACATCTCACATTCTTGGGTCTATGGGCAAAACTGCCATTTGTCCTTATGTGGCAATGCCACGGCCTGCCCCAGTCATGATTTTGTGCTTAGTTAGGGAGAGAAAGCAGGCGCTGCAAAGAATCTGCTGCTTCCTTCCTGCAAGGAAGAGGGAAGAGAAAGGACAGAAGGGTTGGGGATTGGGGAATGCCCTGTCAAAGACTTCAGTAATTTACTTCCCCCGGGATCAATTCCTCTCTGAATCATAATCCCTCCCCAGAGCTGCTTCTAGGGTGGCACATAGTTGTGCTGCCCTTAAACAAGGTGAGAAGTTAGGTCATAATCTAGACTTTATTGAATTGATGAGACTATGAAAGAGCCAGTCAATTGTTTCTTCGCTGGATTAAAAACTGCAGTGTTTTTCTCTGGACACTACTGTGAGCACAGAGCCAAGATTGACTGTTGTGGATGGAGAAATGGAAGTCTGGCTCTACATTAAACAGAAACACTAACAGTTCATTTAGCATACAAGCCCAGTCTAAAAAAGAAAATAATAATTTTACCTTCATGCCCCACCCTGAGTGAATTGTATTGTAACATACTAATATGTATGTATACCACTGCTCCCTATTGATGAGATGAAGAACTACTCATCTGTGTGTCATAGGCTATATAAAATAAATAGCTAATGGAGATTCTCCTGTAGTTCAGGTACTAGGGGCCTGTGTAGTTTGTGTGAAGCATAGTGACAGCTGTGATTGTCCTAGGTGGCTATGGATTCATTACTATATTATTCTAATTGTGCCTCTCATCCTGGTCATAAGCAGGGGTGCTGGAACAATTTGTATAGCGGGGGTGCTGAGAGCCATTGAATCAAACTTTAAATCCTGTATATAATGGAAACCACTTCAAGCGAGGACGTGCAGCAGAACCCCAGCACTCCTAGTTCCAGTACCTATGGTCATAAACAAAGGTCCTGCCCTATGCCCTTGATATCATCGGAAGATAATGATGCTGTGCTTATAGCCTAGAGAATTTTGCCTCTTGTTGCTGCTGCTTCACATCAAAGGAAGTCCACAGGTGATCACTCACCATACCCCTCAACTTCAGCGCATCCAGATGAGGGAGTACTCAGAGAAACTAGTGCTTCAATTGAACATGAGGACTATCCATTTCTAAGTATTGTCACAGATGGGTTGTATGGCAGGCTGATGTCTGCAGAAGGCCATGCCTGTTGAATGTAAAAACAACCAAACAATATGGCCCCATCCCTGGGGCATTTCTTTCTCTGTACAATCGAGACTCTTCCCAGAGATCTGGTGGCAAAGTCCAAACAAACAGACAGATAGAAATTCTTGTAATAAAGTACAAAACAAACAAAATGGTCCCATCCTCAAATATCTTCCTCCCAGGCACTCCTGGTAAGATTCCAAACTCTCCCCAGAGATCTGGTGGCTAAAGTAAATAATAAACAGCTAGAATTTATTTGCAAAAAGAAGAGAAAGCCATTGCAGAATCTCCCTACCCAGACTCTCCTACTATCAGGCAAGAGGCTGTCCCCTTCTCAGCATGTCTTCCTGTGGAGCCCTACAAATCCCAGAAACCCCAGGGGGATCTGTATTTCCCAGATTCCATTTCGTTGAGAGAAGATGGGAACATTGACCTCCCAAACTTCAAGCGTTCTTGACAGACTCAGCAGGCTGAGTTTTCTCCCACAAACTACTCCCTCCCAAAACCATTTTTTCTCTCTCAGGGCTTGTGTCTGTTGACCCACACATTTGTCTTTGAACAAGCCCCTTGGAATGAGGTAATATGGCTCTGCACACTTTCCCCCTTAGATCTTAAGGAGCCAGTGTACCCCATGACAGTACACAATTTACAGCCCTACCTGTCCCTCTTATGGCTGTCCAGTGTTGGGGAAGGAGGGGAGAAGTAGCTGTCCTCTGCTTCCCACAGGGAAAGAGAAACTGTTCCTGTTGTTAGTTCTCCTTCCTCTGTTCTAGCAGGTGCCAGTGTGCCTTTCGCACTCTCTCATGCTCTCCTGATGAGAGTGGTAGAACTCCTGTGTCATCTGAAAAGGGAGAGGGAGAAGCGGGATGGCAACAGCTACACCTTTATCTCCTGCAGGAAGAAGTCTGGCAAAATGGAGATATGACAATAAAGCTTTACGGTGATCTTCATATTTGTTATATTGTTTTTAATTATTTTTATCCTTGGGTATAAAAGGCCATGCTTGTGCTCTGTTTTTCCTGGTGCATATTCTGGTGGCTGTAAGCATTTTGTCTTGTTCATCTTTGATAAGATGGGGGAGGTGGTTGCGGTCCAGTGGATATGGCACGTGAATGGGAATCTGGGATCCTATTTTCACCTCTGTCACTGACTCACTGTGACCTTGGGAAAGTCAGTATTCAAACCTCTGGTTTCAGGAAATTTAAGTTTACAAAATCTGATACCCCACTGACCTATCTCCTCCAGCTCTGCCTGAGGTAGAATACATCAGATCAGCTCATGTATATAACATTTCCCTTTGCAACTTACAGTGCAATGCAACTTTATTTCTTAGAGTCTTCAATATAATCTATCCTAAAATGCAGTTAAATAAAAGCTGAGCGAGAAAATGTGTGTGATTATACACAGCTCTGTGTAGATATCATTGGGATAGCCACTTTAGAGATGCAGGTAGACACCTGCCCTCTACCAGATGGAAGATATCAGACTTCCTCCAAATGGAAACCTGAGGTTTCTTTGGGATGCTGTGTGAACACCGGCAGATGATGGCAATTGACAATGCTGTCTGTATTTCTTTGTCCAGAGGTTACAGATTGGTCCCACAGGGTGCACATTCTTCACAATAGTTTAGGGATGGAAAGGGCAGAATATCTTATGCATTTGAATTGCAAGCAAAATTTAGGCAATCAGGTATTTGGCTCAGAAACCAGACTAACATCTTTAATCTTACAGGCTACCATGAACTATTTAATTACCATGAATGATCAAATCATTACTTCCACATTTCATTCAGAAAACAGCATCTCCCGCTAACACCAGGCTGGTATAGGGCATTTGTTCAATACAGACTCAAAGAAAAGAGTGCTTCTTGCTGAATCCCCAACACCACCTTAGTGTTTCTTTGATATCCCTCATTTAGGTACCAATCTAGCCTGCCTCTGTGCTGTTTTGTTAGAGCGATGAGTGTTATGGCGCAATGCCGTATGGCTACAATAATTAATAGTAAATATTAGTTATTAGCATTCTTAATTCATACACCTCAAAGTGCTTTACAAGGGAAGGCAAGTATCATTACTCTCGTTTTATATATGAGGAGACTGAGGTACAAAGATGTAAAGTGACTTGTCTAAGGTCAGTGGCAGCGCTGGAAATAGAACCCAGGTCTTGACTCCCCATCCTGTGCCTCTGGATCACACTGTCTACCTAGCAATGTGCAATTTAAAATCCACTACTTTCTCTCTCATTGGAAAGGAGTAGTTCCTCTTTGGTTTTCATATGCTGCTTGCCCTTCCTTGGCTTTGCACACATCAAGCTAATCTAAATATGCTCTGATTTACGTTCTTATTACTATCGCAAGGAGGTTCTTCTGTGTGAGGGTGCCACATAAATTGTTCTTTAGCTAGAGATGGGCTGAACCAAAATTCTGGATCCCAACCCCCTGAACTTTGGGAAAGCTCAAAGCCAGATCATTTGAAAAAAATCCAGGGAAAATTCTCTGAAAAACTGGAGGATGGCGATTTTTATTAGAATCCTTGTGTATGTTAGGTTATTTTTAATATAATTCTCAATGATCAAGGCCTCCAAATAACTGGGGTACAGAAACGCTTCCAAACATTTGGATACTTCTCTGAGCCTATAGAACAGTGGTAGGCAAATTATGGCCCGCGAGCCGAATCCGGCCCACCAGCTGTTTTAAGCCGGCCCTCAAGCTCCTGCCGTGGAGCGGGGTCTGGGGCTTGCACCACTTCGGTGCTCCAGCCGGGACGCAAGGTCGGGGGCCACTCCACGTGGCTCCTGGAAGCCGTGGCATTGCCCCCCTCCAGTGCTCCGGCCAGAGAGCATGGTCGGGGGCTGCTCCACATGGCTCCCGGAAGCGGAGGCATGGTCCCGCTCTGGCTCCTCCACACTCCAATGGCCCAGCTCCAGTGGCTCCCTCCAGCGCTCCAATGGGAGCTGAAGGGGCAGTGCCTGCAGACGGGGCAGTGTGCAGAGCCACCTGGCTGCGCCTCAGCATAGAGCTGGAGAAGGGACATGCTGCTGCTTCCGGGAGCCGCTTGAGGTAAGTGCTGCCCGGAGCCTGCACCCCTGAGCCTCTCTCCCTATCCCGCCCTGATCCCCCTCCTGCCCTCCAAACCCCTTGATCCCAACCTGGAGCACCCTCCTGCACCTCAAACCCCTCATCCCCAGTCTCATCCCAGAGCCCACACCCCCAGCCACAGCCTGCATCCCTTCCTGCACCCCAACCACCTACCCCAGCCCTGATCCCCTCTGCCCTCCAAACCCCTCGGTCCCAGCCCAGAGCACTCTCCTGCACCCCAAACTGCTCAGTCCCACCCCAGAGCCCACACCCCCAGATGAAGCCCTCCCTCCTCGCACTCCACACCCAGCCTGGAGCCCCCTCCCGCACCCTGAACTCCTAATTGGTGGCCCCACTCCAGAGCCCACACCCCCAACCAGACTCCTCACCCCCTTCCTGCACTCCAACCCCAATTTTGTGAGCGTTCATGGCCCGCCATACAATTTCTATTCCCAGATGTGGCCCTTGGGCCAAAAAGTTTGCCCACCCCTGCTATAGAAGAAGCCCTTCAATAAGCCTCAAACAACTCCATCCATCAACAGGCTCCCCCTACTGGCTGTTGTCTTCATGAGGGAGGAAACCCAGTCATCTGCTACCCTCCTGATACCTTAAGGAGAGGATGGCAAGTCTGTATATCCTTTCTGGCATAGTCATGGAACATTTCCCACACTCTAGTTGGTGAAGGGGGTTGTGGGGCACCTCATTCCATATCTTTCCAACAGAAGGCCTCCAACTTCTTCCCTGTTTGTTTCTTTCTCTTAAAAGTTGGAGAGGCTTGACATTTCCCTCCTCCCTTGGGTCTCCACTGTGTCATCACTTCCACTTGCAATTATTTACACCCACAAAATTTACTGTGGTGCAATGCTGGAATATGTGTTAAGATTCCCTTACATGTATGGTCTTTAATGTAAAAGCCAAGTGAAAAGACTTTGAATTACTGGATATATTAGCAGTGCCTGGGGGGTGTCATATACAAGTATTTAACACCTTTAAGCACTGTTGCAGTAAGGATGGAACAGAACAGGGGGGTGAGCTTAGAAGAAAGAAAAAATCTTTTTAGATATATCCAATGTGCAGTGAGTTTTATTACTGAACAGGAAATGTATAGTATCCCCAGATTGGATAGCTCACACATTTGAACTGATCTTGGGCTCAGGCCAGTTCCCGTTGAGGTTTAATTGGAGTTGGGTCAGGCCACTGTATTCACATTTTTCCATGCAAGGAAAATTATTTCTGTTACTTTGAATTACTATACCATTGGCTTTGGATTTTGTATAATAAAATAAATTTAGGCCACCTTTTGTATTCCAAGAAATTGCTCTCTGCAATGCCAACAAATATCTTGACTGTTGAATAAGAAACAAAAATTGGATTACAAAAATAAAAAGTGGACACATCTGTAAAAATAGGCAAACTAATCACTAAGCGTAATTTTTCTTTCTTGTGGATTTCTGGACTCTTCCAATACTTTAAATATGAAATATACATTTGCAGGATTTTCTGATGGTTGAAACAGTGGGTTCTGTAAAAGTTGCCATGTTTGATCAGAAATAGAAGTTGTAAAGATTTAAAAATCTAGCTTTCTGGACTATGGATCTTGTCCATTAATTGGAATTTTTTGTTCATTTGAAATTTGTCAATAAAAAACTTGGAATGTCAGTAAAAAATGGGAAGTATATTAGTAAATGTTTACATTTTGAGGTTCACTTCTCTGATTCCTCTATGCCTGCAAATGAACTCTGCAGATGCCATGAAGGGCAGGAAGTGTCCTGTGCTAGGATCAGCATATGTTCCATCCATATTTTACTAATTGAATTCTGTTATAATTGCAAGAAAGTTAAGAGAGATTAGTAGATTTTGCTAATGGGCCTCTGTTCAAGCACCTTTTCATTATTCTCCATTATCACCACAAGAGGGTGCAGAATGGACCTCACTCCTTGAACAGCTAGCCCACATTCTGGTGACAAAGTCATCCTTGGTACAGCTCCAATGATTATAGTGGGTTTACACCAGAGAAGAGTTTGGCCCCTTGGGCTCTGAAATAAATAACAAAACAGAATAAAACAAAACACACACATATACAAGCAAGAGAGAAAGAAACCTCAGTGAGGGGTTTTTAATGGTAAAGAGAAACTGTACATCTGGGACAAAAGAGGTGAGGAGGATTGAAAAGAGCTGGGCAAGGTGACCATTCGTGTCCACTTTGAAGGGGAGAAATGGCAACAATGGTAAGGACTGAGGTTCAGTGTTCATCCAGTCCCCTTCCTGTATGTATGGCTCTCTCACACACTCCACTGACATACACATGAAGTATATTTCTTTCCCAAAGAGCCCAATAGGGCCAGGAGGCAGGTAGCAACTCCTCATCCGCAAAGACAAAGTGGGTTACAGTAGAGGGGAAAAAGCTGCCTAGACAGGGCTTTGGCAGATTTTTCTCATTACCCTTGAGGTACAGAAGAGCTAGATGCTAGTTTCTCTTAAACTCTCAGGATACAGTAGTTCTTCCCAATTGAAGATCACACCTTCCTCCCTCACTTGGAACAGGTGGTCTCCCCACCACTGTGCAGGAGTCCCTGCTCTGTCCTCATTCCAAGCACTCTACATGGTACCTTGTATTTTAATCCACATTCTTCAGCACGAGACCTGGGTGACTTTCCCTCTTGTTTGACAGAGCACCAGCACTTCCTTTATAGGGAGCAGAAAATGGGTCCAAGTCCTCTTGTTTTGCTTGTCCAAAGGGCTTGGGGCCTGGAACATGAATAACTAAGGCTCTTCCATGTCTGATTGTGACCCCAGATGTCCAACACCATATAAACTTTTGAGTTTTAAACCACGAGATAGCAAAGGGAACCCACTTTTCTCTTCCACGTCTCTAACCATGAATCAATCCCCTCCTTCTGGAATGAGGTGGCTATGGGGGGAGTTCCTTTTGAGCAACTCTTTGGCTCCCTTCACTCTGATTATAACATCCAGGGGGAGAAGGGTCAGAGGGCAAATTCCCCCTTTGCTCCACAGCTGAATAAAGGGAATGGCAAACTGTCCAGTCTGATGGGGAAATTTCAAAACCAAAATGTCTCTTAAATAAGCTTCTTTAATTATTATCATCTATTTATTTATACAAATATAAAATATATTTATATAGATTTATATAATATAGATTTGTTGCTTTGGTGGCTCTTTCATTTACAGACGTACTGGTCGACGATCTCTGTGCACTTTTTACACTTGACAAAGCAGCACCAGTGGAACTTGCAGTGACAGCGCTCCACCTGGATGCTCTTGAATTGGTCATAGCCCCGGCCACAGCACATCAGCTCACAGCCATCCATGCCCTCTGAGGTCTTGTTACACAGCCGGCCCTGAGTGCCCAGTGAGCCAGTGGTCTCATTGCGCAGGCAATAGTCAGGGCTGGGGTCAATGTAGACCAGGTCCTCCTGCGTAGGTGAGTTGAAGCGGTTGTTTACCAGCTCCAGCTTGCCCTTGCGACTGATCCTCATAGCAGCTGCACTGTCATACTTCTCCTTCAGCAGGTCACCCACCTTGCGGAAGTCTGCCAGCTGCAACCAGCAGGTCTTGAGGCTGCAGGAACCTGAGACACCATGGCACTTGCAAGCCACATCTGCTAGCTTGTATACAGCCTGCAGGGAGAGCAGATGGAATCAGACAAGAGCTGCATTAACCTTTATAGCACTGGGAACTGGCATAATTGCGCTGAGTTCCTCTTCCTTGCATACTTGTCCTGACCATCCCCCCAGTTCTCTCTTTCCCCAGAACAGACACAATCCTCCTTAGACTTTTGGCATTGCCATCCCCAGTACAACTGATCCCCTAACACTTCCACTTCTGTCCACAGTCCACCCAGATGTGGGCCTGCCAACCACTTTATCTTTCCTAGTTCCAGACCTGAGGGCTGAGTCAAGCACAGGAAACAGCAAGGGGAGAGAGCCCTACAATTGGAAATGCTCCCCAGTCTTCAGGACTAATTTACTACATCCACCTCTCCTCAAAGCCCATAGAAGCAATCAATGCAACAAAACACCTGGGAACTTGTCAATTTCCTATAGGTAAAACAGGCAAACGAGGCTATAATTCTAGCATTATATCCATATCCTCTTGAAATAAATCCATGTACCCAGGCTCTTTCCCTCTATCCCCATTCAAGAGCTTTGTTCACTCTAAATACAGTTTCTGGAGGAGTCATTTTCTGTCAAAGAGGAACAGCTGGGATTGTAATAATGGTGTGAAAAATTAATAGATTCACACCAAGCGTATATAAGCAAGGCATTCACTCTCCAAGGAAAATTCATGTTTCTTCAATGTGTCACCATTCTGTGTACTGAGACTAATAACTGCATAGGATTTACAGATTTAAGTGCAACTTTTGCACCACCTTGTGTCAAGTTATTCCTCTACACCAAAATAATCCCTCAGGGCTTGTCTACGCAGGGACTACAGTGGCATAGCCAAACTCAACTATGATATAGACGCAACATACAGCAACAGAGGGGTTTTTCTGTCACTAGATAATCCAGTTCCCTGACTGGTAGTAGCTAGGTCAACAGAAGCATTCTTCATTGGGAGTAAGGTTGGCATAGCTACAGCATGAATTTTTCATACATCTGAGCAATGTAGATATATCAATCTAAATTTTAAGTGTTGACCAACCTTCAGTTTCCTCATCTAGTGTCATGGTATGGCTGGCCTAAATTTTAAACATTTAAAAAGCAACCACTAGTTTTCAGAGCTTCATTTAGGAATGCTCAACTTGAGCTACTTTGAGCCTGCTTTTCAGATACCAATGGGTGCAGTACCTCTGAAAATCCAGCTCAAAGTATTTCAAGTTGGACACCCAAAATTAATTATTGCCTTTGAAAAATTTAGCCCAGTGTGCAATAATCTCTCAAAAGCATGTGTAGAGATGATGTGAGGAAGAAGAGTCATGATTCTTCTTACCCTAATAAGGAGAGAGACAGACAAAAAACCACAAGAATAGAAAAACTCAAAATCAGTGGGGAAAAAAATTAACAGGTTGGGTTTGTTCATTACACTGAACAGAACTGTGTAAGTGAAACCAATCTCTCAACTAGTTTAGAGATTCCACGGTATTGCTACTAAGACTACTAGTGAGTAGGTGTATAAAGGGTGCCTAAGCCCTAATACGGCTGACAGCTAGTAGAGATTCTGCTTTAGCTCAAGTGGTAAATCCTTTGGGGCCCAGTCCAACTCTCAGAGAAGACAATGCTCTGAGCCCTTAGAGATGAGGGGCTTTAGTTCCATTCCTCTGAGTGTAATTTACTGGTAATTGCCCTTCATAGTGTAACATAACAGCTAAAGATGTGAAGCCTCTGGACTTGCCTTGGATTTGACTATAACTGTGCAACACCAACTACATAGCTACCTAAGGATCCCTGTACTGTACAAGACTGAACTACACTTGAATTTTCAGAGCACCAGACACTTCCTATATCCTAACTGGCTTGCCTGTCTGCTTGTTATACATTTGTGTTAGCACTTCTTAGTTATTGTTGGGTCAAATCCCAAATTATTCATGCCTCTGTTGCCCTTGCATATGTTTTTATAAAGTAGTTTGTTTCTTCCTAATCCTTGGCTTTGTTCCTTTAGGAAAACATTGCAACTTGATCCCCCTCAGTTAATATCATGGGACTGTCAGCGTTTACTCTGACTTGGGTTTAAATGGCTGATTCTCAAAACATCTGGGTAATGATTATGCTGTGGAATGTGTATGCTACCAGTACTCACAAGCCCCTAAGGAGAAGTAAGCCTGGTCCCACTTGGCTTAGATACACAGTCCCCCATCCATTAACTGTGGGAGTCACCACTGCATTAGTCCCAAAATGACTCTCCCTTTCTCTATCCCTTAGCTGCTGGGATGGGGAGAGGGTGGGAGAAATTGTAGGTTCTTTACTGGCTGAGCTAGGATCAAGGTGAAGAATAACAGACCCCACAGAATGCTGTAAAGACTGGGTCTGATCAATGGCCCTGCCACAGAATCAGTCTGAAAGTATGTTCAATAAAAATGTTTAAAGCCTCCTTTCCACAAGCCCAAGTTCCTTTCTGATTCCTCTCTCATAAGAAAGGGGATGGGAAGAGAATTAATGGAGAATTCCTATGTGGTTAATTAGATGGCCCCCTCCCAGTCTCACCTGGCACTGGATGGAGTGACTGATGATTGAGGCCTGCTATATGTTGACTGGGTAAACAGTGTGGAAGGACAGACTGCCACAGTCTGAGAGACAGGGAGATAGATAAGAAATTAGGGGAATGAGAGAGGGAAATGGAGACCAAGTGGAGAAAAAGACAGATGGAAGGAAAGGACATGTTGAGATAACAGTCAAAGACAAACAAACAAGGGCAATAAAGCCAGGAGCCAGTACCTCAGAAACTCCAGAGTGGAGTGGAGAGGTGATGGGGTCAAGACTGTGTCTGAAACAGAAAAGAACATTGTTCTCTTCACATCCTCACCCCGACCTCCCAGCTCCTCCCCGTTAATCTGGGTAGGGGAAAATTCCCCCTCTGCCATCAGAGCTCCACACACAAACCAGGCATTAGGGAGAATTCTCTCGCACAAGAATTCTGTCTCTGAACCAAGATAGGATGATATGGCAAAACTCTGCCCAGAAACCAGAGGGAAAAAATGTCTCCCTTCAATTCAAACTCTGTCCAGAAACCAGAAGACAGAAATCACACTCTCGCCTGAAAATCAGAATGGGGATAGAACTTGAAGGCCACTTGCCAATGACCACTGGTCCCTCAGAGAATGGGTACAGCTTATGGCCAGGTGAGCCATGCTGTGTTTTTTTGTATGGTCCCGACCCCTCTGACCCTCTCATGTTCTTCCCTTTCCTTTCTGTCTCTATTTACAATATATGGAGTGCCAAGATCCCATATTGCTTCATATTCCCAAGCATAAAATCCTTAACGTGAAAATTTAGCACCATATAGAGATTTACCACTGTGTGAGTAAGTCACAGGTGTAGGGAGACAGGCTGGGCCACTACTCCATGGACTGGACTCCATGGACTGCCACTCTGTGCATTGTCAGTATGCCAGGCTCAAGCACAGGAAGCTATTCTTCTTGCTCTCTAATTGTTCATGTTCAACTTCATCAGCTAGAAATGTGTGGGTGTGAGAGAGAGAGACACTTTCTGCCTCATTGGGTCTGATTGTGTCATTCTCTTCTAGGCTGCTTACCTGCAGCTTTCAGTCACTCATTGTAATGAACAGCATATTAGAGGATCATTATCCTGGAGATAGGCTCCACATTTAACAGCAGTCCCTAGAGGCTACGCTTTTGTTTTAATTTTTCACCTAGTTATCTCACCTCTCCCCACATCACCTCTATTCAGAAGGAACATGTCAGATGCTAGTTCCAAGGAAGAAACTCATGGGAATTAGTGTGTTCCCCACGGCAACGGCTCATCACTAGAATTCAACCCAGCCAAATACATCTTTTAGCTCAAACATAGTCACTTTTAGGCTATGTCTACACTACAGACTTTACAGTGGCAAAGCTGTACCACTGCAGCTGCATCGCTGTAAGGTCTCCTGTGTAGCCGCTCTATGCTGACAGGAGAGAGCTCTCCCACCGCATAATTAAACCACTCCACTAAGCGGCAGTAGCTATGTTGGTGGGAGAATGTCTCCCGCCAACATAGCACTATACATACCAGCACTTTTGTCAGTGAAACTTATGTCAGTCAGGAGGGTGTTTTTTTCACACCCCTGACCGACAAAGTTTTACCAATAAAAATGCTCGTGTAGTCATAGCTTTAAAGTGAGATGTAAGATCATGCTCTTTTCTATATTTTAAGACCAGAAGGGATGATCTAGTCTGACCTACATAACACAGTCCATAGAATTTCACCCAGTGATTCCCACATCAGACCCAATGGTATGTGGTTGATCTTCAGCATATCTTTTAGAAAGACACCCAGTCTTGATTTAAAGACTCCAACTGATGAAGAATGCAATATGTCCCTGGGTAAAGCCTTTGTTCAGGCTAGCCGCTAACTGCAGACCATGAAATCTCCTAACCCTTAAAGCGCTATCTACAAATTCAACCATAACCACAACCATGTACAAAACAGCAGCCCAAACACAGTTAAAATGTGATTGTATCTAGTACTGAAGACAAGACCTGACTGTTTTAAGCTGAATCCCTGAACCATGATACAACCCAGCTCTGTACAAAGCTATAGCACGGTTTGAGCTTGTGACACAGTAAGATTCCTGTTCACATGACAAGACAGAACTGGATTTTAACCATGTTGTGGGACAAACGTCTACTAACTTGATCCCCTCACATAGCTATTATTATAGTCTAGATGAACCCCTAGTCTACTGGCTGCTATTTGCTATGTTTGATCCTAGTGAGAATAATTAAACATAATTTACATGGTTGTTTAATGAAAAAACTGCAGCGGCCTCTCCAAATGTAGGGCAGTTAAACCCTCAGCACTTTGAAGAATAAAGAAATGTTAGGTGCCAGAACTGTCAGTCTGCTGCCTTTCACCAACTGCAATTTTACCTCAAAATTGGTTTTCCAAAAGGAGTGGTCAGGAATGCAAAAGCCCATAGCAGTATGCTGACATCTGTGCTTATGACACATGATGATTCCATAATCAAGAAAGAGAACAACTCTGGCTAAAAGACCGTCCTAGTTCAGTGGCAAAGTGAAAGCAGCAATTAGAAATAAAAAAGCAATATATAACAAATGGAAAAGGGGAGAAATAGATGGCAATCAACATAAATTAGAAGTTATGAAGTGCAGAAAATTGATAAGGGAAGCTTAAGACATCAGGGAAAAATCCATGTCTGGCACAGCTAAGGACAATAACGAGTTTTTTTTAATATATTAGAAACAAAAGAAATCCTAGTTACTAGCTAGAGAGAGTAAAATTATTAATGATGCAGAAAAGGCAGAAGTGTTTAATAAATATTTCTGATATGTATTTGGAAAGAAGCAGGATGATTTATTCATATCACAGGATACATAAGTATCTTCTAATGCATTAGTAACTGAGGAGGATACTGAACAACATCTATTAAACATTTTTAAATCAACAAGCCTGAATAACTTGCACCTAAAAATCCTAAAGCTGGTTGAGGAGATCTCTGGCGCACTGATGTTCATTTTCAATAAACTTTGGAATACTGGGGAAACTCCAGAAAACTGGAGGAGAGCTAATATTATGCCAATATTCAAAAAGGGCAAGTGGGATGACCTGTGTAACTAACTATAAAGTGGATTACCTGGACATTAGTCCCAGGCAAAATAATGGAAAAACTGATGCAGAATTCCATTGGTAAAGAATTAAAGAATAGGAATACAATTAATGCCAGTCAACATGGTTTCTTGTCAAACAAATCTGATTTCATTCTTTAATGAAATTACATGTTTAGTTGATAAAGCTAACTGCATAGATGTAATATACTTAGACTTTTGTAAGGCATTTATTTGACTTAGTACTGCATGACATTTTGATTAAAAAACTAGCAAGATATAATATCAATAGAACACACATTAAATGGATTAAGAACTGGCTAACCGACAGATCTCAAAAAATAGTTGTCAATGGGAATCATTATGTTTC
Source organism: Malaclemys terrapin pileata (assembly GCF_027887155.1). Lineage (NCBI taxonomy): Eukaryota > Metazoa > Chordata > Testudines > Emydidae > Malaclemys > Malaclemys terrapin. The sequence continues at coordinate 110,482,500 of NC_071505.1, read as the reverse complement.
TAGTGGGTTCCACAGGGAAAGGTGCTAGTCCCAACATTATTCAACATTTTCATCAATGATCTGGAAGTAAATATAAAAACACTCCTGATAAAATTTGCAGATGACACAAAGATTGGTAGAACGGTAAATAATAAAGGCACTCATACAGAGCCATCTGGATCTATTCAAACAAAAGGCATTTTAATACAGAAAAATGCAAAGTTATATATCTAGGAATAAGGAATGCATGCCATACCTACAGAATGCCAGAAACCAGTGAATCTGAAAAGGATTTAGGGATCATAGTGGGCAAGCAACTGAACATGAGCTCCCAGTGCAATGCTGTGGCAAAGAGGGCTCGCGTGATCCTTGGATATATAAACAGGGGAATAGTGAGTAGGAGTAGAGAAATCATTTTACTTCTGTATACAGCATTGGTGAGACCAATACTGAAACAATGCATACAGTTCTGGTGTCCACATTTAAAGGGGATGTTGAAAAATTAGAGAGGGTGCAGAAAAGAGATACAAATTATTTGAGGGCTGAAGAAAATGCATTACAGTGAGAGACTTAAAGAGTTTGATCTGTTTAGATTGTACCTCATGGGGAAAGTACAGGGTACTAAAGGATCTTTAACCTAGTGGAGAAAAGCACAACAAGAACCAATGACTGGAAGCTGAAGCCAGACAAACTCAAATTAGAAATAAGGCACAACATTTTAACAGTGAGGGTTATTAACCATTGGAACAAACTACCAAGGGAAGTGGTGGATTCTCCATCTCCTCATGTCTCCAGATCAAGACTGGATGCCTTTCTGGAAGATGTGCATTAGCCAAACACAAGTTATGTTTCAGTGAGCCAAAGGTTATTGGGCTCAGTACAGGGATAACTGGGTGAAATGTAATGCTCTGAAAGACTGGACGATCTTAAAGGTCCCTTCTAGCCTGAAACTCTATGAATCTATGAATGACACAGGTGAAAGAAAATTCAGTGTCACAGGAATATCCTCACGCCACCACCAAGATCCCACTTTGGCAACCCCAGTGAGGTTGTGTGTTGGAAGAAAAACTGACTGAGGCCCAAATCCCCAAATGTGCCAGGGCAGTACAAAATTGATTTAGCAGGGCTGAGGATCTGGCCCTAAATGTCCATGGCATCCAGTGGTTTAGCAGACAAAAGGTTTTGGACACACCTTGGAGCTCCTCACTGGCCCTAATTCACTTGCTGGCCGGAGAAAACTGCAGTAGAACCTCAAAGATATGAACAGCGGGGTTATGGACTTCCCTGTCTACTGGACACCCTGTGAAACCAGAAGTCCTCAAACAGGCAGCAGAGCACACCAAAAAAAAAAAAAAAGCAAATACTGTACTGCCTCAGTGCTTCAGCCATTGGGGGGGTTGGGGCTGCAGCTGCAGTGTTGGGGGGGTCAGGGCTCCAGAGTGGGGGCTTGGGGCTTCTGACCCTTGGGAGCACTGGGGCTCAGGGCTTTAGACTGAGGGGAGTGCTGGGGCTCGGGGCTTCAGCCCCGCGGCTCCGTTCCCATCTTCAGCCCCACAGGGGACATCGGGGATCGGGTCTTCAGTCCCGTGTCTCTGCTCCTGGTTTCAGCGGGGGGAGGGAGGAGGAGGGCGGGGACACAGGGCTTGGGACTTTAGCTATGAGGGGAGCGCAGTTTCAGCCCCAGCGCTCTCCCCATAGCTAAAGCCCTGAGCCCTGGCGGCACACCTGCCTCCCCGAGCTGAAACTGGGAGTGAAGCCACGGGGCTGATGCCACAAGTCCCAGCACACCCCCCACACCAGGCTGAATCCCCAATCCCTGGTGCCCCTCCCCCTGCCAGCTGTAATCAGGAGCAGACTTGTGGGCTGAAGCCCCGATCCCCAGTGCCCCCCACAGGGCTGAAGCTGGAACAGAGCCGCAGGGCTGAAACCCCAAGGCCCAGCGTTCTCCCCAGGTCTACAGCCCTGAGCCCTGGTGCTCCCGGGGGCAGAAACCCTGAGCCCCCTGCTGGGAACCCTGGCAGCCCCTAGGGTCAGAAGCCTTCCCCTCCCCCCACCCCACCCTGAGCCCTGACACACTCACCCCCCCGCCCAACCCTGCGGCTGCAGCCCCAACTCCCCCGTGGCTGAAGTCCACAACGTCTTGTTCAGAGTTACGGACAACCTCCATTCCCAAGGCAAGGCATCTATAACTCTGAGGTTCTACTGTAAGTGCCAAACTGATCTTGACTGTAGGATTCACAAAGAAATGATGAAACTAGGACCCTGCACCATACCAAGGGAGATACTGGTATCCTCTGGCCCATAGTTGACTGACTAATACTGTTCCTCATCGCCACCCATGAGTGACTTGACACCCAAACACATAATGAGTTCTTGATCTGCCTCTGCTCCAACCAAAAGGAAAGGGCCAGCATCCAGCTTACCCTGCGACCAGCCTCATTGTTCTGCAAGTTCATGAGTGTGCGAGCCTGCTCCTCTGATCCCTTCGCGTAGTTCTTCTCCCTCTCCCTGGCATCCACAAACTCCTTGGCGAAACGGTAGCCATACTCCACATTATCCCCGCAGCCACCCCATAGCCAGTCTCGGGGCAAGTCCTTGGGACGGGCTGTCCGGCTGCAGCCACAGGTGGAAAGCTCTCCTTCGCGGCATGCACGGCTGATGGCGTTCACCACCCCGGCAGCACTAACGGCATAGGTGAAGGCGGTCTCTCGACTACCTGGGAGAGCAGGAGGAGTATAAGATTAACAAAAGACAAACCTTGTTTGATAAATACAACACCCATCATGGGGAGACCTAATAGACTGTACAGCAATGGAAAGTGGTTTGAGCCCAATGGCACAGGACATTTGAAATTAGGTTGAGAAAAGGATGGGATAATGTATTGTAAGGAACAATTCTGCACTGGCAGATAGGAGATGGACAGGATGGGTAATTCAGATAGGAGCTGTTCATAACATAGGTTTGCATTCCTCACTTTGTTTGTATCCACAAGACTCTGACTATCCTATCCCAGCAGTTTTAGTGTAGTCAGTACCAATAGCAAACCTGGCTCTCTGACATATCTGGGCTGGGACTGGGGACACTTTTATGGCCTGAGGTTGTTTCCTGGTAATGATATACACAGTGAAAAATAAAACATTTAATGCTCTCATTTTGGGAGGAGGTATATTTGTGGAGGAGCTGTCAGTGAAAGGTTATTATTATTAATTTTATTATTTATTATTTGTATTCCAATAGTGCTTGCCCAGTTAAGCGCCCTGGAAGCAAAAGTTCTCTATTTACAGAAGAGACAGCAGCCGCTCAAGCTCCCCTCTCCCACCCCTCACGTGGATCCAATGTGTTTTGATCCTGACCTGGAGGGAATGCACAAGAAGTGGGAGGGTAGTTCACTCTCCATAAAAATTCAGTTCTTGACCTATCTGGTGAGACTGCAAATAAGCGGGGACGAAGTGCAAGTAGGCCTTGCCTACACAAGAAAGTTGCTCTGCTTTAACTAAAGATGATTTTAAACCAATTTAGTTAAACTGGTGTGAACCCTTGAATAGACACTTCTGTTTCAGTTAAAACCATCATTATTTTACTTTAGCTAAAGTCAATTAGGAACTGGCTTAATCTAAACCAAAATAAGCCACTCTTAAACCGAAGTAAGAATATCCACACAAGGGACAATGCCAGTGTAACTATAACCATATCTGTATAACTATATCAGTATTATTGTTAAAACTTTCCCATATAGACAAGACCTATATTAACTGGTCAACAACTTTTTTGTTTAGACAAGGTCTTAGTGTCAATGTAACTGAGGAACTGAATACCTGTCCTCTAGGAACTTCCCTGCTTTGAGGTGTCCACCTTCCTCTGCTCAAATTATATATCTTAACTGTATGGTCTGTCCAGTTTAGATTGTAATGCCTTGGGGCATGGATCATAGCTCCATCTGTGTATTGTACAGCATGGACAAGAATGTCAGCACTCAATATACAAATAAGGAACTGAACTGAGACTCTCCAAGTCTTGCATGTATGTCACCAAACAGCCTTCAGGTGATACCGAGAATGATTACCTGAGCTTCATTTGCACCAGCAACCTAAGTATGAAGAGCTACAGCTCCAAAGTACTAGTACCAAATCCCAATATCAAACTGCCCACTAATTTTCTCAGCTGAATTAGGCCTGGTCTACACCTAATACTTAGTTCACCCTAGCTACATTGCTCAGGGGTGTGAAAAATTCACCCCGAGAGACATAGGCTATGTCTACACTGCTCTCTCCTGCCAGCAAAATAAAACCACCTCCAAGGAGGGGCAGTAGCTTTGTCAGCAGGAGAGCATCTCCCACCGACAAAGTGATGTCCACACCGGGACTTTTTGTTGTTACTTTTGTTGGTCAGGGTGTGTTTTTTTCACAGCCCTGACTGACAAAAGTTTTAACCACAAAAGTACAGTATAGACATAGTCTTAGCTAAGTCCACCTAAGAACTAAGATAGACACCACTAGGTGGATGGAAGAATTCTTTCATTGACCTAACTACAGTTTCTTAAGGAGGTGGAGTTACTACAGCGATGGAAAACCCCCTTCCATCACTGTAGCAAGTGTCTACATTATGGCACTACAACTGTAGTTCTTATAGTGAGATATACCCTTACAGTATCACCAAAAATGGATATTTTAAGAATACATTGTAAATCATGCATCAGGCCTCCTCGGCAGGACTGAGCTGGTAGTTGTGTCTCCTCTTTTTCCAATTTGCACATCCTCAGAAACCGTCATTATTAGCAACTTAACACCAGTTTAGTGGTTAACGACCCAAGACAAAGGCAGGACTGTGAGGGGTACCACCCTTGCATAGAGTGGTTTGTTGGGAAAATTTTCTAGTGAAATGCAAACAAGGAGAGGACTTACCATATAAAGAGAACCCCCATGAAACCCAGTGGTACAGTCATTTGTTACATTTTCCGCTGGACTATGGGAGTGTAGGAATGATTCACAGATTCACTTTCTCTTATGGCAAAGTGAGATGTGGTATTATGTCTGGCTTTTGTTTTTCTACTTAGTTCAACACAGCATGTCAGCTGCTGTTATTGCATTGATTTCCTTGTTTCAGAAAGAGAGGAGGAATAGCTACTAAATAAGCTGTGAAAGAGGTCCACCCTCAAGCAGATAAGTATTTGTATGAATGTATAGCATCCATGCTGCAGCATATTTATGCCACAATGCATGTGGTGTGTGCAACAACCACACTGTAATGTATCTGAGTAACTGTACCAGTATAGATAAGGCTTAAAAGTGGTACAACCCCTGTTAGTGTGGACGCAGTTATACTGGTATAAAAATCCTTATACAAGTAGAGTGAGAGAAGGTGGGTGAGGTAATATATTTTATTGGACCAACTTCTGTTAGTGAAAGAGACAAGCTTTTGAGCTACACAGAGCTCTTCTTCAGGTCTCTCTAATAACCTGGGACCAGCATGTCTACAACAACACTGCAATATACAGTAGTCGTATCGGTCTCAGAATATTAGACAGACAAGGTGGGTGAGGTAATATCTTTTATAGGACCAACTTCTGTTGGTGAAAGAGACAAGCTTTCAAGGTTACACAGAATTGAAGAAGAGCTCTGTGTAAGCTCCAACGCTTGTTGGTCCACTAAAAAACTATTACCTCACACACCTCGTCTCTCTAATATACAGGTGTAGTTCATTCCTATACAGAGAGGAGAATAAGCTATACTGATATAAGGCACTTTTATATCAGTTATTATAATTATATCCACACTACGGGTTTTATCAGGTACAGTAAAAGCTGTTTCTTCCAGCACTTCACCAACCGGAAAGCTCTATAAACCGGCATTTCTGATCTTCGTTGAAATTCCAGTTTATAGTCTGGTTGGCGCGGGGTCGGCAGGGGATTGGGATGCAGGAGGGAGTGTGGAGCGCAAGCTCTGGGAGGGAGTTTGGGTGCGGGAGGGGGCTCAGGGCAGCGGGTTGAGGCACATGGTGCCGGATCCGGGGGGACGCTCACCTCGGGCAGCTCCCCGCAAGCAGCGACCTGTCCCAGCTGCTCCTAGGAGGAAGCGCTAGCTCCACAGCTCCCATTGGCTGGGAACCACGGTCAATGGGAGCTGTGGGGGTGGCGCCTGCAGGCAGAGGCAGTGCGTAGAACTGCCTGCCGCGTCTCCACCTAGGAGCAGCCAGGACAGGTTGGCGCTTGCGTGAAGCTGCCCAAGGTGAGCGCACCCTGGATCCGGCATCCCGCGCCCCAGCCGGCTGCACTGAGCACCCTCCCGCACCCAAACTCCCTCCCATAACCCACACCCCCTCCCGCACCCCAGCGCCACACCCCCTCCCACATGCAAATTCATTCCCTCTTAGTTAACCGGCATTTTTCACTTACCTGCACTCCCTATTCCCCCAACATGCCAGATAAAACAGCTTTTACTGTATAACTATATCAGTAAAAAAAAAAAAAATCACACCTCTAACCAACATAATTATACTGGTACAAAATCTGTAGACCAGGCTTTATAACATATTCAGCTGAGGAGTCTGACAGCACCAGTGCCCCGTGCGCACCTGACTGATATATATTTAAGATCCATGTCCTGAAAGTATAAAGTAGACATAAACCTAAGTTGCAAAACTCAAATCTGGATTTCAAACCCATTGAAGTTTGGGGGTGCTTGGACCTACAGTTTTGGTACACCCCAGATCAGTCATGAAGTTGCGATCAGGTTTAGATCAGGGTCATCTCTAGTACAAAGCAAATATGTAGATCTATCTATCGAGGTTTTTTGTAAGGTGTGGCACAGTGGTGTGTGAACACACATGGGTGCATTGATATCACCCCATTCAATTATCCTTCATTACAACGGTTATCCCTCATTTCAGACCCAAATTTACCTCTGTTCCACACAGATATGGAGTCATGTCACATGTTTAGTAAGTTATTTTCATTAAATGTGAGCAAACATGAACAGAGGTTACAGAAAATGTTATTTGGACTAATGCAATAAACACCACAGCATTTTAAGCTTCCTGTTTTTATATCCCCCATTCTCTGTCTGCATGCCAAGCCCATCTGAGTACTGTGATTGTCCATGCAGCATTTGCTCTATGCTCTGCTCCCAGGTTCTCTCTGCCCAGGTGTTTAAGGTCTGTCTTCTGAGTGACATTAGCAATGGAGTGCTCCAGTACCTTCTCTATGGAGCTCTACTGCCCTCCAGTGTCCACTGCACAATCAAAGCAGTGGGAATAAACTAGGCTAGGGCGATATTGGGATGTGATAAGACAGGCTGTAGGCATCAATTGTGAAAATGCTAACTTGAGCTTTAGACTCTCCTTTCTAGACTCAAAGGTGAACCAATCCCAGCAACTCTTTTCAAGGGGATTGCCTGGAAAGGAAGGAGAGGCAGACCTGAACTTGGTGGAAGAGTGAGGCAAAAAAAGATAATGAGAGCTGATTAAAAAGTGTATTTCTAAATTTTTATGATGAAAAATTCTTTTTTTTTAATTGCAGAACATGTTTATTTTTCTTACATTTTCCAATTTTGACAATTACTATAACAAATATTAAATATTAAAATTCTTTTGGTTTTTCACCTTCTCTCCCTTTCACCCCTTTTTCCTTTTCTCCCCTTTTCCTTTTTCCATGTCACCATTGAAAAGAAAGGTGGCCAGAAAGGAAGGAAAACCAACTCAAAATTCAGACATTTTTCGTGGAACATATCATTTTTCAACCAGCTCTAGAAATTATAGGGCTCAACTGGATGACTTGGGACAGCCCAGTCAGGAGAGAATGACTGGATTGGGGTGGGAACAAAATATGGTTTCCTCTCAGAAGATACTCCCAGTAGTAAATTCTTTAAATTACATTATATGTTTCTTTATCCTCCCCTTTAAGAAATGCAGCCTTAGGAATATATGAAATCTCTATTATAGGGCAGGGACCAATTTCTGAATGGCAATTTCTGTATCTCAGTGATCAGAAATTCCTCTTTGCCAGACTAGACTAGACCAAAACCTATAACAATACTCAAAGAAACACAGTCACTTAAAAAAACAAATATAACACAACCAGTTAAAGTGCTACGCATCCCTGAACAAAATCTGCATGCTAGCAGACTGCCTTACCACTGTAAAATATACAAACCTAAGGCAGACTTACTAAACATAGACCAAGTCTATGTCTACACTACCACTTATGTTGGCAAAATTTATGTTGCTCAGGGATGTGAATATTCCACCCCCGGAGTGACATAAATTATGCTGGCATAAGTGGTAGTGTGCACAGTGCTATGTCCGCGGGAGCTTCTCCCGCCAACATAGCTACCGCTGCTTGTTGGGGATGGATTAATTATGTCAAGGGGAGAGTGTCTACATAAGAAATCTTACAGCGTCACAGCTGCATCAGTACAGCTGCGCTGATGTAAGCTCTCTAGTGTACATATAGCTCAAGTAACCGTAAACTAGGGCCTACCATTCTAAGCTGTGGCCAAACTGTGCTTGGTGTAGTCTTGCGAGGGTGAGGGGAAAAGCTGCCTTCACACAACAGACGTACTTCCTGGATTTGGGTGCTTATGGGCAGCCCCTAGCATAACCTAGAACAGTGCTTGGGGCTTCTTTAATTTATGCTCTGATTGCTGGCTGACAGACAAGAACCCTTGGAGCATTCTGGCCAGACCCTCTTTCTCCTATTACTTATCCCTTCTCCTCTCCCCAGACTCTGACATGCTCTGTACCACCACTGGGGATATTCCCCAGTGAGGAAATGCATCTGGTTTCCAGCCCCTTTATGCCACTGGAACAGCATAAAGGAACCAGGATGCAATACAGAATTGAAGCCTACAGGTTAAAAATGGGATAAAAGCACAGTACAAACTCAGAGAAGAATGACTTTACATCAACATGTACAGAAGAGATTGAAATGGCTTGATTTCTACTCCAATATCAAAAACATATTTCCTCTAATTATCTGAAATTATAGAAGACATTTATAAAAAAACAATCCAAAACAACTGTGCCTAAGCCTAGGAGAAGAGAGACAGCAGCAATAACATCATCAATAACGTCACTGAAAAAGGGCAAGTCTACACCCCCCCCTTAAGTTGATCTAACTTACCTAGCTCAGGGGTGTGAAAAAGACACACACACACCCCGAGTGATGCAAGTTACAGCACCCTAAGCGGTGACCACACCAGTGCTATGTCAGCAGAAGATGCTCTCCCACCGACATATCTTCCACCACATGCAGAGATGGAGTAATCATGCCGACAGGAGCACACACTCCCATCGGCATAGAGCGTCTTCACCAGACGCGCTACAGCAGCACAGCAGCATCAGTACAGCTACGCTAAAGTAAGTGTAGTGTAGTGTAGACATGACCTCAGTAATAGACAATAATAATGAATTATCATGACACTGTGAAGCCCAGTCCTGAGCAAGAGAGACCTCAGATTTATAGATTTGTAATTTTTTGCAACACCTATATCACTTTTCTTGCCATTCTAGTATTTTCAGTTTGTATCTGAGTGTGCACCCTCATGAGAATATACCAGGAACAAGGTACAGAGGGGGCAGGTTCAAATATCTGTATTAGAAGTTAAGTTTTTAAATAGTGGACACACCACAAACCATGTCTCCACTAGCCAGCACCACACACACACTACTAGACACACATGCACACCACCATGCATAAACACACCCTCTCTACCACAGACACCCACCACCACCCACACCATAACTAGCAGAAACATCTTCTACACCAATACTGCCACCAGACATCCAGCACCACAAACACAATAGCCATCAGAGACACCTACCACCACACCCACACTAGACACTCACACTTACCACCAAAACCAAAGAGTGGGCAAAGTTACCAGCATCATTGTAATTGAAAGGGTGGGGGGAGGGCCTTTCTCTGTTTCTACCCCTTCTCCATTTTATTTTGGCTCCTTCTCCCCAATAACCCCCACCCTCCCTGTGTCCTCTGTTCATCCCTTGACCCCCTTTTCCTTCAGCTCTGGCTCTTGCTTCCCTTTTGTTCACTCTGATTCCCCACCTGGGTTTGGACTGGTCTCCTAACTCATGGACAAAACTGTGATGGGTGGAGAGGCCCTGAAGGGGAAGGGAATCCGTCTCTACATGGGACGCTTCCCGAGCCTTTGTTCCTGTGGAACTGCTGTAACTTCTTCTGGGAGCCAAAATTTACCCCTGGCTTTGAATCCAGATGAGCAATGCCCAACAAGGGCCCATACAAACTAAGGGGTGTGTCAGGGGGGTAGTTCCTGTTATTGTATTACATAGCTCCATCCTCAAATGCATCCCTTCATGGTGGATTCACTTTTCATTCCCTGGAGGGCAAATGTTAATGTTTTAGGTTCCTGTCCCTCCATCTGTCCTGTTTCCCACTCAGGGTACATCTACACTACAGGGGCGAGTCGATTTAAGATACGCAAATTCAGCTACGTGAATAGCGTAGCTGAATTCGACGTATCACAGCCGACTTACCCCGCTGTGAGGACGGCGGCAAAATCGACTTCTGCGGCTTTCTGTCGACGGCGCTTTCTCCCACCTCCGCTGGTGGAGTAAGAGCGCCGATTCGGGGATCGATTGTCGCGTCCCAACGGGACGCGATAAATCGATCCCCGAGAGGTTGATTTCTACCCGCCGATTCAGGCGGGTAGTGTAGACCTAGCCTCAGTGACTCAAGAACATAAGAACAGCCATACTGGGTCAGACCAATGGTCCATCTAGCCCAGTCTTCCAACAGTGGCCAGTGCCAGATGCTTCAGAGGTTAATGACCAAAACAGGGAAATTACTGAGTGATCCATGTCCATCCCTTGTCATCCAGTCCCTGCTTCTGGGAGTTGGAGATATAAGGACACCTGGAGCATGCAGTTGTCACCCTGACCATCTTGGCTAATAGTTATTGATGGCCCTATCCTCCATGAATTTGTCATCTATCTCTCTAGCTACACCAGATATACTTTTAGCCTTGGCAACATCCCCTCACTCTCCTTCCGGAGGAGAACGGGAACGTGCATATGGCCCTGGGTATGTTCAGGAGAGCGGAGTGGGAGGCTGAAAGTATGAGGGGGAGAGGGGGGATCAGAAGGGGTGTGTCCAGGAGAGGCAGAGGAATGTGAGGGGGCTGGATGGCCAGAGAGAATCCGCTGGGGTTTGACAGGGTTGGGAATCTGCAGGCTCAGTGACAGTGACCAACCCTCCAGCGCGGTGGCGCAAAGCTCCGCCAGCGGCCCCCGCGCTCTGCAGCCGTGGGACCAAGCCGCCTGCTTCAGAGCAGAGACACACGGGCTGCTCTGGGGGCAAGGAGAAGCTAAAGCTGCATGTATTGTTCCCCGGGCCGCGTCCAAGGGAGCCTAGCTAGGAATCTCCATTCCCAGGCCTCGAGTGCTGAAGACCGAGGATTCACGCCATGCGCCATTAAATGGTATCCCTGAGCCCATCGGGGGGGGTGGGGTTAGTGCTGCATGGGTCATTCAATAGTAAATAATTGGCTTTGTGGGTGGGGGTGGGAAGCATCCTGACTAAAGGGGCGGGATGGTGGGGGGTGGCCTACTACCATTTTAACACCTTCTCTTTATTGTCCTGGCGGTCGGACACATCAAACTGCGCCCGGATTTCTCAGTGCCTCGCCATCGGAGGATTGCATTTCAAAAGGAGCGGGGACAATGTCCCCAGGTCACACCTCGATTCCAGCGCGGCAATGGCCCGTCAATGCGCCTCTTACCGCCAGCGGGGTAGGAATTGCCCAAACCTCCTCCCAGGTAAACAAGGGCTTCCACGCCAGGGAGTGCACATCTCCCCGCTTAGCGGGGCTGCGCTCCCTGGAACTGGGGGCTCTGGAGACAAGACGTCAACCTGGATCGGCGGTGACTGCTTTTATCTTCTTCCCTCACCCTCCCCGATCACTACACACAATCAACCCCCCCTCCAAAAAAACAAAACAAAAACACTAAACCCCAGCTCCGCATTAAGGCGTGAAATGGGCTAGGGGAGGCCTTCCAGGCTGGTGCCCCCGGCCAAGCGCGAACAGAGAGAGGTGGCCTTGCTGGACGCGACGGGTTATGAGCTCCCCGCTCAATTAAGAAGCACGCGTATTTCAGGAAATGGAAACCGTTCGTTCAGTGCGGATTTCGAACCTCCGCTAATGATTAGCCCTGCTTCTAAATGTGTATTTGAACAGATCAGCCTTGATCTACATCGCCATGAGTATACGCAACAGCCTCCCAGGCACCCACTCCCCATCCTGCCTCTGCTGCCACCCTTACCTATTTTCATTACCCTGCCAAAGACAGAGGTATTGTCCACTGTGCTGCAGTTCCATCTCCTCTGCCGAAACTGGTATTGGCACTCCTTGATGGCATTTTTGGCTCCTTCTCCAATGTACACCATGTGTTCCTGGTAGAGCTGGCAGAGTTTCCTCTGGCCTGGGGAGAGCCCGGGGAGTTGGCTGCACACAGGCTGGGCTCCTATAATGTACATTTCGGGTCTCTGAACTGGGTTCATAGCCAAAGACCTGGAATGAGAAAAACATCAAAGGAGGGGGAGAGACCAAAAAAATAATCAGCGAGTTCCGATCTCGGAGTGTCTCCAGGCCTAATAGGGCGTCCGTGCCAGCACCTTCCTGCCAGCCAAGGGCTGAGGCTGGGGGCAGATCTCTGGTACGGCTCTAACAGATGCTAATCTTTTCCACGGCTTTGGCAGGAACAAACACAGCGCGTTTGTAACCTGAGTTCAAACATAAAGAGACACTCGGGATGGGGAAGGCGGTGGGCTGAGGCTTTGCAAAAAAAAAAAAAGAGTTAACTCGTTTCTATGAACTGCCAGTAAGCGCTGCCTCTAACTCGGGACATTTCCCTCTGCCTAGGAGAGGGGTTTGTCGAGAGTTGGACAATTAATAGGAAACCTTAACGATCCTTTCGCATGGGCTTTACCGCAGAGGGGCAATCATCCGAGATCCCAGAAATTCTCTCAAGCAGAATTGGGTGGGGAAGGGACGTGGGTTTCTTTCCAAGGTGGGAGGGGGGCGGATCTGGAGACTTCTTGCAGGTACAGCAAGAAAACCACGAAACCCGCCGATTTTCACTCGAACATGGGCACAAAGCCCCTGGAGCCCGGGGGAAGAGCAGCCCTGACTCCCCTCGCGGGCTGCAAAGTTCCACTTCCATACATTGGAAAATCACCTGCACCCCAAAGGAGGACAACGAATGGAAAGCAGTGACTTGAGACTCACCACCAGGAATTCGCCTCCGCCAGGAGCTGGGTGCAGCTGCAGAGGAGAGCGACGGTGAGCAGCAGCCTCGTCCCAGTCATAGTGCGCTTTTCCCGGCTCCGGCGCCCTTGGAAGAGCCCTTGAACCGACAGGCTCCAAGACAAGGCTCCCTGCAAAACGAGGAGAAACCCCAGAGAGGGGCCTGAGTCCAACGGGCGTGCGGGGATCACATCAGGGTCCTGATCCAGGGAAGCCGAGCGCCCCCTCCCACTTCTCTCTGCTCCAAAGCTCTCCGGGCGGGACCCCTTGCGCACAGCCAGTCCTGCCTGCAGACCCCTCCCCCGCCCTGCTCCCTTCCCCAGTGACCGGCCAGCAGCACTCAGGGACCTGCAGGGCTTTTATGAGGGTCCATCTGCCTTTGATTGGTCCGCACGCCAGGGTTCCTGGGAATGCACACTTCCAGGGTTTGTCAGCTAGTGACACTTGGGGAGGGGGAGGAGAGGGAAGAGCCCTTGCAAAGGGAAGGACAAGGGAGTGTGAGGAGAGAGAAAAGGAAGGGACAGCGTGAGCGGGGAGAGGGTGCACTGGAAAGAAAAAGGAAAGGAGAGAAAAGCAGCAGCCCCCCACCCCATTTTACATAGCTACCCTAACATCCCCACCCCTTCTTTACGTGCACAGTAGGGTGCATTCCAGCCCTCCCACCTAGCCAGCCGCCTGGAGATCTTCCAGGAATGAGGGCAACTAGGAAAGCCTGCAAAGCAAAGGGCAAAAAAGAGCTGTTAATGGGGCTAACGTTGGTGGGGGAAGAGTGAATCATGCAGTCCCCTCTTCATCGGGTCTTTCTCCTCCCTGCCTCAAGCAAGACCTCTTCAGGGGCCCCTTCCCGGGTCGAACAGAAGGCGCTGGGGGTTGTAATGACCCCAGAGGGAAAGACCTGACCTGAGGCCTTTTTGCAGTCGCAGATGTAATGAGGAAGCTCCTTCTGGGACACAGGAGTCACTGGGGCAAAGGGTCTGATCCCATCCAGGCTGACTGCAAAGGAACCGGCTGCTGGCCAAAGCTCTGTTCCAGAAGTGGATGGGACAGAGCTCGATCTGACAGTGGAAACCTGCATCCCTCCCTTCACCCAGCCCAGACTCGCTGACCTTCAGTGTGAAGCGCTGCAGAGAAGGGTGGGGGCTGGACAGGACAGCACCTAAGGGGCACCCATACCTAAGCCCTCCTGCCCATCCCAAGGATGCCTCACCACTTGACGTTCATATTCTCCAGCGATAATACCCCCATAAATACAGAGTGACAACCCCTGGGAAATGTACTCTGCCCCAGGCACCAGCCATGCAGAAATGCACCCCAGAGGCAATACTCCTGGACCCAGGCACGCTACTGTCTCTTCCTTTTATCTGCCCCCCCTCATTGAATCCGAAAGTCTCTCCAAGTTACTTAGCCCCAGCCCGAGAGGTGGGGATCCACAGACAGCTCCCTCCTCATGGTATTTTTTTCCTCGGGTCTCTGTTTGCTGGGGGAGGACGCACAGGCAGGTGTGTGGGGTTGGCAGGGGGCAGATCAAAGGGAGAAACTCGCTCCTTCCCCTTTGTCATGCAGAGCCGCTTCGGAAATGATCTGGCCTCTACGGCAGCAAATGAACAGCCCCCCCTCTCCTCCCGAAAATAGTCCTCCCCTTCAAAAGGACCCCATATAATACCCCCCAATCCCGTTCCTCCAGGGCAGGAGGTCTGTGAATGCACTGGCTGGAACAGCTAGAGATGGAGCAGAGATAGGGCTGGCACCAGAGCCTAATGACTTTATAGGGGGGAGGAGGGGAGCCGGTCCAGAGAAGAGGAACGAGAGAACAGCTTCAAAGGCTCCTCTTGTCCAAACATCCTTCGCCATCCCCTGCTCAACCCCACCATGCAGCTCTGCGGCAGGAATAACCAGACAGATCCTCACCCGCTCAACTCACTCCTCAGGTAGCCAAGGCAAACACCACACTTCCCCCCTGCCATCCCCACCACTGCTGTCCGCTCATCGGCCCTGCTCGCCGCTCCCACTGCCCCCCCCCCTTCGCACACACACCATCCCCAATACGCTAACAGACCTGCTAACAAATCCTTCCCCCACCCCGCCATCTCGCAAAGGGGAGGAAACCAGACGCCCTCTGCCTCATTGCACACACACCCTTGTCTCAGCCCACACCTAGCCCGCCCCTCCATTCGCGCTTCTCTATCCCTTCCCAGCTTCAATGGAGGACACCCACAGACAGACGCCTACGCCCCCAACCACGTCCTCCTCTTCCGGCCTGCCATCGCCCCAGAGGAGCGCAGGTGGCGGTGGTTCTGCTGCAGTGAGTTTGAAAGGTCAGCCTGCCGCTCCCCTCCAGTGACTGTCAAGTTGTGCCAGAAACATGTAGGTTCCAAGCTCTGCAAGTTACCTGCCTTTCATACAGCCTCATAAACACCAGCAGGGACATTAATCACCAGACTCAGCAGCTCATTCCACTCAAGGGTTTGGGGGGGGGGGTTTAACCCAAATTCCTATCGCCTGCTACGGTGAAGTTGCTGTGTTTGTTTGTACCAGGCTCAGCTTACTCCACAGTCCAGATGTGCTCTACCTGCAGCTGGTGACCTGTCTCACCTGGCAGGCAGATGTGAGACTGCCAGCGCCAGAATTAGCCTCAGGACAAAAAGGCCTTGTGTGACCCAGATCCCTGAAGAGAGGCAAGCCACGCTGCCCAGGCACAGCAGGATCCATGTCTGAAGAAAACAGGACTACATTATTCACATCTTATACCTCTTCCCTCCTCCTACTTGTGTGTGTTGGAGGGGCTGTGGGAGTGGGGGTGTTTTTCAGGACTGTTTTTGTCAGTGATGGCAAAATGTACAGTTTCTCTTTCCAGTCTGGGGAGGAAGGAAGTTATGTGGGGGTGGATGGTTTTTCCATGACAAACAATGAATCTGCACAGAGGTGGTGTGATGTCACCCAAAGGTTTCCAGACAGCCTCAGGTATACCAGCCCCTCTTCCTTAGTGGAGGAGAGACTGCCTATTATAAGTGAAGTCCCCCCTTAGCAACAGAGGCAGAAGGAGGGGAGACCTTTAAAAAAAAAAAAAGACAGATAAGGGAAAAAATAAGGATTTGTACCATGCTGTAGTAAATAAATGACTCATGCTGGGAAAGGAGTAACTGTCAGTTTACTCATAGCCAATACTCCCTATAGAGCCCTGCGCTGGAAGAATCTGGGAGTGGAGTAAGCTGTCAGCTCCCCACAAGCCATCCTCTTGATTCTTCCTGTTAAGAATGTGGGAATGGAGTAGTATGAACCTCTGTGAATAAGTGTACGTGTGCAGAGCCATAGAAATCCAAGGCACAACTGTGGAGCTACTTACCACAGGCTTCATCTGTGATTTTGGGCCTGTGGCTTAATCTTTTGCATAGTAGAACTGTGAGGCTTAACTCATTAAAGTTTGTAAAGTCTTTTAAATCCTGAATAGACATACAAAGTATTCATTATTAATTAAATAATTGTTAATTAAGAAAAGTTTTAACAAAGCTGATGATATATCACAGTGAAATATCCTGCAATTTCCCAGCAGCATCTCAATGGGTAGTAGCTGACAGCAAAGCAAAGCAAAGCAGTGATCTCATTTTGAAGCATAGGAACATAGAAATTGCCATACTGGATCAGACCACTGGTCCGTAGTCCAGTATCCTGTCACCGACAGTGGACAGTACCAAATGCTTCAGAGAAAGGTGCAAGAAACCCTGCAACAGGATTCCAGGTGGATTCTGCTGCTAATGACTGTCATTGTAGTGTGGTAATCTCTGTGGAGTTAAAATGTGAATTGTGAAAGTGATTCCTCCTTCAGATCCCACAGATAACTAGGCTCAAAGGTGCCACAAGACCCTCTGTTGCTTTCTTTAGTGACTGTGTTTATGGCCTCAGCTAAAGTGCTAATAGCAGGTAAGGTTTTGTTGAATAGCTCAGCCTAGGCAAGCAGCTCCCAAACCGAGGCCTGCAGAGAAGTTGGGTGGTGGTCTGCAAAGAGCTGTTAGGTCCCATTGTGCTATTTGACTTCCTTACTGCCAGCTGCTTCTAAAGATGTCCCTAGGGTCTTTACTGCAAACTTCTTTTAAGAATCTTGTGCTACATTTTTTAAACCTGCATTTCTAAAGCTGGCCCCTATATTAATATTTAGGCACTCGGATAAGTGCCCTGATTTTCAGAGGGACCAAATATGGATTGACCTAATTTTAGGGATCCTAGTTTGAAATTGTAGCCTTATTTCATTCAATACGATCTATCAAAGATCCACCACCACTTTCCTATTATTGGTCCCTTTGCATGAGGGATGTTGCGTGATTACAACTAGAAGAGGGGTGTCCACGAGAGAATCTGCTAAGATTTGATACATACTATACGAAAGTTGAATCCTGACCCAGGCGACATTGAAATCAGACCTGACAAATCCGAAAAGCTATCCCTACAATCTTTTGATCCTTGCTTTTTACTTGGGGAGGTCCCAAGTGTGACACTTTATCAAATGTTGTAAACAAAACACCGAAAGAAGTTTTAAGTCTCTTTCTGCTGCAACTTGTGTGATCATCATTCCTGCTTCTTGTTCAGTTTCCTCCAGACTGGGCGGGACTGGACACACATTCCTCCCTTTGCAATCAGAGCCCCTTTCAAGCTCCTGTTTATTCTCACAATTTGACTCTGGAGCAATTCCTGTTTCTAAGTGCTCACGATGTCCAATGCATCCAGGAGCATTTACTGCTGTCTAGATGGATCCTTCCTCCCAGTATGGACATGAGCCCACTTATTCATCAGGAGAAAAAAAAAAGATTCATATAAGCAGAGCCTCAGGAAACCAAGATCCAGCAAGGGTTCCATTACTGGGGAAAAGCGCCCCACCTCCTAGCCTAAAAGGGGAGCTCTGGGTCCATTGTCTGGCAGGAGTACCTCATGTATCCATAAGGAGTGCTCTAACTTCTGTATCTGTAGAGAGGATTCCTAGGTTCTGTTAAGAGAGGCACCACAGGTGGCCCTAGAGCCATAGGCTCCAGCAGCCAGATTTATTTTTACTGCCATTTTAGCTAAGGGCTCAAGAGCCTTGTTGCTACCATCAATTCAACTGAACTGATGTTAGAACCAGTGGAGAGGTTGTTTTTTTTAAGGTTTCAGAGTAGCAGCCGTGTTAGTCTGTATCCGCAAAAAGAACAGGAGTACTTGTGGCACCTTAGAGACTAACGAATTTTAAGTTTCCCAAGGCCAAAGTGTCTCCACCTGCCAGAATTTTAAATCACCTTTTATTCCTCCATCTTGTGTTGGGCTGTACTCTTCATCCAAACTTGCTGAAGTTGAACTCTTCAGCTATTATTACTGAACTTCCAGCTCCTTGGGCCTAAGTGGATTCTCCTTTATAAATCTTTCGAAAGCTAAGTTTGTTGTTTTGTCTTTTCTTTAATTATTATTAACTGAACAGCAACCAGAGCTGACTGCATTATTTCAGCTCCAGCTGGGGTTTTACCAAGGTATTATAAAAATCTGTTGAATATCCCCAGACACAGATCCTCCATGTCTGGCTGTCTTGTGGCGTTCCCTGCCTTGTTAAATTGCTTCTCCACACAATCTCTCCATTTCCAGAGAAAGGGGCTATTATTCTTGCCAGACTCCTCCAGCTCACACTGCTTCTTGTCTCCTTTGGTACTTGTGCACTGTAGTATTTTATCTTTTTAAGTGCTCATATGCTACCTTTTTCTGCATCTCAGCACTTGTCAGCCTCTCTGGCACATCCACATTTCCTTTCCTTGTTACTTTGCTGCTACTTTAACCTTATTCTTCTCCATACTTCCTCTGGTCAGTGTTATTTAGTTTCACTGTCATTAAGGTCAGATACAGTCCAGAAAATGCCAAGATATACCTGCCAGACTCAGCATACCCTGTGACAGCTGTCTCTGAGGTGCATAACCAGGGAAAGAGAATGGAAAGGAATAGTGAGAAAACATGTTTGTTAAAAGCAATCAAAAAAGGACCAGATAATAGGCTGGATCAGCCATGTTGAAGCCAGAGAAGTGGATGGTAATAAAAAAAAAATCACTTAACACTTACATGACACCATCTTCCCAGACCTCAAAGCATTTAAAAAGGTGGGTAAACCATCTTCTACAAATGGGGACTGAGGCAAAGAGCAGCTAAGTGACTTGCCTAAGGTCACACAGCAAGTCAGGATTAAACTCAATAGCCTGTTCTTTCACTCCTGTGCCATGCACAGGAATTAGGGTGGCAGGCAAAGTAGCTTTAAAACATCTTTACTCTTACCCAGTTCCTGGCCCTGCTTGGGGCCTGCCCAGCCTCCTGCTTAAATTAAAGCAACTTCAGGGCTGCTGTAACTGTAACATTCTCCTAGAGCTGCCCACTATCTAAGAAAAGCAGAACTCAGTAAATTCTAGCCATGCTCTCAATTTCAGGGGCTGGGAAGGGGAGACAGCACAGAATCATTTTGGCAGCTGTACACCATCCTGGGAACCCCCTTATGTTCGAGGTATTTCCCAGAGAATGAGGTTCATGGTCACCTAATTCCCACCTCTGTGCTCAGTCTTCTAGACCACAGTTGTATGTTGGGTCCAGTAGAAGACCTGAATCAGAAATACTGGACTAGACACATGTGAGCTGGATGGGGCACATTTTGCCCACACTTTGGACTTCATTATTCCTATTACTGAGAGAACTCCCTGGTTTCTGGGAGAGCAGCATATCAGCTTTAAACATGGACTCACAACCATCTTAATTTCATCTATTTAAATGAATAAATCATTTAAGATTGTAAATCAGTAATAAAATGTTTATGGACAGTCTAAAAATTACTGGTTTCAGAGTAGAAGCCGTGTTAGTCTGTATCCGCAAAAAGAACAGGAGTACTTGTGGCACTTTAGAGACTAACAAATTTATTGGAGCATAAGCTTTCGTGGACGACAGCCCACTTCTGGGCTGTAGTCCACGAAAGCTTATGCTCCAATAAATTTGTTAGTCTCTAAGGTGCCACAAGTACTCCTGTTCTTTTTTCTAAAAATTACTGAACACTATACATTTTAAAAGACAAAATATTATCATTTGATGGCTGTTTGGTGATTTGACATAAGTTTGGTGTCACAATCCAATTTCCACTCACAAAAACCACCTCAATTTGTACTAATTAACCCCTCTTCAGAGGGCTTCAGAACTCCCCTCTCACCCGACAGGAGATACATCGAGTCAGAGTTGAAACATAAGATAGGACAGGGTTGGGGAACCATTCACTGCTGCTGCCCAATGCTATATGTGTTCTCTGCACAAAAGAGTCCAGTCCTCAAGGCAGTATATCTGGCTCTTTCACAAGTGCTAAATTTATATGGAGGATTAAACACTTTAAAGGGAAAACACATTACATTAGAAAGAAAGCAACATGGAAAATATTTTCTTCCTTTATTTGCCTGCCAACACCTGAGTTCAGAGCTGATGTTTCACCTGCAACAGTTGATACCATCAGTCCCTCAAGCTGTGTAAGGAATGCAGCTCCCTGCTCTGCTAGAGGGTTAGTGATGGCCACAATATTTGCAAGAGAATACAGAAATGTAAACTCAAATTCTGGCATGAAAACAAGTATAGCAGTCCCCATTTAAGATTAGGCTAGATATTAGGGCAAAGTTCTTAACAGTAGGAGCAACTGGGCAGTGAAATAGCTTCCCCAATGTGATGCACCTTCTCTGCAGAGATTCAAGAACAGGTCAAACAAGAGGAACATGCTGGATGACCTTCAAGTGGTGTTTTCTGACCCTGATCCTATAAGGTGCTCAGGACCTTTAACTCCCACTGAAGTCAGTAGGTGCTGAGGATATTGAACACTTCCCAGAATCTCACAGAATTATACTCCATGTTTCTGTTCACATATCTCAACTGAGTTTTGTTCCGTAATTTGTATTAACTCTGTGAAATAGCAAGGAGTGTACAGTACACAAGGTACTGAGTTTTGCTGTTGTTATATGGCTTCAAGTTCCCCATGAGCGAACAGCCTAGAGAAGCATTTAGAAGCTCAAAACAAAGAGTTACTATCTGTAAGTGTCAGTCAGAGGGATCAGTTGTCTCCCATTTGTTTCCTTTACTAAAACAACTACCAGTAATTCCTGACACATGACTATAGCTACCAATAACCATGAAAAATATTAAGCCACAATCAGTTCTATTTCAATGTAATTTTTCTCTCTCTGTCCTTTAATATCTTTAGAAATAGTTCCATAAACTCCCTGTAATAATAATAATTAATAATAATAGTCACAAAACCTTACTAGCATTAAGAAGGTAATCCCCAAAACACCTCTTTGAAGTATTATCATCCTCATCTTACAGATAAGAAAACTGAGGCACAGAAAGGTTGCGTGACTTGCCTAAGGTCACACAGAAAGCCTGTGGCAGAGCTAGGAATAATGACCTTGATTCAGCAAAGCACTAAAGCATATACTTAAAGTTAAGCATGTACTTAAATGTTTTGCTGAACTGTGGCTAAAATCAAGATCTCCTGTCTTCCATTTCCATCCTTTGGCCACCCAATCATCCTTCCATTGGTTAGGCAATATTCCTGCTTGGACACAAAGCACTCAACCCCACAAGTAATAAAGAAAATACATTGGAATTAAAGCTATAGTTATCTAATCTTACCTAGTTACATACATTTACTGTAACTAGGCAGGCAATTTCCCAAGCAAAGAAAACCTTATTTGCACCACATATTTCATAAGGATTTTAGTATAAACAGAATTTATAGAAAATATCAAAGCACTACAAATAAGGTCTTGTCTACATGCATTTTTTTTTTTTTTTTTTACCAATTTAACTAATTAGTTTGGAAACCTCTACGGTTAAAATCAGTGCAATTTGTGTGAACAATCTTATTCAGTTTAAAATGATCTTGTATTGATTTAGCTTACATTGGTAAGGAGACAACTTAAGCTAAATCAGTAAGAGACACTCTTATGACAGATCTATAGACAAACCTGCACTGAAATAACCAAATCAATTTTAATTCATACCATTACTTATTTCTGTGCAAGTCAATGTGTGGACACTCTTATTTCAGAGCAAAAGTACCCTATTTAGAGCTGACAAAATTGAAACAGGACACTTTTATTCCACAGAGTGTTCATACATAGATTTGCACCAAAATGACTTATAGTGTGAATTAAAACTGATAAGGTTATTTTGGTACTAATTTATGTATAGACAAACCCTTAAACTGAAATAAGTTTATTTCACACAATTGGGTTTCACTGATTTAATTCAATCAGTTTCTAAACTGATTTATTTAAATCGGTACATTTTTGTCATGCAGACAAGACCTAACATTAAGGCGTATGGGCATGGGTACAGACACCTGAATTCACTCTCACGAAAAGGCACCTCTGCACACAAGTACCTGCTATTTCACATGTAAGGTTTTTGCCGTGGCAACTGGTACACCCTTCTCTGAAGTTCAGACTCTAAACTTCTGTTCTTCGAGACACAAAAGAAAGGAAAATTCAAAGCTAAATTAAAAAAATTACTAAAAATGCCAGTGCACTTCCCCCCATATTTCTTCCTTCTCAATGTCTGTCAGATCCAGTTTGCTCAGTTTTCTAGTCAAAAGAGATTTTTTTTTAACTGCCAGAGCTGTAAATACACTCAGAAGCTCAACATCTAGCTCTTCTCCCATCAGCATGAGGTGTGAACTGCTAGCTTTGCGGGTGTTGCAGGAACCATAATAGAATGCAGCTCACTCCCCTCACAGCTGTGTTGGATCTGCAGGGCTAAGAGGAACGAAAATTTGTTTTACACCAGTGAACTCAGCAGATATGATAACGTTCTGGCAGAACTGCTCATCTAACCATAGGGACACTTTAAGGATGCAGTTATTATTCCGCACTGGGGCCAGACTCTCAAAAGACCTCAGGCTCTTGTTTAGGCACCAAGATAAGTGGACAAATTTTCCAAACAGCTCTGCACATAGGGGTCCCAAGCAATTTTTAAAATCAGACGATAATTGCCATAACAGGAATTTCCAGGTACGGACCCCTTTGGAAAATTTAGCCTAAACGGATATCTAAGTGAGAACTGAACTGTTTGGAAAATCTGGCCTAGCCTGTGGACGCTGAGCACTTGAAAATATGATCTATAGTGCCTACATTTTGCAGCCCATGAGTACTGATCTAAAATACTTGCCATTCCTTTACTAGGTGCAATGATGTTGGAAAAGGATGTTTAGATTTCTATTATTTGTTGGTCCAAAATTAATCTTGGTTATGTTCATACCTCAAATGTCACCACACTGTCATACTCATGCTTGGGGAAGAAAAGAAAGTGTTATTGAGTAATTCTTATTCACAATGAAATGGAAATGTGTGTGTTGGGAGTACAATGACGATATCATTAGACTTCCTAGTTCGTGACACTCAAGTTACAGTTGTGCTGGCAGTCTCAGCTACGAGATACAAGGTGAGATCTTCAGTTTGTGTAAATAATCATAGCTCCACTGAATATGCTTATTTACACCAGTGGAGGATCTGACCCTGTGTATCTAGCGGTAAGAGCAGGGGCCTTTGAGCCAAGCCCTTAGATTTTATTCCTAGCACGTCTTCTGATATGCTGTGGGATTTTGGGACGCACTAGTTCATAGAGACTCTGATTCAGTTTCTCCATCTGCCAAATGGAGATATCTATTTCAACAGTGGTGTTACAATAGTTTATAAAATGTTTCAAGATCCTTATATGAAAAAAATTATATAAATGTAATCTATTATTATTATTAATTCCCTATTCAGAATTATGTCTAGGCAGAAAATTATCAAACACAAGGGATTAACTTGTGGGAGATAATTTTTTCCACAAACTTAATAAAACTGTTTATTATGACCTTTAACTTAGAAGAAAAGCAAACACCCCCACAAAAATTTAGTGGGTAACAACTCAAATAAGGATTAAAAAAAAAAAAAAATCTTGGAAGGCAGTTATTTCAGAATGTCATCCAAAAGGTCATTGACAATATTGAAGATTTCTTCCATGATTATCTTGTACACTTCTGTTCTTCTTGGTTAATGAAATATTAAATATGATGGATGGAAAGGGACAGGGGAAGTTCTGTGGGTGGAATGACTATTCATCTGGAATGCAAGCTGGCTTTGTTGACCAAATAAAGATTAATGTTCTTCCATTGGAATAAAGGGTTCTCCCATGAAAATAAAGTAGGTTTGAGGCAGGAGATAAGTGGTGGGGAGGGGTCATTTGTTGGCAGAGGCAGGGAGAGATGCTTACTGTTGTGCAGGAGGGTTGCATTTCATAATGTGTGTGTACGTGCATGTGGTTTGTGTGACAGTGTAGTCCAGAACAAGCCTGTGCCTGTGTCAGTGGATGAGTTTGTGCTTTGGATTGTATGCTGGAGAATGAAAGAATTCCTATGTAGGGATATATTCTCTTATATTACTACAGCTAGTAGAGATTTTTCTTTCCTTAGGTTGCAGCCTGTTTTTTAGAATGGAAAGTCCTTTAGTCTCTCTCTGATGCTACCTGTGTGTGGTTCAGCTGGCAAGCATTGTACCTTTTGTTTGCACCCAGAGATTCCTTACATGGGAAGTAATGTACCTATTGGTTAGAGGGGAGACTGGCAGTCAAGAGTCCTAGGTTCTATTCCCAATGGCATTGTCTTGCTCTTTGACCTTGGACAAATTGGTTAGTTTCTCTGTGCCTCATTTCCCCCATAACACTTACCAAGCTTTGTAAACATTTTTACGTCCTTGGGGACTAGCACTGTATAAGTACACAGTACTAACATGGTTATTTATTATTACATGGAAATATTTGAGAACTGTGGCAGTGTGTGTTCGAGACCATCTTCTAGGGGAAGCATATGTGGGATGTGATTGAGAATATATTTGTGTATTGCACATAATAATCATGTTATATTTTCATTTATGTGATGCTCCTTGCAGGGAGCTCTCTGGACATTTAACAAAATGTAACTAAAACCACATAGTCTTAAACATAAAGAGAGAGACAGTGTGTGTTTCATGCAAAGGTTAAACAAAAAAATCTGTTTAATATCACTTTGGGGATTAGAGAAGTTAGGGTAAAACAAATATCCAGAACAAAGTCTGAGCAGTTGCTTCCAGGAAAGCACGTTTATGTGTGTGCGCCTGCACATCTGCATATTCAATATGTCTTGCTGGGAAAACCAGGGGAAAACAGGAAGCTGGGCATTTTCAGTGCGGGGATTAGATGGAAACATGTGACCTAATCTAAGTAAAATACAGTTTGGTTGCCAACTGACTTGCTAAAATGCCATTGCTCTCTAGTCTCCATTGAAACAGAGGGGGGGGGGTTGACCTTATGGTTAAAACACTGGATGGGGAACTAGGAGATCTGTGCTATAGGCCTTCCCTGCCAGAGACTAAGCATGTGACTTTTGGAAAGTCACTTACACCCAGATCTTCCACGGTATTTAAGATCCTAACTCATATTCATTTCAGTAGAAGTTTGGTACATCAATACCTGTGAGGATCTGGGCATTAGGCTAAAATGTTCAAAAATATCTAGTGATTTCAAGTGTCTATATTTTTGGGTGTCCAGCTGGAGACAACTCGGGCCTGATTTTCAGAGGTGCTGGATACCCAGAACTCCATATGAAGTCAACCTGCACGTGCTCAACACTTCTCAAAATCAGGCCCTTAAACTCTCTGTGCCTCCCTTTCACCATAGGTAAACAGGGATAATACTAAGCTGATTAGCCAGGGGTACTGTGAGGCTTGAAGCACTAATGGTTGTAAAGAGCTTTGAAATGCTCAGATGAAAGGTGCTAGAAACATGCAAAGGATTATTATTAGTCTCACGTACCCATAGTCATTCCACAAATATTTTCACAAGTTTCAGTGTGTCTAAAGAGTGTGATTGTGTTTTCTGCTTCAGGGTATTAAGGAATAATCTTAGTAGTAGTAGAGAACATTCATTGCTTCCAGGAAGACCAGGATGAACATACACTGGGGTGTGCTGGCAAAAGGGGTTGAACACCACTGCTAACAAGGCTAGGAAGAAATGGAAGCGCTCACGGGTGAAAGAGTGGAAAGAAATCTGCTTTTTCACACAAATCAGTCATTTTGCAGACAAAGAAACTGAACTGAAACAAATATTTGTAGCCTGCCCTTCCCTTCACACACACATTTTGGGAGTTGGGAGTGGTGGGGATTGAAGGAAACTGTGCTCTCATTTTACACGAAAATGGCTTGTCCTATGGAAAAGCATGATCTAACATAAAATGAATGCACTGTAAACAGAAGAGTATTTTGCATACACCTACATCTTCAAACAGCATGTCTAAGACTTCTGATGTACAAAGATAAGCAGCATGTTTCAGGCTATTCTACGGCTCAAAGCCAAGCACCAAGATTGCTCCAGGTACCACAGAATCGAAGCATCAGGGAATACAGTTTCTGAATGGCACTTATCTCTGTTGCAGGGCCTCTCAGGAATTGCAGTGATGAATTTCTGATAGCCTGGCAGATTTGACACCAGGAGCCTCTGGATTAACTATTGCTTTTATGAACAAGGTGTCAAACCACGCTTCCCCTAGCCAATGCTAATATAAACCCCATGGTCAGTTTAAGACAGCATTTTGTATATTTTACTTGGAGTTTGTATTTGCTCTTCCTTCACACTGGGCTTGAATTGTGACTGATTTTCACAGTAAGTTCCCAGAGTAGTACTGCCCTATTTTTCAGCTTTCCTCTGAGACGTGGTATGGAGCCAATATTTATTGGGCAGGAGACATAACTTCATGAAATTCCAGTGAACTGCCAATTTTAGAATGTGATTTACTATTGGGAAATGTACTGATGGCTCTGTTCCAGAGAGGGAGTAGTTAATAGTTAAAATTAACTACTGCATGTAGTCCAGGGACAGGAAAATACCACACATTAAAAACTCTAGAGTTAAATGTAATCCTTCCATGGGCCAGCCTCACTCTTGCTAATGTGTGAATTATCCCTTCCTGTACCAGTGTGGTCCCATGTGCACCAGGAAGGATTCACCTGGGGAAGGGTGGATATTGGTATTAGTGCATGCACTCCCTTGAGTTCTGCCAGAGGGGAGCAACTTTAAATTCTACTGATAGCTGGACCACCCATGCCCCCAACCCAGCTGGTACTGCCCAATATTGGGGCTGCTCCAGCTGCAGGCAAGTTCTCTGGCAGAGGGGAAGTGGAGGACACTTTGCTTTGCCACAACCCCCTCCTCCGATGGCTTGCCAATACTGGTGACCAGGGGCTTGGCTGGGCATTTGCACTGGCATGGACTGAATCTACTGGAGTTACATCAGAGCTGGGTTTGGCCCTTTATTGTAACATTCTGAACTAGATGGCGGTGGCAGCCCATCCCAGAAGGGGCAGATTGTATAGTCATGTAATGGTCTGTTCAATGTGTGTTGTGTGTCCCCTCGAGTGACTGGTCCACAGAAGATATAAATCTGCTACAACTACAGGAGCTACTCTTTTAGCTCAAGTAGCAGAAGCTTATGCTTTAGCAATGGAGGTCTTGGATTCAATCCTCCTTGAAGTTGATTACTACACGTCCATTCTGTTTACTCTTCAAGACATTGCCATTAATACTTACCACATCAGTCATTTTCCCCTTCTTTAGCCTTTTTTGGTACCAAGAATGAAAGAAAGATACAGCCACAACCCTTTCGTGGCTTCTACTACAATTAATTATCAGTGTTGCAGTTTGGGATTGCATACTCCATTTTAGAATTTTCCCTCTAATATTAACATATTAAGCCTCATAAGTCCCCTTTTACACATGGGGAAAATAACACACAAGAAGTGAAGTGACTTGCGTATGCCCATGGCCCAAGTCTCCTAGAGCCCAGTCCCTTGCTCTAACCACTATACCATCCTCTCACACAGTAACAGACAAGCAGCACATCTCCTGTGTACCATGGCATTTAATTGTAATTTCCTGGATCATATATTTTTGTTCATCACACTGTCCTGTCTTTTTATTTATATGTGGCTTGATCCCTGTATATTACTGCAGCATTAGTCACATACCAACATGGTGGCAATGTAACTCCTGGCTCTCAGTCCTGTATCTCCTGGAAGTATTGGGATTTTTTTTTTCAAGGTCACTTATTAACAACAAACCTTGTCCCCGACTGCCTTCAAAAAAGCCCCAAATTTAAACCTGGTGTTTGCACTGAGATATCAGGTCTGAATTTTGCCCCAAAACCTTATTGTACATCCACAGTGAACTGTATGTTGAAAGATTCTATCAACACTGAAACAGGTCGATAAATGGCAAATCACGATTACTTCATTCGGACAGACTTGAGAAAATGTAATATAGAGAATATTAATTTTTAGCCCCTTAACATATCATAACTGTATTATCTGTATTACACTTACACACACACACACAAAATCTGTAGGTTTTCTTTCAGGAAGTCTTCAATGTGATCTGATATTTAGAACAAAAGTCTGCAAGAGAAGAGGAACATTATGTTTTAATCCCAAAAAACCACTGTCTGATTATATATTTTTATTATAATAGCTGGCCAGGAAAAGGATCAAGTGGGATGATGCACAATGCAGATTCCAAAAGTAATCCACCCATCTGACAGATCCTGCTCTGATGTATATGCAGTACATAATCACCCTGGTTGCATTCATGGGCACAGATCTCTATTAATCCTAGAGACCTCTGCCATGGAATTATTTATTACAGTACAGAGGTATTATACAGAATCATTTGTGTTGAACATTTAAGAGATGAAAGTAAAGGAACCCCCACCTTAACCAGCTGCAGTTCCTCTACCACCTTATTAACTGTAGGAAAATTCTTCAGTACACCTGGGTGCTAGAACTAAGGGCAGCAGGGGTGCTGCCACACCCCCTGGCTTGAAGTGGTTTCCATCATATACAGGGTTTACAGTTTGGTTTAATAGCTCTCAGCACCCCTGTCAGTATGGATGGGGTCAACTTAGCCTGTGAAATGGAAGAGTAGCAAATGGTCTCCAAGACACACCCTCCAGAAAATACCAGTGCCATGAAACGTCAGTGCCTTCTCTTTGCTAGTTCATGTCAGGAATTGGTGATTAGAACAACTTTGGCTGTAACTGTCATAGTGCTACAAGAGCATTGTGGCCTGGTCTACTTGGGAAAACTACCCCAAAAATTCATTTTAAAACTAGTTTAACTAAACCAACTTTAAAACCACTTGCAGCCATAGCATAGACTAGACTCCAGGTGAAACCTGCTGAAGGAAGTTCTGAAATTGGTTTGCTAAAGACAGCTCAGGCCACCTGGAGTGCGGTCTATGCTACAATTCCAGCCAGCTTTAAATTTGGTTTATCTGGTTTTTCAAGCCAATTAAAATTGAGGGAAATTTCCTCAGTATACACTGGGCCTTGCAGAAATGTCCCACGCTTAGAGAACAAATATCCATGGGGGGAAATCTCAAGAGATAGAAAAGTTAAAGTTAACATCAACTAATCACAGAAACTCAGCTAAACTCCTACATCTGTGTGTGTGCGTGCGCGCGCACGTGGGCAGCGGGTGAACCCCTGCTTTGGGAGGCAAGCCCATCGGCCCTGCCCCCCTGTCCAAGGCCCTGCCGGAGCCCCAAACCACTCCCAGAAAAGGAGAAGCCCTGACTCTGAGGGGCCCCTGCGACTGGAGGAGGCCTGGCCCACCCACCCCAGCCACATCGGGCTGAGCAGCTGCCGCCACCCTCCCGCCGCGCTGTACTGAGTCGAGCCGCCGGCCTTCCCCAGCACCGGTCAAGTCCGAGCTGAGCTGCTGACCTCCCCCAGTGCCAGGCCGAGCCGCCGACCCCTCCCATCCCCCGGACCCCAAGTGCCTGCCGGGCTGAGCTGCCAGCCCCCCTGCCACAGTCAGGACAGGCCAAGCTGCCGTCCCCCTAACACCAGCTTGTCCTGCCCCTGAAGGTCCTGCTCCCCTGCTGAGCCGCAGGCCCCAGTGCCCGGCTGAGTCTGCTCAGTCCACCAGCCCTCCGCATCCCTTCTCACTCCTCCATCCCTAGGAGGAGGGACACGGCGAGAAGCGAGGACAGGAGAGGGTGTGGAGTGGAGAAGCTGGTGGGGGTCTTGGGGAAGGGCCGGGGCCACTGCGGCCCAGGTGTCCCTGGCCTATTATACCCACCACAGAGAGAGAGAGTGTGAGTGAGTGAGTGTGTGTGAGAGAGAGAGAGACTCCTGCAGGTTTCTCTGCTCTTTTGGGGAAAGCTGCTGGCCCTTTGAATCAAATGACTGCCCTTCAATAGTTGGGGCTTGGTGACTGAAGGGAAGAGGAAAGGAAAAACTGAATGTTAGAAGAGAAGCAAGGAAGATGGAAACATCATTATAGGGAGCTGGGTCAGAGGGAATGGAGCTTATCAGGAAGTTAGTTTAGGGGCTGGATTAGTGTCAGCTAGGTGGGGTGGGGAATACATTGCTTTAGGAGCTGGATTAGGGTTCAATGGGAGTGATAGAGAGCAAAAGGAAGAAAAGGGTTTGCAGAACATTATTGTTTTAATAGCTGCCAATAGTTTAATAGGTGCCATCATTCCCTTGGAATCACAGCAGCCACCATGCACTGGCAAGAGAGCTAGTATCAATTGGGAAATTTCTGTGGCTAAATTCAGGATGATTTTTTCCATATCCCTGGTTGGAGCTCTATCACTTGGAGTGAAAGCAGGGAAAGAGCACAGGGATATGTAGTGGGACACATTTCCTCCCATCAATAAGGGGTCAAAGAGCTCCTCTGGGCACAATCAGCCCAACCTGGCATACCTATGAGGCCTGTCAAATCTGGAAAGGGAGTCTCCTTAGAAAGGAGGATCCAAGCCTGGGGCAGGATGGCATTCAGAGGGAAGCAGAGCCAGAGCTCTCTAGCCCCATAGAATAGGGGCTGCTTACCCACAAAGCTGCTGAAAAGCATCTGCCACCTGAACCCTCTGAAGATGTAGAGGGAGACCTTCTTCCCTTTGTTTCCCCTTTTGTTTGCAGGGTGCCCAGCCTGGGTCCTATTGGACACAAGAGAGTGAGTGGCCCAAACTCCCTTCACGGACACTACTGACCTCTTATCTTTTGGGGAACCGCTGGGGGAGTCCAGATTGTTTTATGGAGCATTATTTAGTTTGCCCTTACCTTTTTTTTGGACTGCTTAATGCCTAATAAAGGGTTGCTTTCCTCTCCCCCAGGACTTTGGTCAGAGAATCACACTCTGCACCTTAAACTGGCTCTACAGAGACACATGAGGCTAGAGAAGGATGTCTGTGATGAGAGGCACCCACCTTCACCCCCAAAGGGATACCCTAAGAGTACAACCTATGACCAGACCTTTATTCACTATCTTTACTATATGCTTCATTTGAACCATGCCTGAAGGAGAGAGAGAGAATATTGTACTATGAATTAAGAGGCAAGGGAAACAAATAGGGACAGGCTAAGACAAGAACTGCAGAAAAGTCCATGGATATCATGACCACACATGTGATATAAGATATGGAATACATGACAGTGCAGTTTTATCAGCATGAATAACTCACAAGTGCTGAAGCCACAATCCAGTTATACAGATCACCCTGAACAACTGCCAATAAAAACTGTCCAGCCTGCACCAGTGTAATTTGGGGGTATCGGGAGGTGGGGGGGAAATGAAACATTTATCCGTTAAGTCCTTTCAAAAAGAGATAGTGACTGTTTGGAGTTGTTCAAGGGTTTGGAATGTTAAAAATAGTTCCAGGGGATAGATCAGCAGTCAGAGTGCCTATGAGGTTTTTGATAAATGCAGTTTATCAGGAGATGGTGCTAGCCATCTATGTGGTAAAAACATTTGTACCACATGAGGTCAGGACAAACATGGCATGAATGTCTTTATTTCTGCAACTAGGGGTTAAACAGAGGAAACCATGTGATAAATTGCATTTATTGTGCATTTTGACCATTCCACTTGCATACTGATATTTTAAAACTCTGAGTGGTTCCAAACAGCCATCCTTTAGATAAAATAAAAACCTACTATAAAAATGTTTTCTTTTCCCCCCTACTAAAACATGGTGGATCAGGGATTAAATTTTACAACCAGTCCAAGGCCCAGAATTAGTCAATTTTAGACCCGTGAGAGACTTAAAAGGTTTGATACCCTGTGGACAACCAGGATTTAAAGATTCTTGCTGCATGCCATGGGAGAAAGAGATTTCAGGCTCTCCAAGAATATGCATCATCTGTTTGTAGCCTTTGTTAGTCACAGATGGCCTATATTAAAATCATGACACCCCAATACCAGATAGAAATACTGTTTTAAGTAATTTTTTAGGCCTTCAATGGTCGTTTTTTCTACCACTCTAATTTGTAAGGTAGAGGAATTGAAAAATAGTAATTAAAATACACAAAAACATTTATAGGATAGTTTTTTTTCTGTAACAAGTGTGGCATATACGGAATACACTATAATATAAAGATATAAAAGTTACATGGACATTCGTTCAGGATGACACATAACTCACTTGTAGCTTTGCCACTTATGTAAGGCAACTATCCCAACATTCCGTAATGTCACCATTCCATGTTCTGTTTCTCTCATCTTTTGCCCAATGTGCATAGAGCTCAATCCTGCAGACATCTCATACAAGTTGTTTCTCTGACTTTAATAAAACAATTCTTATAAATAAGGGTTGCATGATTGGGCCCATATAGTATATACCATGATATGCACTTGGAATGGTTAATGTATCAGGACTCCCATTACAATCCATTTTAATTTGCTCCCAACTTTATGTAAAATCTCTTTTATCGGCTGAGGTTTTCTGATTGCTCTAAACAGAAAAGTGGATTATATTTATTTAGAGTAAAATCTATTCACATAGGATATTTAATATTAGGGAGAGGGTAGAAAATAGTCTTTCCTGTGTAAAATAGATAAAACCTAAGGACCTGATCCTGCTGACGGATCCACACAGGAAATAGCCACAAGGAGCCCAGTTGACTTCAGTGGGGCTGCACATTCATGTTACGGTCCCCCCAGGATGAGCATATTGTAGAATGAGGGCCTAAGATTTTTTCCCCCAACTAATAACTACAAAAATGGGTTAAATTTTACAAGTTTAGATCCCAAACACCCAGTAAAATCTGCTATAACAGACTTCATATGGCCATGCAGAAACCCACTCAAGTTAATATAGGAAATCATGTAAGTGGATAAGAATGCAGGATCAGGGCCCATATATTTCCTGGTGACTATTCATCACCAAGAACTAGTTTCCTAGCAAACATGCAGAAAGAATAATTATTATTATAATTAATATTTTTAAAAATGGCTTAACACATGTGCAGTGCAAAATGTCCTCTGAATTTAGAGTGAATATGCTATCAATAAACTACAGAATAATGTATTATTTATAATATCAATAGGAGTATGGGTGTTTTGCAGCTATTTCATTGTTATTTAATAGTCAAGCCTGGAACTGCACAAATCAAGAGAGAGATTAGCTTTATAATCTCCCCTTTTACCTAAAACAAAAAGTCCCAAGGGAAACAGATATAAAACTGTAACGTTCAATTTATGGCTGTGAACACAAATCAGGAAATGCATCAATGATGGTTCTCATAGTAATCTTAATTTATGACTGCAAATTGTCTATGCTAGGTGAAATAACCATTGGTGAAATGGTTTTCACCAATTATCTCCCCAGAATCAGTACTGAGAACAGTTTAAATTCCTTTTTTTACACTGGAGACACTGACAAAATAATTAAAACTAGTGCTATCAATTCAGCCAGGCTCATAGGAGCTTCTTGGCTCTATGAGCTAAGATGTGAAAAAATTATCTAAATTAATCTAGGCTCCAATAATCAGATCAGTTTTATTAGTGTTTTAGTTAAATGTGCTAAAAAGTAAGTTACCAAAACAGTGTTAAAAATGAGTCCTAAGGCTTTCCCTTGACCCACTGGGAATTTTGTTGTACTTTTCCAATAGAAAAAGGCAATATTGTTTTCTGAAATTGTTTTGAAAAAAGTTTTATCTGGCTTATACGAGCACTTAAGCTGTTTTTAACGTAAGTGCAGCTGCACCCATGTTAACTGTTTACTAATGCACAAAAGTCTGTTAAGACCGGGCAAATACAAGTCTCGAGCACTCTTTCTTGAAATGCCTTTTAATGACCTCTGCCTGGTCTACATTAGCACTTACACCACTTTCAATATTTGTTCACATGCCCCATTGCTGAAAACAAATTTCTGTCCTTGTTTCACTTCCTAGTGTGGAGCCAATGTACTAGCCAGCCTTGTGGTTTAATGTCACCTTGATATACAATTAACCAAATCTCTCAGCTCACATATTCCTATGCAGCTTCATGGGAAATTAGGCCTAGACAAGGGTGAAAAGGGTTTTTTTTAAAGGCCATGTTAGCTAGCACCTCCCCTAACAACTCTAGCGCAGACAGGGCAGGCTGTGCTTCAGCACGTGCTTGCTGGTCGAGTTGAAACCCAGAGGCCCAGGCCTGTTAAGACACAAGCTGCCCTGCCTACACCAGGGCTCTAGTTCTCCCAAATCGAGACAAAGCCAGGGCGGCTGGGGCCCTTACAGCTGAGCTGAAGTTGCCCAGACATATGGCTACGGCGTTTCCTTGCTGGGGGGGGGGGGGGGGGGTGTTGGAAGCTGTGACCTTAACCTGCCAGCAGCCGGGAGCGAGGAGTGGCAGTGTTGGGGGCGGGGGGGTGACACGCTGCCCTGCAGCGTGAGAGACGGAGGGGCTCTCCGGGGGTTCTGGGGACACTTGCGGGCAGAGACCAGCGTTGAGGCAGGGGCAGCGCATGGCTCTTTCGGTGACCGTGTCCAGGCCCCTAGTCTGGGTCCCGGGGGTGCTGCTGGGCCGGACGGGAGCGGGGGCTTGGGCTGCGGCCCGGTGGGGGATGGTTCCGCCGGGAGAGGAAGAGGCGCCAGGTCTAGGTTGGCTGTGGGGGAAGGGAGTTCCCGGCCGGGAGTTCCCGGGGAGGCGGCAGGGGCGGCGCGGAAGGGGTTAATCCGCGAGCGCAGAGAATGGGCCGCGCTGTTTCCAGGGTGACGGCTCGGAGTGTTCCGGATCGTACCATTGTGCTGGGGGGGAGGAGAAGGCTTCAGCCGTCGCCAGACCCAGCCCAGCGCCGCCTCCTTCTCTCCCCCCTCCCCCCCGGCCTCAGCGCGGCGCCTGGGCCCAGCGGCGAGCGCAGCGCGGAGGAGCGAAGCAGGCGGATCCCGTCGGCGGCAGCGCGGAGCCTGGGCCCAGAGCGGCGGGGTCGGTATCGGCGGCGCGGCCCCTTCTCCCCCCGCGCGGGGCAGCGGGCGGCCCCGGGCTGCGGGGCTTGGAAGGCGGCTCGGAGACAAAGGAGGCGGCGGGTTCGGAGCCGGCACCAGGGACCGAGAGGAGCCTCCGGGAGCCCCCGCCCGGGGTAGGCGGCACAATGCGGCACGGGGCGGCCCGCCCGCACCGGCTGCAGCAGCGCGGGGGTCGCAGCGCGGCCCGCCCGGAGCGGGGATAGAGGCGACGGCCGGAGCCCCAGAGCCGGGCCGGGCCCCTTCCGCGAGCAGCGTCCCCCTGGCCTGTCACACGGGGCGGCGATGTGAGGGCCCCGGAGCCGGCAGCAGCCACAGCCGAGCAGCGGGGACCCAGCGGAAGCGGCAGCTGGCCGGGCCCGGAGGAGCCGAGCAGCGGGGATCCGGCGGGCGCGGCAGCCGGCCCGGCCCGGAGGAGCCGAGCAGCGAGGACCCGGCGGGAGCGGCGGCCGGGCCCGGGTGTGCGATGGAGACGCACATCTCGTGTCTGTTCCCGGAGCTGCTGGCCATGATCTTCGGGTACCTGGAGGTGCGGGACAAGGGCCGGGCAGCGCAGGTGTGCACGGCCTGGCGGGACGCCGCCTACCACCGCTCCGTGTGGCGGGGCGTGGAGGCCAAGCTGCACCTGCGCCGCGCCAACCCCTCGCTCTTCCCCAGCCTGGCGGCGCGGGGCATCCGGCGGGTGCAGATCCTGTCGCTGCGGCGCAGCCTGAGCTACGTGATCCAGGGCATGGCGGAGATCGAGAGCCTCAACCTGAGCGGCTGCTACAACCTCACCGACAACGGGCTGGGCCACGCCTTTGTGGCGGAGATCGGCTCGCTGCGGGCGCTTAACCTGAGCCTCTGCAAGCAGATCACCGACAGCAGCCTGGGCCGCATCGCCCAGTACCTCAAGGGCCTCGAGGTGCTGGAGCTGGGCGGCTGCAGCAACATCACCAACACCGGCCTCCTACTCATCGCCTGGGGTTTGCAGCGCCTCAAGAGCCTCAACCTGCGCTCATGCCGCCACCTCTCTGACGTGGGCATTGGGCACCTGGCCGGCATGACCCGCAGTGCAGCTGAGGGCTGCTTGGGCCTGGAGCAGCTCACGCTGCAGGACTGCCAGAAGCTGAGCGACCTCTCACTAAAGCACCTGGCCCGAGGGCTGGGACGCCTCCGCCAGCTCAACCTCAGCTTCTGTGGGGGCATTTCAGATGCGGGGCTGCTCCACCTGTCCCACATGAGCAGCCTGCGCAGCCTCAACCTGCGCTCCTGCGACAACATCAGCGACACCGGCATCATGCATCTGGCCATGGGCAGCCTGCGCCTTTCGGGCCTTGATGTTTCCTTCTGTGACAAGGTGGGGGACCAGAGCCTAGCCTATATCGCACAGGGCCTGGATGGGCTGCGTTCCCTCTCCCTCTGCTCCTGCCACATCAGCGATGAGGGCATCAACCGTATGGTGCGTCAGATGCATGGGCTCCGCACACTCAACATTGGCCAATGTGTCCGTATCACTGACAAGGGCCTGGAGCTCATTGCAGAGCACCTCAGCCAGCTCACAGGCATTGATCTTTATGGCTGCACCCGCATCACTAAGCGGGGCTTGGAGCGCATCACCCAGCTGCCCTGTCTCAAGGTGCTCAACCTGGGACTTTGGCAAATGACTGAGAGTGAGAAGGTCAGGTGAGAGGAGGGGGCACCTGGAGACCTCCATCTCTCTGGAGGGACTCACTGACTGACTGCTGCAATGGAGGAGAGAGAGAGTGGAGGGAGGGCACACACAGAGCCATGCTACCTGCCTACTCCAGCACTGGAAGGAGGGAGGGATAGAGAGAGCCCACCCCTATCCTTTCCATGCCACCTACCCACCTCTGCACTGGCTGGGGCAGGAGAGGGAAGAGAGAGAACCTCCATTTCTTCCATGCCATCACCAGTCCTCCATTGGGAATACATTACCCCTTTCCTCATCCTTCTCTGCATTGGGGATAGAGGCCTGCAATTTTATGCACTGGGGCTGGAGATACCCCTCCCCATTCCAGCTATGATTCTACCCCCTCATGCACTAGGGATTGATGAAGAAAGTCCCCCATTCTTATTCACCTCCAGTCCTGCTCAGTTTTGGGAATAGGGACCTTCTCGAATGGGGATGGGGATGGAAATGGGAACAACCCCTCTGCCCTCCCTCCCCCCCCCCTCCCCCGAAAAAAAAAAAGCAGCTTATTAGCCACATGTTCCATATCCACTGACCCCAGTCCTTCTGCACTGGGTACAAAAACACCCCCTTGTCATACCATTCCAATTCTTTTCTTCCCCATCCCAACTGGGGATTGTGACAGAAATAGCCTTTCCCAGCTATACATATTCCATCAATTTCCAGTCCCACCCTCATCTTCACTTCTACCCCCTTTTGCCCTGTGGTTGGATACAATCTCCCACAACACCAGTTCTCCGGTGCATTGGATATAGAGAGAGCTACACTGGTCCCCTCCCCTCCTGAGTTGAGTATAAGGACATGATTCCTTTGCACCCTGCACTGTGGTTGGAGAGAGAGCCTAGACCCTCCACTCTTTTCCCATCTCCCTGCATTGGGCTGAAGGTAGACTCCTAATACTTCTCCCTCCTTCTTGTACTGGGGGTGAAGACACCATTTCCCCCTTACCCTATTCCCAATAGAGAAGAAGACAGATCCCAGTCTCTTCAAATGTCCCACCTGCACTGGAGGGATGGAGTCACCTTAGCTATTCATCTTCCCTTT
The DNA here is from genome assembly GCF_027887155.1 of Malaclemys terrapin pileata. Taxonomy (NCBI): domain Eukaryota; kingdom Metazoa; phylum Chordata; order Testudines; family Emydidae; genus Malaclemys; species Malaclemys terrapin. Next base: position 110,444,195 of record NC_071505.1, on the reverse strand, counting down.
CATTTTTCTCTCTCTTCCTCCTCTTTCTTGGAAGTGGGGATAAAGACATATCCAGCCACACATCCATTTCCCCTTTGGATTGGGGGTGAATGGGGCAGAGGGGATGACCAAGCTCCTATCTATCCAGGGGACTTAAGAAAGAATCTCCAGCTTCATTTTTGCTTTCATTTGAGATACTGTGACGTGGTTTTATTTTGAAATGCGTACAAAAAATTACTACTACAAAACAGCCTCTTACCACCACCACCCTCCCCTTGCTTACATCCTGTTTCTGATCCCAGTTTTTCTCATCTTTTCTTTCTTCAGTATTCATTTTCTTCCATGGTTTTATTTTTAAAGACATTTGAAGTTGCTGTTCTTGTGGATTTTAAAGTACGTTTTTTTCTGCTGAATATATTCTATATATATATATAAATATATATATAATGTCTGGCTACCTCGTTTTAATTTGTTACTTTTTTCTCAAAAGCCCTGGAATTCTTACAAGAAAGAGATTTTGAGACTGAAACATTTTTGTGCCTAGACTGGAAAGATGCCCCTTGGGTTTGTAACTTTTTTTTGGTTGATTTTTTTTTTTTTTTTTTTTTTTAGCTTTCCCTAACATGCCCCACCTTCACATTCTGACTGTGCCTCTCCCTCCCTCTCCACTGGGGCTTGGGGATCTAACTGTGCTTCTGCATTTTTATTCCTCTAGCAGAAACATGTGTAACATGTGAAAATCCATACTGAGGATTGGGGTATTGAAATGTGTGAAATGCAAGTTCAGTTTCATATATATATATATATATATATATATATATATATATATGCAAATATTCCCCTCTCCCTTCCAATTCACCTACAAAAAAAGGTCACTGTGTGAGGCTTCCTGTTTGTAAGTGGGGAGAGGAGCAGAACAGGCCTGCAGGGCCTGAGGCTGCGATATGAAGGGGAGGAGACTGAAATTCATCTGTCTTATCTCTGTTCTGTCAGTAAAATGGAGCTGGTTCTTTAGATTTTTTTTAATTATTATTTTAAAGAGGAAGAATAATTGATGAATTTTTAAAGAAACAAATGTTGGCCTTTTTTCTTTACTGATTTTTTTTTTTTAAATTCAGAATCTCAAATCCTCCACAATAACAGGCCAGACCATAGAGTTAAAGCAAACCCAGAGACCCCTATGGATTAATTGTACTGTTTGTGAATTTGTATAAAAAATAACAAAGATCCTCTTAAAACATTTTATATTCTTACAGTAAAAGGTTAAACTGATATTTATATAATAAAAGAGGAAATATGAAGTATGTTTTTGAAAAAAAGCTGTATCTGTGTTGTCTTTGGTTTTTTAAAGGTAGGTATCTTGTCTACTGGTTGCAAGAAGTGTGGTGTGTAGCTTATAGAAGGATTTGGCCTGTGCTCTTGTTTTAGTGAGTGACTTGGTCTGAGTAAAAGGAAATGGGGAGTCTGGTCAATCCTGTGCAGGATGTTGAGTAATGTCATAATTAGAAGTTTACAAGAGAGCGTTGCTTCCTTTTGGAAGGACCAGTATCGTATATGAGAACAGCTGACTTGCTCAGATAAATTGAGTGAAAGTAGAGATTAATGTTGAGGTACCAGTTCATTTTGGGGTTGGGTAAACGGCAATTGATCAAATTTGTTATGAAGGGACATGGGGTAAAGTGATGTATAGTAGATCAAACTTGACACTTTAGGGGGGAAAACGTTTAAAAAAAAAATTAAGACAGATGGCAATGTTCCTGTTGCATTTAAAAATCCATGAAAACTGATTTTCTACTCTTTCCCCACACCCAAAAAGACCCTAAACATTTTCCTGCAATAATAATAACACAAACTTGCTGTCTTTTGCTAGTGCATGAGAACTTGCAAGTGAATAACTAGAAAACTGACTATGCTGTTTCACTTTTTCATTGTACACACTGAGATAACAGTAAAGAGGAAATGGGAAAAAATTGGATTTTTAACATTGTTCGAATAATCTAAGATGTCCTTTTGTACCATAGAAATCTTTCTTTTTAACGCATGACTTCTAACCTGACAGGGTCCCTTTTAGACTGCTATGATGTGAGGTTTGTGTTGTTGTTTGAGATAGGGGCTTAAGCTGTTTATAGTGCATGAAACAAAGCTTTTCTCCCCTCTAAGTACTGCAGCAGGGCTTTCTCTCTTCCCTCCCACCTCCTTTTTTTTTTTTTTTTTTTTAAGAAGGGTTGGGGTTAGAGAGAATGTGAAATGATGGAAGGAGCAAAGCCATTGTTCAGGAAAGTTAAAAGAGGAGCTGTCCTTGCTTGCTTGCTTGCTTGTTCAGTCATGCATACTGAATCTCGCCATGTGAGGGTCCCTATGGAAAGGAGGAGGGTGATTCTTCCCCTCTTTTTAACATTCCTCTCCAGGCCTGGCTGTATTTAAGCTGCTTTCCTCCATGCAGAGGAGGGGCAGTGGGGGATGGTCTGGAGTTCCTGTACATTTGCATTTTAAGTACTTCTAGTGCTGTAGCAGGCTACTTTGTTTCATCCAAACTATTCTATCCTAGCCAGCTTCTCTCAAGTTACATCCAGGTAGGTGAGCTCTCCACAATACAGCCCTAGCAAAGAGGTTATGGCTGTCGCCAGTTGTAATCTGTTCTGGCTTGTATATTTTGATGTATTTTTGACTGAGACTAGAACATTCATAATTCCTTCTTTCATGCTGCAGACACCCCCCCACACACACTTTTAAAAAAAATTCCACTTCCTGTTAGGAGGGCAGAGTTTCACTGGGTTCTCCTCTGCACCCCAGGGAGAAGGGCCAGCACCTTGACGGCTGCAGGATTATTTTTGTAAAACTCCAAGCTTTCTGTTGGGAATTCATCACAAAAGCTGCATTGTTCCCTTGGGGGAAAGCCATCACAATTGGATCTAATTGAGCCTGACACTATATCCATCTTCCTTTACTTGGAGAGGTACTGGATCTTTTTCCTTCCCTTAAAAAAAAATACAATAATTTCTTGACCACAAAGAGGATATGTGAACCCCAGTAAACAATAGGAATTCCAGACCAGGTTCCAGTTACCAGTAGATATTTAATATCTGATATAGCTAGCTATGGTCCTTGCAAGGGATAGTAAATTGTACCTCTCTCTTGCTAGGCCACAGGCTTACCAGATTCCAACAAAAACATAGACCGCAAGCTATAGTATACAGATGATTTGTTCTCCCCATTCAATCAAACTTTAACATGGATAATATTTGAAGGCAGACATCAAAATTGCACATGCAACATTGCATCTTCTGTGTGGTCCTGAAGTCCTTCTAAAGTCAGGAACAGGATGGTTCTGAGGCAAAAATGTTATTTATAACTTCATGTCAGAAACAAGCTAGGTGGACCAACATACTATTTAAATAGAACCCAAAACCTTTAGGAAATTGTGCTGAAACCAGAGCCTCCCTGAATTTCTGTAGTATTAGAAACAGCAGACATTGTTCCCTCTTGAAATGGGCTACTGTCTCAGAAATCACAATGCTCTCTTGGTCCTAAACATAAGTCTTACTATTAGGAGTGGTCTGAGCTGGAGCAATGCGTCTATTTACTTGTAAGGAGATGGTTTCTAAAAAAGAGATTGATGCTAGTAAAGGGGGAGAGGAAACTAACCAATAACTCTCCTCAATATAGCATTCCCCAGTGTAACAGAGGAACTAATATTTTCGCCCTCCAGTCACTTCTGAACTCGGAGCTGGGTCAGTGCAAAGTTCCCATCAAACATGATTCATTTGGAAGCAGAGGTAGAGAATAGTAAAAATGTTATTTGAAAGTGAACTGGAAGGAGGAGAGGAAGGTGATCAGGAACAGTCAACATGGATTCACCAAGGGCAAGTCATGCCTGACCAACCTGATTGCCTTCTATGATGAGATTACTGGCTCTGTGGATATGGGGAAAGCAGTGGACCTGATATATCTTGACTTTAGCAAAGCTTTTGATACGGTCTCCAACAGTATTCTTGCCCGCAAGTTAAAGTATGGATTGGATGAATGGCGGGTAAGGTGGATAGAAAGCTGGCTAGATTGTCGGGCTCAACAGGTAGTGATCAACGGCTCGATGTCTAGTTGGCAGCCGGTATCAAGCAGAGTGCCTCAGGCATCAGTCCTGGGGCCGCTTTTGTTCAACATCTTTATTAATGATCTGGATGATGGGATGGATTGTACGCTCAGCAAGTTTGCAGATGACACTAAGGAGGGAGAGGTAGATACGCTGGAGGGTAGGGATAGGGTCCAGAGTGACCTAGACAAATTGGAGGATTGGGCCAAAAGAAATTTGATGAGGTTCAACAAGGACAAGCGCGGTGTCCTGCACTTAGGACGGAAGAATCCCATGCACCACTACAGGCTGGGGACCAACTGGCTAAGCAGCAGTTCTGCAGAAAAGGACCTGGGGCGTACAGTGGATGAGAAGCTGGATATGAGTCAGCAGTGTCCCCTTCTTGCCAAGAAGGCTAACAGCATGTTGGGCTACATTAGTAGGAGCATTGCTAGCAGACTGAGGGAAGTGATTATTCCCCTCTATTCGGCACTGGTAAGGCCACATCTGGAGTATTGTGTCCAGTTTGGGGGGCCCCACTACAGAAATTGGACATTGAAGAGAGTCCAGCAGAGGACAGCCGGGGCACATAACTTACGAGGAAGGGCTGAAGGAACTGGGCTTGTTTGGTCTGCAGAAGAGAAGAGTGAGGGGGGATTTGATAGCAGCCTTCAACTACCTGAAGGGGGATTCCAAAAAGGATGAAGCTCAGCTGTTCAGTGGTGGCAGATGACAGAACAAGAAGCAATGGTCTCAAGCTGCAGTGGGAGAGGTTTAGGTTGGATAGTAGGAAAAACTGTTTCACTAGGAGGGTGGTGAAGCACTGGAATGAGTTACCTACGGAGGTGGTGGAATCTCCATCCTTAGAGGTTTTTAAGGCCCGGCTTGACAAAGCCCTGGCTGGGATGATTTAGTTGGTGTTGGTCCTGCTTTGCGCAGGGGGTTGGATTAGATGACCTCCTGAGGTCTCTTCCAACCCTAATCTTCTATGAAGTTAATTCATGTCATCCTAATCTTTACAATTGAAGTCAACAGAAAAATTCCAATTAACTTCAGTCATTATTATTAATCATGTTTGCTATGTCACTGCCTAAGGACCAACTAAGAATGAGGAACCATTATGCTAGGCACTGTACATACAGCAGTACTGTCCCTGCTTTGAAGAGCTTTCAATCTAAACAGACAAGACAGACACGGGATGGGGGGAAGGGATGAAAACACAAGCAGAGTCAACCATGTGATGGCAGCATAAGGCATGTTCATTCCAGGGTTTGTCTAGGGGGCTTTGGGTGTGTTTAGTTAAGAGGAGATGAGCTAAGTGCAAGGATGATGGAGAAAGGGTAAGCTAGGCAGATACAACTTGAAGATGAGGGAAAGACCTGGAGGGAGCGGCAGGGTGGAGCGAACAGCCACTCAGCACAGAGCGGAAAAAGTCTAGTCAAAACTATGAAAAATTCTCTGAACGTCTGAAGGTCCCTGCTTTGGCTGCTTCTGCAGGTGCCCCTACTGGCTGATTCCTCCCTGCAATTTTCCCCCAAGGAGGGTGGAGGGCACTACCTGCATTTTCGTGTCCCCAGGGTAGGTGATGATGGTTTCCCCTACACAATTTTGAGTCAGTGTGCAAATGTGTATTTGAGAGGAGTCGTCTTGACTAAAGTCCCATTTTATGCTCTCCTCTCAATACAACAATCCCTATTTTGGGTGCTTGTTGTACCGGATTAGGCCCCTTGTCTCCCCATCTATAAAATGAGAATTGCTTCACAGAGGTGTTGAGATTTAATATAATTGGCTCTATGATTTTAAGATGAAAATGCTGTAAGTGCAAGGTATTCTGTATTTGTACTACAACTTATTCTTGAACATGGTGATGCGTGGAAAGAGAAGGGTTAAGGTGAAAAGTGGGTGGCCAAGTCATCTAAAGAGTTTTTGGAATTGAAAACAGAAGTTAACACAAGCTTCTACTAACAACTCAAAGGTATGTGTTCTGTTAAATCTGCAAGTCTCACTACAAACAGAGCCTGGTTCAAGCAAAGTGGGCTCTTTTGTTTTCTCCCTCTCTTCTACCATAAATCCCACTTCTTTGGCCAGCAGCTCTTTAATATTGCCATCTGTGGAGAAAAGATAATCGATAAACTGAAATGAATGGCTGAGGCTGTATTTGAAGACCCCTAAGGACATCTACTAGGCACTATGCCAATGCCGCTGGCATGATTGCATAATGCTCCTTGTCGTGTCCAGCCATAGAGTCCTTCCTGCTGAATTCCCCAGCCCTAAGCTGCATGAAATAAAGAATGAGAGAGTGTTTTTCAGGTTTCTCTGCCAGAACTTAGATTCCTTCCACATTTGGGAGTGACACTAGTGCTTTTTCCCCTCTTTAATTAAATCTACCAAACGCATTAACTAAATGTCACTTCAACCTTAAGTGGCATTGCAATGATTTCAAACCAATCCAGAGCTGACTTGTCTTTTCAAGGGGAAATGAAATTTGGAGTGAGTTTGAGAGCAGGAGACTAATACTAGTGAGCGAACACTAAGCTTTCACTCCATCCACGGTTGTCCAGCCTCTGAGCATAGATTTTCACATGGGACGTTTCTAAGGGCTAGTCTACACTAGCAGCGCTTTAACGTGGCTTGTGTGGTTGTGGCACAGCGCTGGGGCAGTGCTCCTAAAAAAAACCACCTCCACGAGGGGCGTAGCTGCCAGCACTGGGAGCGCTGTCTACACTGGCACATTACAGTGCTGAAACTTGCGCTGGGGTTTTTTTTTTTTCCTCGCACACCCCAGAGTGAGAAAGTTGCAGCGCTGTAAATTGCCAGTGTAGACAAGCCCTAAGTTAAAACCAAATTCCTTTCACTATCATCTAAATGAGGATTTAAATTGAAGTAGCAAGAGGTATATGGCTACTGTATTTCTCCTGTGAGTATTTACCAAAGATTAGATTTTTTGTTTTTAAATGTTGCTCCTACCTGCAGAAAAAACAAGTTACTGGCCCAGGGACAGAGCTGTTCTGCTATAGAAACAAACATTCTGGCTACTAAAGGATCTATAGTAGGTCAATTCCCTTCCCTCTTCATGATTCTAATTTCTCTAGACAGAGCTACCCCAGCTGTGATTTGAAGATTAAATGATTTCTCCCTATCCTTTTTTTTTTTTTAACCCTGTCCCTTCTGTCTGAGGTTGTTTCCCTTTGTCTTAGTGCAAGGTCTCTAAACATTTACAACACCATGAGTACCTGAAGAAGTTTGCAAAGTCTCCACCTAACTTGTAAGAGTGTAGAGAAACATGCTTTATCAGAAGTATACAACAAACCATATTTACTTATAGCTGCCTTGAGGGATAAACTAAAATGACTTGCATTCAGCAGCAATAAAAGCCCACCCACTCTTTCCTTCCTTGACAGTTACACTCATCTCTAAACACCCCTGGTTTAGACAAACTAAGCATGTGCATTTTTGCAAATTCCCCTGCCAAATGTGCAAGAGCTGTTCAATTAAGACACTTTTTGCCCCATCACAAGGGAAACATCTTTACATCTTCCAAATTAAAGCATATTCTGGGAGAGGAGTTATTGCGTCATAGTCTTCCCAACAGAAAAACCTGGACAAGCGCTGCCCTTTCTGTTACCTTTTGCCATTTGGCTGAAGTGACAAATGTGCTACAAATCCCTCTGTGTGTTTGTTTTTACAGTGGGGGAAAGAATGGATCTTGTGAAATAGTGAGGAGAGAGAATTACTTCATCTGATTTCTCTAATAACTATCCTGAATACTGTAGCAAAACAGAATGGGGCAAAGTAAAGAAGATGCAGTCCAAGAACAACTTGGATCAGAGGCTGTTACGCTGAAATATTTCATTTGGGGGGAGAGGGGCAGGGAGAGAGAGAGACAGAATAGCTAACAGCTTTCCCAGCTGAGATCCTGGCTGGCACCCAGAGAGCAACTAAGCCAATTCTGCGTGCCAATTTTTTCCCCTCCCTCACAGTAGCACCCCCTGCCAGGTACTGAAACAGCTGATATTAGTGTGGGGAAGGAGTGAATTAGCCCAAGGAGGTGGCCAGTTTTACTCCCATATGCCTCCAAGGTTTGAAGTGCTGACTGCAGCAGCCCTTGCTCCATAGTGTTAAACTTCTGTGTTTGACTGCAGTGCCCTTTTAATCTCGCACTCTTTGGACTACAATGGGCACAGGGCCCATAAAAGTATGGACCAAAAGTCTTGTGCCCTAGACCACAAATTGTTGGTGCAGAATCTCTTTGGTAGGTTGTCCACTACAGAAGAGGTGAGGGTTCTTCCCTCTCTGCTTATACTTATTAGGTCCCTACTCTCTTTGGCTGGAAGATAAATGAATATACTCGGACTGCAACTATTTCTAAGACAGCCCTTCCCCATAACTCTGGCCCTAGTGCTCGGTTTAGGGGCAGTCTCTTATTAGGATGGTACAATTGAATGCCAAATACCGCCTCCTTCCCTCAGAACCACCCCGTCCTGTTCCTTCTGACAGCAAAGATGGGCCATGGTACAGGGAGGGATAGGGGTTACAAGGAAGATGGCAACAGAAGCAAGAGTATGGGAAAACTCAATAAGAATGTACTAAATAACTGGGTGAGGAAGGAAGACAGGAGGTAAAGGCCAGGATTAGGGGGCAAGGGGTTAGTAGCAGGAGGCAGCCTCAAGGATGGTGGCAGGGGGGTAAAGAGCAGGCTCCAGCCAGTGGCAGGGGACAGTAAGCGCACCTGCACAGCTGAGAAATGGGGGCTTTATTCCACCCACAATTCAGCCCATCTCCTTATTCAGAAGATTGAGCTTAATTATTGTTTGAGCTTTTGTAATTGCACAAGGGCATTAAGCACCAAATGGGCACATTTTTATACCTGGAAACAAAATATTGCAAGCAGCCTCAACCCATTCTCTTATATCCCCTCCCCACCATCCACCCTACAATTAGCTATAAACTGGCCCAGCTGAAAAATCGATTGCCAATGTATTTACTGGTTACATTATTAACTGCTCAGCTTCTTTAAGAAATACTGACAACCCCTAACAGAAACTTGGTAGCGCCCACACTTCTCTCTCCATTAAAGACCGTATACAGCTCCCTTCTAGCAGGGAGATGCCTGACCAGCCTGTTCCCCCATAGCCACACTGCAGCCCCCCCACCTCCCTGTCTGTCAAATAGCAGGAGAGGTAAAGGCGCCAGTGGTGCTGGTTGAAGTGTGGCTCCACTGTGGCCTCAGGAAAAAATTAGCCTGGCAGGGGCTACGTAACGTAGATCTCTCACGCAGGGGCTGGTGAGTCTCCCCCGACTCCCGAGGGCAGCACATCCCGCTGGGTGCAAAGCGGGGAGGTGGCGACTCATGTATGCAGGGGGCGCTGGCAGCACACGCCACGCTGCCGGGCTCCGGAGCTGACAAGCGAACGGTTCCAGCGCGCTGCGGTTCCCACCGGAGAGGCAAAGACCCCGCTGGGGGGCGGGTCGGGCAGGGGCGCTGCCTGGGCCAGAGCAGCCCGCGGTGCCGAGAAGCTCCCGGGGCAAAGTGCCTGGTCCCCCAGTGTGTGCGCGGGCGGGCGGGAAACCCGCTGGCGGTGTAGCTGGGGGTCCACAGGGACAAAGCCAGGCGCCTCCTCGCCCCAGGGCCCCGGCTCGCAGCAGCACCACCGCCGCAGGGGTCGGCGCTGGTTCCTAAAGCGTCTGTGGGGCGCTGAAGCTCCGTCCCGGTTTGCTCAGCCCGCACGGACCACGCAGCGGCACTAGGCGGCAGCATTGCCCACCAATTGGGGCCCGACTGCTCGCCGGCCCCAGATCCCCGCCAATCCCCACCCCGCCTCCTGCCAAGAACGTGCGGCCCTCAGCGCCCCTTGTCCTGACACTCTCCCTAGGCCAGCTCGCTGCATTTGCGGTAATTGACCCACATAGCTCCAAGTCACCCAGGGACTGCCTTGGGCCCTCACACTCATCGGTCCAGCTCCCCGCATTTGCAGGGCTGGGGACTCCTACACAGGAACACACACACACACACACACACACACACACACACACAGGCACACAAAAATCTCCATCTAGCTTCGGGAGCTCTGCATCTGCAAAGAAATCACACAGGGATTCCCCCCACCCAGAACCTCTTCCAGGCTGATTAATAAATGGAAGGCCGAGGACGTGAGCAATAAGGACTAGATAATAACATAAAAATATATCACCTTGAACATTGCGTGCAATTCTGGTCACACTGTCTCAAAAAAGGTATATTAGAATTGGGAAAGCTGCAGAGAAGAACAACAAAAATGATTAGGGATATAGAACAGCTTCCCTCTGAAAAGAGATTAAAAAGACTGATATTGTTTAGTTTAAAAAAAGATACTACTAAGGGGATATGATAGAGGTCTATGAAATCATGAATGGTGTAGAGAAAGTGAGTAACAAAGTGTTCTTCAAGTGCTTGTTCGTGTTGATTCCAATCAGTGCATGCATGCCGCGTGCACAGTCATCGGAAACTTTTTCCCTTAGCAGCTCCCGTCAGGTTGGCTGGGGAGCTCCCTGGAGTGGCGCTTTCATGGTGCTCAATATATGACCCTGCCAACCCGACCCCCCTTCAGTTCCTTCTTACCGTCCGTGGCAGCTCTTGGAACTCCGTCTCGCTTGCCTTGCAAGTGCTTAGTTATCTAGTTCTCTCTTTGTTTCTTGTATAGTAGTTGTTGTTAGTGTAGTTTAGTATAGTTAGCATAGAGGTTAGTGAGCGGGATCGTCCCTATCCCCTCACCCCTTCTTGGGCTCTGGGGCATGCCACAAGCCCAAGGCTTTAAGTCATGCAGTGTATGCCATAAGCCCATGCCAAATAGCGACCCCCACGACTCTTGCCTGAGGTGTCTGGAGGAGGCGCATCAGTCCAATGCAAGATCTGCAGGGCTTTCAAGCCCAGGACTAAAAAGGAACGGGATTTCCATTTAACGCAGCTGCACATGGAAGCTGCACTCCGTCCAGCGGCTCCTGACCGCCAAGGCCCGGGCCTGAGTGCATCAGTGCGGAGCGTTCCGGCATCAATCCACAAATCAGTGCCGAGGAAGGATGCTAGTGTGAGAGACCCTCAGCCCCGGCAATCCCCAGTGGCACCGCAATAAGGAGCAGTGGCCCAGCACCACTCTACTTCTCCAGTGCCCCACAACCGCAAAGAGTCTGACAGAGGGCACTCTCCTCAGAGAGCTGTGGGACTGCCAGGGGATGCTTCGCTTCACCAGAGGAAGGACCCGGCTCCCAGGCAGCAAGAGTCCATGCCGTTGTCTCCGGCACGCTAGAAGGCACCGTTGAGTCCGGCTCACAGCGACTCTCCAGCAGGGCAGTGCCAGGTGGAGGTGGCCCTCCACCCGAGACACTTTTGAGGCTGCAAGAGATCTCATCAAGATGACTGCAGCTCAACCCCTGGGCATTAGAGACAAGCCTCCAGCACTGTCAAGACCTGGTACTGTCCAGAGGCAAGCCCGCCATGATGCGGCGCTCCCAGTTGCTGGACTGGCACCGTACCTGGAGTTTGGCAAAAAGGCTTGAATGGAAAGGAAAGAGAGACAGGAAGGACCAAGCCCTCTGCTGTCCACCTATCTAAACGAGGTTCACAATACAAAACAGTGCTAGAGCTATTTGGAAATAAGTACAGGCATCACATCATAGATGAGGAAACAACAATCTCCCTCTCCATAGTTTGGCAGAGCTTTAATCTAGAATATTGCATATATAGTTCTGCTGACAAAAGTACTAGAAATATATTGATAAACTGGAGGGAGTTCAGCAAAAAGCAACAAAAATGATCATGGGGCTGAAGGTGCTGACATGTGAGGCAAGATGAACCATTAAATATAACAATCCCGATCTGCTCTGAGCTGGGCTAGATGCTCCGTGTAACGGGGCTGCCCGCTTTCAAAGGAATTTCCCACTCTCCAGTAGCCAGTATCCAGAGCCATTCCACCACTGGACTATAGACTGATCTTTCCACCAACCAGGACTCCATCAAGGAGGCTAACTACTGTAAGACCTCAGTCCCAGCTGGACCTGAGACAGATCATACTTTTTGACTTGATGAAGAAATTGTTTCACAAAAGGATTGGCACTAAAACGGAGAGTGGAGAGAGTGAATGTTTGAATCTATGGAATATGGGCATTGGGGAGGGAGGACATGGGGTGCTGAAATTATGTCAACTGTTTGAAATGGGCCACCTTGATTTCATTGGCCTCATTAGCACTACACAAGTGATTTTTCCTACCTTGGTATTCACACCTCCGTGTCAACTATTGAGAATAGCCCACTTCCACCTTAATTGAATTGGCTCGTTGGCACTTACCCCCCACTTGGTAAGGCAACTCCCATCTTTTCATGTGCTGTGTATTTATACCTGCCTCTGTATTTTCCATTCCATGCATCTGATGAAGTGGGTTTTAGCCCACAAAAGCTTATGCCCAAATAAATTTGTTAATCTCTAAGGTGCCACAAGGACTCCTCATTGTTTTTGCTGATACAGACTAACATGGCTACCCCTCTGACTCCTGGACTGGTTTTGGTGCAGTTGTCTTCAGTCAGGTATTTGGGTTATCATGAACTAAATTGGGGATCAGCAAGGAGGTGGTGTAGTTGTGCCATTTGTGTCTAGGTTAAAACATCACTTGCCTCCGCACCTTGTATGCATGTCCTGGCATGGGTTTAAGATAGGACTTGTTTTAGTGTACTAATCACCCTGCTGTACTGCAAAATCCCAGCATGAGCCAATTAGGTTCCTCACTTGCAAGCTGCATGGAGACTATTTAAAAACACAGTAACAGAGGCTCAAACTAAATGTATACTCCAAACAAACAAAAAAATGCCACCATGGCTTAACAACGGAGTAGAAGAGGCAGTTGGAGGCAAAAAGTCATTCTTTAAAAAATGGAAGTCAAACCCTACTGAGAAAAATAGAAAGGAGCATAAACTCTGGCAAGTCAAGTGTAAAAGACCAAGAAAGGATTTGATCAACTAGCAAAAGACACAAAAACTAATAGAATTTTTTTTTCAACTACATCAGAAGCAGGAAGCCTGCCTAACAGTCATTGGGGCCAGAGGACAATCAAGGTGCAAAAGAAGCATTCAAGGAAGACAAGGCTATTGCAGAGAAGCCAAATCAATTCTTTGCGTTGGTCTTCACTGCAGAGGATGTGAGGGAGATTCCCATACCTGAGCCATTCTTTTTAGGTGACACATTTGAGGAAATGTCCCAGATTGAGGTGTCAGTACAGGAGGTTTTGGAACAAATTGATTAATTAACCAATAAGAAGTCACCAGAACCAGATGGTATTCAACCAAGAGTTCTGAAGTAACTCAGATATGAAATTGCAGAACTACTAACCGTGGTATGAAACCTATTGCTTAAATCAGCCTCTGTGCCAGATGACTGTATGATAACTAATGTAAAGCCAATTTTTAAAAAAGGCTCCAGAGGTGATCCTGGCAATTACAGACTGGTAAGCCTAACTTTATTATCAGACTAATTGGTTGAAACTATAGTAAAGAACAGAATTCTCAGACACATAGATGAACACAATATATTGGGGAAGAGTCAACATGGTGTTAACTAAGGGGAAATCATGCTTCAGCAATCTATTAAAATTCTTTGAAAATGTTAACAAGCATGTGGACAAAGTCTGCAGACAAAATAAAATTACTCAAGATAGTTAAGTCCAAAGCTGACTGCAAAGGGATCTCAATGAAGTGGGCGACTGGGTAACAAAATGGCAGATGAAATTCAATGCTGATAAGTGCAAAGTAATGTACTTCGGAAAACATAATCTCAATTATACATACAAAATGGTGGAGTCTAAATTAGCTGTTATTACTCAAGAAAGATCTTGGAGTTATTGTGGATAGTTCTCTGAAAAATCTGCTCAGTTTGCAGCAGCAGTCAAAATAGCTAACAGAATGTAAGGAACCAGTAGGAAAGGAATAAATAGACAGAAAATATCATAATGCCACTATATAAATCCATGGTATGCCCACACCTAGAAAACTGCCTGATGTTCTGATTGCCCCATCTCAAAAAAGATATATTAGAATTGGAAAAGGTACAGAGAGAGGCAACAGAAATGATTAGGATCATGGTACAGCTTCCATAGAAGGAGAGATTAAAAAGACTGGTATTGTTCAGATTGGAAAAAAGACAACTAAGGGGGGGGATATGATAGAGGTGTATAAAATCATGAATGGTGTGGAGAAAGTGAATAGGTAAGTGTTGCCCCTTCACCTAACAGAAGAATCAAGGGTCACCCAATTACATTAATAGGCTGCAGATTTAAAAGAAACACAAGGAAGTTCTTCTTCACACAATGCAGAGTCAACCCATGGAACTCGTTCCCAGAGGATATTGTGAATGCCAAAAAGTATAATTGGGTTAAAAAAATAATTAGATAAGTTCATGGAGGATATGTCTGTCAATGGCTATTAGCCAAGATGGTCAGAGATGCAAACCCATGCTCCAGGTGTCCTTAAACCTCCAACTGCCAGAAGCTAGGACTAGATGACAGGAGGATGGATCACTCAATAATTGTGCCATTCTGTTCATTCCCTCTGAAGCATCTGGCACTGGCTACTGTTGGGAGACAGGATACTGGGCTGTATGGATTGTTGGTCGGACCCAGTATGATCATTCTTATGTTCTTACTATTGTGGCATTAGGGTCACTGAATGCATCACTGAAGTGATTTCAATAACCATGTAGAGGATTTCATGCTACCATAGTGACCATGGGGGCTATCCAAGGTAACAGACAGCTCAACTCATACAGCTGGGCACACTGTTGATCTGGTATCTGGATTGGAGGTTAATGAAGTGAAGGTTACACATATATATCATGGACTGACCATTGGCTTTTACAATTTGAGGTAGGGGATTCTTTCTCTTCTGCTAGGGCAGGGAAATGTTTAGATGCTCTACCCTTGGAGGTTAATGGAATCAGGACATATCCTGGGGAAGAATGTTTTGTTCCTCTGACAGATCCCTCCATCAAGAATTTCATAGGACTTTAAAATACTCTTTCATTCACCACTGAGTGAGCAGGAAATAGACATTTTCTTCTCCAGATTCATCCTCACAGGCTTACTAATGACTTGCAACAAATGAAGTGAGAAGGAAGATGCTTAGGGCATCAATAGCAGAAATTTCATGCCAAAGCTGATCAGCTGTAATATGAATATTTTGAAGTTCGGCTGTGCGGTGGACAAATAACTGGTTCTCTACCTTCACCATATCATCCAGAAAAATCTCAGACTGCAGATTAGTTTGGGATTGTCAATAGCTTGGTGGCTGATCTGAATTCCCCCAGCTGTGAGGAAATGTTTTATTTTGTGGACAAAACAAAACTGATCAGATTCAGAGTAAGCAACCTGCATCCATGGAGCAGAGCAATGTTTTTGGGGTTATAAATGATAAAATCATCTGTGCTTGAATTTCAGCTAGTGTTGCTCACTGAGATATTGGAAGTGGTGAGAGAATTTTGTGTCACAACCTGTGATTTGGGTCTAAGCCCCTTCTGGCTGGAGAAGGCCAGCGGGAAAATATTATGTCCATGACTATTTCCACCAGTAGCCACCTTTCTTTGCTTTGAAAGTTCAGCCTTTGTTCAAGAAACCATTGCTTGCTGTTGATGAGCTGGGCCAATTATCATTCAAGCTTTCATTCTTGAGTAAGATTATTGAGAAGACTGTGGCAAGAAAATTCACAGAGCATTTAGAGATCTCAGATCTCCTTGACCTTTATCAGTCAGAGAAGAGAACTGATTTTGGCACAGAGTCTCTGCTGATTGCCTTAGTGTGAATGATCTTCTGGCATTGCATGAAGATCAGGTGTCCATGCTGATATGGTTAGATCCATCAACTGCCTTTGATACTGTTGGTTAGGAGGTGCCATCAACTTGCTTGGGAATGCTGTCAGGAGTGGATGGAGCTGCCCTTCTGTGGCTTGTTATTTTCTCTCAGAGATCACAACAGTTAGTTGCGGGCAGTTGCTTCACTTTCCAAAGGCAGGAAGCCACAGGGGACCATTCTGTTACCCCTTCTCTTTAGTGTATATATGGGGCCATTGGGAGGGTTAGTAAGGAGGCATGGGCTGTGGTGCTTTCAGTATGTGAACATCATCCAGATTTATGTCCATCTTATTTGACCCAGACAATGGACTGGAACATAAAGGAGGGCTGGCTAGCTAAATCTCGATCCAGACAAGATTGAGGTGATGATGGTGGGTTGGGGGAAGCAGCCAAAGGTGATGAAATAAAATCATACTGGTCCCTTTGATTGAGAATGTTCAACTGCCATTGGTCACACCTGTTCACAATTTAGGGATGGTGTTAGCTTCCTAACTGCTTTTGAATGATCCCATTATAGCAAATAACCAGGACAGCATTTTTCATCTGTGCCTGACCTGGAGGTTGCTACCTTTTCTTTCAGATGTGGATGTGGTTACTGCTATCCACACCTTCGTCACTTCTGGATTACTACAATACCCTCCGTTGCTGAGTCTTCGCTAGGAAAAAAGAGGTGTGTTAACTCAACCTGATCACTCGTGAAAACTACTTATTGCCTTGTCTTCACTAGGTTTTTAAATCATGTTAGCTAACTTGAGATGAGAATGCACCTTTGTTTCCTGGTGAATACAAGGCCCATATAGGGGGAAACACCTTGAATGCAGCTGGGTACAGAAGGAAGCGGCCTGCTTATTAAGCTGTGTATCTTGTCTTGAGCACATATGATTCCTATGTTCCATGACCTACTTTAGTTGTCTGTGGAGTTTCAGGTGACATTGATTTTCACTAAAAAGCCTGAAACGGTTTGGGACCTGCCTGATTGAGACTGCCTTTTTTCCCATGCCACACCACCACAGATGTGAGAGCCCGAGATGGACCCCCTTTGGTATACAAAAGAGGGAGCTACTGATGTGGTGTTCTCTGTGCGCATGCCCGGATTCTGGATCCTACATCCTTACACCAACGCCACTCCCATATAGGCCAAATCTTTTGCCATTAAGAATATGCTGCAAAGACCATTTATTTGCAATGGCTTTTGGAGAGGTCTGAAGGTATAGAAATTATAATGGAATAGGCTATATTCCATATATTCAATGCTTGTTTATGTTCTTTTAATTTTGTTGTGTGTGTGTTTTGCTATGTTGCTGGGTGGCTGTTCTGTAAATATTAAGGTGCCTACAGATGTGGAGGGAAGTCCTCTTTTGCATTTGAATTGAAAGAAATAATAAAAGGTCATTCCCATCTTTTAACTTTTATGCAATAGTTATGCTGACACTGTCCTTTTCAGTCAGGAGGAGGGGAGAGAGAACTACAGGATTTAATTAGCTCTTTATAGCTCATTTCATTCACAGATATCAAAGTACTTTACAAAGGAAGGGACGTGTCATTATTCCAGTTTTACTGATGCAAATAGTGGTACATGGAGGTGAAGTGGCTTGTCCAAGGTCATACAGGAGATTAGCAGCAGAACCAGGAAAGAACCCACCTCTCCAGACTCCCAGCCCAGTGCACTGACTACTACCTCATAGGTAGCAAAGGCTGCACTGCCTTTTCAGACTCTGTAAAATAGCACTTGGAAGAGATGGACAGGACAGAGAAGCACTGACATGCAGGAAAACTTCCAACTACCGCCATACCAACCCCTTCCAGCAAAAGTCACTGTATGGACTAATATGTGAATGCTAGTTGTAGAGTTGCTCCTAGCTATTATACTCGCAGTAGCAGGATTTGCTGTAGCATAAATTCAATTTTTGGAGTTTTTCAGTCATTGTGGATTGATAAATTTCCCTCATAAAGTGAACTTAGCGCTGGTGAAAGGTGCTGACCAGACAGGCCTGGAAACGGACATTTTCTAGTTACAGAACAGGTCTGGTGTAGCATAGGAAGCAGTAGTGTCAGCTGCTCTGGCTAACTGTCCTCACCAATGTATCTTAGGCCTTGTCTACACTACATGGTAAGTTGATATAAGTTACACAACTTATGTAACTTAAGTTGATGTAGTTTACATCCACTTACCGTGGTGTCTACACCACACTATATTGGCGGGAGATGCTCTCCCATTGACGTAGCTTCCGACTCTCTTTGAGGAGGAGTACTGAAGTCGTTGGGAGAGCAGCTTCACCAGGACCATTAAATTGATGCTGCATCGATTGCAGCAATGCTGATTTAGCCCCGTAGTGAAGACAAGCCCTTAGCCTGAACTTGGAGGGACCACATCTAGAGGTGAGAGGCCTAGACACAGTTTGGCCTCTGAGATTGCTAACAATGTGTCTCATTAGTGCCAGTTATGGTGGTGCTTTTTAAGAAGCAAATGTCCTGAAACCCCCTTCATTTCATTTCACCAAACAGCAATCAGATCCCAGTAACTTTCATTCTAGTCACCTGGACAGCACTGTATTAGAATGTGTGTCTGAGCTTTCCAGTCCCCACCCCCATCTCAGTATATTTCTATGCCCAATATACTAGGATGACATCTCGGTCACACACCTGCCAGGAACTCAAACAGAGGGAGGCTGTATGTGAGTGGCTGGGTGTAACTTGCATCCCTGTCCTTAGTGCCAAAAACAAGCACGTTAATGCTAATCTACCCCTGTCTCACAGCTCAACTGCTTTTCTGTGACTAAGCCCTTTATAATGATTTTACTAAAATCCCCTTTTGATGGAAAAAATCCCAGCTGGAAGTTTCGGGCACCAGCACAATGTGCAAGTCTGCGGGTCCCTTTCCCTAGCCTCACAAAAGCCTCTAATCGAGTGGAAAATTTGCTGGAGGCCAGAGGTTTGGGTCTGCAATTATTTTTAAGGGATTACCAGGAGAGAATGGGGGTGTTTATGACCCTTCCTTCCTCTCTTTGTTTTTTGCTCTGTGCCGCTTTCAGACAGACCCAGCCAAAAGCCTTGACCACTGCAGCTGCAGAAACCACTAACCATCTCAATCACAGTTTCATCTCTGTGTACCCACAGGACCAGATCCCAAACTCCAGTTCTAAAGAATCACCACTCCTCCACTGTGTCATTTCCCCGGGAAGTCCTCACCAGTGAAGAAATGCAGTGTTCTGAATACCTGTTGGTCAAAGCGCTTCAGAAACTGAACCAATTCCAGCCCTGTGTGCCTTGCTAAACTAAAAGAAAGGGACTGGGAGGCAGTATGGTCCAGTGGATAGGACATGGGACTGGAACTCAGGAGAGGTGATTCTTTCTATTCCTGACTCTGCAAACATAACATCTGTGATACCTTGGACAAATCATTTAATTTCTCTGTGTCCCAGTTTCACCATCTGTAAAATGGGGATAACAACACTTGCTTGTTTTTTAAAGAGTTATGAGATCTATAGATGAAAAGGGCTAATGGCCAAGATTATCAAAAGCAACTAGAGGTTTTGGCTGACCTACCTGAATTACCTTAAAGGGGACTGAATTTCAGAGAGTGGGTGACTCAGCTCCTCTGAAAATCAAGCCCTTTTAACGTGTCTCAAATTGGGCATCCAAAAATTGAGGTGCTCAGAATCAGCAGTCATATTGAAAATTTTGGCCTAGTTGATTTATTCATTATTATTGGAAACATGGAGTTAGATAAAGAGTTAGTTCTCGTTCCACCTGCTCCCCTTAATAAAAAGTGACATCAGGTACAACAACAAGGGGGAAACCATTATTTTCTAGTCTCTAAGCTGTGAATCTTTTGCATGGCCTACCATCCCAAAGCCTTATATGACTGCTTCACTCTTCAAGATCCTTCTCTCTGCATCCACACAGAGTCTGCTCTCCACAGATAGTGCTGGATACCTTCCAGTCTCCATTAAGAAGTAAAGGCTGCTCTCCATCTACATAGCCAGAGACTCTCTTCCCTATATCAGCAAACAGAACTCCAAATCTCAACCAAAGCATCTCAGGCCTGATATGGAGCATCCCTGGCTACTCCAGTCCTGGACCTCTCGTGGGAAGAGACTATTCTCTGTATTGTAAAAGTAGGGGTTTTTTATGTGATATAGATAAATGTGCCCTAAATATTATTATGAGCCTTCCAAACATAAGGTGATGAGAAACAGTCAACATGGATTTGTCAAAAACAAATCATGCCAAACCAACCTATAGCCTTCTTTGACTGGGCAACAAGTCTTGTGGATACAGGAAGGGGAAAGCAGTAGAAGTGATTTATCTCAACTTTAGTGAGACTTTCAGTACTGTCTCACGTGCCTAGAAAAATATAACCTAGACAAACCGATTATAAGGTGGGTATACAAGGTTGGGAAAGCATACTCAGAGAGTAGGGAAATGTTAGTACCATTATACAAGGCACTAGTGAGACCTCATCTGGAATACTGTGTGCAGTTCTGGTCTCCCATGTTTAAGAAAAAAGAACTCAAACTGAATCTGGAGCAGGGAAGGGTTATTAGTATGATCAGAGGAATAGAGAACCTACCTTATGAGAGGAGACATAAAGAACTTGACTTGTTTAGCCTAACCAAAAGAAGGCTGAAGAGAGATATGATTGCTGTCTATAAATACATCAGAGGGATAAATACCAGGGAGGGAGAGGAGTTATTTAAGTTATGCGCCAGTGTGGACACAAGAACAAATGGCTATAAACTGGCCATCAACAAATTTAGGCTTGAAATTAGATGGAGGTTTCTAACCATCAGAGGAGTGAAGTTCTGGAACAGCCTTCCAAGGAGAGTGGTGGGGGCAAAAAACCTAACTGGCTTTATGACTGAGCTTGATACATTTATGGATGGTATGGTATGATGAGACTGCCTACAATGGCATGTAGCAGATCTGCATCTGCTAATAGCAAATATCTCCAATGGCTGGTAATGGGACACTATATGGGGAAGGCTTTGAGTTGCTACAGAGAATTCTTTCCCAGGTGTCTGGTTGATGGGTCTTGCCCACATGCTCAGGGCCTACCTGATCGCCATATTTGGGGTTGGGAAGGAATTTTCCCCTGGGTCAGATTGGCAGAGACCCTGGAAGTTTTTCACTTTCTGTGCAGCATGGGGCCCAGATCACTTGCAGGTTTAAATTAGAGTAAGTGGTGGATTCTCTGTAACTTGAAGACTTTAAATCATGATTTGAGGACTTCAGTAAATCAATCAGAGGTTATGGGTTTATTACAGGAGTGGTTGGGCAAGGTTCTGTGGCCTGCAATGTGCAGGAGGTCAAACTAGATGATCACGATGCTCCCTTCTGGCCTTATTGTCTATGAGTTTATCAATGGATTACAATCAAGCTGGAAGGGTATATCAAGTAGCATCCCCAGAGATCTGTCCTGGGTCCGGTTTTATTCAATATCTTCATAAATGGTTTGGATAATGGCATAGAGAGTACACTTACACAGTTTGTGAATGATACCAAGGTGGGACCTGTTGCAAGTGCTTTTGAAGTATAGAATCAGAATTCAAAATGATCTAGAAAAACTGGAGAAATGATCTGAAGTAAACAGAATGAAATTCAATAAGGACAAATGCCAAGTACTCCACGTAGGAAGGAACATTCACATATACAAAATGGGAAATGACTGCCCATGAAGGAGTACTGCAGAAACGGATCTGGATGTTACAGTGGACTACAAGCTAAATACGAGTCAACAGTGTAAAGCTAACATCATTCTGGGATATATCACCAGGAGTGTTGTAAGCAAGACACACACAATAATTCTTCCACTTTACTCCACGCTGATAAGGCCTCAGCTGGAGTATTGTGTCCAGTTCTGGGCACCACATTTCAGCAAAGATGTGGACAAATTGGAGAAAATCCAGAGGAGAGCAACAAAAATGATTAAAGGTCTAAAAAATATAACCAATGAAGAAAGATTGAAAAAAATGGGTTTGTTTAGTCTGGAGAAGAGACAACTGAGGGGGAACATGATAATAGTGTTCCAGTGCATAAAAGGTTGTTATAAAGAGGAGGGTGATAAATTGTTCTCCTTAACCACTGAGGACAAGACAAGAAGAAATGGGCTTAAATTGCAGCAAGGCAGGTTTAGGTTAGACATTTGGAAAAACTTCCTAACTCTAAAGATAGTTAAGCATTGGAACACTTTACCTAGGGAGCTTGTGAAATCCCAGTCATTGGAGGTTTTTAAGAACAGGTTAGACAAACACCTGTAAGGGATGGTCTAGATCGGAAGTCCCCAAATTGTGGGATGCATCCCCTTGGAGGGCAGGGAGGACCATTTAGGAGGCTGCAGCTGAGGCCTGGGCCAGCCCCCCGCAGGGGGTGGGGCGGGAGTGCCACCCAACTCCACTTCTGGCCCCAGACCCGGATGCCAGTGCAGCCTCAGCCATCTTACCCTTGTCCATGTTCCCCCCTCCCCGAGCCATGGTCCTGCTCTCAGCCCCAGGGAGGCCATGGACAGAAGTAAGGGGGGGAAGTGAGGTAAAAACTTTGGGGACCACTGGTCTAGATAATACTTAATCCTTTCTCAGTGCAGGGGACTGGACTAGATGACCTAATGAAGTCCCTTCCAGACCTAAAATTTTAAATAAAGAAATACATAAATAAATAGTGGCCCAACAGGATTGGAGCCCAGGATTCCAGTGATTTAAGAGTCACTCAGTCACAGGAGTATTGAGAAGAAAAATAATTGACTATTTGTAAAATGCTTTGACACTTCAGGTGAAAGATCGCTGAGAAATGGAGAGGCTTATTAACTATCCTCTTCACCCCAGTCCCACATGTTCCTTTAAAATGCTAGAAACTGACTGCTTCATTTCCGTTTGGCCCAAACATTTCAATGATCTAGCTGATGCGTTCAAACATGAACCAACTGGAGGTATGATTCTGTCCTTCCCACCTAGGGGCCCATCCTGTGAAATAGTGAGCACCCTCAATTCCCACTGAGAATTGAGGGCACTTAGCATCTTGCAAGAGGCACTCAAGAGTTCAGAGGATCAGGATCTTAGTTCCTTATTGTAGCTCTGGTATCTAGGTGGGACAGAAGAGAATCAAGGACTGACAGGCACAATGACTAAGGCCATCCCTGTTTCTGGTATCCATTTCACAAAACTCTCCTATCCCAGCACTAACATTATGGACCTTTGGACTTCTTGGGGCACTTGCCAATTATTTCACATGTATAGGATGTCCCAAGAACACAATTAGAGAGAGGAAACCCCTTTGTAGTCCTTAATAGGGACCCCATACTGGTTGCAAGCTGGACAGGTGCAATTTTAAAACACACATACTGGCCTGCTGCTTACAGTATCACGATATTTTTCCAAGATACTGCTTCAACTCTACAGTCTCATCACTAAGGCTACGAGTTAATCATGAGTATTTTTAATAAAAGTCATGGACAGGTCACGGGCAAAAAACAAAAAAATCACAGCCCCCATGACCTGTCCATGACTTTTACTAAAAATACTCATGATTGAATCTTGGGGGAGGGGACTGTGCTGCGCGGGGAAAGCCATGGGGCCCGCTGCTGCTCCAGCCTCTGTTGAAGGGAGAATCCCGGGGGGCCCACTGCTGCTCTGGCCACCGCTGGGGGGCGGGGAGGGAGCTCCAGGGCCAGATGCATTGGCAGCTGCTCAGGTGGTCCCTGGGGCTAGCAGCCCAAGGCCGCCAGTGCGGCTGGCTGCAGGACCGCCCAAGTGGCTGGCTGCAGAGCCGTTCTAGCAGTGGCCAGTGTGGCTGTCCCCAGGGCTGCCTAAATAGCTGGCTCCGGGGAGTCCGGAATCCGTGACCTCCATGACAGACACAGAGCCCTACTCATCACTAACAGAGCAGGAAGCTGGAGAGCATGATTGAGCAGAGTGAAATAAAAGGAAAGGGAGAAGAACAGAAAGAATCCTATCCCTAGGAAATTACAATAGAATGCCCTGTATGCATGCTGTATGCCTCTCCTCTGCTACTATGCAAAAGGGTGGTCTAGTGGTAAGAGGAGGGAACTGGGCGCTAGGAGACTTATAGCCTGACTTTCAGAATTGCTGAGCGCTCTTTTCAAGGCTCACTGAATGATCTTAGGTAAGTCACACCACCCCTCTGTGCCTCGGATGTAAATTGAGAATGACATTGCTAACCTATGGTGTGTTGGGAGGGTAAATTCATGAATGTCTGTAAAGTACCTTGAGATCTTTGGATGGAAGTCACCACGGAAATGCAGAGTGTCTTAATGATCATCATCATCACCACTTCCGGGGCATGGTGTGGAAAATCTCTCAGAAGTCATTCCCTATGCCAGGGCAGGTTCTAGCAAGCATGAATTTTCCATCCCCCATCCCTTCTGTATTCTGCTTTCCTAGAGCCTGGCCTTTGTTGGGGAACACGCGTAAGATGAGAAATCATCTTTTCAGATACAGGTTTCAGAGTGGTAGTCGTGGTAGTCTGTATCAGCAAAAAGAATGAGGAGTACACAAGTACTCCTCATTCTTTCTTCAGATACAATTCAAGACAAATAAGTGTAAACAGACTAAACCTATTTGACTGTGGTTCTGTGTTATAAGAGGTTTCTCATATTCAGCTCTATATTGACACAAACATACAAAGAGACTGACTGATTCCAAAAAGAGAGACAAGGTCTTGTTATCATAAAAGCGAGGGGATTCCCAGAACTGCTTCTGTGCCAGCAAAGGATCTATAGCCATAATGGGCTGGCACTATGCCGCTGTAGACCTTGTAGTGTAGAAATACCCTAAGAGATAGACTTTCACTACAAAATACCATCCGTGGGCTCCAGAGTGCTGCACACAGACTAGGTGTGGCACACAGATGTACTTTCTCTGCAAGGGTGTATGGATTTCACTGCACCCACAGAAGCTTGTACACACTAGCGGTTACTTCAGTATAACTTAAGTCACTCAGGGATACGGAAAAGCCACCCCTCCCCCCAAGTGACAAGTTACACCAACCTAAGCGCCAGTGTGGACAGCGCTATGTTGGTGGAGGAAGCTCTCCCACTGACATAGCTACTGCCACTCAGGGAGGTGGAGTAAACGGGAGAGCTGTAGCGATTCTAGTGTAGACTGGAGGTGAATTGCAGCTCTGGTTGCATTGTACATGGATCCTACCATGCTAGGAGAGTGACTCCCAGAATTAGTGCCCTAGTGCACAGACCCTGCTGTTCTCAGAAACTAGGGCTGTGAATCCTGGCACTAGTGTCCTGGTGTTTGAATCCTCCTCTGTGATGTTTTTAACAAGAACCAGTCAGGAGCTATTCGGACACAGAATGAAAAGTCTTATTTTTCCTCAGAAAGAGATGACATTGCTTATATTGGATTCAAGGTGGGGGTGAAGGCGGGTTCAGCAGAGGGATGCAATTCTGGAGGCTTTTTATTTTAATAGATAACTATAACTACAGGGGAAAACCTCTGTCAATACCAATCCTATGGAAAATATTGCTCTTGTAGGCAGAAGAGAGACTGGTTATGTTTGTGTATTCAGGCACTGTATATATGAAAATATTTTAGAGGCCTCTATACTTAGCCATTGTGGTTTAGATCTTTCCCAGGCCAGGGGTAGCTGTGTAAGCATGTAGTCAGCACTGGCCAAACAAGTACTTTTAAAACTATACTATTATTAAGTCAGTTAAAGAAGGTTTCTTGTTTTTGAGATCTGTAACCCAAGATCCAATCGTTCAAAAAAACCTTCCAACATTTACTATGAAAACTGCTTTTCAGTATCTCTCTATATTTAACTGCAGCCAGACCACCTCAGGGGTCATGATATCATCTGGTATCGCCAGCTAGGCAGTGGTGAGGCTGGTCAGTACTCCAAGGAAAATCCAATGCAGGAAGTGATGTAGGTGACTCAGTGGGCAGTACTCTTCCTCTGAGTCAGTACTGAATCAATGATCCAGCATGATGCTAGACAGTGCTAACCTGCTGGAGATGCTATCTTTCAGATGAGATAAATGAAGGCCTGAATACACTTGTGGTCATTAAAAACAACATGCCACTTCTCACAAGAATTGGAGTGTTAACTTGGCCAAATGCCAACATGAGTAATTACATTCGGCCTTGCTGCATTTTTCCTAAAATTTCTGTCAGGCAGTATTTTCCCCACTTTCTGTCCTAAATTGTTGCACTGTTCAATAGCTGCTGTGTTTCACTCAGAGGTGGTGGCACTTCGGTGATGGGTGAAGTGTTTCTATTGCATATATATTTGTGAACCATTCTGGGATTTTTCAGGATAAAAGGCATTAGGGAAATGAGAGATATTTTTAATGGTAGTTGTAAAGTTTTCTGCATTTGATATTTTTAGAGCCTTTGGTCTTTTTTTCTATATAATCCAAGGGTGCCTTATTTCACATCTCCTTTCAGACATGAGTTTTCCCCTCTGATATACAGAAGCTCATGAATCCTGCATATACATAAAAAGAAGAACAGGAGTACTTGTGGCACCTTAGAGACTAACACATTTATTAGAGCATAAGCTTTCGTGGACTACAGCCCACTTCTTCGGATGCATATAGAATGGAACATATATTGAGGAGATATATATACACACATACAGAGAGCATGAACAGGTGGGAGTTGTCTTACCAACTCTGAGAGGCCAATTAATTAAGAGGAAAAAAAACTTTTAAAGTGATAATGCTCTCTGTATGTGTGTATATATATCTCCTCAATATATGTTCCATTCTATATGCATCCGAAGAAGTGGGCTGTAGTCCACGAAAGCTTATGCTCTAATAAATTTGTTAGTCTCTAAGGTGCCACAAGTACTCCTGTTCTTCTTTTTGCGGATACAGACTAACACAGCTGCTACTCTGAAATCTGCATATACATAGTAAATACTGTAAAGGTGTTGAACATTAATGGGATAATTGACACTGACAACTCAGCAGTCTGGAATTAGATCAACAAATGTCCTCTTCTTCCCTAACACCACAGACCTGTGATCACACACTAGGTTTGCTCAACAAGACCCCCAAAAACCATAAAAAACAACTGATTCTGGGATTTGGCACAAACTCAGCCCACGTTTGCTGAAAGGTTTGTGACCTTTCTCAGTACAGATGGGACTGAGCTACAGTTCTGCATTATAACCTGTAGTCTGAACAAACACGAAGCAAGATCAAACTCGGCAGCTTTGACTGAGGAGCACTTTGAAATTCTGTGTACAATCTAGGCAGAGATGTGTAGCAAAATTCAGAAGCTACAAACTCCCATGAGTAGAAAGCAAATAAAATGCCTGCAGAGACCCCTGCAATCCAAATTGTACAGTTGTACACAGTTTGAATCAACCTGCTAAAATACACACACCCAAATTGCATGTGTAACTGCTCAGTTTTGCCTATATGTTCTCCATTAGCAAGTCAGGTACATCTTTTGGAACATTTTATCCTGTCTCTCTTATGTCAATTCAGTTGATGAGCACTGGGGCTTGATAGCAGACATGACAAACGTTATCACCTGGGCAACCACTGAAAAGAAGGGGCTTGGCCAAAAGGTTAGTATCCACAGTGAGAGCTGGATCAGAACAGCTGCAATGAACTAGCTAGTGTTTATATGTATGGGTACCCTCTACTGGATGAATCAAGTTTGCTCTACTATGTGTCATAGGCCCTATACTGCTAACAGACATTCCCCTTTAGTTAATTTGGTAAGAGCCTGTGCTGTTGGAACAGGGAGACTTGAGTTCTATCCCAGCTGCCACTATGAAGTTCAAACTATGCATGGTATGCAATATAGGAGAACTTGGGAAATCCTTAGGTAGCCACAGATTTGTTACAATATAACGCACTGTTTGGCCAAGCACAGTGAGGTTAAACACTCAGCTTGATGGCACTTTTGAAGACTGCATCCAATCAAGTTCCCTGGCACTTTTGAAGACAATATGCAAACTCCCAGGGAACATTCTAGTCATCAATGGGAAGACTTG
Organism: Malaclemys terrapin pileata; assembly: GCF_027887155.1. Taxonomy (NCBI): domain Eukaryota; kingdom Metazoa; phylum Chordata; order Testudines; family Emydidae; genus Malaclemys; species Malaclemys terrapin. The sequence continues at coordinate 110,416,307 of NC_071505.1, read as the reverse complement.
ATGGATTTTGGTGAAAATAAGAAAAGCAGGACACCAGAAAAGCCTGATCTTCGCGTACTGTCCATTCGGTGCTGCAGGCAAAGAAGCATTTTGAGGTCAGAGGCAACTCTGCCAGTTACCATGCCCTCCTTCCTGTTCATTTGCATACTTAAATTCCATTGGTTGAAATGAGTCAGCAAGTGAAACTACAGGTCAAGGCTGAGGTGCTTTGACAGAGTTGGGGGATAAAGGGGATCAGGTTTGGAATAGCAGGGACTGCTTCAAATCAGGGACCTTTACTTGTCCAGTAGTAGTGAGGCTGGAGATTTTCACTATGGCTCCCTTCATTTACCTTTGCCTGGTCTGCCTGCAGTACCAAATGGGCACTGTCAAGGGGAGAGATGACCAAAGCAGGCAGCAGGATTAGGGTTACTGGAGGGAGGGAGTGATGACTGGCTGAATTACCTCTGATGTCACGGTGCTATTGCTCAGACTTCCCTACCTGCAGCACCAAATGGGCACTGTGTCACGGGAAAATTGTTGTTGATATTAAAGTGATAAAACAACAAGAGGGAGAGGAGCGGCTTAGACAACTTAACAACAAAAGGTAGGGTTAGTGGCAGTATCCTGTGCAACGGTTACAGGTTCAAGGATAGAGACTTATTGATGACTGAAGATGTCAGACTGGCATTCCTGGAGAATGAAGTATAGTATTTATGAAGAGAACAAGTGCAGCACTAGCATCAACAGTACAAGCTCTCTCAATTCTGATCTGCAGAGATCACTTGTAGGGCATGAATGTATGGCTCTGTCACACACCTCATTTAGTTCTTTGTCTCAGTGCTGAGATTGCCAGCAAGAGGGCAATTAATGCCAACAATGGTGGAACAGTAGTTTTGGCAATTTGGACAATTTTCTACTAGGAGCTAGATTGAGACCATGAAATTATTTCTCATAAACCACAAATCAGCCTTCAGGTGATATGCAACTTTCAGTTACTACTGATCTGGGCCAGATTTGTACTGATCACCTAGAGATAGAAAATATTCTATTGCCACATCCCCATTTAAGAACATAGGGACTTGCATGCCAGATCAGACCAATTATCTCTCTAGTCTGGTATCCTATCTCTGACAGTGGCCAGTACCAGACATTTCAGAGGAAGGTATTACATGCTTGTGGGGGTGAGGAAGAAATGTAACCAGCAAGAGCTGGAGGCTAGGGAAAATGTCTTGAAGAAGAAGTGTCAATATTCCTTATAATAGATATTAATTTTAGCCTAACTGTGGATCATATTATTATCTATATAAATGTCTAATCCTCTCTGAATCCTATTAAAGTTCTTGGTCTCACTGACATCTAGTAGCAATGAGTTCCACATGTTAATTATGTGTTAGGTCAAAAGTATTTAAATTTTACCTATGTCAAATTTATTGCATTTCAATTTCACTGAATGTTCTCTTGTCTTTGTATTATTTAAAAATATATATAGGAATGCCTGGTTTACTTCTCATTAATCTGTGTACTTCTGTCATGTCCCCACTAACTCATCTCTCTAACTTACATACTCCTAATCTTTTTAGAGTAGCAGCCGTGTTAGTCTGTATCCGCAAAAAGAACAGGAGTACTTGTGGCACCTTAGAGACTAACAAATTTATTAGAGCATCCGAAGAAGTGAGCTGTAGTCCACGAAAGCTTATGCTCTAATAAATTTGTTAGTCTCTAAGGTGCCACAAGTACTCCTGTTCTTTTTGCTAATCTTTTTAGTCTCTCGATATCTCTAAGCATTTTTGTCACTTGTACCTGAATCCTTCTATTTCTGCAACTTTTTTGCGGGGGGGGGGGGGGGGGCCCTATGGCGTGGCCAGAAGAAAAGTGTCCTAGTCTGGCACAGATCCCATTAGTCCTTAAACTGAACAGACCCAGTGCATCTCCATGCACTGTTGGCCTCTCTTCATCTAATGGTCAGGCAACAGAAAAAGGGAGCAATGGAACAGCATGGTATTGCACCAGATGCTTTCACATTGCAGTTCACACTAGTGCAAGGGAGGCAATGCCCTGCTATTCCATGTCAGCCAATGCCAGGAAAACGAAATACAGCGGCAAGGCACAAACTTTATTCTCTGCTGAGAAATGGATGCAACAGTCCCAGCTGTGAAGTCCCCCAACCACTCATTAGTGAACATCAGAGATACTCATTTTCGGAGGCTTGTGGGGTGGATAGGCATGTCCCATTACAGTTCTCTGTAGATTGTGTCTCCATATGCTCAGATAGTTGAGACACAGTTAGGGAGGTTCCCAGATGAAGACTGAGAACCCTCCTGGCCCTGTCTGGGCTGGGAGATGGAGTGTGAGCAATGGTCAGTTACAGGCTACCAGCTTTAGGCTCTCATGTAGTGAACCCTGGGTATACAAAACCATTATATCACTGATCATTAAATAGCACCTTCCATCTAAAGATCCCAAAGCACTCGACAATTTGATTACAAACTGTAAAGGTCAGGATCATTTTACCCACTGGTGTAATGCAGCTATTCCTGAGGTGGAGCACAGCAGCTGCTCAATAACACGTGACACAATAAATTAGGAAGTGAAGAATACCTACTTGAAATTACAGGAGTTTAAGGGGACTGTGTAATTACCCATATTGGAATTTGGGCAGGATATTAGGGATTAACAACTCTATTTTTGTGAAAAATGCCCCGGGATTTTTAATGACAATTGGTCAGGACCCTATTTTTACATCCCATGTGAATGATGGTGCCCTCCAACAGCACAGTACCCGCTAGCTCCCTGCTGGAACATTGGTTCCATGCTAATAGAGAAAAGGGCATCTCATGCATCACTTCCTCAGCCTGTGGGGTTTCCTTTGATGTTTTCTACCTGGAGTACTAACCTAGTCCCATTTTGCTTAATTTAGGAAATCATAGCCTGAGATGACAGAGCAGGAGGAGTGGGGAGCAAAACATAGGCGAGGAAGTTAATGCTGAGAGCAGAGAGCTTATAGCAGTGGGTCCCAACTTTTTGTATTAACTCCCCCCGTGCCCTGCCCTGCCCTGCCACACACAGTCTGGGTATTTCTCCTACATTCATCACTGTGGTATAAGAGTGAAGTAGTGATGGCCCCTGTATTCTCTTGCCCCCTGCCCCCAGATCAGTTGCTACATCACTCCTTTTTCTGTCCATTTTGTCTTTCACTCCTGTCCTTTTAAATCCCAGTTACCTTCTTTCTTGTTTTATTCCTCCTCCTCACTCACCAGAAGGCTACATGCTGCCTTGGGTAGAGATCCTTTGGTAACAGCTGCTCATGCTCTCATGGCTGAGTGGAGTGCTGTCCTAAGCTTAGGTTGCTCCTTATAAGTGCTGCCCTGTATGCATGACCCATTCTCATGACCACTGACATAAGAGGCCCCTGTAGGAATGAAAAGGAGAGCAGTGGCTTTGAAAAATCTACCCACTGTTTTTTGTGCATATTTGCATAGGGGGTTGGGATGAGGGGGTGGGTGTAGATCACACTGATTTCTCTGCCCACACTGCTCCTTTGCACTGTCTGGTATGCTGTATCCCCTCACGAGGAAGGGCCTGGCTGACCAGGGTGGGAAACAATAGTTTTGGGTCTCAGAATCCAAAAGAGATTATACTCGTGGTGCACCTATTTGTCTCTCTCCCTGGATCCCAAGCCATGCCTCAGCGTCAATATGCTGAAACGCTGATCTAAAGACCAAAACTCCAAAACCCACCAATTGCCTTCAGACAGGCAAGGGCTCAGATGCTAGTTTCCATGTCAATAGCTTTATTGGAAGGACAAAGCATCAGATTGTTGCCAAAGTTAAGTATTAACTATAGCACTATTACTTGGTGCTCTGGGATTTTATGTAACATGTCCATTGTTTCAGAGGTGTGGACTGAGTCTGCCAATTTCAGTTTTCACTGCTGGAATCAAAGGAGCCAAGTACGCCTCTGCCAGTTACTCTGGGTATGTCTACACTATGGGCGCTACAGTATCACAGCTATGCCGCCACAGCTGTGCCGCTGCAGCAGAGATGACCCGTACCTGCTGATAGTGGGGGGTGGGGTGGGCCAGGGCCAGCTCTGGCTTTTTTGGCGCCCTAGGCAAAAAAGCTACCCGCTTATCCCCCCTCCCCATCTCCCCAGCGCGGCAGGCGAGGGCGCCGAGCCCGGCCACGGGCCCGTAATCCCCGACCGGCCGCAGCACCGGGGGGAGGGCGGTGAGCCTGCTGCGGCTCCACTCTCCCCAGCGGCCAGAGCACCAGGAGGAGGGCGGAGAGCCCGGCCGGGGCTCTCCGCTCTCCCCGGCGGCCAGAGCGCCGGGAGCAGGGTGGAGAGCCCGTCCAGGGGTCTCCGCTCTCCCCGGCAGCCAGAGCGCCAGGGGGAGGGCGGAAAGCCCCCGGCGGCCAGAGCGCCAGGAGGAGGGTGGAGAGCCCGGCTGGGGCTCTCCACTCTCTGCAGCAGCCAGAGCGCGGGGGGGGGGGGGGAGGGCGGAGAGCCCGGCCGAGGCTCTCCACTCTCCCCGGCGGCCAGAGTGCCGGGGGGAGGGCAGAGAGCCCGGCTGGGGCTCTCCGCTCTCCCCGGCGGCCAGAGCGCCGGGGGGAAGGTGGAGAGCCCCCGGCGGCCAGAGCGCCGGGGGGAGGGCGGCGAGCCCGGCCGGGGCCCCGCTTTCCCTGACCGGGCGGAGCGCCGGGGGGAGGGCGGCGAGCCCGGCCGGAGCCCCGCTCTCTCCGACCGCCCGGAGCGCCGGGGGGAGGGCGGCGAGCCTGGCCGGAGCCCCGCTCTCTCCGACCGCCCGGAGCGCCGAGGGGAGGGCGGCGAGCCCGGCCGGGGCCCCGCTTTCCCTGACCGGCCGGAGCGCCGGGGGGAGGGCGGCGAGCCCGGCCGGAGCCCCGCTCTCTCCGACCGCCCGGAGCGCCGGGGGGAGGGCGGCGAGCCTGGCCGGAGCCCCGCTCTCTCCGACCGCCCAGAGCACCGGGGGGAGGGCGGCAAGCCCGCTGCGGCTCCGCTCTCCCCGGCGGTCGGAGCACCGCGGGGAGGGCAGCGAGCCCAGTCGCGGCCCCGCTCTCGGGCCGGAGCGCCCCGCCGCGCCGCCCCCCTCCAGGCACCGCCCCAAGCACATGCTTGGTGGGCTGGTGCCTGGAGCCGGCCCTGGGGTGGGCCCACAACCCCAGCACAGCTCGAGTCACACACACCACTCCCAGAAAGCAGCGGCCCCTCCCTGCAGCTCCCAGCTGTTCCTTCTGCCTCTCCCTACTGGGCACAGTTCGCAGGCTCAGATGTCCCACAGAGAGGGAACCTGGCCACACCATATGACCGAACAATGGGGAGGGGGGCACGTGACCCTGCATGCCCCTCCATACGACACCTCTGCACTGCAGCACTATAGTGTAGACACTTCCCACATCAACAGAAAGGGTTTGTCTTTCAATGTAGTAAATTCACTTCTCCAAGAGACAGTAGAACTCTTCCATCTGCCGAGCCACAACTTCACTATGGGTTAGGTTAATCTGATAATATTGCACAGGGCACAAAATTTTCCAGAGCCCTCAGCAATGTAGCTAGGATGATCTAATTTTTAAGTGTAGACCAGGCTTCAGCGTATGACCTTGGGCGAGTCACTTACCTTTCTATGATTCAGTTTCCCCATCTATAAAATATGAATGATAATACCGACAAAAAGGGGTTACGAAGATGAATTAGTTTTCACTTCACTTTCCAGATGTAAAGTGCTAAGCATTATTATTTAGAACTAAAGAACAGAAAATTCAAGAGACAGAGCTGATCAGTTTGTAAAATAATGTCTGCTAAAGACTATTAATTTATTAGCTGCCCTCCCTAACAACAGCAAAGAGGACAGGACAGGACGGCCAAAGAGACAGGATAGCCACAGTCTGCGATAAGGGCTGAAGAAAAATGTCACAGCCTCTCCTCTCAACAACACTATGTTATAGAGAGTATAAACAGCACCCAGCTAGATGATAATGATAATACTCTGCACTTTCTGCACCACCTCACAGACATTCATTTGCATTGCCGTTATGAGGCAGGCTATACACATGGGGAAAATGAAGTACACAGATTTGTCCAAGGACAGAGAGCTTGGAATAGAATCCAGGAGTCCTGATTCCCAGTCCCTGCTCTAACAACTGACACCTTCTAAAGAAATCTAATTTTATAGGTCTGTATTGTTTTAGTGAGGAGTTCTGCAATTTATTATTGGTATTGCAGTAGTATCCAGAGGCCCCCAGTGTATTAGGCACTTTAGAAACACAAAGGAAAGTTTCAGTCTTGTGGGTTACACATCATCAGAACCTTGGGATAAAAATAAAGCCGTATATGGGATAGTTTGAGTTTTAAACATATCTTGTGTGCTAACAAGACAGCCAAACACAGAGCTTGTTGCTCTTCTCACAGCAATGTCAATCAGGAGTCACTCAGCTAAAAGAGATGAAACAGAGATCAGAATCAAGCCTAAAAAGTATACATTTTAAACATCTTTAGCTGACAGGTCACTTCACTTCATTGACTGTCTTTATGGATTTCTTAGATGTACAAATTTCTGGGTCCGAATACAACAGCAAATCCAAGGACTCCAGGAGAGTTTGTTGTCATGACTGCACCTCTTTCTATTTAGAATTATACTTAGTATCATACCAACTCCTGTACCCAGTGAGCCAATGTGTTTAAGCTATGAACTTTTGTTTTTCTAAGGTGACTTGTCCAAAGACAACTCTTCGTTCTTATTGGGTGTTGAGCAAGAAAGATATGGTTGTCTCAATTTTATTTTTGTAGCTAAAATTAGTTTGTTTTTTTATTTAAAAAGTAGGTTTTATGTCCCTCCTTCAAAGACAAGCTGCTGACCTGAACTTAAAAGTCCTGTGTGAGTTGACTGACCAGTGAATCCAACCCAAGGCTGAAAATTAAAGCTGGCTTCTCACCTTAGGTTCTACATGAACTCAACCAAACAACGCTGTGCCCCATACCGCATTTCAAGGAGAAGGTAGATATATTTAGCTTGGTGTACACCCTTCCCAAAATGCAGCATGGGGTACGAATGGTTGAGCAGAACAAAGGTAGGAATCTAGCAGAAAGGTCTGTTACTTCTGCTGTTCAGTATGGTGGGTTTTTTTTTTTTTTTTGTTGGTTTGGTTAGCTGGTTTTGTTTTAAAAAACAAGGAACTTGAACTAGGAGGCAGTATTCATCTTCAGGTCAGCCAGTGAACCCAGGACTTGTGAGGAGATCCTGGAAAGCGTGAGTTTTAATTGACCTATATAGCAGATTTGTTATACAGATCAATTAAAACTGATGCTTGCTGTGCCTGCAAGGCTTGCTGTGCCAGGAGGGGGAGCTTAAAAGGGAAAACCTACCACAGGAAGGGATGGTGAACAGGGAGGAGGCTGCCCTGCCTTGGACAGCTGAGACAGGCCTGCCAAGAGGGAGACACCAACAAGCCTCACTGCTCCTGAAGCTGCACTACCCAGCTTCAGATCAACATGCCCCATGAGGAGGGGCTGGAAGTGGACCCTGTGTAGACGAAGTTCAAAAGGCCGACCTAGGAATAGTGCCTGGATTCCAGGTGACACTTGCTTTTTTTCAATTTCCCATGGACTCCCCTCTCCCATAAGGGAAGAAAGAGGGGAGAGGACTTTTCTTTTTTTTCTGTTTGTTCCAAGAATCCCTTGGGTGTCAGCTGGGGCCTGGGGGAGAGAGAAAGTACAAGGACCTGAAGTGGGGTCTTGAGGGGACGCCTGCCCCTCACAGTGCCCTATATCTACAGCAGTCCCGTAAGATTTGAGGAGAGAGTAGGTGGAGAGGAGACTGCATCAGAAGTCTCCAATTAAGTTACTTATATGTCCATAATATTTGAACACCTCACACTCTTTTAAATGTATTTCTCACATAACTCGCCAGTGAGGTGGGGAACTGCTATTATCTCCATTGTACAGATGGGGAACTGAAGCATAAAAAGGCTTACAAATGTATTTAGGTGCCTAAATATACAGATAGATACTTTCGTAAATCCTGTTAGGCACCTAAGAGAGAATAGACTTTCAATGGGAGTTAGCAAATTAACCTGTTTAGACACTTTTGAAAACTCACTACGTGCTTGTCTGCATCTTTAGGTGCCTAAATACCTTTAAAAATCTGTCCTTAAGTGATTTGCTCAAATTCCCACCGGGAACTGAACCCAGGTTTCCCAAGTCCCAGGCTAATGCCCCGATTACTGGGCCATTCTTCCTTTCTCCATGTCAGCCCCAAATGTAAAGGTGTTTGCGGGGAAAAATAAAGAAGCTGCAATCCTATATTGTGACAGTTTATACTTTAAACCACATTCAAGGCAGGGAGGGAGCTGAAGACAATGTAATAGGGGCTTTCCAGTTTGGAGGAATCTCTGTTTTAGATCATAATTTTCCTCTGTATATAGGAAGGTGCAGCCCTGCCTTTATGGAAAGTGCTCCTACCTACAGTACAATGGGAATCGGAAAGTCTAAGATTTTTGGATTGACAGCCTTACCCTGAATTTTTCTTGGTCATTTTAAAATAAAATAGACATTGGGAAAAAAAGTCCCTTTTTGTTTAAAATTGTTCAATCTGGAAAATAACCCGTTATCTATTAGAAGTGAATCTGGATGTCGGGGCACGTAGAATGCTCATGACCTCTCTCTGCAGCTGCATGAACAAGGCCTCTCTCTCTCCACTCAACAAAGGGCCTCAGCCTGCCACCCTGACTCACATGAGTGACCTCACTGAAGTTTAAGGGAACCCTCCACCCCATTGAGGGGAACTCTTCAGTTCAGGACAGGACAAGGCAGAGCATGACTGAATGGGAGGTTTCAGTGTAAATGCAGAGTAATTTTCCTTGTCCTCAAATAGAAGCTATGACAGGGCTTGGAAATGAGTATGGCCATTGTGCCAAAGGGCTTTAGCAACTCAATCAGACCTTAAGTGCAAGTGTAACATCCACAGACCCCAGTTGTTGGCACGCGGGATTGAACCTAGGACCTCTGAAGCTTAGTATGAGTCTCTACTCCATGAGCTAAAAGCCACCTGCCTCTTAGCCAAGATTGTAGCAGACTCATCAATCTCTAGATGTCTAGGAGCCACTAGAGGGGACAGAGTGCCACTGCAAGCAGGCATGAGTTATATAAGGACTGTTGAGAAAGACAGAACTTTACCAATTCTTTCCTGTGACAATAAAAGTGGATTTTTGTGGGGGAGGGACTGTCTTCCATGAAGATTGCCTAGTCTCCCTCCTCTTCCCTTCTGTCCTGGATTGCAATGACCTTATTTTATACCATGAAGGCTGAACAAAAACTTTGCCACAGCTCGTCAAATCTACTCCCGAGCCAGCCAGGGGTGAGAAGTAAGCATTGGTCTGGAATGATGTGCCCAGATGAACCAGTATTTATTACTAATCACAGAACCCTGACCATGTGGGCTGCCCTGGTGGCCCTAGAACAAAAGACCAGACTGGTGGGAAATGAATCAGGGTCTTCTATATGGGAAAATAGGGCACTTCTAGCGTACGTGACAAATCTAAGAGTTAACCAGGGCTTAGAAATTGCTAGGGCTGGGTCTACACTACCCGCCTGAATCGGCGGGTAGAAATCGACCTCTTGGGGATCGATTTATCACGTCCTGTCGGGACGCGACAATCGATCCCCGAATCGACGCTCTTACTCCACCAGCGGAGGTGGGAGTAAGCGCCGTCAACGGGAAGCCGCAGAGGTCGATTTTGCCACCGTCCCTACAGCGGGGTAAGTCGGCTGCGATACGTCGAATTCAGCTACGCTATTTGCGTAGCTGAGTTTGCGTATCTTAAATCGACCCCCCCCTGTAGTGAAGATGTAGCCTTTGTAACAGTGCCCTGCCTTAAGATCACTGATCAGTAGAGCTGAGTGAATAATTTGCAATATATAATTTAATGACGTTTGACTCTTTTTCCTCTTCTCGGATTTTTCAACAGTAATTTATAATTTTCTCAAATTTTATCATCCAAAATTACTTGGCAGATAATTCCTACAAATAATTCCTGGTATATAGATTGTTTGTGAACGTTTTGTTGCCAGTACATGATAAGTGAAATTCAGCTACTTGATTAGCTTTGATTGAACACACAGTTGACAGGTATGGTTTCTGTTCCTCAAATGGAGCAATGCAACTCTTGGAATCAGGTTTCTGATGCAAATATTTGCATTTATAACTTCAAAATACAAATTCCATCAACACTGTCTATTTGCTTATAACATATTTTTTCTATGAACATTCCTGCCAGTAAACTTATTTGCTAAAACATTAATGGAGATCACATACAAAATTGTACAAAAACAATCAACCTGAATTCAATTTTTTTAATTCTAGAAAGTATTAGTGGAAATGTTTGAGATATTCACCTAGCTTTACTGATTACCTAGCTTTACTGGTCTGATCCAATGATGTAATGTTTGTAATAATCTTGCCAGAGAAATACACAGGGGAAGTTTCTGTGAGAACTGGTCTTTCCTCCTTCAAGAATATGTCTCCTTTTGGTGTAGATGAATAGATATCACACAACTGTTTGTGAATCTGGCCTCTGAATTTTCAATTGTCTTTACTCCAAACACAATAGGTTGGTGATAAAAAGTGGGACCAATTGCATTTTAGAAGAGGAGCGAGAACAAAGCAATGCAAAACAAAGAAAGAAAGGGCTTGTTTCAGAGGTTGGTTTGGATTGTGCTTTGATGCAGCTTCAGAACAGAGTGTTAGCAATTCTGGGGAGAACCTGAAAGAGTTTTTAGAAACAATTGGTACAGGGCCTGGGAGAAAAAGTTCCTGGCAGTAGTGGGACCAAAGGTGTGTTTTTTGTTTTGTTTTGTGTGTGTGAGAGTGAGAGACTTCTTAGCTAGAAGATGTATGGTAGTTTTCAAGAGAGCCTGGTTTGGACAACAGTCAAGCAAAAGATTGTCTCAAATCATAGGTTTAAAACACCCAGTTTCCACATGAGATGTCTAACTACATTGGAAGAACAGCAGAGATCTGATTTGTATATGCAGTATGCAGCAGGAAACATAGGAAACAGTTTAGAAGGAAAATTTATTTTAGGTAAAAATTCTGGATATTCATTTGAAAGCACAACACAGAGTAAGAAAAATTAACTTCTCTCAGCCTCTCCAAACCAACCATGTGCACACAACCAAGAATTCAATTTGCAATGAATTACAAGTCATCACGCACAAAACATTGGAACAGTCAGCCAGAAGAACCAGTGGGAATACACTTTCGTAGAGCTGGTCAGAAAATGGAATCTCTGTAGGGTTCTCAACTGTCTAATCAAACAAACCCAAACACCCTTGCCCCACTCTCTTCCCCGAGCCCTGCCCCTTCTTCGAGGCCCCACCCTGCTCACTCCATCCCCCTTCCCTCCGTTGCTCACTCTCCCCCACCCTCACTCACTTTCTCTGGGCTGGGGCCAAGAGGTTTGTAGTGTGGAAAGGGACTCCGAGCTGGGGCAGGGGATTGGGATGCATGCTCTGGGAGGGAGTTTGGGTGTTGGAAGGGGGTTCAGGGCTGGGGTTAGGATGCGGGAGGGGATGTGGCATGCAGGCTCCGGGAGGGGGGTCAGGGATGGGGCAGGAGATGGGGGGTGCAAGCTCTGGGAGGGAGTTTGGATGCAGGAGGGGGCTTAGGGCTGGGGCAGGGTTGGGGGTGAGGAGTGGGGCTCTGGCCGGATGGGGCTTACCTTGGGCAGCTCCCAGTTGGCGACGCAGCGGGGCTAAGGCAGGCTCCCTGCCTGCCCAGGCACTGTGCCGGAAGCAGTCAGCAGGTCCCTGCGGCCCCTGCGGGGGCAGGGGTCTCCACGCACTGCCAGCACCCTGAGCACTGACTCCACAGCTCCCATTGGCAGGGAACTGTGGCCAATGGGAGCTGCAGGGACAGAGCCTGCCTTAGCCCTGCTGCGCTGCTGATCAGGAGCTGCCCAAGGTAAGTGGGGCCAGGGGGCTCCATGCATCACCCCCTCCGCGCGCTGCTCCTGGAAGTGGCCAGCACGTCCCTGTGGCCCCCTGGGGGGAGACAGGGGGCTCCCCGCGCTGCCTGCACCTGCAGGCACCACTACTGCAACTCCCATTGGCTGCAGTTCCCGGCCAATGGGAGCTGCAGAGTCGGTGCTTGGGGCACGGGCAGCGCACAGAGACTCCCTCTCCTCTCAGGGGCCATGGGGATGTGCTGGCCACTTCCAGGAGTGCCAGGGGGTCAGGGCAGGGAGAGAGCCTGCCATAGCTCCCCTGCGCCGCTGGACTTTTAGTGGCCTAAAATCTCCCAGTTTGGCATCAGTGGCCTCCGGGAGATAGAGCCTGATTCCAGGAGACTCTCGGCAAAACCAGGAGGGTTGGCAACCCTAAATCTCTGTAAACCTCACCTAAACTAAACCACATGTCCTAGTGTAGATGCAGGGTAACACCTTCAGATCAGTTTTAGCAGGTTGAGTTAAGGCCTAGACTTGAGCTAAAGATGTTAGCCACTTCTAGTGTAGATTCAGGGTAACAGCTTTAGCTCATGTCTAGGCCTTAACTCAACCTGCTAAAACTGATCTGAAGGTATTACCCTGCATCCATACTAGGACAAGTGGTTGAGTTTAGGTGGGGTTTAGATAGTTTGTGTTGTCTAGGCCTGACCTAAACTTCATCCACATTTTTCTGGTCAAGGCAAGGCTTTAGTCTAACGGGTTCCCTTCGGGCCTAGTTAATGTACCAGAGCTTTTATTATGGACCAGAAAGTGCAAGTAGTTAGTATGCTTTCTGAATGCTACTCTAGTTATGAAGAAACACAGACATGTATTTACATAATTTGGAAGCAGTAGTGCAAAAATACTATGAAGCTGAGTAAAGACAAGCAAGTGACTTTTTTTTTTCCAGGACAGTGCAGTTTTCTTAGGACACAGAATTGATACTGAAGGAATACTGAATGAGGGAGGCAACCTAGTGACAGAGGATGTGGAAAAAGCTAATGTACTCAATGCTTTTTTTGCTTCTGTTTTCACAAACAAGGTCAGCTCCCAGACTGCTGCACTGGGCAGCACAGTATGGGGAGGAGGTGACCAGCCCTCTGTGGAGAAAGAAGTAGTTCGGGACTATTTAGAAAAACTGGACGAGCACAAGTCCATGGGGCCGGATGCGCGGCATCTGAGGGTGCTAAAGAAGTTGGCGGATGTGATTGCAAAGCCATTGGCCATTATCTTTGAAAACTCATGGCGATCAGGGGAGGTCCCGGATGACTGGAAAAAGGCTAATGTAGTGCCCATCTTTAAAAAAGGGAAGGAGGAGGATCTGGGGAACTACAGGCCAGTCAGCCTCACCTCAGTCCCTGGAAAAATCATGGAGCAGGTCCTCAAGGAATCAATTCTGAAGCACTTAGAGGAGAGGAAAGTGATCAGGAACAGTCAGCATGGATTCACCAAGGGCAAGTCATGCCTGACTAACCTAATTGCCTTCTATGAGGACATAACTGAGTCTGTGGATAAGGGGAAAGCAGTAGATATGTTATTCCTTGACTTTAGCAAAGCTTTTGATACGGTCTTCCACAGTATTCTTGCCGGCAAGTTAAAAAAGTATGGGCTGGATGAATGGACTATAAGGTGGATAGAAAGCTGGCTAGATCGTCAGGTTCAATGGTTAGTGATCAATGGCTCCATGTCTAGTTGGCAGCTGGTATCAAGCAGAGTGCCCCAAGGGTCGGTCCTGGGGCCGGTTTTGTTCAATATCTTCATTAGTGATCTGGAGGATGGCGTGGACTGCACTCTCAGCAAGTTTGCAGATGACACTAAACTGGGAGGAGTGGTAGATACGCTGGAGGGTAGGGATAGGATACAGAGGGACCTAGACAAATTAGAGGATTGGGCCAAAAGAAACCTGATGAGGTTCAACAGGACAAGTGCAGAGTCCTGCACTTAGGATGGAAGAATCCTATTCACTGTTACAGACTAGGGACCGAATGGCTAGGAAGCAGTTCTGCAGAAAAGGACCTAGGGGTTATGGTGGACGAGAAGCTGGATATAAATCAACAGTGTGCCCTTGTTGCCAAGAAGGCTAACGGCATTTTGGGCTGTATAAGTAGGGGCATTGCCAGCAGATCGAGGGACGTGATCATTCCCCTCTATTCAACATTGGTGAGGCCTCATCTGGAATACTGTGTCCAGTTTTGGGCCCCACACTACAAGAAGGATGTGGAAAAATTGGAAAGAATCCAACAGAGGGCAACAAAAATGATTAGGGGGCTGGAGCCAGGGCCGGCTCTAGGCACCAGCAAAGCAAGCTGGTGCTTGGGGCGGCACATTTTTAGGGGTGCCATGGCCGGCGCCAGAATGCCACCCCTGCTGCCCCTAAAAATGTGCCCCAGCCACCCTAGCTCACCTCCGCTGCTGCCACGGCACGCAAAACAGGTGATTTGCACGCCGCTGCTCCCCCTCCCTCCCAGGCTTGAGAGCCTGGGAGGGAGGAGGAGATCCCAAGCAGCCGCGCGCCGCTGCTCCCCCTCCCTCCCAGGCTTGAGAGTCTGGGGGGAGGAGGCAGGGCTGGGGATTTGGGGAAGGGGCGGAGCTGAGGCGGGGCCGGGGGGGTGGGGTAAGAAAAAAACGGGGGGTGGGTGGCCAAAATTGATTTTGCTTGGGTCTGGAGGCACGGGGCTGCCCGAAGCCGGTAGCGCTCGGGCAGCCCGGCTCTTAAACAGAGTCGGGGAGGAGCAGAGCTGCCATTTTCTCGGACATGTTCGGCTTTTTGGCAATTCCCCCCGGACGGGGGTTTGACTGCCGAAAAGCCGGACATGTCCGGGAAAGAGGACGTATGGTAACCCTACTTTATACTGCTCTAAACTGTTAAAACATCTAACCGAATTGTTAAAAGGTAAAAATGGGGAATGTTAATAGAAATGGCAAAAAGAATGTGACACAGGTGACCAAGCAGCATCGGCACAGGTGTAAGAACCTTCTGACTCCATTTTTTTCCTGTAGTGCTGGTTTGTGCAGGGCCGGCGCTTCCATTTAGGTGACCTAGGCAGTTGCCTAGGGTGCCAGGATTTGGCGGGGGGGGGGGCGGCATTTTTCCGCCCTTGGCGGCAATTCGGCGGCAGGGGGTCCTTCCGCACTCCGGGTCTTCGGTGGAAATTCTGCGGCAGGTCCTTCACTCGCTCCGGGACCCGCTGCCGAAGTGCCCCGATGACCGGGAGCGCGGAAGGACCCCCGCCTAGGGTGCCAAAAACCCTGGCGCTGCTCCTGGGTTTGTGAGACCTCCTGGTTGGAGTAGGAACTGTGATCTCACTCAGATTACACAATGGCAGGGAGAAGTCTATTGTATACACATCCTACGCCCTGACAAGAACTGGTATTTATGCTCAAATAATACACCTTAAGGTACAGTGTATAGAATAATGAAATTCCACAAACACATGTATGGTAGAATGTACTAAATCTTGATAGCTGACCATAAAACTTTACTTAAGTTCTTAGAACCCAAGGCTGTGTGAGTCTGAAGTGACAGTATCTAGCTGGGACATTCCAAATCTTTCCAAAAAAGACACAAAAATGAAAATGTCAGCATAGTTACTGAATAAAACCATGACATTGTACCAAGCCCAGATTCTGCAAAATTAAAATGAATGGGTAGGTCAGCTAGATAGTGTCCTAGGAAAGCCCCCAGATTGGCTAAATTTGTAAAAGAAAAATACTGTGTAATTTTATTTTATTTGTTCCTTGTATCCACTTTCTATGTTGAGTATAAAACAAGATTTCAGAAAATTAGATGTGTAGTATACATAACACCCATGAAATAATTAAACCACTTTTAAAAGTGAACTTCCAAGTGAGACAAATTTGGGTTTGTGTCCTTTTTCACTATTGTATAATGTATGAAGAAGGTCTGAAAGCTTTTGTGACCAAATAAGAGAATCCTCTTGTTTTTTTCTTTAAAAAGTCAGATCTTGTCTATCTTGGAGATGCTATGGTTAAGAACTAGTGAAACTATGACATAACACATTAGAAATGAATACTAAAAGTTGAACAATTGACAAGGAAAGAGAATTTTAGTCAGACTGTTTAAAAACACTGGTTTCTGTTTGTTTTTGTTAATGCCTACATAACCCCAACAACTAAAGAACACTTGGGAAAACAATTACTTTATTAAATATTCAATCTCTAAGCCCTTCCCGTTAAGCTATAACAACTTGCAATAAACATCTTAGACTCCCAAAAAATCCTCCAACAAAACCAAGGAAGTCTTGACATGTCTAGATTTAAGGTAAAAAAGCAAGCAGCCCTTTTTTCTACATCAGAGAGAAACACATTTTATTTCTTTTTCAGGTCACCTTTAAAAGTTGTATGCAACAGTGTCTGGACACAGATTACTGATCTGCCTAGGACAGTTTGTTCTAATTGAATATCCTTGCAGGAGAGTCATGTAGTCAAGAGTTCTGTGAGTTTTGGTCTGAACTAGTCTCTCCTCATTAGAGATCACGTCAACATTCTTGCTTGTGTGTGGTTGAATTAATCTCACTCAATGACAAACAGTTTTTCTAATTCTCCTTTAGACCAATAGTTTTCGATCTTTTTTCATTTGCAGACCCCTAAAAAATTTTGAATGGAGGTCCGTGGACCACAGGTTGAAAACCAGTGTTCTATGGTAATGACAACCTTTCATGGACATAGTCTGCAGACAAGTTGAAAACCACTGCTTTAGACTCTTAAGCTAAAATTTTCAAAAGAGACTAATAATTTTGGGGAACCAATTTCATACGACTTACAGGGGTCTGATTTTCAGAAAGTGCTAACCCCTCACCTCTGAAAATCAGGCCCTTTTAAAGTGGCTCAAGTCAGACAACTCAAAATTAGAACCACCCAAAATCAACAGTCCTTTTTGGAAACGTTGGCCTTAATTACCTCTACTCCAAATACAACAGCACTAACCACAAGGCCATTGGGTTAGTTCAAGGAGTTCTAGTCTACCATGCCAGGAATCAAACCATTTCTTTCATGTGGTAGACTAAATCAATCAAGAGTCTCTTGCATGGTTGTGCAAGGCACTAATGATTTCATCTTTCAGTCTTTCTTTAGATATGCAAGGGCTGCAGGGTTGGACTGTAAAGGCTAGTCTCTGGAATAGGATTTTAAAACAAATTAATTCAACCCAGCAGAGAATTATGTCCTTCCCTTCTCCACTTCACTCCTCTCTCCTCTGCTCTTCAAAGGCTGATGTGTATATAAAGGTTTTCCTAAGTAAATTAAAAACTACAGCAAACTCAAAGGAATCAAATTCTAAACAAAATAGAAATAGAAAAGGCATACTGTGGGAAATATCTGCCAACCCCATCTTTGAGATTCTGACGGAGGCTGAAAGAGAGACACTGTCCCTTTAAGGATTGCCTCAGCATGCCTGATCTCTGGGAATGATCAGAGTTGCAGCATAAACTGTGTGGATTGTAACTGGCAGACAGGAGGTTTCCTGAAGCCCACTGTATTGTATATACTCAGAGAGGGAGTGAGCAATCGGGGGAGGGGGAGGAATAGGGACCCTCCATTCCTGAGAGCTGTTAGGTTTCTCATTGTACAGGCAGGTTTAAAAATAAAACCTAGGAACAGGGAGAATTGGCTTCCCAAAGTCCTAGAAAGAATGAGTGTCTAACATATATCTGTTTGAGAGAGGGACTGAGCTGCAAACCATGAGCCCAAAGCAGCCAGGAAATGCTGCAGCAAGAGCCAGACCCACAGCTCAGCCACAAGAGAACAGGTCAGTCTGGGATGCATGAGACTGGCTGAGGAGTTATATTTAGACAGGTAAACATACACAGTAGAAGAGATGGGATTCACACAGACCTAGCGATCTGCTTTTGCTGGGTACCAAGAGGAGCACCCACAGCAAAACCATTGAAGGGTAAGAATCTGCAGCCTAGAGCATCACTGAATATGAAGTTATGGGACAGACTAACAATCTAAGCACTTCTTCCCCATTATTCTCTGCATTCCCAGCCCCTCCACGTGGTTTTCATATTAAATGGAAAGGCTTTTCAGGGGTGTGTCCGTGTGAAATTGCAGTCTGAAAATAGCTGCAATGCTAAGAGCAAGGTGCCTATGGCAAAGTAGGACTGTACTCAGATGAAAGACCTCTAAAGAAAACCATACTAGGAGATGCAGGAGGTAATGCTGACAATTCAGTAGGCAACGCTTTCCCTTCTGATGCTTAATTCAGATCCGATACCACAACATGGGGTTAAGGCCCTGCATTACTGTGGATGCCATCTTTCAGGTGAGATGTAAAACTAGAGGCGAGGCTACTTGTGATACTTTTTGTAAGGGTTTAAATTCTTCTTGTTCCAACCAAATTCCAACTAAATAATTAGATTCTCCTCATCTAAATTCCCCTGTAGCTGCAACCAGATAGGGTATTTTTCAATTCCTGTCCTTAAATAGTCAATGTTGTTTAAATGTTGTTTAGACTGTTAAAAAAGCTGCCATGCTTTACTGTAGAGGTGGCTGCACTACCAAAGGTAAATTAAGTGAGCCCTATGTATATATAGCTTGTAGCATGTATTAGTTTCAGCTTGGAAAGCACTTTGGGATGGAAGGTATTTTATAAATATAAGATTTATATAGCTACTCTGTGAAATGTGAAACTGCTGTGCTAAATAATGACAATCTGCTTCCGGCTGCCCCATCACTCCACCTCATTATACACAGAAAAGTTCACATAAGTTTTCTAGATTGGGATGCCAGAAGGGGCCATCAGATCATCTAGTCTAACTTCCTGTAGAATACAAGCCATAGAATTTCATCCAGTTACTCCTGTAGAGACCAATAACTTGTGTTTGGCTAAAGCACATCTTCTAGAATGGCATCCAGTCTTGACCTGAAGATTTTAAGAAATGGAAAATCCACCACTTCCCCCTTGATAGTTTGCTCCAATGATTAATCATCCTCACCGTTAAAAATTTGTGCCTTAAATCTAATTTGAATGTCTGGCTTTAATTTCCAGCCATAGTTTCTTCTTATGCCTTTCTCTGGTAAATTAAAGAGCAATATAGTCCTGCAGTTTCCCCCCATGAAGGTACATATACATCATAGTCAAGTCATCCCTTAAGCTTCTGTTTGATAAGCTAAACAGACTGAACTCCTTAAGTCTCTCACTGTAAAGTATTTTTTCCAGCCCACAAACCATTTTTGTGTCTCTTCTCTGCACCTTCTCCAATTTTTCAGCGAAGTCTGCATCCCTTTTATCAACAAGTTTATGTCCCTTTCTCTATAAAAATACAGTATGAGCCGCAGTTAGTACAAATTGTGCTGCCTTGAAAGTTTTGGCTATTTGAATCCTGATTTTAAAATGATTACTGAAGTGCTTGTTGTGTGTTCCCAAGTTATTCTGAAATGGTTTAAGTGACACTGTCAGTCAACTTATACTTAAGTTTTGCTTTAAAAAAATAGGAAAAAAACCTAATTAATAGAAATATGTTTATACTGATTTCAATAAACAGGCTATTTCTGATTATTTGCTCCCCTGCATTTCTGGAAATCCAAATCCAACAGCATCATAGTAGTGCAGAAGCACTCTACAGAATGTGAAACTTACCAGCCTTTTGATCCAGAATGAAATGCAAAGAGCATTGAAGGGGAAGAGTAACAGAATTGCCAACTCTTGTGAATGTACTGCAAGTCTCACAATATTTGGCATTTTACTAAGAGCCTCAGCTCCTGTAGACAAGTGATTACATGAGAATCTCAGCTTTCATGTAAAAAGGTAAGTTTTTAGACCTTGCAGTTTCAGAAAAAAAAAAAACTTAAAAAAACCAAAAACCCACACGGGAAATAAAAAGAACCCCAATTTAAAAGAAGCACATGATTTTTAAGCCAATCACACATTTGGGGGGGCTTGATTTAAGATTTTTCAAATGTTTGACGTTGGCAATAATGAAGTGAACTAGACTGTAAAATCCTTTCAACTTCAGTACTCTGAGGTGGGGATTAATAACATGTGAAGACACTGTAGTTTTAAGTACCACATATGATATTTATCTTAGAAAGAAGGTGAATTCAGGGTGTGTTTAAAGAGAAGAGGCTGCTAATATTACAACTACAAAGTGAGCAAGGAGGAAACTACTTTCCAACAGGAAGGAATCCCTCGCTGACACTCCTGGGCATAAAAACACACGTGAGAGATGGAGCCTGGGAGCACAGGAAATCCACAGATGGAGAGAGGCCAGCTTGCCTATCCAATTCTGCCTCATACTCTGAATTGGCAGTTGGATCTCACAATGGTTTTCCTTGCGTATACTTGTCTAATTTCTTTAAAAGAAGAAAAATAAACTGTAACATACACTAGTTTCTGACACACTTGGTAATTTATTCCATATATTGACAACGCTTTGTATATAAAGAATTGCCACCTTACTTCATATAAGTTGATGACTAGGACAGTAGAGTAAAAAAGAACCTCTCTCTTTCCCTTCTATCCCCTTCTACTTTATTAAACCCTCCAGAACTTTGTAAACTTAGTCAGGCCTGTGTCTTTATTTTCTTTCTTCTAATGGACATGCACTTTGTTTCACTCTCCTTTTAAAATAAAACCTGTGTATGTGATAGAGGATGGACATGTGCCAGCAAGCAAAAAGTGCTATGACAATATGACAGCCATTTCAGATGGCCAGTGCATGGCCACTGCGCATAAATAAGTGCATGCATGAGGGAGAGAGTGTAAGAGCAAGAGTGTTTGTGCACATGGGTGAGAAAGTCTATAAATGCAAAGTGAAGAACAGGGTGTTGCCAGTGTCCATGCACCCAGGCATACTGGGTAGGGTAAGGGGATGCTTATGCAGACGTGCAAAGGGAAAGAGAGCTTGTGTGTCCCTGCATATGTGCATGCCTGCGATCATTTATGCACCAAGGCTCATATGAAACTGGAGGGAGAGAGAAATCAATGTGTGTGAAAGAGTATGTCCTGGCACAAAAAATATATGTGTATATGTGTGCACAAGTGCATATGTTAGAAAACATATGTGCCCATGTATATATTGGATGGGGGGAGATATGCTTACCAGTATAATCTAAGTGTGTTGGCATGTGCAAGGAACATGTTGATGGGCATATATAAGAGTTCTTTGAGTGAGCAAGAGGGAAAGAATTGGAGCAGGTGGGAGCATGAACACTGGTACATGCAGTGTTGTTGTGTGTGACACAGAAAGAATTGGCTCACATGAGAATGTGTGCGTTGGTGCAGGTGTGAGCATCCACACTTGCACGCCTGGGAGAGAAGAGGAGTGTGTGGGCACACACGTAGGGTGACCAGATAGCAAATGTGAAAAATCAATACAGGGGGTGGGGGGTAATAGGCACCTATATAAGTAAAAGCCCTGAATATCGGGACTGTCCCTATAAAATCGGGACATCTGGTCACCCTACACACACGTGTGTATGCCAGTGCTAGTGTGCATGTGAGAAAGGAGTGAGGTGTACATGTGTGAAAGTATGTGTATGCACACCCACAAATTCTATGCAGAGGTGGGGGAACAAATGTGTTGTGTACACATTCAATCAAGTTTAGAGTAAGAGATTTTGTGCAAATATGCATGTGACATTACACAAGAGAATCGGTGTACTTGTGCAATGCCAGGATAAGAATGATGATGGGTGTTGGTACACAAGCACATGAAAGCTGTTGCACATATTTATGCATGAGAGATTGAGAGTTCTAATGGCCATATTTTGGGGAGCATGTGTGTTGGCATACATGAAAGAGATGGGACTATGTTGGTGCACGCAGGCACATAAGCTGTCAGTACAATGGTGCTTGTAGAAAACGTGTGTTGGTGCACTTGTAAAGCTGGTGCAGGAGAGAAAGAGAACGCTGATGCATGATGATGTCATCATGTTGATGTGTGTGCAAGAACAGGCATATGTATGTTCGTATTCTAATGTATATACAAAAAGGGTATATGCATGCATGTACATCATTCTGGGATGTATTAGCAGGAGTGTTGAAAGGAAGACACGAGAAGTAATTCTTCTGCTTAACTGGAGTATTGGGTCCAGTTCTGGGCGCCACATTTCAGGAAAGATGTGGACAAATTGGAGAAAGTCCAGGGAAGAGCAACAAAAATGATTAAAGGTCTAGAAAACATGACCTATGAGGGAAGACTGAAAAAAAATGGGTTTGTTTAGTCTGGAAAAGAGAAGACAGAGGGGACATGATAACAGTTTTCAAGTATATAAAAGTTTTTTTACAAGGAGGAGGGAGAAAAATTGTTCTTTTTAACCTCTGAGGATAGGACAAGAAGCAATGGGCTTAAATTGCAGCAAGGGAGTTTTAGGCTGAACATTAGAAAAAACTTCCTAATTGTCGGGGTGATTAAGCACCGGAATAAATTGCCCAGGGAAGTTGTGAAATCTCCATCATTGGAGATTTTTAAGAACAAGTTAGACAAACATCTGTCAGGGATGGTCTAAATAATACTTAGTCCTGCCATGAGTGCAGGGGACCGTACTAGATGACCTCTCGAGGTCCCTTCCAGTCCTATGATTCTATGAGGACAGTGAGGGGGTGCACAGGTGTCAATTTGCTCTCGTTCACAGGTTTGTGTGTGTTCCCATGTAGACTCATAGACTTTAAGGTCAGAAAGGACCATCGTGACCATCTAGTCAGACATCCTGCACATTGAAGGCAACAGAACCTCACCCACCAGCTCCTGCAACAGGCGCATAACCTCTGGTTGAATTACTGAAGTTCTCAGATCCTGATTTAAAGACATTAAGTTATAGAGAATCCACCATTTACTCTAGTTCAAACCCGCAAGTGACCTGTGTCCCATGCTGCAGAGGAAGGCAACCCCCCCAAAAAAACACAAAAAGCCCCCCAAAAACACAACCTATGGGTTTATATGCTTGCATCCATAAGCCATGACACAGGCACAAGGCAGACCTAGTCTGCCTAACAGACATGTACAGGAGGGTGGGATTGCTCAGCAGGATAAGTAATAGCATGTACAGCCTTTCCACCTATGGGTCACCGATTAAAATCCATCTCTGGTTTGTAGTAACTGAAAGCTATAACCTAGTAAAATCAGTCAGCAGCCTTAGTCCAGGTGCCGGTAGACAAACGTACTGAGCATAAAAAACACTATGTACGTTGCTTCTGTCCCAGCAGAGAGGCCGATGATTGAATTAATCGCAGAAACTGAATTCTCTCACCAGGACAGGACAGACAAGGTGGGAGAAAGGCAGTACTGCTAGCGCCCAGCTGTGGAGAAAGGACCTGTCTCCAGGACTATCAGTTTGGTACCTTTCCCCCAAGATTTAAATGTACAGCAACACCACGCACTGGAGCTTCAGGCCTCCCAGAATACCAGACACCTTCCTGCTCCTGGTGTCCAGTTTTCGAAGATGCCCTGAGCAATCGCAAGTCGAGAGATCCAGTCGGGGAGACAGGCGCCCCCCCCCCGGGGCTGCGGCCGGCTCCCGTTACCCCGCAGCTCCCAACACGACGTTCAGACTCCAGTTCAGAAAGCACAACGTGACAGAAAGTTGAGGAGAGAGTTTCGCGCCCACCCAGCGCGTCTGGGCCACGGCGAACTAGGCTGGGGACGCGGGGCCAGGGCTGAGCAGCGCGCTCCTCAGCGAGAGACCCCGGACCACAAATCAAACTCCCCAGCAGCAAACCCGAGGGGCAGCTCCCGCCAGCAGCGGGGGGCCTGGGAAGCCCTCCCCTCACCTGCCTGCTGCCGGGGTAGGCGGCGAGCTGGAGAGGACACAACAAAGCTAAGGGAACAGGCAGGGCCGGGGGGAGGTTTCCTGCCCCCACAAGAGCAGCAGCTCCAGCTTTGTTCCAGGAGGGGAACGGCGCAAGGCTCCACCGGTGCCGCCTCCGGGAGAGAAACCGCTTCCCCGAAACCCCATCCAACCTGATTTGGGGCCAGAAACAGCTGCCTGCCCCTGCCCCTCTGCTGATCCCGCTCCTGCCCCGTGCCCCCAGCCCGGCAGCCGGCCGGGCGGAGTTCCCGCTCCCACCCCCTCAGCGGCACCCGGCCCTGGGACTGCTCCTCGGATTTACAGCCCGCCCCAGTGCCTGGGGCTCGGCACCAAGAGGCTGGGCCGGAGAAGGGGAAGGGGCCAGCCAGAGCCCCCGGACGCGGGCTGACAGCCAGCCAGCCAGCCAGCCCCTCCCCGGGGCGAAGGGGGATTACGGCACCAGGAAAGCGGGGATGGCTCAGCCCAGAGCCCCCGGGTCTGCCCATGTCCGTGACGCCCTCCGGCCAGCATAACAGGAGCATTGGCAAGCCCCATCCCAACCCTCGCCCGCCCCTGCTCAGCCCAGCCGCCTCCTACCTGCATCTGGTGGCTCCCTGTCAGGCTGGCTCCGCAGGCAGCAGGTGAGTCCTGTTCCCGGGCAGAGGGAGCCCGGCTGGGGGCGCGGGGGAGGCCACTGCAATGTCAGGAGACAAGGAGGAGACGCACCTGCCCCCGGGGCCCACCGGCTCTCGCTGTCCTTTAGCCTTTAAATCCGAGGCTCATCCGAGCCCCCCTGTCCCAGCAGACTTTAGCGCCCCCAGTGCCCGGGCCGCCCGGCTCCTCGCTCAGCTGCGCCGCTGGACCGGGGCTGCTCCCCGGTACCCGCTCTCTCGCGCTGGGGCTGCCCCGGGCTCTTCTCCCCGCAGCGGCTGGGACCGGACTTAACTTTCAGCCGCAGTTTGTGGCAGCTGCGGTGCCGAGTGCAGGGGCCGGAGCTCAGCAAGCAGATCCCGGGGGCTCCGGCAGCCTCCGCCCCGCCTCCCCCACGCCCTGCGCCGGCCCCCGGGCCCGCCCCGCCTCGCACGGTGCGCAGCTACACAGAGCCTGAGATCCCCGGGGACCCCCTGCCTCGCCCCAGGGGATCCCTTCGCTAGCCTACAGCCCAGGATTCACTACATCCCCAGCCTGGGATTCCCCAGCCCTCACAGCCTCTACAGACCGAGATCTTCTGGTCACATTCAGTCCCCAATCCCGGACCCCCTTGCTCCCCGGGGGACACACCCAGAACCCCCTACTCCCTTCCGGAGACACCTCCCCCTTGGGGTTTAAACTTCCTGTAAGAAGCCAAGCATGTATGCATCCCCTCTCCAGAGCCCAGGGCATGACATCCTTCTCCCTCCACCCTCTAGTGAAACAGACACCTTCCCTCATTCCCTCTGGGGCACCTGACATTGGCCACTGTTGGAAGACAGGATACTGGCTAGATGGACCTTTGGTCTGACCCAGTATGGCTGTTCTTATGTTCCAAGATGTAAAGTAGTCTGGTTAGGGAATGCAGCTTCATAGGCCAGTGAAACTTCAGATTATGTACAATATACCCCTGACTAAATCTTGGGTAGTCTGGGGAGGGAGCTCTGGGGGTGGGGGGCATGGCTGTCCTGGGGCAGGGGGTATCAGCGTGTGGCCTGAGACCACCGCTGGTGCTCCAAGATGGATGGGGGCGGCGGTGCGTGGCCTGGGACCACCACTGGTGCTTGGAGGAGGGGAAGGAGGGCGGCAGTGTGCAGCCCAGGACCACCATTGTTGCTCCAGGGAAGGAGGGCGGCCTTAATCAGGGTACACATTCAGAGTGCATTAGGATTCACACTCAAAGATACGAATATCAGACTTCACATTCAGAGTGCAATAGGTTCTACATATTAGTTTCCATATTCAGGATCAGAGTCTGTTTTCATTTATACCAGTATAAATTTGGAGGTGCTTCAAATTTAGCAGAGTCACTACAGATTTACACTGGTGTACCTGAGATCAACATCTGGCCCTCAAGGTTACATACCAGCACACTAGTAGCAAGATTTACATTCCCGGCCTCTGAGTTCAGTTACACTTACACACTAGTGCAATAATACCAGGATTTGCAGTCTGGCATATTGGGATCCTCGCATCAGAGCTCTAGTATCAGGATTCCAAATGCAGCAGGGCTAGCATACACGTGCAAAGGTGCAAGAAGTGGTCTAGATTCTGATGTCAGTTATACCAGTTCAAATCCAGAATAACTCTGCAACGGAGTTACCCCAGGCATAAATCTGGCCAATTGGAATCACTCTCTATTTACACCATTTTTACTGAACTCAGAGTCTGGCTTAGTGAGTGTAATTTGAGGCACACATCCACCTATTAGTGTCTGGTTTCAAACAGCTTTGAGCTTCTGTTCATGTTCTGAGAGGAAATATTTATCTGGGCACTTTTAGAGAAATAGGTAAACATCTGAATGCAGGATATATAGTAAAAAATAATTGAAGGTTTTGGCTGTCTTAATTTATGACCAAATAATCCAACGTTTCCCATCACTGCACTCAGTTATACCTTCTTTCAATGTGAATTAGGGAGAGCAGAGGTGTGTCTGGGAATAAATAGTAACTCACTATTTTTGGTAGGAAATAAAGAACCATTGTCCTCAGGACTTTATAACCAGAAACATAATAGCTGTTATGGCAAATACCAACTAATTAGAGGGAAACGCCACCTCCAAATTGCACTGTCTGCAGTGAGTGGTGGGTGCCAGTTTTTCTCACCTGGAGCTAAATGTGTTTTATGAGATGGGATGTTGTTCCCTGTGTGTTTGCAGAACTTTAACTGTTGAGCATCCAGTCTCCAGAGAACAAGGCACAGAACATTTTGTTCACTAATACACCCTGGGACTGGCTCCAAAGGATTCTCTTTCTGAGAAGGGGTGCTTCGCAGAGCTGACGTATCAACTTGTACTGGACCATTTGGTGTGCTACCTAACTACTGCGCTGCCTGTCTACCCTGGTCTGGGGAGGTCCAGGAGCAACTGGTTGTTAGGGGCTATTGGGCCAAAACTCCACCACTAATGCTATAACTGTGTAGTGTGGCTGATGTACTGCGTAGGGACTCCTGGTGGGGGTGGTGCTTCTTTAAGCCCCTGCAGGCTGCAGTACACCTGGCTACCATTAGGGGAGTACTTGAGGGCAAAGGGAGAAGGCACAGAGCTGGGAATACATATAGAGGCTGCAGTAAGGCTACCTACAGAGGCAAAATATTGGGCTGGGTGCACGTGTTTCTTGTAGTTGCCAGCCATTGTAGTCCATTCAGCACATGGAGGGGGAGGAGAAGGGAATGCTGGTTTATATGAGGTTAATTGAGAGCATATCACTCCCTGCTGTCACAGTCCTTCCTCACTGCCTCTGCTCCTGCTTCTACAGATCTAACGGGAAGTAGGGGAGGTGTCTGATCCTGGTGGTAGTGGTGGGTGTCAGGTACAAGAGGGAAGAGTTCTGAGCCTGGACAGTTGTGTGTGTTTGTATGTGCATAGAGAGGAGTGTGATGTTCTAGGCCTGGGGGGTGTTGGGTGGGAGAGAGTTTGGCTCTGAGGGAGTGGTTCTGAGCTGTGAAGAGGTTGATCCGACAAGGCAGGTTTCTTAGCCTGGAAGGAAGAGGGGTGTATGAATGGAGAGGTTCTGAGCTGGTGGGGGTTGGAGACAGCTGAGGAGGTTTGGGTAGGTTTTGAACTGGGAAGGGAGCAGTCGAGGCTGTTAAGACTGAGTGCAGGGAAACAGAGTGGTTGGTGAATGAAGATGTGGATGAATTGGTGAGGCATGTGGGTGGGTGGGGAACACAGTAGGGAAGATGGTAGGGAGTGATAGAGGGATACATGTATTTTTTTCCCACCCAACCCCTTATTGTAAAGTGTCCCAGTTTTTCATTCTGGAAGGGGAAGAGGGTGTCTCTTTTTCTTTCCACTGCCCACAAACCTCCCTTATCCCCCACTAAAACGCTTTTCTGTGATACCCGGACCATACCATCATAGTTTTTGTACTTTAAATATATGATGTACTTTCGAGGGAGTTGGAGGGGGAAGTACACTTTCTACCTGGAGCCTTACCAGCTACTTTGGGCACGCGCCACAAGTGAGGTAATTTCCACTTCTGTAAAATCCATGGAAGAAGATGTCCAAACTCATCTAAAGAGCGGGATGACTCCTGCTTGGGTTAAAAAGCCTCACCAGTCAAAACTGAAACTGTGAGGAGAGTGAACTTTGTCCCATGACCAGAGACTGGGATGTGAGTGATAATGAGAGGGGACAGTGTCACAAGAGATCTATGCTTTGTAGCAGCAGGATTAGGAAGCCTGCTGCATCACACCATTTGTAGTGAATGATTTAACCCTTACAGTACCTGGGAAGAGTACAAGTCATGTTCAGTTTTTCTGTTCACCCTCTCTCCCAATGGCCATAAAAGTCATATTTTCCCCACACCATTCTTTCTCTTTCACCAAGAGAATGGACACTGCCCTCCTCCCCCCAACATGAATGAGAATGATCTAAGCTGCAGAAAGAGGGAAGGTAGGCTTCTGAGCAATCTGTGTTCAATAAGAGATGAGACATTTAGACCCACTTGATAAAAGAAAGACATATAAAAAGTATATTGAATGTAAGTCCCTCTCTTTATGCAGCATGATCTACAGACTATTTTAATAATCTGTACATCCAAAGATGCTAAAAAATATGAGATTGAGACTATCATCAGAGAGCAAGCAACACATCCCCAAAGTACCTTTAGCTAAAGTTAGGTCCAGAGGGGTATTTCTATGGTCCTCTTGAGCTTCTATCTCTTGGGCAGTTTCTCTGTCAATTTAGTGTCTGTTCGATACGATGCCCCTCTCCAACCTCACCAAACCCCATGTCAGGCCCATGCCTACTCAGAGCTACCTTTTACTTGTACCTTTCTTTACACTTCCTCTTACTGGGACTGATCCTTTGTTTTTTAATTCCCATCCAGCCTTCTCTCTAGGTTGGAGACTGGTAGACGGAGGCAGGTTAAGTGAAAAGGGCAGGCTGTGCGGATCTGTGAGAGTTTCCAATAGGAAAGGATGAGAGAGAAGATGGGACTTACAGAATCATTGAAATCAGAGCTGGAAAATATATGTCCAGCTCCCTGCCAAAGCAGGACTCATTCCAGACAAGATGCCTGACTTGCCTTGCCTCTCTGGTATTAAAACCTTCACTGCCCCACACCCATCTTCTTTACTTGCCCCTACAGCCCCCTAACATACTACATATTCTCAGCTGTTATCCACATGGGAACCAGATAGTTTCCCATAGGCTTAAAGCTCATGACCTGGGAATTTGTGGTGCTGCACAGGAAAAGGAAATTTCAGGCAAATACCTGGAAATATTTCCTAACGTTGACGTCTATTAAGCTGTGAAATAGTCTCCCCAAAGACATAGTTGAAGCTCCATCCCTTGAGTCATAAAAACAGGAGTAGAGCATGGGAGAATACCATATATTATATGGAACATTTCTGCACTAGTCCCTGGGGAGGTGTGGGAAGGAATGGACTAGAAGACTTAAATCATTTCTAGTTCTAATTGATATGAACTTACAATGGCTTTTCCAGCCCCCAAGCATAACTTTACTCACTAAAACACAATCTCATCCACTGGCAATTGAAAAAGGATTCTTCTTGGCAATCATCACCAAGGGCTGGTAAAGTCTGTTCTGAATTCTGGAATACAGATGTGAGGAGAAGCAGAGGCCAAATGGAGGCTCCATGGGTCAGGCAGGACTTGCCCTCTTTTGAATCAGATAACCTACAGTATATGCTTTGGCTGCTGCAGTTAATTGGCTCAGAGTTCACTTATATGTATCAGTTGCATCCACACCTTTTCAGATAGCACCAGCCTCCAGTAATACAGACCACGAAGGGTCACAGCAACTTTCTTATCAAGAAATCTTTGCAGCTATATGTCATATAACTTTTCCAGAGATAGAGGCTTTTCTCTTTCCTCCTCTGTGTGATGTGCTACTCTGCTCCCTGGAAGGTTTCCCTGGGACTGGGAGACATTTCCCTCAGCAGACTGTTCCCAGCAAAGTCCAGGTTGGCAACCTGCCAGGAGCCAGAGATTTACAACTATTTTGCTTAAGGTTTTGCACTTGGAGCTAGATGGACACAACCAATAGTGTTTTTCACACTCATATCTTCCTTGAGAGACAGCCTGTTGTTTACATTCACCAGCTGTAAAATCTGTGGCCCATCTGCTTTGCCCTTACCGGGCAGTTACAGGGGAAGGGCAGTTGTGGGAAGCACATTAGGACACCACAGGCTGCCTGGGGCCTTGAGTTGCACTTTGGCCACCCTGCTTCAGAAGCACCATAAAGACATATGAGGTACAGGAGCTTTGTCCTGCCCCACCCCCTTTCCCTGTTTGATCACCAAACACAGGGAAAAACACAATTGTTAAGTAATTACCAAAAACCTAGAAAACAGAGTTATTAGCAACCTGTCAAATGAAGTCAAGATTAAAAGACTCTGTAGTAGCCAGAGAGATCCTGAGATCCAGGAGAGTAGGATGTCTCTCTCTGTTGACTTGCCCAGCATCATACACTAACCCTGTAGCAAAGCTGGAAATAACATGCAG
Source organism: Malaclemys terrapin pileata (assembly GCF_027887155.1). NCBI lineage: Eukaryota > Metazoa > Chordata > Testudines > Emydidae > Malaclemys > Malaclemys terrapin. The sequence goes on along the minus strand of NC_071505.1, from coordinate 110,385,923 downwards.
AGCTCTTGATACCCAGTTCTGTGCTTTGGTCATTAGACAAGCTCCTCTCACTCTGTGACCATTACAATGGAGTTTGTGGGTTCAACAGTTCTCCTCTACCCCAAATAGGAAACCCCAGGTCATGTGGCAGCTGAAATGGAAAGGGTAAAACAAGGAAATTTCCAGAGAACACTGCAGGTTCAGAGCCAAGTGAAGGACAGGAATGGATCGATGGAGTTGTCCATACACAGGGAACTAGTGTTTCCTCACTCATTTTTTATTGCAATTGATTCTTGGGTGCAATTCACTAGTGGAGAAGCCCGGGGCAGACTGGGCCAGACACATCTTCAGGGTTGGCTCTAGGCACCAGCGCTCCAAGCATGTGCTTGGGGTGGCACTTTCCAAGGGGTGGCACTCCACCTCCCCCCTTTTTTTCTTTTGCTTGGGGTGGCAAAAAGCTGGGAGTCGGCCCTGGCCAGAGCCCTGCTGCTGGAGAGCCAGAGCATCGTCCCCTGGAGCCGAGCCCGAGCTGCGGCGGCGAGAGGGGCTCCCGGAGTGCGTGAGGAGCCAGGGAGGGAGGGAAGTGGGGCCCGGGATGCAGGGAGGGAGGAGGGGTCCTGCTGCCGCAACCGCTGCTGCTCTGAGTCTCCCCAGGGCGGCGCAGCGTTTCCCCGCCCAAGTGGGCTGTGCAGGGCGCTGCCGGGCTGAGCAGGGAGCGCGGATCCCGGCTCGCGCGCTGATGGGGTGAGTGGCTGGGCAGCCCGAGCTGCCAGGGAGCTGCCCCCTCCTGCCCAGGACCCAGCCCGCCACACACCTCCCCCGCCACAGCCCCGTGCTGCTTGTCCCGGGTCCCCACAGCACCAGGGGAGGGGAGAGGCAGAGCCCAGCTCTGAGCGGGGCAGTGGGGGATACTGCCCTGCCGGGGGACCCCCACAGCTCGGGCACCTGGGGGTCAGTGTCTGTCCTCTCGGCTCTGCCTGCACAGGGCTGGGGAAGCAGCTGTCAGCACCTGCACCTCCAGCCCTTGCACCCCCCATCCCGCTCACAGCCTCTTCACTTTTACCTCCCAACATCGCTCTTTCACCGCACCCCTTCCCCTTGTACTCTCCCTTCACCCGCACCTCTCCTGTTGTACCCTCCCCCAGCCCTCTCCTCCCACACCTCCCCCTTCCCCTGCATCTCTTCTCCTGCAACCCTCCTGATACCCCCTCTCCTCCTCCATGAGTACATCACACCCCGCTTCTCTGCCAGTGTAGAGCCCCCAAGCACCCCCACACCCGCTCCTCTGCCTGAACCCTCTTTACTAGATCCCCATCCCTTTCCAGGTACAAGGTTTGAGGGTTAGCCCCTAAGCCTTCCATGTGCATTTGGAGCACTAAAGATGGGGTTGCGGGCGACAGGGGCGGGGGCGCGCGAGATTTATACTAAAGTGAAATAAAAATAGGAGAAACGGTTTGATCCCCACTGCAAGTGTAAACAGGGATTGCTGTGGTGAATGAGGAGGTCACATTTGGGGTGGGGAGAGCCCAGGGCTGGGGCGGCAGGGGGAGAGCACTGGTAGGTGGTAGCCAAAATTTTTTTTGCTTGGGGTGGCAAAAAAACTAGAGAGTCGGCCCTGCACATCTCAGATGCCATAGAGGTCTCACAGACCCTAAGGAGTATAAAGGATTATAATTCAGGTAGATTTCTACCCCAGTCCAAAAAACCTATCCTCTTTCTCTCTGATTTTTAACAAGAGACATGGTGGTTATTTCTGTATTACAGCCTTGGAAAGAAAGTGGGTGTCAGCAAACATTGCCAGGTAAATAATAGGGGTCCAAAACTTCAGGACCAACACATAACAGGGGCTTGCATTGAAATTGTGGAGGCAGAGATGCCTTCACTCCCCTCTGGAACAAAGACCCTTCCCCACATTCTGGAAAAGCTATTCCAGACCACTCCCTTTCCTTCATTCAGAGCCAGATCTCAGGATAACAAGGACAACTGGGTGACAGGAACATAAGAATTGCCATACTGGATCAGACCCAAGGTCCTGCCAATCCAGTTTCTTCTCTCTGACAATGATCAGCAACAGATGCTTCAGAGGAAGGTGTAAGAACCTTGTAGCAGGCAGATGTGAAACAATCTGTTCTCCACATAGGTCTCATCCTTATCTCTAACAGCTAGAGATTGGCTTAAGTCTCGAAGCAGGAGATTTAATATCCCTTCCAAAATTAGAACATAAGAACTGACATACTGAGTCAGACCAATCGTCCATCTAGCCCAGGATCCTGTCTCCGACAGTAGCCAGTACATAACAGGGCAGTTGGAGAGATTTGCCCCATCTTCCCATCCCGGCTTCTGGCAGTCAGAAGGTTAGGGTTGCCCTGAGCATTGGGCTGCATCCCTGATCATCTTGGCTAATAGGTCCATTAATGGACCTATCCTCCATGAATTTATCTAGTTCTTTTTTGAACCCCAGTTATACTTTAGGCCTTCACAATATCCCTTGGCAACGAGTTCCACAAGTTAATTGTGAATTATGCAAAAAAGGACTTCTGTTTGTTTGTATTAAATCTGCTGCATATAATTTCATTAGGTGACCCTTGATTTTGTATTGTGGGAAAGGGTTAATAACTTCTCTATTCACTTTTCCCACATCATTCATGATTTTATAGACCTCTGTAAAAAGATTCTCTTTGGGTGCCTCCCTAGTTGGGCTGGGCCCCTCGCCATGCCCAGTTACCATAGAATCATAGAACCATAGGGTTAGAAGGGACTGCAAGGGTCATCTAGTCTAACCCCCTGCCAAGATGCAGGATTTGTTGTGCCTAAACCATCCAAGGCAGATAGGTATCCCGCCTCTTTTTGAAAACCTCCAGTGAAGAAGATTCCAGGAGTTCCCTAGGTAGTTTGTTTCATTGTCCTACTTTCTTACAGTTAGGAAGTTTCTCCTGAGGTTTAATCTAAATCTGCTATGTGATAATTTGAACCCATTGCCTCTTGTCTTTCCCTCTGTGACAAGAGAGAACAATTTTTCTCCATCTTTCTTATGGCAGCCTTTCAAGTATTTGAAGACCATTATCATGTTCCCTTCTAATCTCCTCTTTTCCAAACTAAACATACCCAGTTCCTTCAGCATTTGCTCATGTGGCTTGCATTCCATCTCTTTGATCATTTTTGTCATTCATCTCTGGATCCTTTCCAGTTTCTCTACATTCTTTCTATACAGTGGTGACCGATATTGGACACAGTACTCCAGCTGAGGCCTAACCAGCATCAAGTAGAGCGGTACTATCACCTCCTGAGACTTGCATACTATACCTCTGTTTATGCAACCCAAAATTGCATTTGCTTTTTTTGCGACAGCATTGCATTGTTGACTCATCTTCAGGTTGTGATCCACCACAACGCCCAGATCCTTCTTAGCAGTGCTGCTGCCAAGCCAGTTATCCCCCATTCGGTACTTGTGCATTTGGTTTTTCTTCCCTAATTGTAGCACCTTACATTTGTTTTTGTTGAATTTCATTTTGTTGTCTATAGCCCAGTTTTCCAATTTATCAAGATCTGTTTGAATTTTAGTTCTATCATCCAAAGTGTTTACAACCCCCCCCCAGCATTGTGGCATCTGCAAATTTGGTCGGTATGCTCTTTATTCCTACATCTAGGTCATTAATAAAGTTGTTAAATAACACCAGACCCAGAAGAGATGGCTGTGGAACTCCACTTGAGACATCCTTCCAATCTGATGTCATTCCATTAATAGCTACTCTTTGTTTGCAGTTGCAATTATGTATCCACTTAATGGTTGTTCTAATGAGCTTGCCTTTCTCCAGCTTATGAGAATTATATGTGGGACTGTGTCAAAAGCTTTGCTAAAGTCCAGGTATATTATGTCTGCCATATTCCCTCTATCCAACAAACCAGTTACCTTGTCAAAGAAGGAAATCAAGTTGGTTTGGCATGATTTGTTCTTAGTAAATCTGTTCTGCCTGCTAGTGATCACCCCTTCATACTCCAGGTATTCATAAATTGAATATTTTATACACTGCTCTAGTAGCTTTTCAGGTATCAACTGATCTATAATTCCCTGGCTCCTCCTTTCCCCCCTTTTTAAAGTTGGGCACTACGTTAGCTCTTCTCCAGTTTTCCAGGACCTTTTCCGTCATCCATGAGTTTGCCAATATTATTGCTAGTGGTGCTGAGATTTCTTCAGCTAATTCCTTCAGCTCCCTGGGGTGAATAGCATCAGGCCTTCCTGACTTGAATTTATTCAAATTAGACAGATCTCTGATGTATTCTTTACTTATCGTGATCTGCATCTTTTCTCCTTTATTGTCTTTGATAACATCGCTAGTCGTCCAGTCACATGTTCTTTTTTGTGGAAGACTGAAGCAAAGTAGGAATTGAATACCTCCGCCTTCTTATCATCTTCCATTACCAGCTCACCTTCTCCATTAAGCCGTGGACCCACACTATCCCTGATCTTTCTTTTTTGTCACAGGGTTGGCCCAGTACAGGCCACAGCCTCTTAATCCTTTTAGTGGGCCCTGCCCCTCTGGGCCTGCTTAGCTTACAGGTGGGGGACAAGCAAAAGTCCAGTTTCAGCACAAAACAAACCCCTGCTAAAGTCAATAAAAAGCAAAAATGTCCGAGGCATCACCTTATTTCAGGTGTGCCTGGGTAGCAGCTTTATTGGAGTCCTTATGACTGGGTAGCCAAGTCAGGGTATGTCTACACTTAAAACGCTACAGCTGGGCCATTGTAGCACTTCAGTGTAGACACTACCTATGCCAACGGGAGGGGTTTTCTCATTAGGGTATGTAATCCACCTCCCCAAGAGATGGTAGCTAGGTGGACAGAAGAATTCTTCCGTCGACCTAGCATTGTCTACGTGGAGCCTATTTAGATCGGCTTAACAATGCCACCTGGGTTGTGGATTTTTCACACCCCTGACTGATGTAGTTAAACCAATCCAATTTTCTAGTGTAGACCAGGCCTCATTCTCTCCCTACTGGCTCATCCCTGGGGTTCGCTAGACTCCTCACACAGCTGGCGGGTGTGTGTGTGTGGATTCTGGCAGTAGAGGTCCTTTTGCTGTCTCAGGAGCCACTTCAGTGGTCCAGCTGCTCACTTATCAGGGTGTCATAACTATAAAGGGAAGGGTAACAGCCCTCCTGTGTACAATAAAATCCCTCCTGGCCAGAGACACCAAAATCCTTTTACCTGTAAAGGGTTAAGAAGCTCAGGTAACCTGGCTGACATCTGACCCAAAGGACCAATAAGGGGACAAAATACTTTCAAATCTTGGTGGGGGGAAGGCTTTTGTTTGTGCTCTTTGTTTTGGGGGTTGTTTGCTTTTGGGACTAAGAGGGACTGAACATCAATCCATGCTCTCCAAATCTTTCTGAACAAGTCTCTCATATTTCAAACCTGTAAGTAACAGCCAGGCAAAGTGTGTTAGGTTTATCTTTGTTTTCTCAACTTGTAAATATTCCTTTTGCTAGAGGGTTTACCTCTGTTTGCTGTAACTTTGAACCTAAGGCTAGAGGGGGTTGGATCTGGTCTCACCAGGAATTGGTGGAGGGAAAGGAGGGGGAATGGTTAATTTCTCCTTGTTTTAAGATCCAAGGGTTTGGATCGGTGTTCACTAGGAAATTGGTGGAGAAGTCTCTCAAGGCTACCCTGGGAAGGGTTATAGTACTTGGGAGGTAGATATTTGGGGGGGGGGGGAGGGGGAGAGGTAGACAGAGTTTCCCAAATAACTCATAAATAATTTGGGTGGTGGCAGCAAAAGCAGACCTAAGCTGGTAGTTAAGCTTAAAGGTTTTCATGCAGGTCCCCACATCTGTATCCTAGAGTAGAGAGTGGGGAAGGAACCTTGACACAGGGCTTCCCCTGTTGCAGGCTCCAGCTTCCTTCTTGTAAAGGCCTCCTCCCTACTATACATGACTGGCAGGGCTGTAGGGGCAGGGCTGCCTTATCACACACAGCCTCCCAAGCCCCTTCCCTGTCTGTGCAGGGTTTATACACCTCTTCCCAACCTTTATCATATTCCCTCCTAGTTGTTTCTTTTCTAAGCTAAATAGCCCTAATCCTTTTAATATGTCCATGTCTGGTAGCTGTTCCATAAGCTTCATCATCTTTGTTGTCCTTCTTTGAACCTTTTCCAGTTCAACTATTTGACTCCTTTTTGAGATGGGGCAATGAAAACTGGACACAGTATTCAAGGTGTGGGCACACCATGGATTTATCTAGCAGCATTATGAATAGTTTCTGTCTTATGTTCTTTCCCTTTCCTTCCAGTTCCTGAGATTGTTAGCCTTTTTGACTGCTGTTGCGTATTGAGCTGAAGTTTTCAGAGAACTATCTATTGTGACTTCAAGATCTCTTTCTTGACTAATCACAGCTAATTTAGAACCCATCATTATATATGTGTAGTTGTGATTATTTTTTCCAATGTGCATTACTGTACTTTGCACTTATCAATGATGAATTTTATCTGCTATTGTTCTATTCTGTTGCATATTTTGAATCACCATTAATTATTATAACTCCTATATATTAAATAGGTTACACCACTCAACCTGAAAGAATTCTACTACACAATGGGTTTTGGTGGAGTAGGGGGATGCTGAAGAAGAGATGGAAGTCCACTAAAGTCTTCAGTATAAACACATACATGAATCTAACAGTTATTTGTAAGAGTTGGAAAAGCCCCAGCACTCCTTCCATGTTGAAATAGGTGGAACAGGCCAGAATGTTGCAACTCAGTACAAATCAGCACTGCTGTATAGGGAGAAGGCATATAGGTTTGTGTTCACATGGTGTTCTTTTGCAAATTATTTTAGCAGAAGCAATAAAAGATTGTATATTGGGAAACCTAGGGAGAAGCTGATGAATTTACACCTCTTCTCTATTTAGTTCCTTTATTTTTTTCTTTTTCTAACTTTTATTTTTAATTTCTTTCTCTACCCACTTAAATGTTCTGTTATAATTTACTTTGTAAAGCAAGAGACACCTCTTGCTGTATTCTGTCAGGAGCCAATTAGATATCATCTTTTCGCAATAAAAATAAATTAAAAAACTGATAAGGTGTCATCAAAATAGATGAAATGAATAGATAGAAAGCAGTCAAACAGAGCAGCACAGGTAATCAATCGGGGTCAGGTAATTAATCAGGGTCTCTGGGGGTTTCCATTGGCCAAATCCCTGGTAGACTGGGGATGTTCTGCAAGAAGTCTGTATAGCGGGAGGTCCTGAGTGAGACCTGTATTAGGATTAATACTGTTAAATATCTTCATATTAAGGGAGGACACATGGACTAGTCATTACAGTACAGGGATGGGTGTCAGGAGAATTGGATTCTCCCCAGCTCGGCCATAGACTCACTGTGTGGCCTTGGGTACACAGGCTCTATATAGTCTTTAGATTCTCCTTTACTGGGGATTTCCCAAGCAGTTGGTTAAACTGACTTGAAGGTTCTTTTGAATAGCTGGAGCAGTACAAAGCAGCCTCTGGCCCTTATCATTTAAAAAGCCCCCAGCAACATTGCTGCTGTGTGCATGCCAGCCTAGTCTATGTACCCACATAGACTTATAGACTTTAAGGTCATAAGGGACCATCATGATCACCTAGTCTGATCTCTTACACATGGCAGGCCACAAACCATTACCCACCCACTCTTGTTATAGACCTATAACCCTCTGGCTGAGTTACTGAAATCCTCAAATAATGACTTAAAGACTTCAAGTTACAGAGAATCCCCCATTTATTCTAGTTTAAACCTGCAAGTGACCCATGCCCCATGTTGCAGAGGAAGGCGAAAACCCCCCAGGGTCTCTGCCAATCTGACCCGGGGGGAAATTCCTTCCCAACCCCAAATATGGAAGTTATTTAGGCCCTGAGCATGTGGGCAAGACCCAAGAGCCAGACACCTGGGAAAGAATTCTCTGTAGTAGCTCAGTGCCTTCCCCTCTAGACTCCCACCACTGGCCATTGGAGATATTTGCTACTAGCAGTCACAGATCAGCTACATGCCATTGCAGGCAGTCTCATCATACCATACCATCCATAAACTTATCAAGCTCAGTCTTGAAGCCAGTTAGGTATTTTGCTTCCACTTGGGAGATTGCTCCAGAACTTTACTCCTCTGAAGGTTTCTAACCATCATCTAATTTCAAGCCTAAATTTATTGATGGCCAGTTTATATCCATTTGTTCTTGTGTCCACATTGGCGCTTAACTTAAAGAACTCCTTTCCCTCCCTGGTATTTATCGATCTGATGTATTTATAGAAAGCAATCATATCTCCCCTCAACCTTCTTTTGGTTAGGCTAAACAAACCAAGGTCTTTGAGTCTCCTCTCATAAGGTAGGTTTTCCATTCCTCGGATCACCCAAGAAGCCCTTCTCTGCACCTACTCCAGTTTGAATTCATCTGTCTTAAACATAGGAGACCAGAAGTTATACAGTATTCCAGACGAGGTCTCACCAATGCCTTGTATAATGGTACGAACACTTCCCTGTCTCTACTGGAAATACCTCACCTGATGCATCCTAGGACTTCATTAGCTTTTTTTCACAACCACATTATATTGGTGGCTCATAGTCATCCCGTGGTCAACCAGGTCTTTCTCCTCTGTCACTTCCAACTGGTAAATCCCCAGCTTATAGCAAAATATTCTTGATGTGAGTCCTTAAATGCATGACCTTGCACTTTGCACTATTAAATTTCATCCCATTTCTATTACTCCAGTTTACAAGGTTGTCCAGATCATCTTGTATGATATTCTGGTCCGCCTCTGTATTGGCAACACCGCCCAACTTTGTGTCAGCTGCAGATTTTAGTATATGATATTACCAGTGACCTGGAATATGAGGTGAATAGTAAATTAATTACATGTGGTGATGAGATAAAAGTAGGAGGGGTGGTTAATACTGTACCATAGAGTAAAACTGCAGAGGACCTGGAGAGTTTAGAAAATGGGCAAAGACTAATGGGTTGAGATTCTGTTAATGCAGATAATACACTAGAAGAGAAAAGTCATCAGGTCAAAATACACAGAGGGAGAAAATTGCCTAGAGCATAGTGATGCAGACAGAGTGTTGGGGAAAAAAGAGTACCATGAAGCACAGTACATGCAAACATGGCATGTGATAGTGTTGTTGTAAAGAGGCAAATGGTGCTCTGGGATGGATCTACACCCTCCTAGGCAGCCCCAGATAGCTGACAATTCCTTGTTATTCAGCAATAGTAAGACCACAGCTGATTTCCTGTGTTCATTTCTGGGCCTCACAAAGACCAGAGCTGAAGTAAAGAGCATAAACAAAGGCAAAAAAAAAAAAAAGTGAAAAGAGAAGTTAGAGGAAGTGTCCTATAAGGAGACACTTAAAGAAGTGGGTATGTTTGGAAAAGACATGGCAGGTCTAGGGGTAGAACAATGGTCTATAACTACCGGAGAGCTGGTTTAAAAAAAAAAAAAAAAAGGAAGGGGAGGGAAGGAAATAAAATGGGGTGAGACCAGGAGTATAAGCCTGAGGTTATAAAAAAGAAAATCCAAGTTACATTGAGTTTACTGTGAAACTTTTGCCAAATCAGACAATGGAGTGATCTCCTATAAGAAGCTGCTGACACACCATCACCATGTGTGTTTAGGGGATACCTGCATAAGGTTGAGAAACTAGTGTATAAGTTTCCATCAATAAGTTAGACAGAGGAACTCCTGTCATTATATAAGGCTGGGTGGCTCTAGACAACACTTTCAGACCTAACCTCTCTATATATTATAACAGGCATGAGGAAGAGATGTGTACAATTTAGTAATTATAATTTCTCTCTCCTATGCAGGAGGACTCATTGCACCAAGGGTTTATAGGAAGAGTAATATGGAAAACAATACCAATATTTTGCAGGTATACAACCCTCTACAATGTTTCCACAAAAAGATTTTCTATAAAACATGTGTCACAAACAGCTTACTCACTGGTGTGGTATGAAACAAAGATTTTATTGGTACTCATTTAGGATGCTCTGTTTAGTTCATGGCTTTACCACTGATGAGTAATTCCACACACCAAATGTATGCCATTATAACCTTTGTACCAAACCACCCTACCATGCAGTCTTTGCTTTGGAGCTGCCCTTCATAGTTAAAAGTCCTTGCTTGGTAGCCATATCTTTACAATGCAAGCCAAAGGGAATGTAATTAAATTGTTTAGACATTGTGTCTCCTAAACATAATAGACAGACTCACACAAAGAAATTAATAGCACCAATGCACATATGGTATGCCAAGAAAAACAAACCCTAATAACTAAACAGATTACCAATCACAGCCACAAAATGAGAGAACTATCTGGCAGTAGTGGTTTATTTTTCTTGTAAGATATTATGACGAGCGTGGCATAAATACCTGGGTACCAGCTAAACAGCTTTATATGGGATAGTGACACTCCAAATGCAGTGGGTCCCTTCATGCATGGAAACACTATTAATTCTAATGAAAGGACTAATTCCCAGCTTTTGAATGGGTCAATAATAGAGACGGGTATATGAAAGCACAAGGAAACGTTCTAAATAAATAACTGAACCAGTTACTGGTGGGTCTGATTGAGGGCATGGAATCGCCAGCTGGTAGGAACAGAAGCTGCCAAAGCAGGAGCTGCTGCACTAGGATGGAAGGGGGTAAAACAGGGCTCAGACCAGGCTACCCCTCTCAGCTCCTCTGTGGACCCAGAACTGTGCAGGGGAGACTGTGGGCCACTAGGGTCCAGCTGGTGCCTTCCCTCCCCCTGTGGCATGGGGCGCCATCTGCAGACAGCAGCCCACCAGAGACTCCAGCCAGTAGACACAGGAACAGCCACGGGAAGGCCCTTTTTCACCTTTGGACATTCCAGTGAAACTGCAGAAAGGGCTCTGTCTGTTCCTACCCTGTGCTGTTTGCACCAATGCTCCCCCTGACCAGGGGTGATAGTAGAAATAGGGACTTACCGGTACGGAGCTGGGTTGTGGCCAGCTCTGGCCTCCGGAAGGGGTGGGGATGGCGGGGTCAGAGCCAGCCCTGGCCCGTCCTGTACCGGTAAGTGCCTTCCCCCTCCCCCGCTGGGGTAGCAGTGGCAGCCGGGGCTCCGGCAGCAGTTTAAAGGGCCCAGGGCTCAGCCGCTGCTACTGCCCCGGGCCCTTTATCCGCTGCCGGAGCCGCCGGCTGCCGCTGCTACCCCAGGACTCTAGCGGCTATTTAAAGGGCCCAGGGCAGTAGTGGCAGCAGGATCCCCGGCCCTTTAAATAACCCCTGGAGCCCCACTGCCGCTACTCCAGCGCTCCGGCAGCGGGGCTCTGGCGGCAATTTAAAGGGCCGCCTGGGGAAGCCGAGCCGCCTGGATACGCTGTACCGGGGAGTACCGACTTACTTTCACCTCTGCCCCCGACCCCCAGAGGTAGGGTGACCAGATGTTTTGTTTTTAAAGGGACAGTCCTGTTTTTTTGGGGACTTTTTCTTATATAGGCGCCTATTACCCCCGCACCCCCTGCCCTGTTTTTTCACAGTTGTTGTCTGGTAACCCTACCCAGAGGTACATTTACACAGCCGAGGCAGCCAGCATCTGAGCCTGAGGCGACAGGCTGGGGCTGCCCTGCTAAAATCAGCTGTGTAGAGGATGTGGTCTGGGGTTCCGGCTCTGAAGCCCAGGAAAGGGGTGTCGGAGTGTGAGCTGCTGCTGACCCAGCTCTGTGTAGTGCGGTAGCGGTGCCCCCGGGCTGGGCAGCCACCCCCCCCCACAGCGCCTCTCCGTGGGGGAGTTCACGCCACCCCCCCTCGTGGCCCTGACACGCGGCGCTCTTTGCGGGCAGCCCCCAGCTCACGCGGCGCGCGCGTTCTGCCCGGCCCCTCCTGAGCCGCGACTCGTGGCAGAGCGTTGGCGCTGCTAAGGCTCGCGCCTTTTCCCGTAGAGACGGGCTTGAGCCTGTTCCGTAAGGACTATTGACGCTCCTGCCCTCGGGCACATTTGAGCCCTCTGATTGGCTGCCTGTCTCCCTCTTGCCCGCCTCCTCAGGCAGCGCAACCAATCACAGTCACTGGAGGCTGAGCGTGCCCGCGCTCTCTCTCCCGCCTCAGCGCCCCGAAGGCAAACTCACAAGAGGGGAGAGGCGAGCTGGAGAGTCCCGCCCAGGGTCAGGGGGAACAGCCTCTGGAACAGCCCCTCCCCCCAGCCTGGACGGGGGAGCAGAGGTGAGGCTGGGGCTGAACCAGGGTCTGCAGAGCGCCACTTAAAGTGTGTGCGGGCGTCTAATGCTCCCCCCGCTGAGCTTCCCCCTTCAGGTGCTGCCCCCCTGGCCCATGTGCCCCCACGTCCACCCCATCATAGGCCATCCCCTGCTTCCCCTTTCCCGCCCTTACCTTACCCCTCCGGTCCCTGCTGGTGAGCCTGGTGATGGGTCTGTCCCGCTTCACAGCCATTCCCCAGCGCTGAGAGGAGCTGTTGTGGGTTGGCCCGTTGGCAGGCGCGGACCCAGCCTGTAACAGGCTATGCACCCACAGCAGGAGCCAGCTGCCGTGCAGGGTTACCACCCATCCGGGTTTTACCTGGACTGTCTGGTTTTTGGCTTCTGGGTCTGGATGCCAGTTAGGGCTGCCAGGTGTCTGGCTTTCACCTGGCAAGTCTGATAAAAAAGGGGATCTGGCAACCCTAAATGGCACCCGAACCAAAAGCCCAGTTATGATTGAGTGGGGGAGGCAACAGGTCATTAACCCACACCAGCCCTTGCTTCTCTGGGGCTGCCTCCTACCTGCAGGCAGGCTCCTTAAGAAGATCGAGCGAGAGGGAGGGGGCTAGAGGAGTGAGTGACAGGGGCGGGGCCTCGGGAGGGAAGAGGCGGGGTGGGAGAGGGGACTCGGCAGTCTGATTACGAGCAATTAGAAAGGTGCCAACTGTACTGCTGTGCACTCCTAGCCAATGGAGTGCTGTGGCCACTAGTTACAAGATTACGGTGTGTGTGGGCCCACATGCGCACAGCAAAACCCTAGCAAATGACAACTCTTGACTGGCAGCCACCAAACTAGTAGAAATATCTACCAGGCTGGTCAAAAAACGGCCAGGTAGCAACCCTTTTTTCCATGTACCTACTTAAAAGTGGTTGGGACATGGCCCGGGTGGGGCCCCTGGTTGTGTGGCCTATGAGAACTGGTGGACAGGATTGATTGGGAGGTTGTGGGGGCAGAATTAATTGCTGGGCATGGGACAGGCAGATATGGGAGGTGAGAGCTCCTGCACTGGAGTCTCCAAATCCCCATACCTAATACATATGGGAGAGTAGGCAACACTGATTCTTCTCCCTCACAAAAATCAGGAGATTTTATTTTTAAGATTATATTGTGTTTTTGGTCTGGCTTTTGATTTTTGAGCTTCCCCTGTCCATCCCTGCTCTGTGTGAGACAATCTCATGATTTTTGGGGGTCTGGCTTAGGTTTTTTGATCTGTTGAGATTGGCAGTACTGCAGTATTGTCTCACTTTCTTTTAATTCCCCTGTTGGACTGTCTTTATCTATTTTCTCTTATAGTATACTTTGATTGTATGCACTTTGGAGCAGGGACTGTTTTTTTGGTTTGTGTTTGTTCAGCACCTAGCACAGTGGGGTCCAGGTTCATTAAAACTGGCAATTAAAACTGTAGGGCATGTCGCAACGCCATTATATTTTTAGGGGCAGAACCTCAGCTGGTGTACATGAACATAGCTCCTCTGAGTTGAGGTGGAGGTGGAGCTGCATCCATTACATTGGCTGAGGATCTCGCTCTTGATTTCTTATTATGTTTATTTGGTGTGTCCCCTTTCTTTCTTTGTCTCACTTGGTCTTTTCCTATTAGAAACACAATAACTAACTATGGAAGCACTGTCATGAATGTGGGCAGTGGTTAAGGATATCCGAAATTATGGCAGTAAAGTCAGGTTTGGAGTTTTTTATATTCATTAATATTTTATTGAATTTTTTTACACTAATTGAAATAATACCCAAACAATCAGTTATATGCTAATTGAACAACACTCTATAATATATTCTGCCATGACAAAAATGAAGATCTATTAATGTCATGCTTGAACATGCCCAGATATTGTGCTTAAAGCTGTAACATGATGAGTATAAGAAATATTTTAGTACTGAATAAGGGACTGTAACAACAAAACAAAACAAAAAATGGGGAAACTTTGCGCCATTCATCTCCAACCCTGTCACTACTTTGTTGCATGCAAACACAGGCAAAGAGAAGACGAGGTCAGAGTTACCTCAGATGACCTCTTATTTGCTATATGGATTTAAGACTAATTTTCAAATGAGGTGGTAGACCATTTTGTCACTTAGCACAGAGGAAACCTTTGATTTACCCATATCAAGTAGTGTATTAACCTACTCCTCCATTTCATGAAGATAAGTATTTGTATTGCCAATGTTCTCAAGAATCAGCTCTTTCTCCATTCGTGACTGTACTGAATTAGGTCCCCCAAAAGGTAAGGGTGAATGTAGCCCATTAAATATCCTCCTCGAGACAACATCCCTAGCTGGGATTACCACTACGCTGTCCCAGGTTGTGCAGATTAATGTTGCATTATGTGCATTACACTCTGACATCTATCATCTGGCAAAATGCTTACACAATGTAACCAGGTGGGGATCCAGCAGGCTCTGTAGTCCAGAAGCCCTTTCCATACCTGAACATTGCTTTATGTGTAATTATTAGAGTATGTGGGTGTGTGATTGTGCTCACAAGACAGATAGTCAGACATGTCCTCATTTACACCCACAAATAATTATGGGTGGAAAAATAAGAGGCTGGTTTTTTTAAAACATTTAAAAAATCATGCTGCTTGTATAATGTAAGAAATGGGAGCTGCTGGGTGCTTAGTACTTAAGAGACTAACATTAGACTCTTATTTTTGAAAATCTTGGCCATAGTAATTAAGTAGTAGTAATTACAGCAGATGACTGTGGACAGAGAATTCTTTTTAATGGGATAAATTCATCTCCACAGAGAAAGTTACTATAGTTTCCATTTGCTGATAGCCATTTGAATCTTGTTGGTCAGTGGAAACAAGTTCTCCACAACAATATGTTATAGATCAGCAGGTATTATTTATCCCATTTGCCATACAATTCTCCATTGTGGGAATCAATTTTTGTGTATAGAATCCAGATAACAGCCTGACTTCCAGTTTATCCTAAATTAAATTCCCAGAAGCTAGAGAATCTTTAAAAGATAGGGACTAGACACTCAGGTTAGACAAGGTAAGCAAAACATCATGTGCACAAAGCCAAAGATTCTGCGCAATCCCATTAACACTTTTGCTGTTCACTTAATTTTATATCATAATTGCTAAAAGTGCTACAGCTAAGAAGTGAGAAGAGAGGCCATCCTGTCCAAGTACCTTTTCTAAAACTGAAAGGGGCATGAACACATACTGTTGGTTAAGACAGATTCAAATAGATTGATGTTTAAGAGCTTCACCCAAGAACTAAATTCCTTCTGAGCGCCAAAAGCAGGCAGCTCATGGAACAGAAAAGGCCATTCAATATTCTCAAACCCTTTTTTCGCATCACATCAAGTGAAAAAGCAGCAACTGGGATATCAGATTTTTGTACTTCAAAAGGATAACCAGTAATCCACTCACATCATCCACTGAGTATTAAGCTTTAATAAAACAAATCTGCTACAAGTCAGTAGGATAAAGAGAAATCCAATCCTAGAGCCCAATCTTTGGCCAGAATTTTACAATCAATATTGATTAAAGACAACGCTGGCCTTTATCCATGACAATCAAACACAAAACAACATTTTTTAAGGATAACAGATACAGCAAGATTTTTTTCCAGACACAATCCATTTGGCTTCACCTGAAGGTATCTAAAAGGAGATTTGATGCCTATCAGGCAATAGCTTATAATACTTAGGTGGGAATCTGTTGGGATCAGGTAACTTATGTGCATGTTTGATCCCCATCCACTGTAAGAGATGTATAAAGGGCTGAGCCGAGTACCGCACCTTTACTTTGGCTCTGGTAACACCATAACCCTGGAGAGCTTCCAAGCTTCTCACGCTTCCCTTGGCTGCTGCTGCACCCTGGCTTCCTGAGCAAATAGTTGTACATGGTTATCTCCACAGCTAGGACAGAGTAAATAAAACGAAAGCCAAAATACACTAATCTGCAGCAATAAGGGTATCAGCATAAAGTATCCCTAATTTCAAAAGTGGCAATGGTTCAAGATTTCCAAAATAATTTTGTAGTTTGTTTTCTTATATTTTAACAATTGAATAAAAATAGCCAACTCTATGAAAATACTAGACCATACAAAATGATGTGAATCAAATTGCATGTTGACATTTCAAACTCATGATATGCCAAAGTTAAGCCTGCATGAATAACTTCTATCTTTGTTGCATACAGTCCTTAATCGTATGTATCACAATTCCTCTACATCCTTACATATCCTTGTGAAGCACTTTGGATGCCAGCATACATTTCCATAGTATGTATGCATGGGAGGATTAATATGCTCCCTGAAAAGGCTCTGGCTGAAAAAGAGAGCTTATTATCTAGTCAATAAGGAGAAATGGAGGAGATGCACTAGTTCTTTTGTATTAGTACCAGATTGGCTCTTCCTGTTTTTTTTTTTTTCCCCAAGTGGCTTTGTGACAGATCTCAGACAATCTATGTTGGACCCTGCATTTGCTGCACCATCAAGGTTAATGTTTAACTGCTTGAGGAGACAGGATTCTTATTCACTACCTGAAGATTTCAGTTATCAAAGCCATTAGGTGTAACTGGGTGTAATTAAAGTTCAAAGTACTCAGTGCACTGGGCAGCGTCAGTATGTATAGGGCTCGGCACTGCCAACTGTAATCTTCAGGGAGGTCTGTGTTCAGCACAGGAGTGGAGATGGAAGGAGAGGCATACTCCAGGGCACTTATTCAATCATAGGTGTTTTATTGCTTTAGCCATCCTGCTCAAGTGTTCTGTACAGAAGGGCCAGATACCTCTGTCAGGGGAAGTAGCTGACCATGTTAAACAAAAAACAAACTGCAGGCTTGGTGGGACTCAGGATTAGGGTATGTGAAAGGCATTAAATTACAGTGTCTGCAAAATTATTGCACTGGAGTCCTGCAGCACAGCCCCTGGAACCAAATGAGTTTTATAGACAGATTAATGGAAGAATGACTAAAAGGATAGAGGGGTTTGAACCAAACTTAGTTCTGGATCTGAATTAAACTTTTATAATGGGCTAGATCAAAACCCCAGCTCCAGGGCAGGTTTGGAGCTTGAAGTCTGAGCCTTCCTAGGTAGTCAGATCTGGCTCATTTTAGAGACAGGCGTGGGCTGGGTATTTCAGATATGAACCCAGGTCAGAGATTTGATTGAGGCTGAACACTACTTGAAGGCAGTATATGGGTATATCCACAGATGCAGATATGTGTAATTCCTTATTTGAAGAAATTAATGTTTGTGGGTGTAGTGACTAACTTTTGGGAGAACAAAACATATACGTCCTGTGCACTGAATGAGCCAGGGGTCCTATGGGAAAAAAAATAGAATGTTAGAACGTAATTAAAGAGTGTTATCATACTGTATGTAAACAAGGGTAGGGGCAAATTAAGGGTGTACAAATAACCTAAATACTGGCATTTCCTAACTTTCGAGTGTTTGACTCTGCAATCTTAACATTATTTTAATGTAGCTTTTAAAATGTAATTATGTATTATATAAAAAATATGCCTATACATAAGTGCGTGTGTGTGTGTGTATACACAGATGTTGACGCCGTGGGTCCTCCAGGGCTGGAGGAACCACGGAAAAAAATTACACCGGCAGGCAGCTCCCACCCCCCAGCGCCTCCTGCCCACTGACAGCCCTCTGATCAAATCCTCTCCCTTGCTCCCAGCGCCTCCCGCCCGCTGCGATCAGCTGTTCCATGGCATGCAGGAGGTGCTGGGTGGGGAAGGAGCAGGGAGAGGGCGGAACTAGGTAGGGAGAGAAGAGGTGGCTTGGGGGTGGGGCAGAGTGGGGGTTGAGAATCCCCTGAGCAAGGGGGAAGCCGGTGCGCCTGTGTGTGTTGATATGATATACTGAAATATATATTCAATACATAGCACTGCAAGAAAATAGCTTACTCAAAGTTAAAAACAGTCACTATGTGCTGTATAATAGCATTTAAGTGGGTTCATGTAAATCCCCAAACTTGTGCCTCCCTAAAATAACACACAGTTACAGAAAATGAAAGATTTGTTCAAATTGGAAGATCTTTTCTGGAGAGGTATTTGAGTCAGAGCAGCAACTTGCCCTTTTCTAAAGAAATCAAATGTCTGTCTTATACTTTCTCAGGAGCTGGTTCTGTAGACACTACACTTGCAGAATGCCTGTTAAAATAAATGATAGTTTTATGTAAAGTGGTTGTAGGTTCTGATCCTAAATAGTTTCTCATTAATGACTAATTTAAAGCAGTTTTAATATTTATGATGGTTAAACACTAGGTACTGATAATTTATTTACAATCATCCATATCTAAAGTAAACCCCCAATATCAGTTGCTGCACCCTATAGCTTCACACTCCATCAGTTACAAGAGGTGTTTGAAGCAACAGAGGGTCCTGTGGCACCTTTAAGACTAACAGAAGTATTGGGAGCATAAGCTTTCGTGGGTAAGAACCTCACTTCTTCAGATGCCAATAGGTATTTGGTATACTGAAAGAAGGTCCTTAAATTAGGACCTACCTGTAAAAGACCTTTAGGCTCATCTACTATAAAGGGAAATTGGTAACCTAAACTATTTTTATTAAATATGTCTCTTTTCCCAGTAAGAAGCTAAAAAGGGTTCAACACTGTTTCTGTGACTGGTTTAACCCAGACCTACCATTTTACAAGCTATGTTCTATTCTAGAGTACATGATTTTAAACACTGTAACCTGGGGAGACCTGGATTACACTGACTAGGAAAATGGTATTGAAAAACTAGTAGCACGTTGCAGGGAAGAACCATATTTAAACATGATTCTGGCTAACACTGGGACTTTATACATACACTTATATAGGGGCCTAAAATACTCCAACTGTTGGCACTTTGTATAGGATGGACTACGTCAATCCACCTTTCTGTAATTTGCATTACTTACATTACAGAGAAGTTTCCATTCAGGGCTGTCCCTAGCCATTTTGGCGCCCTATGCAATCCCGCCACGGGGTGTGTGTGTGGGGCCCAGGCCTCTGTGAGGGTGTGTTTGTGGGGCCCAGGCCTCCATGGGGGGGCAGAAGCAGGCTTGGGGGACAGGGGGAAACCGCCTCCCAGCACAAGCTGTCAGAGCAGAGTGGGCTGGGGCTGGGTCACTGCACTTCCTCTCCACTGGTGAGTGCAAGCCCGATCTTGCAGCAGTCCTCAGAGAAGTGGGGGAGGGGCTGGGGCAGAGCAGGGGCGAGGGCCATGGGGAAGAGGCGGAGCAGGGGCTGGAGCAGCACGCAGCTGCATAGGGCACCAGGAAATTTGGTGCCCCAAAGTTCCTGGTGCTGTACGCTGCTGCGTACTTTGTGTATGGGTAGGGACTGCTATGTTTCCATTGTATGACAGGACAGAAAGTGCTGGTATCAAAAGCTGCAGGTGCTAGGTTTCCATTGTATGTAGCAGAGCACAAGTGAGAGTCACTAGAAGTGTGTGTTGCATACAGATAAGAAGGGTAGATGGGAGGGAAATGTGGATGGCCAGTACACGTGGAGAGGGGCCTCTACTGTACCCTATGTTTGAAATATAGTGTTTTTTTAAAGTTTAAAGTTGTTTGATCACTGGGTTGGACATTTTAAAGTATCTCACCTTTTCACTTAAGTCTTGCTTGTTTTTTTTAATCACAATAACAGCAGTAAACACAATCTTATTCAGGATGCCTTGTACTGTTTTACTGCACAACACATAAAATGTAACCCAATAACCAGAATGAACAATGTGTTGTTATGGGCCATCCAAAACATAAATCAGACTGCAGGGATACAGAAGTTCAACATACCAACTCGAGTGAGTGTGCATTAGCACAATTGTACTCTGGCAATTAATGGCTCCTGTTTGCTTGAAGATGTCTTCTCACAGTGACTTTCACTTGTCCTAGTGTTTGAAAGGACATACACCTCTACCCCAATATAACATGAATTCGGTTAGAACGCGGTAAAGCAGCGCTCCGGGGGGGCGGTGGGAGGCAGGGCTGTGCACTCCGGCAGATCAAAGCAAGTTCAATATAATGCGGTTTCACCTATAATGCAGTAAGATTTTTTGGCTCCCGAGGACAGCGTTATATCGGGGTAGAGGTGTATTCAGAAATAGCACTTGCACTATTTTTCAAGCTTACAGATATCCCATTTTACAGAGATTGGTTAAATTTACATGCATGTGATTTCATTCAGCTGATCCAGACTCTTACATGAGCGCAAGGGACAACCTTGCCTGACTGGAGTTGCGAGTTTCTCTTTTCAACCCAAGACACTAAAGTGAGTGTAAAACAGATTTAGGCCATGTTTACGATGACTGGGGATCAACGCTGCTGCGATTGATGCGGGTCTAGAAGTGAAGACCTGCTAAATCAACCGCAGAGTGCTCGCCGGTCAATTCCAGTACTCCACTGGAATGAGAGGAATAAGGTAAGTTGACAGGAGAGCGTCTCCTGTCGATGCAGTGCGGTGTAGACCGCAGTAATTGACCTAAGTTACATCGACTCGAGCTATGTTATTCACGTAGCTGGAGTAGTGTAACTTAGGTCAACTTACCCCAGTAGTGTAGACAAGGCCTTAGAATCAAAAGGCCGCTGGACTGTTCATTACAGAGAGCACTTGAAACCCTTAATCTCTATGTATTCTTTTTCCACACTGTCTGTGTTATGTTTGACTGACAACCAAGTGATTGAAATCCAATTGGTAAAGGAAGTTGAACTGCCAGGCACACAGAGAGGGCATGCTTTCTCCTGTCACAAGTGAAAGTCTCCATCATAGAAACAATAATTCAAGGTCTTATGCGTCTCTTGAAGAGATGACAAATCAACAGAAAGCAGGAGATATAGAACCAGCAAAAAACTCGAGTGGAAAAATCTGCTGTGTAGATGAATAAAAGGAGAAAGCAACATTCTTCCAAAGAAAAATTCATTAGAAGCAAAAATTCATTAGAAGTGACTTTGGTGAGGAACATCCTCCTCAAAGTGAGAGTATAGGTAGGAATGATCTGGGGGGGGGGGGGGTCATTTAAAAGGGGTATTGTTAATCCCCGTGGAGACTTGGGACCCAGTGTTGTAGCTATGGCTAATTCTCTTTAGAAAGGTTATAAACTCCAGAAAAATGAGGTCAAGTATCAGAGGGATAGCCGTGTTAGTCTGAATCTGGAAAAAGCAACAGAGGGTCCTGTGGCTCCTTTAAGACTAACAGAAGTATTGGGAGCATAAGCTTTCAGATGCAAGAAGAAGTGAGGTTCTTACCCACGAAAGCTTATGCTCCCAATACTTCTGTTAGTCTTAAAGGTGCCACAGGACCCTCTGTTGCTTTTTAGAAAAATGAGGATTTCTGAAGGTAGTGATGAAACAGTCATAGGCAGAAATTGCTTGTGCCCACAACATGCTGCTGGAAATAGGACACTCGGTAGAACCTACTTTTTCCATTCCGCGAGGCCTGGCATAGATTACTTTGTAGGACTTAGTACCATTCTCCTCATGTTGTTGGATATCTGATGCCTTGGGGATAGAGCTTTAGTTTGCACGTGGGATGTGCTTGTGGGCATTTTATTCTATGGGATGACGACTTGTTAGTTTTGCACTAGATGTGCTTTCAGACATGTGACCACATAGGAGATGGCTCTGAAATTGTCTCAATGCAGGGTGTTTGATTGGGATTCAGGCCCTCTCTGGAGCAATTCTTTAAGTCAACTTACTTTGGAAAATATCAAGTGGGAAGGATGGGAGCGACAGAAAGAATAGCTCATTCTGGATACATTCTGCATCCCCAGTAGGAAACAAGAACCCTCCCTAATACAAAATCTGTGGGGAGAAAACATTACACAAGACACAATGGGACTGAAAGAAAGAGACAGCACAGAGTTTTTAAATAATTTTATAATTTCTTGATGAATTTAGTTTGTGAATAAAAAAGAAGAAAAAATGAACAAAAAGTGTTTATAATTATCAAGGCAAAGTTGAATATAACACATTTTCTTTGCAATTTCATTATCCTGTCAGTAACATGACTCCAGCAATAAAACACATACAAGTTGAAGGCAGCGTGCACACTTGCACCACAGACATCAATGTCTCCTGCTGCTGCTTTTCCAAAAGGAACTCAAGTATGCCAGACTCTATATCCAAAGCCAATCTCCTCCTCCACTAAAGTGCAACATGTCTCTTCCAAAGCAAATAAGGGATCCCTGGCTATAGAGTGGGTGTCCCACAAATTTTATTCCTTATGACAATCCACTGGGCTACCCCCAGGAACAATTTGGTAAATCAGAATCTGGTGTACTATCCATCAGTTAGTGAAACAGAGAGAAACAGTAATACTGTTTTAGTGGGCTTGGAGCAGCATGTTGGATCAGCACAGAAATGGTTCCCCTGGCTGTGGTCCCATCTGAGTTATCCTCCTTCAGAAATCTATAAGCACTTTATCAGTATAGCAGCCCCAGGAACTACTGTAACAAATAAATGAATAAATGTTGAGAGACAATTACTGAACTCAAAACTTAAATTCTCCAAGTCTGTCACAGGAACAGGCCAAATGGAAGTTAATGCTCTTCACAAATACTGAGGTTACTAGATAAAAGGAAAAGTGTTATTACATACACTTCACTAAGACTGAGACCTGATCGGAACCATTGAGAGCGGGGTGAATGGGGAAAAGTAGAGTAAAGGGTCAGCGTCTAATTCATATTTGGCTCGAAATTTAGATTTATAGAGCCAAGCTTTTACAAAGTCCTAGACTAGAGCCTATTAATAGAAATGGTTCCCTGATTTTTATTCTTAACTGAAACAGTTGGTTTTGAACAAATAAACCCAACAGAGCAGGACATGAAAGTGAAAATGGCTATTCAAAAAAGTGAAACTGATTGCCTTAGTTTGCAGTGTCCAAACTAGAAAAAGTGCAAAAAGTAAACAAACAGCATAGTGAAAAATAGAATTGTAAAAAATACATTCATTTAAAATAACTTACGGTGTCACTAACAACACGAGTACAGAAATGTCTGTTTACCAATATGCAGTTTTAAGTTGACAAAGTCTTTTTATATAGTCCAATCTTTGAAACAACTGGAGCAGAAAAGGGCTGGAAGCCCTTTGATGCTGCACAAAAGATGCTGGATACAGTTTTAAAAACAGGCACCTGCAACATAAGCATTGCACTATGTGAACTGGTAACTGTAGAAGCCAATATGCATTTGCACATACCCACATAATTTATAGGTGCAGTTCAAGTGCCAATGTCTGAAAATTTTCCCCAAAGCATCCAATCTATTTATATCAATGGGTGATAACCTAAAGGACATGCTGGGCTGATAACTTTACTAGTAAAGACTAGTTTCTAAAATACTATTTCCCCCTCCCATTTCTATACTCTGTGGTTACTATGTACAGTGTAAAACAGGGGGAGAGGGAACATACAGTATGGGGTTATTTCCTAAGAGGCCAAACTAGTTTTGCTGTTACTAGCCTGTTAAAGGCAATTGATTATAATCATGAGTCCACAAATCTTTTTCCTTACAAACCCAGGAGGAGGAGTCAGAGCTTTGCTGTGTCATAACTTGAATTCCTTTTATTTACATTTATTATTATATTTTTAAACACACATCATTTTCAGTTCTACTACTATCGCTTTTTTTTTTTTAAATCTGACAACAGACACACACTGTTGGTAACTGTCTGAGCCAAAGGACCACACAGACAATATTGACAAGCAGAAAACAAAACAGGAAAAAATACCCTGAAAAAGTCAGGGAAAATACCGATGATAGGATTACAGCACTCGCCACACACACTGGAAAAAGTCAGGATTCTTGTGTTTATGCATTTGACACTAAAAACTTTTGAAACAGTTTTCTTTTTTATTTTTTTAAAAAATTGCAGACAGCCATTTTGTTCAGAAGGATCTGTTGTAGCATAGGGTTTCCTCTTCTTGCATGGAAAAAAGCCCCATTAAAAACATTATTTTGTTTTAAAAACTTGACACTCATTCTCTGCCATGACCATGTGATTGGCAAAGAGTTTATCTTGTCAGTTCAGCACAGTCCAAAAATTGCTCTTTGCCTGATCCTCCCACCCCACTAGCTTCACTGGGCAGTGTTATTTATCCAGAGCCTTCTGTTTCCGCTGTCTGGGTCAGTGCAGATGCTCAGTTGAGTAGGGGCTTCTTTTTAATCCCAGACATCTTGATTGTACTACTTTCCTTTTTAGTTTAATGAAGTCCTTGTGGAGTATGGACATTGGTGATGTAACAGAACTTTTGCTTTATATTGGAATCAGAGGATTCTTTATCCCACCACCCTTTGTAAGGAAACCCTCATGGCAGTGATTGACAATGGGATGTGTGGGGGCTGCTCCCTTTACCCTTTATCAGATATGAGAATTTCCTAACACAAACATTAGCAGCAGCTACGGGTGGGAGCTATAAGGGTGAGGAAAAACAGATACCACTGGGTTTAGAAAACAGGGTGTGTGTGTGTGGGGGGGGTCTATGACATTAGCACTCCTCTGAAGAGAGGTCTCAATTTTTCCCTGGTACAAAATAATAGGAGACACACAGTATCAAAAAATTGCTAGAGGAAGTATTAGTCCAGAAGTACACCTGGAAACGGCACATACAGATTCTTGTATCTCACAACCTTCATCCTCCACCCCCAGGGATTAGCTGAAGTTTGGATTTTTCAAAAAGGGTTTGGCATTTCTTAGGGGAAGATCTAGCCAAAGGTAGTCCACATAAGAGACAATATCACAAGTCTAGAGTTTCACCTGGCATGTAGCTCATCAATTCTTCCTCCAATCACAAATAGTGTCACCGTTTTTGCAATTCTAGTGTTGCACTGTCAGTTTAATTAGTGTTTTTAAACCACATTTGGTGCAAAGGAAACGATCTTGGATTCTTGATGATCGTGACTAGATGGGGTTTGAGGAGCTCCACTCGTATCTACACTCAAACCCTGGTGACATATCCTGTTTACTCTATTATGGAGAGTTTCTCCAGTTCTTAAACCTCTCAGCTTCTCTGCAAATAAGCACTTGAATAGCTTGAAAGAAAAAAATAATTAAACCAATAAAACCCCATCATAATTTTATAGCAAGCAGAACTCCATTAATGTGACAAGAATAAGTGAGATTCCGCAGCTTCTTTTTGTAAGGTTGTCCTTGGAAACTGGACTCTGGGGCAGGAAAACAGAAAGGGCACATGAATTTGCCAGGAATACTACTGCATTATAGAGCTGTATTTCCTGAGTAACTGGCTTGGTCTCCCTGGAAGTTGAGATGGGGAAATACAAGTTTAAAAGAGCTCTGATAGGTTGAGCAACGGGGTGACTGCACACGTGCATGCGGGGACATCATCCCCCCCACATGTGCATGATATGCCATCTCATGATTGATCCTATGTCACCTAAATCCATGAGTTACCCTAAGGCTAATGGCACGGCACTCCATAAAAGAAAAAATGTTGAGACGGCTCATGTTCAGAATTAATGGCCAGCCATCTCACCCTGAATCAAGCAGCTCCCAGGGCTATTCAGCATGATATGATCTCTATCTAAGCAGGATAAAGGAGATTATCTGTAACAGTTCACTAGAGATCTAGTCAGATCAAGTCCGTTCCCAGACAAGATCTGGCTCACTCACTTTACTGAGGACTTAGATCAAGGTTCACAGTGGCAGGGCTAGGAGCCCAACAAGACAACAGTAGGTAATGGAAGGAAATGCAGCAAGGCACAATATTTCAGATGGAGAAAAACAGCAAATGTGTTGCTTGAAGATAAAAACCCAAAGTGAGAATTATCCCTGCTTGACAAATCCCTCCAAAGAACATGCTGGGAGCAGTGTAGAGTGCAAACAGTAGGATTTACGTGGCTTTCACTGCACAAACTTTGCACCCACTGTCATGAGACTGACATGCCTTTGTTGAGGCAGTTCCAGTTGTACAGAAGGGCAGCCACATGGTGGCAGCTGAGTTAAAGACCCTAGAAATCCCAGCATTGAAAATCGGGGGTTTCTTGTGATTTATGGGCAGTGCAATAAAAAAGGGAACTGAAGTAATAGCCACAAATGACCACTATTCACTCCCCTCCACTACACAGAAACACTATCAAGGAGCATCTCAGTAAGAGGTTTACGAGTAGGAGTCATTTGAACCATCGATAAGGAAAATTCCACAGCTTCTCACAGAAAGAGGATTATTTTACAGCAGGGAACAAGGACAGCTGGAGATTTGACCATATAAGCTAATGGGACAGTCAGGAAGCGGTGGTGGTGGGAAGATGCTACGATGATGGCTGTGATGGTTTTATAGGCAGCATTAAATTCCTAAAGTGAGTAATTATGGGTGATGAAGAGAAAGCAAGAGGAAGGATTTCAAAACAGTTTCTATCAAAACGTGCTGACTCAAATAATAAGGCCAAAGGAGCGGCTCTGGTATGAGGCATGGCTCAGTGGTATGTACAGTCACTGTCTATATGCCTTCCGGTACATGCTGTTTCACCCTGCAAACAGTCAGGTTCCCATTCCTTTCCCGTTCAGTGACAAAAAAGCATCAGACACTGCCTATCACTGCAATGAGAACTAAAGCTGTATTTCCTGATTTGCAAAGCAACAAAGGCTCAAAACAAATAAATGTGAACATCTTAGGAAACTCAGGAGGGGACACTATTATTTATCCAGTTCCCCCTAAAATGTTCCCTTTTATATCAATGAGAGGAGAAGATTGAATTCCTTTAGGTGGTTGGCTGTTGGCAATGGATGACCCACTACGTCCTTTCATAATGAGAAAGGTAGAATGAGCTTAGACATGGTTTACTTTAAAACTATTCATTATATTTTATGGGAATGCCAGTGAAAAACCTTTTCTTGCTTTGACTTTCAGTACTATTTTCAGATAAGCGCAGGGTGAGTGTTGACTCTCAAGTTTTTGCCAATCATCTTCATATCCAGAGGGGTTAGTCAACCCAAAAATGGAAAAAGAGGTGGAGGAAACTGCTCTGCAGACTTGAAAGACAAGGAAATAGGTTAGCTGACTGGGACTACAGCATTTTGGGCAGTGAATGGGCTCTGTGATGTGGGTTCAGAATTTCATGCGAGGGAGAGGAAATTACACTGCAGGCTCCAAATGGTGAAAGGTCTACTGAGAGTCTGCCCTAAAGGCTTGGATTACGGACATTTAATATCAGATATTTCTAGACTTTGAAAGATCAGTCAGAGCTAGAGCCGAGGAACCAGGAGTCAAGACATTGACTATTGATGCAGACCTGCTGGGAAAGCAGGTGAAGAGCCAGCACTCTCTCCACTATGATACTGGTTTTCAAATCTTTCCACCCTCTTCTTTAATGTAACAAAACTCTGTTTTCTTAACCTGGAATATGAGAGCACCAAAAATTCAAAAGGGGATAATTCCTTTAAGGGGCATGTAGGGTGATGCCAAAAAGTTCTGTCCTGTGAATATTCACAGGTGCTCTTGCAACAAAACCATGTCTTCAACATTAGTGAAAAGTGCATGAAAGAACATTCAGAGTCCTAGCCATGATGAAGATTCTGATTTGCTAATAGAATGACAAGCAGATCAGCTATGTGAGATCACATCACTTAGCAGCAGGAGATTTAGTAAGGTGAGGGGTGGATGGACCTATGATAAGGCCTCATCTACATACAAACGTTGCAATGGTTGAACTAATGGTATGATTTTAAACCAAATTACTTAAACCACTGGAAAGCATAGTGTACATCAGGAGTTCTCAAACTGGGGGTTGGGACCCATCAGGGGGTCATGAGCTGTCAGCCTCCACCCCCAAACTCCACTTTGCCTCCAGCATTTATAATGGTGTTAAATATATTAAAAAGTGTTTTTAATTTATAAGGGGGGGGGGGACTCAGAGGCTTGCTATGTGAAAGGGGTCACCAGTACAGACGTTTGAGAACCACTGGTGTAGATACTCCTATTTTGATTTAAGAATGGCTTATTTCAGTTTAGCTTCCATAGATTCTTGAGATAAATCAAAATAAACCTGATTTAAATTGAAGTAAGAGCGTTCACACAGCCTGTTCTACCAGTTTACCTAAATTGGTTTAAAAAAAATCATACTTTTAGTCAAACTGTTGCAACTTTCTCATGTAGACAATGTGTAGGACTTGTCTCCTGGCAATTAGAATTCACAAAAGCTACTGCCTGAAAAATTATCAATAGTAAGAGAGAAAAGTCAAGTCCAGGAGCTGCCCTGCTGCCCAGAGCCTGTTTGAAGGAAGGAAGCTCTCTGTAAACAAGAATTTACAAGATACAGATGAGGTACACTATGATGCAAAATAACTAGGACAGACCAAGAAAGCCAACTAAAGAAAACATTCTTCTGAAAAAAGCCACTTTCAGTACTTCAGAGCCAATGAACAACAAAAGTGAGGCAAAATAAACAGAAATCACCAATCAGAAATCACCCATATGCCTATCTTGTCCCACAGTTATTGCATGGAAGTGACCAGTAGGACCACATAAGGAGACTTTCCATAAGAAGTCACTAATTTAGAGACAGACAGCAAATCCTGAGATAGCTAGCTGATGCTGACCAGCTCTGAGCCTTGATCAGTGTTCTCAGTTTTAGTATTAAGAAATTCAGGCTTTCAGTTTGTATGGGAAAAAAAAACAGCAACAAAAGACAAGTGCTCCCCCATTCACTACCTCAAGAAAAAATCATAGCCACTCATGTCCAAAAGCCCTCTTCTGTGTTGACCGGATTCAGCAAGTCTCTGCTTAGATGTATCCAAAAGCCTCAATACCAACAAGAGAAAGTTAGCTGGGAGGCAGATACCAAAATAGAAAGGCAGTGAGAGGATGAATGCAGACACGATTCAGTAAGCATAGACTGGAAGAACCAAGATAGCATGTAATTTATAAAGTTTTCCTTTCTTTCTTTCTTTGTAAAAGGTGCACCAAAATTTCCTGTTCCCTTGTCCTTCTTTCACAATTCTTTCCATTCTAATGACTTCTTGGACAGACTGGGCTTGGTCACTGGGTGTGCTGCTCTGTTCGGGCTAGCAGCTGAGGTCATGACGACTCCTCAAGTGCGTTGACGACTTGCTCCAGAATGTCAGGGCAGTGATCTGCTATCTGCTGTAGGATGGCATTGGCAAACTCCTGCAGCTCAGCACTGTCCCTCTCACCCTTTTCTAACTCACCATGAAGCTGCAAGACAAAAATAAAAATCACATTTTAGACCATCAATTATTATTATTTGTATTTTGATAGCGCCTAAGGACCCCTTCATAGTTGGCATTATAAGGAAATTGTATAAATGCAGTCCTTGCCTCAGAGACCTCACAATCTGGGTTTGAACATCAGCTTTAGAGAGGAAGCCAGCAGCAGTGTAACATTCTGGGAACTACTAGCATTGATATTTTTCTCTGGTTACATCTCCACAGGCTTGTTAGAGCCCTGAGGAGCCTGAGCTTTCCACACCCTGCTTTATGCTTTTTACCCTAGACGACTAGCATTGTGATGCACCCATCTTGTCTACAGGGAAACAGACTAGAATAGGTATTGGGCAATATCTCCCTGTATCCCCTTGTGTGGATACACTATTTCAGAATAAAAGTCACTTCAGAATAAGTACTATGATTTGTGAGCGCAGTAATTATTCTGGAATAAAGTGATTTTTGTTCTGGAATAGTGTCCACACAGGGAGCTATCAGGGAACAGCTTATTCTACAACAGCTATTACAGTAAATTTCCCCATGTAGATAAGCCCTTAGGTCAATATGAGAGCCAGTTAACCCATCCTCTGCTAGCCAGAAGAGTCCCTGTTGAGGTAGGAACCACATCTGTGGTATTAGTTGTGAATGTTTAGAGCTGCCACTAGGGGGCACAGAGCAAGGAGGTAAGAGTCTGTGAGAATAGAAAAGAGTCGTGCACTGACCCCAACCATAAGGTCTCTGTAATTTCCAAAGTCTCCACCTTGGGAGCTGAAGCACGCAGCCTTCTACTGTATTTCTGGCTCCCGCAGGCATGGATTGTGACAGCAAGAATGGAATCAAGCAAAGAAAGTAAGTTACAAAGCCATTTTTAATCCCTTTGCTTAAAAGATTTATAACATGGCCATTGTAATTTACATTTTTCTGAAATTTGTCACAGTGCATGCTTCCAGCCCAGAAATGTTTTTGTTTGTTGAATATGTGTAGCAAAAATGTGCTTCTCTTTATTACATATTTCATTAAAAAAAAAAAAACCTGAGAATATCAAAAAGGCATTGTTAAAGTACCCAAATATTAGAAAAAGCTAAAATTACAATTGCTTGCATAACCCTAACTCTGTCCCTTTGAGTGGACTTTAAATTACACGATACCATGCTATTACTTGTGCAGAACAAGTGTACAGTGCATAGAAAGGATGGGGAAAAAACTCCTTAAAACAGAAATTAACAGGAATGCTGCACACAGTACAGCCACTGTGAACCAAAATTTTATTTTATCTGTGGAAATTAAATACTTACTTTGTTCAGAGAATACATTTCCTGTCTTATTCACTGTGCCTTGAGGACCAAACTTTCTCAGTTACACCACTGTACATTTCCAGTTCAATTACTCTGCATTCACACTATTATAACTGCAATCAGAATTTGGCTAGATGGAATAATGGATTCACAAACCCTTGCCTCATTCATTGCAGAGTCTCCAAATTGTGCTTTTGAAATAAGTGCTGTCATTTCATGATATGTGTTTAACAGGTTTCTATAGGTAGACTCACAATTAGTTGTGTGTGTAATGACACTTGTGGAAGTAATCGAATCTTAATGAAGAAAGAAAAATGACTGCCTTCACAATGTGAATTATCTAACCAGGAATTGGTAAAGTATGTTCTTATCTGTGACCTGATTATGGTCATAAAGAAGGCAACCACTATATGATTAAGAGTAAGACATTCACATTTTTGTTTTGTTGTTAGGACTAACATTTGTTATGGGTGGATAAGGTCCCCTCAGCATTTCTGATGTTTCTCAGAACATTGCTCTGAAGGCAAAGTTAGTGTTCTTTGGGGTGGCTGTTACTATGTTTCTATACTTTCAAAACTTAGGATTTCTGACACTGAATTTCCTGTTTCTAATACTATTAAACAAATATTACTACAACATTTTTGTAAGGTTTCTGATTATGTAATATACTTTTGAGAGGGGCTTATGCCAAAAATCACAAATGCAAAAGCAACCTGATCATGACTCTCAAAATGACAAGAGCTGGGTAAGTGCGGTGGAGGAGACAGAGGGGAATGCTCTGGGCTCTGTAACTGCTCTCAAAGGAGAAAGGAAGGAGGAAGGAAATTTAGAACAAACTCAGCATGGCTTAGAAACATGTTGGATATGTGATTAACTTGGCCTCAGTAGCTGGATGACAGCCTGGCAGCTCTAATGGAATGGAAAAGGCTAGGAAACGTCTAGTACTCAAGCAGGGATGGAAGAACCAGCAGAGTCACCTAGAAGCAGTGCTAAACTGCAAGGCAAGAGACTTGGATTCAGAAGTGGCTTTAAGTCTCATGTTGCTGAGGTCAGTGAAACTCTAGCAGCTCAATTAGATTCTGAAGATACTACAGTAAAGCACCTACTACTGTCAAATTCATAGAATAGCATTAATACTGACTTTGGTGGCATGGCTTCACTCCCCCCCATATGCCAAAGTAAAGTCTTCACTGTGACAGTAATCAGAAGTGTTTATATGCATGGAGGTGGGGGAGAGGGAGGGCAAAAGAAATTTAAAGAGAACAAAAGGGAAAACGACTTACATAATTCTGCTTCTTTGAAGAAACAACACCCTTACAGGATTCCCATTCATGGATTTTGGCTCTTTAGTGCAAGACGAGCAGAACTCCCCTAGCTAAGATTTTTTTGAAAGCAGTATTATCAAGGGAATGGATGAGCCAGGATCCCTACTGCTTGTCTTGCACCACCACTTTTAAATGCTGCCCTCTGGCCATTTCAGTCAGATGCTCCAACTGAGTGTGGGGTAAAGCTTCCAGGAAGAATGAAATAATTCAAGGTGATCAATAGAAAATAAAAAACACCTCAAAAGAGGTAACCTCCAATCTGTGAGGGGAGGTGGATGGACAAGTGAGAATTCTGCACAATGATATCTTCAGAGAAGCAGAATTACAAATTAAATCATTTCCTCTTTGCTAAACATGCTATTTGTGTCAGGAGTCTCATTCCTGGAGAATAATTTCTTCAAAGAAAGATAAAAGTAGAGCTCCAGTGAGCAACAATAATTAATGCCAATGCCAACAGTGTGAACAGGGATGTTTTATCTATATGTATACACAAATTCGTGTCTTAAGATTACTAAGATTTCTTGCAAACTCAACATAAAAAATTTACAACCTGTAGAAATAGCTCACAGCTGAAAGAAAATCCAACTGAAAATACAGGACTTCATGAAGTAAAGCAAATCATTCTGTGGGTAGGAGATGTTTGGCCTTCTCTACCTTGGAAACTAGTTTTGGAGCATGAAGAGTCTAGAACAAGATTCCTCTTTTCCAACATTGAATACATGCAATAATGCTTTGTAAATTAGCATGGGCAGAGAAGTCTGTATAACTCTTTTGCAGATGTCTCTGATGGAAACATTTCTGAAAAAGTTGTGGTGGCACAACCTTGCCTTGAATTGAGTGAGCATTGAAAAGGCTAGTTTCAGGGCAGTCAGATTTAACAATGTGAAATGTAATCAGACCGTCCACTTAGACACTGTCCTCTTAGTAATATGACTGTCCAATGAATTGTTGTCAAAAGCAGCAAAGTTGAATGGACTGTCTGTGAGTTATAGTCTGTGTCAAACAGAACCCCAAGGACCTTTTATCATCAAGCGTATAGTGAAAGTTGCCCATCTTTGTGAAGCCAGAGTGTAGAAAAGTGTTGGTAAAACAATAGGCCCATTAAGATGGAACTTCATCATTATCTTGGAGAAGAATATCATATGAGTCCATAGCACCACTTCATCCTTTGAAAAAATCTGATATAAGGTGTGGCAAGGCACCTCCTCTATCTCGCTGGACTTAGTGCTTCCCCCTCTGGTAGTGGTGAGGCCTGGGGTAAATCAGCCCCACTCTGGACAGTGTCTGTCTTCCCCCTCTGTATTTTCTTATCAGTATTTTCAAAGTAGGCCTCAGGGCAGGCCCAAGAAGTGCTTCTCTAGCAAACAAAAAGAAACCATTTTACAAACACAAAACAAAGGGGGATACCTTTCCCTGCTCCCTTCCTGGGGTGATGTTGTCCTATTGCTGGCCCCCGGGTGTCAGTCCTTCCTCTAAACAGGCACTCAGCTTCAGTTGTCTCCCCCCTGTAGGAAGGAGAGCAGCCTCTCTCCCTGGAGCAGCGTGTCTCTTTTTCCACCTCTTTCACTAGAGGAGGGGTTTTTAAAGGTCTCAGGAAGCCCTTAACTGGATTCGGGTGTTCCTAATTGACCCAAGGTAACCCTTCTCAGTTTATAGGAAAAAGGGCCTTTATCATTCTAGAGCTAATATACCTGCCTTCCACCACTTTCTTCCAGTTGTCCCGCCTGACTTTGTCACAAAGGCAAATCACGCACCCGAGGTTCTCTCACCCTGTGAGCTCATGCCACTGTTATCAGGAAAATTACTTCTATGAAAGACAACTCACTTCCTCTGGGTTTGAGTTCAAAAGGAGCTTTCATCCACTATGTAAGGACCACACTGATATCCCACAACAGAAAAAGTTTTTTAATGGAAGGTGGGCTTTAAAAGCCCCACATTGAACCTGCTAATAAGGGGATATAAAGACAGTGGTCTACCTTAGGCTATGATAGACCAAAATAGCTATCAAATGTATCTGGATTGAGTTAGTTTTTAAGATGGATGCAGACAGATGAATAAGGTACTCCAGCAGTTTCTGAGTTGTTCAAATAAAGGGGTCTGACTTGAGCCTGATTTCATCACACTGCAGGCAGGAACCAAGGTATCAGGGAGAGAGCTTCCAAGATGGAATCGAACAAAATTCTCTTGTTCTGCAGGTGATCTGAGTGTGACGCTCTCCTGGTGTTATCTGGACTGGTAATCTGCTAGGTCACTCCAATCCTTGACTCTGGGAGTCAGCCTTACCCTGCTCTGCTGTGAGAACCCCAACTCCTGGACTGTTCACGAACAGCCTCTGGCATGTAAACTGCTTGGATTGTGCAATATCCAGTATCTCCAGTCCCAGACACAGCCCTAGGAACCTCCATCTTGCAGCGTCCAGTTATGCCCGCTGGATGCTGCAAGCTTATATGAGTTCATCAATTTAACAAAAAAATTGATAAGTACCAGGCTTGTTATCCCAAGGGGAATCTCTGACATGCTTCAAACCAAATGCATTGCTTCAGGTAGAACAAGCAAGCAGATTTATTAACTACAAAGATAGATTTTAAGTGATAATAAGAGAGAGACAAAATGTCAGAGTGGTTACCAAAATAAAATAAAATATAAGCACGCAGTCTAAACTCTCAGCCCTATTAGACTGGGCAACATCTAGATTAAGCAGTTTTTCTCACCCCACTGGATATTGCAGTTCTTAATACACAGGTTTGTTCCTTAACCTGGGCCAATCTCCTCTGTTGGAGTCTTTTCTTCTCAGTATCTTGCTTGCAGAGAAGGTGGGGGCAGCAGAAGGGCTCAGTATGTGTCCACTCTGTCTGTTTTATACCCTCAGTCCAGGTGCTTGGGGAGCACAAGTCCAGGCATGTCTGGGGGGCATTGCTGAGTCTCTCCAAGCAAAGTTGAGCAATTCCCCTAGTGTGGCCTCATGCAGGTGAATCATTGCATTATAGCTCCCTTGCTGGACAATGGCTGTTGATAGGTTGTTTGACACCCCACCCAGGCATTGGTTACTTTCCTTGCTGTTGTCTCTGGGGAGCTAATATATGGCTGATTCCCCAACTGACAGCATGTTTTAGTGACCACCATACAACACAATTCTCATAATTTCATATGCATTAATGATACACATATATGGATAGAGAAATGACTTTCAGCAGATCATTACCTTTCCCCTGATACCTTACAAAGCATGCTTTATATGTAAGATCACGATTACATGAAAATGAGTAATATGGGGGTTACAGTATGCTCCCCCAAGGTATAGAATGTCACACTGAGCCCTGATTCTTAGCCTGACAGGACTGTCTTTGGCCATTTACAACACCTTCTTCTTCAGATGAATTGTGAAGAGATCTACGTCTGGTGTTCCCTACTTGAGAAAGATCTAATCTGCCAGGATCCCTGATCTAGAGACCACTCATGAGGATCTATCACAAACTGACAGTCTATCTGCTGTTTTGTTTTCCTTCCGTGTCAGGCACATGGAGAGCAGGGAGCAGATTATGGGACATAGCTCACTCCAACACCCTGAGGGCCTCCTATCATATTAGGTGCAAATAGGTGGCTCCATGCATGCTTATATAGGCTGTGATGGATCTGATTGTCCCTTTAAACTATGACCTTATTGGACTCTACCATTTCTCAAAGACCAGGGCTCCCATCATCTCCAAGATATTTATGTTCAAATGCTGTTCCTGGGAAACCCCATTTTTCTGGTTCCTCTATGTGGGCTCTCTATCCTAGGTAGGATGCATCTGTAGACACTACAATTTAAATGTTAAGAAGCCCACTCCTAATTGCAGATTTCACCTAAATTATCACAATTTCAGAAAGATCCAAAGGTCATCAATTAGCCAGATGGGATGCAAGAGTCCTTATGGGCTTCTATTGAGATCACAGGGTGAACTGAGGTTGCCTAATATGGAGGCATGCTTAGGAACTTACATAAAACCCAACATACATAGCATAGTCCAACCTGTCATCTGCTGGTTCTTGCTTATGCTTTTTAACCAGACAGGGGATGTCTTAGATCCTGTATTTGGGCAGGAAGGCTTTGAGTTGAGCCATATCTAGGAGGGTTCCTATGTACAAATAATTGTCAGCTGGGGACAAGCTGGGACTTTGAATAGCTTATGAACATTGGTGATCCAAGCATGCAGTAGTGACCTGGATTGATTTTATAATACCCCTTGAGTTATGTCCTTGAATAGCCAATCATCCATATAGGGGCATGTGTGCATTCCTAGCCTGTCCACATAGGCCACAACTGCTGCCAAGCATTTCATAGCAACACATTGTGCAAAAGGTAAGGCACAAATCTGATACATTTAAATAAAATATATATCTCATGCAAAGCGAGAGTGTAAGTAGTAGGGCTGTCGATTAATAGCAGTTAACTCACTCGATTAACTAAAAAAGAATTAATCGCGATTAATCGCACTGTTAAACAATAGAATACCAATTGAAATTTATTAAATATTTTGGATATTTTTCTACATTTTCATATATATTGTATTCTGTGCTGTAATTGAAATCAAAGTGTATATTATTTTTTATTACAAATATTTACATTGTAAAATGATAAAAGAAATTTTTCAATTCACCTCATACAAATACTGTAGTGCAATCTCTTTGTTGTGAATGTGCAACTTACAAATGTAGATTTTTTTGTTTGTTACATAACTGAAATCAAAAACAAAACTGTGAAACTTCAGAGCTACAAGTCCACTCAGTCCTAGTTCTTGTTCAGCCAACGCTAAGACAAACAAGTTTGTTTACATTTAAAAGAGATGATGCTACCCTCTTCTTACTTACAATGTCACCAGAAAGTGAGAACAGGCATTTGCATGGCACTTTTGTAGCTGGAATTGCAAGGTATTTACGTGCCAGATATGCTAAACATTCGTATGTTCCTTCATGCTTTGGCCACCATCCAGAGGAAATGCTTCCATGCTGATGACACTTGTTAAAAAAATAATTAAATTAATTAAATTTGTGACAGAACTCCTTGGGGGAGAATTGTATGTCCCCTGCATTCTGCCATATATTTCATGTTATAGCAGTCTCGGATGATGACCCAGCACATGTTCATTTTAAGAACACTTTCATTGCAGATTTCACAAAACACGAAGAAGGTATCAGTGTGAGATTTCTGAGGATAGCTACAGCACTCGACCCAAAGTTTAAGCATCTGAAGTGCCTTCCACAATCTGAGAGGGATGAGGTGTGGAGCATGCTTTCAGAAGTCTTAAAAGAGCAACACTCCAATGCGGAAACTACAGAACCCGAACCACTAAGAAAGAAAATCAACCTTCTGCTGGTGGCATCTGACTCAGATAATGAAAATGAACATGCATCGGTCCGCTCTGCTTTGGATTGTTATCGAGCAGAACCCGTCATCAGCATGGACGCATGTCCCCTGGAATGATGGTTGAAGTAGAAAGGGACATATGAATATTTAGTGCATTTTGTCTGAGCGATTGGCTGAATAAGGAGGACAACCGAGTGGGACTTGCAGACTCTAAAATTTTACATTGTTTTATTTTTGAATGCAGTTTTTTTGTACATAATTCCACATTTGTAAGTTCAACTTTCATGATAAAGAGATTGCACTACAGTACTTGTATTAGGTGAATTGAAAAAAATACCATTTCTTTTGTTTTTTTACAGTGCAAATATTTGTAATCAAAAATAAATATAAAGTGAGCACTGTACACTTTGTATTCTGTGTTGTAATTGAAATCAATGTATTTGAAAATATAGAAAACACCCAAAAATATTTAAATAAATGGTATTCTATTATTCTTTAACAGTGCAATTAATCATGATTAATTTTTTTTAATCACTTGACAGCCCTACTAAGTAGTATCCATAAGGTCCAGAACATGTTACAAATTGCCAGTCTCTAAGAGAAGCGCACTCACTGTTTCTTTCAAATATATTCTTTCAAATGGACTGGTAAATCTCTCTTTCAAATGCAGTATCAAAAGTCTGGCTGGTCTTTCTTCTGGTCACTGCAGCCTCCATCACTAAGCTCTACCGAAAAAGGTGAGAAGAAGACACACTTGTGAATGTTCTTGGGGAGGATGTATTTTCTCGGAAGTCTTTGAGACTGGGGCAGCTGTGTGAGGCATTGCTCCACTTTCTTCCAAAAAAGAGACTAAAGGCATGGCAATTCTACTGGCAGAAGGAGGGAGTTCCTCACCCACATACCTCTCGACTGAGGTCATGTAGACTCCTGGAGAAGTTTTCATTCAAAACTATCTTACAAACACTATCTCAGACAATGTTTGTAAGAACTGGGGTAAGGTCAGATACTCTTCTGTGCAGTCACTGTCTTGGTGCTCCTCCATAGGATGACAGTAAAGAATTTGGCATTAGAAGGATCCTCCTTGTTATTTGAGTCCTTTATCCTCAACCTGCCCATACTCAAGCAGCTGGAATGGTCTAGCCAATGTGAGGCTCTGGGAGGGAACAATAGCAGTTGTGCTGAAGCCTTTGCCACAAGAGGCACTAGCATTAGCTTCACATATTGGCTTCCTGCATTGGCTTCACATATCTTAGGGTGCAAGAGTCAGTTTTCGTGTAAAAAGAGCTCCCACTATGCCAAAAATTCCTATAACCATTGATGCAGGGCCAGATGAATGACTCAAATCTGATGTTGTGTGCTACCTTGCAGAGAATCAGAAGGGATTGGGTCACACCAACAAACATATACTGATGCCTAGAGTTGCCGTCCCCCTCTCTGGTTTATGCACCCAAATGCAGGAAGGAGAAAATCTAGAGGCTCAATACAGAGCCTCCCGAAGTTGGGGACTTTGGTAGAG
Organism: Malaclemys terrapin pileata; assembly: GCF_027887155.1. Taxonomy (NCBI): domain Eukaryota; kingdom Metazoa; phylum Chordata; order Testudines; family Emydidae; genus Malaclemys; species Malaclemys terrapin. The sequence continues at coordinate 110,347,072 of NC_071505.1, read as the reverse complement.
GTACACCGGATAGCTGCTTGCCACTTCTTCGTGCCTCCTACCTTGATCACATGCATGGAGGCTTAAGTGAACCAGAGCCCACTACCACCAGCGTCAAGTGCAAAGGCCCCAGATATGTAGAGGAGCCATTGCTTGGTGAAGTCTTGAATCTTGCTGGTGCCATATACTTTGATAGTGAAACTATCCTGCTCAGCTTATCTGGGGGAACAGGCAGGTGAGAGCTGATTTGGGTGCAATGGCACAGAGTCCTGGCACTCAGTGGTCTTCAACAACTCAGGATTTAGCTTTGGAGGTTGAGCCTTTGAAGCATTCCTTGCTGGTCTTGTGGCAGATCTAATGGACTCTTCCTGAGGTGCCTCAAGGAATGTTGGAGATGTATCCCACCTTTCTTCAGCACTTGGGTGACATCTGCAAATGTATCTGATACCTTTATAGATCTTAACAGATTCCACGATAATCAATATTCTTTCACCCTGCCTCACAAACAAGCTGCTGAGTGGTCTTTTTTCCTTGAATTCTACACCTTTTGGCAAATGGCTGACAGTGGTGTGGTGGGTCAGGGTACCGCCCCTTTCCCCTATTCTTGGGCGTTGTGGGCTCCGCTAGTGCCCCGGTGGGAGAGAGACAGGAGTGGGGAAGGGACCCAGGTCCGCTCTCCTACTCTGGGTCTCAGCCCATTCAGCTTTGGGGGCTGCTTACCCTCTCTCTTTGGGTAGGGTTTCCCTCAGTCCTCTATGCCGTGGGAGTCCCTCTGCTCTGCTTGAGCAGAGTTTCCCTTCCCCTGGTCCTCTGGCTAACAGCAGTACTCCTCCAAACTCTAGTCAGCTCTCCTTCCCTCTCCCTGTCTGACTGAAGCTGAGGTTTTTTTATTAGGTCTTGGGCAGGGCCTTAATTGATTCCAGGTGCTCCAATTAGCCTGTAGTAACCTTTCCCTAGTCCACAGGGAATAAGACCTTGATCATCCTAGGGCTTATATACCTCCCATCAACCACTCTCCTGCTGCTCTCTGGCCCTGCTGTATCACAACCTGAATAAAAGAAAAAGGCCCAGGTGAATTAGCTCCAGACCAACGGACACAGGAAGCACCAAAACTGAACTATAAGGTGCTGAGGCATGAAATGAACTTTGGTGCCAGAGCATCTAAATTGTGGTTTTGGTGTACTGAGAACAATGCTGTAGCAGGACCAACTTGCTTACCAAAAGAAAAAACATGAACACAAAAATGCTGAAAAAAGTACTGTGCACTTGAGTGCCTGAGTGTTGGGGTGGGTTCTGTAGTTCAAGAAAAACAGGCACTGACCAAAAATATGCAGAACCATTACAGAATTGTGTTAAAGTACCTAAGATGGAAGCCTAAAAAATTCAACAGCTATACTGGATCTTACTGAAAGACAAGGTTACAACAAGAAAAAGGATCCCTGATGAGGCATCCTTCCCATAGACAGCACTTCTACATCATTCCTTTTAGTGACGACCAGAGTAGCTGAGCTTTCATTCAGCCAGACTCCTTAATAAGCAAGGAATGTGCAGTCTTCCATGCTATAAACCAGATAAATCTAGAGGTTTAGCAATCTCAAACTTTGGGGAAACATTCTCTGAAATGTCTGTTATATCTTGATCAAATTTTGCCCCTGGGTCCCAGCTCCTGTGAACTGAATGCAGAAGGAAATAGTGCTATCTTTGCCCAGCCTTACCTTTCCCTGTGGTGATAAAGAAGCACAAGAACATGTCAATGCTCACTCTTTTTTGTTTTCTTCCTCAGCCTGGGACATGATGAGAATTACACACTTCCCTTATGGAATTGACCAAGGACAAGCTAGGGTAAAAGGCCATGTGTGGGTGTAGGTGATGACAGGTAAAAAATAGATATCACAGGAAGCGAATGAATAACAAGGACCTCAGCGAGCAGCTTCACAATGATTTATATTTCATCTCCACATGAAGGAAGGGGAAGTCTCTGTCCGGGTGGGCGTAGAGAAGCAGTGTCCTCAGATAATGCATAACAGATTCAAACTCTCTCCCCTTCTACTCCCTACCTGATTTCAGACCTACTTCCAGGAATGCTCCCCATTTATTCCATTACTGAATAACAAACAAGTCACCAAGAGGTTAGTTTGCACTGTGCCTGTCTCCACCTCTCCTTGAAAGTTGGCAGGCACTTAAGTGAGAGGATACCTTTGCAGTATCTTCCAAGGTATTTCTCAACTGTATGTGTGTTGGGTGGATGTGGCGCTGACATGTGGATAAGTTGACCCTTTCCCACCCCCTCCTGCAATAAGACACCTTTTGTTGTAGAATGTTAAAGTTTGTTTTTATGGGGGAATTTACCCCCTAGACTCTCAGTAAATAAGATGTTACTTCCCTCCCATTACTAATCCTATATAAACACTGAAGGCAGAAAAACAAACAAGAGAGCTGTATTCAAAACAGGAGAGCAGGAGCTGTGGACAAGTAAAATAGAGCGTAGGCAATTAATTACTGCAAAAGGAAAGAAAAAAAATCAACCAAAGAATATTTTAAAGCAGTGGTTCTCAACCTTTCCAGATTACTGTACCCCTTTCAGGAGTCTGATTTGTCTTATGTACCCCAAGTTTCACCTCTCTTTAAAACTATTTGCTTAAAAATACAAAAGTGTCACAGCACACTATTACTGAAATATTGCTTATGTTCTAATTTTGTCTGTATGAAATTTTAGTTTGTACTAACTTGGATAGTGCTTTTTACGTAGCCTGTTGTAAAACTAGGCAAATATCTAGATGAGTTGATGTACCCCCTGTAAGACATCTGCGTACTCCAGGAGTACACGTACCCCTGGTTGAGAACCACTTTTCTAAAGGGATTGAGAGAAACTGGCTCACAGACACAATATTAGCGTCTGGATCTGGACTGTCCCCCAAAATTTGGGTGTATTTGGATCAGGCCATATTGTATTTGTTGTTGAAGATGTGTTTAGGATCACAGAAGTGAGAGACGAAAAGATCTATTTTTTTGATCCATTTGGGCAATTTGCCCCCAAGAGAAGACATATTAGATGTAAATCAAACCACACTACATCTTATCCAAAAAGTCAAAAGGCACACTTCAACTTCTACATCTCTTCAAAACCAATTAGTATGTGTATATACACAATAGAATCTATGATATATCACATAAAATCCTTTATTTCACAAATGGTAGACATTTGAAAAAATTATATAAATGGAATTTATACTGCACTTGTGTTTATCATTAAGCTCTGACCATATCAGCGACAACATTGTTTTCTTAGTAATTACTGTATTTCAGAGGAGAAAAAAGTGAAGAAACAAAGGCTAGCAATAATAAATTGAGTGTTCCTAAATCATATATATGTTAATTTCCCACTTGACTGGGAAAACTTGCTTAACCTACTTATGGATTCTGTATACAAGTAATGAGACCATCCCCAAACTGCAGAAGCAAACATTTCAGAGCCAGAAGATCAAATCTTGCAGTGACTTAAATGGTGGTGTAAGTTACACATAGAGTGTAAATGCTTTTGTCAAGTGTGTAGACTTGCCATTCAGTGGATATGCAAAATGAGCAATTATTATTTATTAGTTGAATTACAGAGGTACTTACAGGACAGGGGCCCATTGTGCTGAGTGCTGTACAAGCATAAAAGACAATCCTACTCCAATGACCTTACATATCAAGAAAGGATGGGAATAAAGCAGCTGCACCCTCTCCTAGCTTTATCTTATATCCTTGTGGCTACCCCCTTCTGACCTCTATTGTGTTGTTTTGCACTCTCGATGATGCAAGACTGGTACCACTTATACTTGTTTTTACTCAATGTGTAACTTGCATCTCCATTTGTCACCAATGAATTTGGCCCACATGCTTCCATGGGAGTCACATCTGCTTACTCTAGGCTGAAACTGAACACTACAACAGAGGAAAAACTACCTGTCTATAAGACCAGTTCAAAAGGCAAGACAAATGTGAAAGGCTCTCTTTGGGGAATACAGTTTCTGATTTTAGGGAAGGAAGGTTGGTTGGGGGTTGCAGGAGAGAAGTGGGAGTGAGAAGTACTGGTTTCTAATGCTACCTACTATTTATATGACCAAAGGTAAGTTTGTGCCTGATAATACCTGATAAATTACTGAAAACAGAACAGTTGTGAGGAAAGTGCATGTGTGGATAGATGCAAATATGCTTGGAATTGAGGGGAATATATTATTACCAGAATCTTTTTAAATTAGAGATATTTACTGCTAGTATTTTTTAGATGAATTACAGAAACAAAGAACCTTCAGGAATATTTCTAGTGCAGTATAGCACAATCAGTGCTGCTGGCCAGCTTTATGAGTGTGATCCCCAAGAGTAGTTAAGGGCCTGCAGTTCCAAGCACCGTTTCACGCTTTCATGGGCAAGACATATCATGGAGAACAAAGAGGGAACTGCTTAGATGAAATAAGGAGATATATGCTTCAGTAACTTTCCCTATGCTGTACAGCTATCCTGTTCACAATCACAGACTCAGTCCCTTTGCCTCTTCTCACCACTTTTTCCCACTCCTTTAAGAAAAACAATGGGTCCTTGTATCTTGTTAACTACAAAGAACAGAAGAATTCAGTGGAATAGTTTGATTTCACACAGACCAGTGAGCCCAACCCAAGAAAACAAAGAACCCAACTGCTCCTATGAGTGGATACCCACAGAACCCTTCCAAGTGGTTTGTTATACAAAAGATAATATAAAACGTTTACCTACCTTTCGTAACTGTTTTTCGAGATGTGTTGCTCACGGCCATTCCATTCTAGGTGTATGTGCACCCACATGCAGAGTTATCGGAGATTTTTGCCTTAGCGGTATCCGTAGGGTTGGCTCCAGCACCCACTTGAGTGCCATGCTCATGCGTCTGTATATTAGGCACCACCAACGCATGCCCTCTCAATTCCTTCTTGCAGCAACTCCAACAGAGGGGTAGGAGGGCGGGTAATAGAATAGACATGAGCAACACAGCTCGAAGAACAAGTTACAAAAGGTAGGTAAACCATTTTTCCTTCTTTGAGTGCTTGCTCATGTCGATTCCATTCTAGGTGACTCACAAACAGTGTCTTTGGGAGTGGGATCAGAGTTCACAGTCTGGCGGCTTCTAGTACTGCCCTACTGAAGCCAGCATTGTCCCAGGCCTGCTGGGTAAGAGCACAGTGGGACGTGAACGTATGGATGGACGACCAAGAGGCTGCTCTGCAGATGTCATGGATAAGCACTTGGTCCAGAAAGGCTGCCAAAGAGGCCTGCGCCCTGGTTGAGTGGGCGGTTACAATCGCTGGGGGTTGCACCTTTGCCTGATCATAGTAGTAGCGAATGCAGGCGGTGATCCAAGACAAAATTCTTTGCGTGGACAGTTTAATCCTGTTGGCCACCGCGACGAACAATTGCATCGACTTGTGGAAGGGCTTGGCTCCTTTTGAAGTAGAAGGTTAATGCCCTCCTGACACCTAGGGAATGCAGCCTACACTCTTCCTCCGACTTAAGATGCTTTGGAAAAAAGACAGGTAAGAAAATGTCCTGGCTCATATGAAACTGAGAGACCACCTTGGGCAGGAAAGCTGGGTGTGGTCTCAGCTGGACTTTGTCCTTGTATAGGGCAGTTCTGAGGTGAGTGCCCTAATCTCTGAGATTGGGGGGGACAATTGTTACTGTGACCAGGAACGCAACCTTCCAGGACAGGAGAAGGAGAGAGCAGGAAGCCAAAGGCTCGAAGGTGGGGTCCCATGAGCCACAACAGCATCAGATTCAGGTTCCACAGAGGAACAGGGTCTTTGACATGTGGGCAGAGGTGCTCGAGGCCCTTGAGGAACCTGGCCATCATGTCCAGGGCGAAAATTGACCTACCCGTGAGCAGCAGATGGAAGGCTGAGACAGCCACCAAGTTGACCTTGATAGAGGAAAGGGACAGGCCTTGGAGTTTGAGATGCAGAATGTAGTTCAGAATTAATTGCAGTGAGGCTCACTCAGGCCGAACGCCTTTATCCGAGGTCCAGCAGGTGAACTGCTTCTATTTGGCCAGATAGGTCGCTCTAATGGAGGGCTTTCTACTGCTCAATAGGACCTGTTGGATATTGGCCGAGTACTGCTGCTCGTGCTCATTCTACCATGCAGAAGTCAAGCCGTCAGGTGCAGCGCCTTCAGGTTTGGATGCAGAAGGCTGCCGTGAGTTTGGGACAGCAGGTCTGGCCAGAGTGGTAGCTGTAATGGACCGGCCACCGAGAGGTTCAGCAGCATGCTGAACCAGTGCTGGTGCGGCCAAGCCAGTGCTATGAAGATCACCCTTGCCATGTCCTGCTTGATCTTCATGAGGACCCTGGAGAGTAACAGCACTGGAGGGATGGTGTACATCATAGCCCCCAACCATGGGAACAGAAAGGCGTCCGACAGGGATCCTCAGTCCATACCTCGCATCGAACAGAAAATGGGGCATTTCCTGTTCTGCCTGGACGTGAACAGGTCCATCTGGGGAGTTCCCCACTTGCAGAAGATGAAGCTGACCATGTCCAGATGGAGGGACCACTCATGGCGAGATGAGAAGGTCCTGCTGAGGCGATCTGCCAAGGCGTTCTTGGCCCTAAGGAGGTGAGTGGTGACAAGATGGATATCATTCTGCAGACAGAAGTCCCAGAGCTGGAGGGCTTCCTGTCAGAGGGCAGATGACCTGGCCCCACCCCACCCTGCCTATTCATGTAGAAGATGGTCACCATGTTGTTCGTGAGGACCTGCACCATCATGTTCTGTAAATGAGGTAGGAAGGCTTAGCAGGCCAGGCAAACCGCCATGAGCTCCCTGACGTTGATATGCAGGGAACAATCATGACTGGACCAACGATCTTGCGTGCTGAGAGAGCCCAGATGGGTTCCCCACCCCAGGTCCGATGCATCAGAGACAAGAGTCGCCGACGGGGATGGAGCCACGAAGGGGACTCCTTCCAGCACCAATGCAGGATCCTGCCACCATATGAGAGATGACAGTACACAGTCTGGAACACTGACCACCTGGTCCATGCTGTGCCGGTTGGAGACACAGACCGATGCCTGTAGGGGCCTGACGTGGAGCAGCATGTGCCAGACCACGTAAGTGCATGCCGCCATGTGTCCCCAAAATCTCAGGCACGTGTGGGTGGTGGTGAGAAGGTGGGCTTGTATACACAAGATGAGGTCCACTATGGCTTGGAACAGAATCTTGGGGAGGAAGGCCCTGGCCTGAGTGGAGTCGAGGACTGCCCCGATAAATTCTATGTGCTGCACTGGGGTTAAGGTTGACTTTTTCTTGTTTACCACCAGCCCCAGGTCACGACAGGTGGAACAAACCAGATTGAGATGCCTCCACACCTGATCTCAGGACCAGCCCTTTATCAACCAGTCGTTGAGGTATGGGTAAATTTGGACTCCCCGACATTGCAGGTTAGTGGCCACTGGAGCTATATATTTTGTGAATGCTCTCAGGGCCGACAAGAGACCAAAGGGCATTGCTGTGAACTGGAAATGGCGCTTGCCCAACATGAAATGGAGGAAGTGCTGGTGCCCTGGGAAAATGGAAATATGCGTCCTTTAAATTGAGGGTGGTGTACCAGTGTCCCGGATCCAGGGAGGGAATGATGGAGGCCAGGGAGACCATGCGAAATTTCAACCTCTTGAGAGGCTTGTTGAGACAATGCAGGTCCAAAATGGGTCTGAGGCCTCCTTTTGCTTTTGGGATGAGGAAGCAATGGGAGTAGAATCCTGTCCCAAGGGACCTCCTCCTCTATCCCAAGGCACAAGAGGTTTTCGACCTCCTGGACCAGGAATTGCAGGGTATAGTCTGACGAAATCATGTCAAGCATCCAATGGTCTGAGGTGATACAAGACCAGGCTGACCAGAAAGGGCGGAGGTGGTTGAGGAAAGAGAGGGATGGATCCAGTAAATCGACTGGAGCATCGTCCTCAGGCGCCCCCTCAAAATGGCTGCTTCTGGCCTCCCTGGTTTCTGGGAGGGTCAGGCTGCACAGCCAGGCAGGAAGATGACGGATATCTCTTCTTAGACCCCTTGTTCTTCCTCCTGTAGGAACCCGATCTGGGAGTTCCCCAGGTTCTAGAGTGCAGAGGAGGCAGAGGGCGGAATGGCTTCCTGGCCTGCTGAGGGATGTGAAGACCTGAAGAGCGGAAGGTGGCTCGGGAGTCTTTAAGGCCAAGGAACCTCGAGTCTGTGAGCTCAGAGAAGAGCCCGGCCCCATCAAATGACAGTTCCTGAATAGTGGCCTGCATCTCTTGGGATACCCTGGAGGACTGCAACCATGAGCTGCGTCTCATGGCCACTGCAGATGTGAACACCCTGGCCGCCGAGAGAGTAATGTCCCAGCCATTTGAAGGACTCCCCTGGCCACTACCGTGCCTTCGTCCAACAGAGTGGCGAACTCCTGGACACGATCCTGTGGGAGGACCTCCTTGAACTTATTCAACGAGTCCCACAGGTTGAAATTATATCTGTCCAAAAGGGCCTGGTGATTCGACATCCTAAATTGAAGGCTGGCCATCAAATAAACTTTTCTGCCAAATAAATCAAGTTTTTTGGCGACCTTATTTTTGGGGGTGCCCTGTCTGTCCCTTTCATTCACCGCAGACACTACCAGTAATGCCGCTGGGGGTGCTTATACAGGTATTAAAACCCTAATGCAGGGACGTAATATTTATTTTCTGCTTTCTTGGAAGTTGGTGGAATAGAAGAGTGGGTTTGCCACAGTGACCTGGCAATCTTGAGGATCCCTGAGTGGATAGGCAATGTGACCCGGGCAGGGGTGTCGGCTGAAATAATATTGAAGAGCTCGTCGGCCTCTTCTGTGACTGCTTCAATCTGTAAGTTCAAGTTCACAGCCACCCTTTTAAGGAGGGCTTGGTGCTCCTTAATATCATCAGGGGACTGCTTGTAAGGGATGGCTCTGTCTTCGCATCATCTGGGGACGACAACGATGACTGCATCGCCTGTGGGGGACTGTGTTCCCCTTCCTTGTCCAGGAAGAGGTCCCTGGGTGCTGGGGTCTGGTGCCCTGCCTGCATAACAGATGTGGCATCGTGCTCTGATTGTGGTGCCGTGGCTGGTTTGTCCGAGGTGGCCAGGGCGGGCTGGCGGGAGTACAGAACTGGCATCAATGGCACACCCCACAGGTTCCAATATGGCCACTGGGAGGGCCACTGCCTTTGCTGTGATGTAGCCGCGGCGTTAGCGTCTCCTGTGTTAGTGGTGAATCTCCCCTTCAAGGCAAAGGGCTGAACTCTCAGTCCAACTCAGACCACTGTCCTTCTGGCGACCACAGTGGAGCCGTCAAGGCCTGAGTCTACTGGCTGACTCTGGTAGGAGACTAGTGAGGCAAGGGTGAATAATGATGCCTACTGGAGGACCGGTACGGGGGAGACCGGGGCCGTAACGACAAACTGTCCCTCCTGTGCAGGGACCAACGTCTAGGAGACCATCTGAGGGAGGGCGATTGGCGCCTTGGTGACCTGCAGCCAGAAGCTCGCTGGTACGGAGACTGGCGCCTTGATTCCGATGTCCCATGCCTACTAGGCGGGGAACGTGTCAAGGACCTGGGTCTTCTAGCTGGAGAGCCAGGATACAGTGCCAGGGTCCGAGGTCGTGTAGATGGGATCTGCGCCTGCAGTCCAGTGACCAGGTGTACTCCACCATCCTATGAGGCCGCACCACGATCGGCTTGCCCTTAGGTGTTGGGGACTTAGCTGAGTCCGCCACCTGGTGCGGCGCCTGCGGTGTCGGTCGGCTCATTTGGTCTTTAGATGCCGGGGCCGCTTCGGGCACTGATGGCCCTGGAAGAGGCCGGGGGGGAACCCTGCCACTTCCCAGAGTTGGGGGTGGATCAGTGGCTGGGCTGGGAGGGGTCTGATCTCAGCGGTACCCCGTGAAGCCCTAAAGTGGGTGCATTGCCTGACATAGATCCTTTGCCCAAAGTCCCCTTGTCTTTCTTTTGCCTTTTCTTCGGCACCGGTGAGGGGGAACGGTGCGCTCCACACCAAAGCTGAAGTACTCGGCCTGGGATCTACAGTGGAGGGCTCTGACGCGGGACAAAGCACAGCCTCCATGAGGAGGGCCCTCAGGTGGCTATCCCGTTCCTTCTGTGTTCGAGGTCGAAAGTTTTTATGGATCCGACACTTTATCTTTCCTATGGGATTCCCCCAAACACTTCAGGCAGCTGTCATGGGAATCACTGATAGGCATTGGCCTCCCACACCTCCGACTTGAAGTGGTTTCCATTATATACAGCGTTTGCAGTTTGTTTCAATGGCTCTCAGTATCCCCATTATGCAAATTGTTCCAGTGCCCCTGGACGGTGGTGCCTAATATACTGATGCATGAGCGCGGCACTCAAGGGGGCGCTGCAGCCAACCCTATGGATACCGCTAAGGCAAAAATCTCCAACAACTGTGCACATGGGTGCGCACACACCTAGAATGGAATCAATATGAGCAAGCACTCGAAGAAGAACCAACTCTTATACAAAAGAGACTCTCTGAACTGCTTCAATAAAGGCTACATCCATTGAACAAAGCACAGGGCAACTGAACACCTCATTGCTAGTACTTGTGAAGAAGTGGGTAGCCCCTGGAGAGATCAGGCACTCTCCTCTCGAAGCAAGCTACCACCTGTTCCTAGTGGTCCTTCTTGAGAAAACACTGCAGCAGTCCTTAGGCACCAGAAATGGAAACAAGGCAAGGCCAAGCAGGACACCAAGTACTGCTCAAGGTCTGTTAATATTTAATAGATATAATGAGAATTGTTTTTTAAAGAGTTACAAGGTTTACACTGGGATTAAAATGTCCAAAAGATTGGGGATAAGATTACTGTAAGCATCAGCATGTGACAGATGTTAATTCCCACCCAGAAGACCAGGTGTATGATTTGGTGGAGGTCCTTGTAGGGTAAGTGAGTTCAAACTACACTGTCCTCTGCTGAAAACAAGTCTAGGGAGATTTGGGGTAAATTAAATGTGTTCAAAGGGAGAAAAAAAGAGAGTAAAGTAAGAGAGCGACAGCATGGAAGTCAGGGCTGATGCTCTGGTCAAACAAGTTTTGGTACCGTTGGATCCTCTAAGAAAGTAATGAAGATGTTTAGAGGATAGAAAATAAGGAACCTAAAAAACCAAATGATGTAGTGTGGGGAGTTGAAGAAAACTAGGTAATTATTGACATTTATGGAATCTTTCACTTCCCATACTACGGAATTGTGTTATTGTACAGAATCTAGGTTTAGAGCAGAGCATAATGACTAGCAAATGAAGCTCAAATAAGACAAGTGGTGCCAGAGAGGCAGATGTGATTATCATCTGATGGCCGATTCTTGGGACTGTAAAAAAACAACTGAGGATTAAACCAAAATTATTTATGAAGATTCTAAGGTTTGATTCTTCCTCAAAAATAAAATAAAAGAACCAACCTTCTATTACAATGGACTATACCAAGTATAAAGATTTGTTTATTGAAGGAAGTCATCACTGTTCTTATTACCCTATAGCTATCTATAAAGCTTGACTGTATCTTGTAAGACAGTTTTATCTCCCTTCATTCCTGTTCTAAAGTTAAAAACATTGTTATTGGTTGGTATTGTATTATTTTAATTTAAAAGTAATGGAGATTCTAGTATTTAAGAAATACAAAGTAGATTGTCACAGGTTCTTTCCACCTGCCCAAGCCCAAAGCCTTAATGAAATCGGCAGATATGGATAACTATAGCTAATTACATTAGATAACCTCTATATTAATTCTTCTTCCTTGAATTTTGAAAATACTGGTTACGCTCTGCAAATAAGTATGGATTAGTGTAATTATTATTACTAATACTTTTTTTTTTTTTTCCACACAGAGTCCACAAGTTGGCCGGGCCTTAAAATACAGTACACCCTTCCCTAAAGAGATTACAAACTAAGAATACAAATGACGTAGCAGGGGGTAGGCGGAAGGAAGGTAAGCTAACAGGAAAGAGGGCAGAGAAGCATGACAGGGTAAACTAGGTAAAATAATGTGGTAGCTCAGTAAGGGCTAGTGTAAAGTAGAGTAGAATAAAGATTTTTTTAATCAAAATAATTAAAAGTCTTTGTTGACTAATTTTGTAGAAGAAGAAGTCGGTTTTAAGAGAAGTTCTGAATGAGGAAAGGGTAGTTTATATAGTAACTATATATAAATTATGTTTATTCTTGCTTTCACTATTTTTTCCATGACGTATGTTAAAATATATTTGTTTTATATGTTCAAAATTCATTAAGGAAATATGCAGTGTTGAAATGTTAGCTTAAATTAAAGTGTTTTGGTATTCTGTGGCATGAAAGGCATTATAAATAGTAAGTGCAGTAAGTGCATTTTGGTTAAAAAACTGGAATTCACTTACAGTAACTGAATTCTGTTATACTGAAACTTTGCTGCTAGTAAAATTAAGTTAAAGACACAAATTGTGCCTCTAGGAATGCAATAATTCCTATCTATCTGATGATGAAGGTGGTAAGTGGTGCAGCCAAGAAGAAATATCACCTCCCTTCTTTGTTTGTATTTTACCCACAAATCCTGAAACAAAATCCAGTTGAGCAAGGGAAGGGTAGAATGGGCTGTGGCATTTTTCTTTAAGCTGGAAAGTTACCTGTGCATGGATTAACAGCTTTTAAGGGAAAAAGGTGGAAGGATCAAATAGTCATGTTTATGCAGCCATACCGGGTGAGGGTACAGTGTGGTGTATTTCTAATACATATGTCTACCAAGGCAGAGGACCTACCCCCACATCTAGGTCCTGTTACAGACACATTTACCTTCAGAGGCCTGTTCTTTCTGAATTGTTAGGGTTTGTTGGCATTTGAAAGTTAATTTGGATTAAGGTTGGTGTGAATTTAAAGTACAATAGCTATTCCTGAATAACAAGAGTGCTTTGTTCCTGTTTAGCTTAATCCATTTCAAAGCAGAACAAGCTAAACAGGAACAAGGCATACTTAGTTCAGAATAAGGGTATGTCTACATTACGAAATTAGGTCGAATTTATAGAAGCCGGTTTTATAGAAATCGGTTGTATACAGCCGATTGCGTGTGTCCCCACATAAAATGCTCTAAGTGCATTAAGTCGGTGGACCGCGTCCACAGTACCGAGGCTAGCATCGACTTCCGAAGCGTTGCACTATGGGTAGCTATCCCACAGTTCCCGCAGTCTCCGCCGCCCACTGGAATTCTGGGTTGAGATCCCAATGCCTGAATGATGCAAAACAGTGTTGCGGGGGGTTCTGGGTACATGTCGTCAGGCCCCTCCCCCTCCATCAGAGCAACGGCAGACAATCGATTTGCTGGGTTATTACCTGGGTTACCTGTGCAGACAACATACCACGCCAAGCATGGAGCCCACTCAGCTCAGCGTCACCATATGTCATCTGGGTGCCGGCAGACGTGGTACTGCATTGCTACACAGCAGCAGCAAATTGCCTTTTGGCAGTAGACGATGCAGTATGACTGGTGGCCTTCATCGGCGATCTGGGTGCTGGCAGACTTGGGGCTGCATTGCTACACAGCAGCAGCCCCTTGCCTTTTGGCAGTAGATGGTGTATTATGACTGGTATCCGTCATCGTCATACTGCAGTTCGATGAGATGATGGCTGAAACTCCGTATGTCGCCCAGTCATATTCTGCTGCCTTCCCAATGATGATGGTGGCTATTAGTCGTAGTACACTATTTTCTGCCAAGCGCCCAGTATTTTCTGCCAAGCACTCAGAAGATGCCGAGGGCTATCAGTCATGCTGCACCATCGGCTGCCAGCTTAAGATGTAAAAAATAGATTTGTTCTGTATTCATTTGCTTCCCACTCCCTCCGTGAAATCAACGGCCTGCTAAACTCAGGGTTTTGAGTTCAATCTTTGGGGGGGGCCATTCTGTGTGACAGTTGTTTGTGTTTCTCCCTGATGCACAGCCACCTTTGTTGATTTTAATTCCCTGTACCTGTACGCCATGTTGTCACTCGCCCCTCCCTCCCTCCCTCCATCAGACAATAGTTTCGCGCCTTTTTTCAGACCAGACGCCATAGCACTGGGATCATGGAGCCCACTCAGATCACCACGGCAATTATGAGCACTATGAACACCACACGCATTGTCCTGGAGTATATGCAGAGCCAGGACATGCCAAAGCAAAACCAGGACCAGCCGATGAGGCGATTGCAGTGCGGCGACGAGAGTGATGAGGAAATTGACATGGACATAGACCTCACAGAAGGTATAGGCCCCAGCAATGTGTAAATCATGGTATTACTGGGGCAGGTTCATGCCGTGGAACGCCGATTCTGGGCCCGGGAAACAAGCACAGACTGGTGGGACCGCATCGTGTTGCAGGTGTGGGACGATTCCCAGTGGCTGCGAAACTTTCGCATGTGGAGGGCACGTTCATGGAACTTTGTGACTTGCTTTCCCCTGCCCTGAAGCTCCAGAATACCAGGATGAGAGCAGCCCTCACAGTTGAGAAGTGAGTGGCGATAGCCCTGTGGAAGCTTGCAATGCCAGACAGCTACCGGTCAGTCAGGAATCAATTTGGAGTGGGCAAATCTACTGTGGGGGCTGCTGTGATCCGAGTTGCCAGGGCAATCAAAGACCTGGTGATATCAAGGGTAATGACTCTGGGAAACGTGCAGGCCATAGTGGATGGCTTTGCTGCAATGGGATTCCCAAACTGTGGTGGGGCGATAGACGGAACCCATATCCCTATCTTGTCACTGGAGCACCAAACCACTGACTACATAAACCGCAAGGGGTACTTTTCAATGCTGCTGCAAGCCCTGGTGGATCACAAGGGACGTTTCACCAACATCAACGTGGGATAGCCGGGAAAGGTACATGATGCTCGCGTCTTCAGGCGTGTCTGGTCTGTTTCGAAAGCTGGAGGAAGAGACTTTCTTCCCGGACCAGAAAATAACCGTTGGGGATGTTGAAATGCCTATCGTGATCCTTGGGGACCCAGCCTACCCCTTAATGCCATGGCTCATGAAGCCGTACACAGGCAGCCTGGACAGTAGTCAGGACCTGTTCAACTACAGGCTGAGCAAGTGCCGAATGGTGATGGAATGTGCATTTGGACATTTAAAAGCGCGCTGGTGCAGCTTACTGACTCGCTCAGACCTCAGCGAAAAGAATATCCCCATTGTTATTGCTGCTTGCTGTGCGCTCCACAATATCTGTGAGAGTAAGGGGAAGACATTTATGGCGGGGTGGGAGGTTGAGGCAAATCGCCTGGCCGCTGATTACGCACAGCCAGACACCAGGGCGGTTAGAAGAGCACAGCAGGGCGCGGTGCACATCAGAGAAGCTTTGAAAACGAGTTTTGTGACTGGCCAGGCTACGGTGTGAAACTTCTGTTTTGTTTCTCCTTGATGAACCCCCCCCCCCCCTGTTCACTCTACTTCCCTGTAAACAAATCACCCCACCCTCCCCTCCCCCCTTCGAGCACCGCTTGCAGAGGCAATAAAGTCATTGTTACTTCACATTCATGCATTCTTTATTAATTCATCACACAACTAGGGGGATAATTGCCAAGGTAGCCTGGGATGGGTGGGGGAGGAGGGAAGGAAAAGGACACACTGCAGTTTAAAACTTTAACTCTTATTGAAGGCCAGCCTTCTGATGCTTGGGCAATCATCTGGGGTGGAGTGACTGGGTGGCTGGAGGCCCCCCAACCGTGTTCTTGGGCATCTGGGTGAGGAGGCTATGGAACTTGGGGAGGAGGGCTGTTGGTTACACAGGGGCTGTAGCGGCGGTCTCTGCTCCTGCTGCCTTTCCTGCAGCTCAACCATACGCTGGAGCATATCAGTTTGATGCTCCAGCAGCCGGAGCATCTACTCTTGCCTTCTGTCTGCAAGCTGACGCCACCTATCATCTTCAGCCCGCCTCTTGCTCTGTTCATCCCGCAGTTCATCCTGCCACCTCTTCTCTCGTTCATATTGTGCTTTTCTGTAGTCTGACATTGACTGCCTCCACGCATTCTGCTGTGCTCTGTCAGCGTGGGAGGACATCTGGAGCTCTGAGAACATATCATCCCGAGTTCACTGTTTTCTCCTTCTAATCTTCGTTAGCCTCTGTGAAGGAGGAACATTTGCAGCTGGTGGAGGAGAAGGGAGAGGTGGTTAAAAAAAGACACATTTTAGAGAACAATGGGTACATCTTTCACGTTAAATTTTGCTGTTCACATTACACAGCACATGTGCTTTCATTACAAGGTCGCATTTTTCCTCTTATATTGAGGGCCTGCCGGTTTGGTGTGAGAGATCACTCACGCAGTGCCAGGCAACAGAATTCGGCTTGCAGGCAGCCATGGTAAGCCACAGTCTTTTGGCTTTTTTAACCTTCTTAACGTGGGGATGGTTTCAAACAGTAGTGCCCTCATTTCCCATACCAAGCACCCCTTGGGTTGGCCATTTAAAATGGGTTTGCAATGTAAAAGGAGGGGCTGCAGTTTCCGGGTTAACATGCAGCACAAACCGAACTACCCCCCCCCCACACACCCAATTTTCTGGGATGATCACTTCACCCCTCCCCGCTACCGCGTGGCTAAAAGTGGGGAACATTTCTGTTCAGCTGAGCAGGAACGGGAACCTCTGAATGTCCCCTTAATAAAATCACCCCATTTCAACCAGGTGACCGTGAATGATATCACTGTCCTGAGGATAACAAAGGGAGATAAGGAATGGATGTTGTCTGCATGCCAGCAAACACCGGGACCATACACGCTGCCATGCTTCGTTATGCAATGATTCCAGACTACGTGCTACTGGCCTGGCGTGGTAAAGTGTCCTACCATGGCAGACGGGATAAGGCAGCCCTCCCCAGAAACCTTTTGCAAAGGCTTTGGGAGTACATGAAGGAGAGCATTCTGGAGATGTCCCTGGAGGATTTCCACTTCATCCCCATACACGTTAACAGACTTTTCCAGTAGCTGTACTGGCCGCGATTGCCAGGGCAAATTAATCATTAATCATTAAACACGCTTGCTTTTAAACCATGTGTAAAATTTACAAAGGTACACTCACCAGAGGTCCCCTGTCTGCCCTCAGGGTCTGGGAGCATGCCTTGGGTGAGTTCGGGGGTTACTGGTTCCAGGTCCAGGGTGATAAACATATCCTGGCTGTTGGGGAAACCGGTTTCTCCACTTCCTTGCTGCTGTGAGCTATCTACATTATCTTCATCCTCATCTTCCTCGTACCCCGAACCCGCTTCCCTGTTGCGTGTTTCTCCATTGACGGAGTCATAGCACACGGTTGGGGTAGTGGTGGCTGCACCCCCTAGGATCACATGCAGCTCTGCGTAGAAGCGGCATTTTTGCGGCTCTGCCCCGGACCTTCCGTTTGCCTCTCTGGCTTTGTGGTAGGCTTGCCTTAGCTCCTTAATTTTCACGCGGCACTGCTGTGCGTCCCAGTTATGGCCTTTGTCCTTCATGGCCTTTGAGACCTTTTCTAATATTTTGTCATTTCGTTTACTGCTACAGAGTTCAGCTAGCACTGATTCATCTCCCCGTATGGCGAGCAGATCCCGTACCTCCCGTTCGGTCCATGATGGAGCTCTTTTGCGATCCTGGGACTCCATCATGGTTACCTGTGCTGATGAGCTCTGCGTGGTCACCTGTGCTCTCCCCGCTGGGCAAACAGGAAATGAAATTCAAAAGTTCGCGGGGCTTTTCCTGTCTACCTGGTCAGTGCATCTGAGTTAAGAGTGCTGTCCAGAGCGGTCACAATGAAGCATTGTGGGATAGCTCCCGGAGGCCAATAACGTCGAATTCCGTCCACACTACCCCAATTCCGACCCGCAAAGGCCGATTTTAGCGCTAATCCCCTCGTCGGAGGTGGAGTAAAGAAACCGGTTTAAAGGGCCCTTTAAGTAAAAAAAAAAGGGCTTCATCGTGTGAACGTGTCCAGGCTTAATTCGAATTAACGCTGCTAAATTCGACCTAAAATCGTAGTGTAGACCAGGCCTAAGAGTGTCCACATAGAGAGTTATTCAGAAATAGCTATTCTGGAATAACTCCATGTGTAGACAAGTTCTTCCATTAGCCTCCTATAATTTAGCTGCTGAGTTGCTGCTTCATTTTTTTGGACTATAATTCAGCCCTTGAGCCAAAAGTTCAAGGAAACAAGTTCAAACATTACAAAAGAAGAAAACCAGAGCAAAAATCTTCTGGCTAGAAATCAGGATAGAGCTCACTGCCCCACAAAACACCCTTTCAACAGAATACATCTTCCATTGGTGTGTGTATGTACTGGACACACATCTGAGAGTATATATATGTGGAGATCTTTTATGATCTGAAAATCAAAAAGCAATCCTATAAAAAGTGGAAACCTTTACAACTTCCTAATGATGAGTATCAAGGAATAGCACAAGTATGTAGGGACAAAATCAGAAAGGGTAAGACACAAGTGAATTATACCTAGCAAGGGAAATAAAAAGCAGTCCCATGGCTCCTGATTGGCTCTCCACCCTATATAAACTTAAGGGGAGTTCCAGGAAGTGTCCAGGCAACAGTATGGATACCCTATAGCTGCCATGACCATAGGTGCCAACTTTCTGGGCGCCGGTGGGTGCCCGTGCCCCTCGCCCCTTTCCCCATCCCATCCCCGCCCCTGCCCCCATTCCAACCCCATCCCAAAAATCCCACCCCTCCCTGCCCCTATTGGATCCCTTTCCCAAATCCCCGCCCTGGCCCTGCCACTTCCCCCAGTGCCCCGGGTTCCCCCTCCTCCCCCCTCGCTCCCTGCCCCGCGAATCAGCTGTGTCATGGCGCAAGTGCTGGGAGGGAGGGGGGAGAAGCAGGACGCGGCGGCTTGCACAGGGGAAGAGGTGGAGGTAAGCTGGAGCAGGGGGGTGGGGTGTGGCAATGGGGGGATGCCGGTGGGTGCTGAGCACACATCAATTTTTTTCCATGGGTGCTCCAGCCCTGGAGGACCCACGGAGTCGGCGCCTATGGCCATGACCATTCCTGACTCTGACCTTCGCTTGATCTGGGCTTTGCCTTCTGACTTAGACTCTGAAACCTGACTCAGACTCTGACTCTCTGTATCGACCCTGGCCTGGAACCTGACTACACACTCCTCTGCTACTCCCTGCCTCAGGTTTGCCACTGCTCTGACCCTTCGTCTTGAATGCCTGTGTGGGATCCTGACAGGTTGCCGGGACCACTCTAGCCCATGCTGACGGCTTACCCTGGGTTAGCATGGAGGCAGTGGGCCATTCACTGCCCTGCATGTTCCAGAGGGTATTGGAGCTGCCCAAACAGGTGGACTACTCCCAGGAGGAGCTCCCCATGTCTTGAACCAAGAAGGACTATAAGCAGTATGCTGATTGCCAGTGCTAGGAAGGTCCAGCATTTACCGTTGGCCAAAAAGTGCAACTGGCCATGTCATAAACTGGACCACCAATATCTCAGGCCATATCCCATCAGCCAGGTAATCAATTCAGGGACTATGAAGCTTCAGTTACTCAGATCCCACAAACTATAACCAGTGTTTCACGTATCCTTGTTAAAACCCTACATTAACAATCCACTTGCTTAGCAGGCTCTACCACCACTCCTTCTAGTGCAGATCCAAGGACATGATGAGTATGTGGTCCAAGAGATACTGGTCTCAAAAACTGGACACGGCTCCCTCTGGTACCTTGTGGACTGGAAGGGGTACGGGCCAGAAGAGCGTTCCTGGGAGCACATGTCCCAATTCCATGCCCCTGACCTTGTGGCAGCCTTCCCTGAAGCCCATCCAAACAAACCTGGGTTGGCAGCAGGCACTTTGTGTGTGGGTGGGTAATGTAAGGCCCTGTGGGGCTGGAACCCAGGCCTGCAGAGCTGCTAGGCAGTTGGCATCTCCATGCTGCCACCTAGTGGCAGCTATAACTGGCATGCACTTCACTGCCCATGACCTGCTGCAGAGACAGACCATAGGAAGTCCCACCTCAAGGGGTCTGAGACAGCAACCTCATGGCTTCTGATTGGCTCCCTGCCGTATATAAAACTAAGGGACATTTCAGGGAGTGCCCAGTCAACTGTGTATATTTCCTGTACCTGCCATGTCCATTCCTTGCTCCTGAACTCTTGGCTTGCATCTTAGCTTGATCTGGACTTCATCTTCTGACTCGGACCCTAAGACCTGACTCAGATTCTGGTCCTGGGTATCAGCCCTGACCTGGAACCTGACTACACACTCCTTTGCTCCTTCTTGCCTCAGGTTTGTCCCTACCCTGACCCTTGGCATTGATGGCCTGTGTTGGGATCTTGACATCTTGGTGCAACTGGCAGAGAGCAAGGAGGTGCACAAGATTTTACAGGGATCACCTGGGTTGGATACTTGCGTAATAGTTCATTGAAGGGTGGCATGTAAGGTTTCTACTGAGAGTCAGTAGCCCACAGGTCAACATAATCATTGCAAAATGTATGTATTCATAATATTTAAGGAGTTATGTATCTGTACTGAAAATTATGTTGGACTTATAGTCTTTAAAGCCAGAAGAGACCATTATGATCATGTAGTCTGACCTCCTATACATTGCAGGCCACAGAACCTTATCCACCCACTCCTATTCTCAGGGTCTTGGAGTTAAGGCAGATCACCAGAAGGTGACATACCTTAGAAATGTTCCTTTCTGGCAGGAGATAACAGACACTTATCTTCCTATCTGGCTATGTGGGTACTGCATACTGTATACCTCACACTGTATGCCTATTTGCATACCAAGTCAGCTGCTAAAAGAGAGATTGCAAAATCTACAAGAAAGGAATTCTACAGAATTAAAAACAGCAGGGGGTTTCCTATTTCTGAATAAAGCGAAAAGATGGGACTGGTATATCTTGGGGAGCAAAAAAAACCACACTGGATCCTTTGCCTGGGAGGCATGCTGAGTATTTGTCTCATGAAAGGATCACAGGTAACTTGGCTGTAAAATACTGTGGGGATTTTGGGTGAGCAATATTCCACAAGACATGAGAGTATCTTGTTAATTAAGTCTAGGCTTTATGATTTTGTTTTATATATACCCCTTTGTTTCCAGTACTTCTGCTTGCTACTGCTTGAGTCTCTATGCTTTGTTAAATAAACTGATACTGATTTCACTCTAAATGAATCAAAGTGCTGTGTGTTAAGCAGAGCAGTGATCTGGGGTGGAAATGATAAGCTGGCATGTGCTGTTTCTTTGGAAGCAGCAAATCTGTGAATACTGTGAGTGTCCAATGGAACGGGGCTGGATACACTGAGGAGATACTTGGAGGGTTGGGATGTGCCTGTTGCTAACCAGATGAGTAAACGCAGGAACTGTGAGGCCTAGAAGGGAGTGCTTGTGTTGCCCTGGCCAGTGGAATTGGGGAACTGACCCACAACAGACACACAAAGGCTTCCTCACACTAAAGGCAGGTGCTCAATCCTGGGTACCCCTGGGAAATTTCATAGTGGGTGCAAAAATTGGTTGAAAGACTGTATTCAAGAAGTAGTTATTCAATGGTTTGCTGTCAAACTCAGGGAGGGGAGGAGGACATATCTAGTGTGGTCCTGCAGGGGTGTGTCCTGAGTCTACTACTTTTCAATATTTTCATTAATGACTTGGATAATAAGGTAGAGCGTATACTCATACAATTTGTGAATGACACCAAACTGGAAGGGTTGCAAGCATGTTGGACAGCAGGACTGAAATTTAAAAAGACACTGACAAATCAGAAAACTGGTATGAAATCAACAAGATGAAATTCAATAAAGCCAAGTGCAAAGTACTGCACTTAAGAAGAAAATAATAAATAAATGCACAAGTTCAGTGTTCCCTCTAATTTTTCCCATCCATGTGTGGAATGAATTTTGTTATGTGCACCAATCACATCACCTCCATATTGGTTCACATAACAAAATTCATGTGGTGGGGGTGGGGCTGAGGGGTTCGTAGTGTCAGGCCTGGGGCAGAGGGTTGGGGTATTGGAGTGAGGACTCCAGGATGGGGCCAGGGATGAGGGGCTCAGGGCTGGGGCTAGGGTGCAGGCTCTGGGGTGGGGCCAGGGATGAGTAGTTTGGGGTGCAGGCTGTCCCAAGGCTACGGCAGGGAGAGAGGACTCCCTCCAGCTCTCTCTTCCCACAGCAGCACCTCGTCGGGTGGGGAGAGGCGTCTCTCCCTGCTTTGGCAGCTCTGGAGCTGGGGCCATGGGATAGGTGCCTCTCCCACAGCTGCGGCAGGTCTGGGCAGGGGCTGGGTTGGGGCCGTGGGAGGGGCACATCTCCCCCAGACATGGCAGGTCCCAGGCTGGGCTGGGTTGGGTCCGGGGCTGGGGGAGAGGAATTGCTCCCCGCCGCAGCCCTGAGCACCTGTGTGGTACTTAATAGGCGGCTGTGCGGCCGTACAGCTTAGAGGAGTCTTAGTGCACAACTACAAAATGGGGAAAACTGGCTAGGTGATAATGCAGCTGGAAAGGAGCGGGGGGCTGTAATGGATCATAAATTGAATATCAGTCACCAATGTGATGCAGTTGCAAAAAAGGCTAATATCACTCTGAAGTGTATTAACAGGAGTGTCATATGTAAGACACGGGAGGTAACTGTCCCACTCTATTTGGCACTGATGAGGCCTCAGCTGGAGTACTGTGTCCAGTTGTGGGTGCTACACTTTAAGAAAGATGTGGACAAATTGGAGACAGTCCAGAGGAGAGCAACCAAAATAATAAAAGGTTTAGAAAACCTGATCTGTGAGGAAAGCTTAACCCCCCCTCCCCCCCACCCCGGGTATATTTAGTCTTGAAAAAAGAAGAGTGAGGGGAGAAAACCTTATAACAGTATTCAAAATATATTAAGGGTTGTTATAATGACGATGGTGATCAATTGTTCTCCAAGTCCAATGTAGGTCAAACAAGAAGTAATTGGGTTAATCTGCAGCAAGGGAGATTTAGGTTAGATATTAGGAAAAACTTTCTAACTATAAGGATAGCTAGAATAGGCTTCCAAGGGAGATTATGGAATCCCCATCACTGGAGGTTTTAATGAACAGGTAGGAAAACAGTCTGTCAGGGATGGTCTAAGTTTGGTTGATCCTCTCTCCGTGCAGAGGGCTGGACTAGGTGACTTCCTAAGGTCCATAGGTCCATTCAAGCTCTAAATTTCTGATTATATATAACAAAGTGGATAATTTAGGGCTTAGCCATATGAACAGTTACACTCCAGTATGGCAAGCTGTGGTGTAAATCTACCATGCACTAACTGTCTGTGTGAACCCGGCTGCTACACACTAAGAAGTTCTGTAGTATGCTTTGATCTATCCTGCTTTGAAACAGGACAAGATCAAAGAGCACTATAGAATTTCTGGTGTGTGGCAGACTAGTTGTATGGTAGGGGTTTACACCCCAGTTTGCTGAGCACCAACTGTTCATATAGACAAGTCCTTAGTCAAAAAATGGCATTCATATTTCCATGTCAGGTGAGGATAAAACAAACTGGGCCAAATTTATTTCTGGAATTAACATACTATGCTTATACCAAAGATGAATTTTGTTTAGTAGATTTATGTATTTTGTGCAACACAGCAGCAGCATTAAAAATTAAACAGAAGAGTTACTAAGAAGAATATAAAAAATGAGAGCAGAGGGTTGTGAGGATGAGGAACTGCAGTATGATGCAGTAAGAGGGAAAAAGCACCCAGTGAAGGGTTAAGGAGCGTGTGTCCTGGTTAGAGTTGGGAGAGAGGAAGAGGACTTTTGCAATTGGTATCAAGATATGAACTCTATGTTGTACTATGTGTGGAAATATTAGCACTGTGACTGCACAAGTCTGGGTTTGCTCCAGGGCAAATCTATTATGCTGCATTCCAGCTAGCACCCCAGAAAAGGTGTTTGACACATCGTTGAAGGACTGTCACTGAGAAGCCATCAAGACTGCAATCTGGGGCCATCAACTTTGATTGATTTATTATTGATTTATTATTGTATTTCAGTAGTGCCTATGACTTCTAGATGTAGACAAGAACAAATGGATATAAACTGGACACTAGGAAGTTTAGACTTAAAATTAGATGAAGGTTTCTAACCATTAGAGGCGTGAAGTTCTGGAACAGCCTTCCCAGAGGAGTAGTGGGGGCAAAAGACATATCTGGCTTCAAGACTAAGCTTGGTAAGTTTATGGAGGGGATGGTATGATGGGATAGCCTAATTTTGGCAATTAATTGATCTTTGATTATTAGCAGGTAAATATGCCCAATGGTCTGTGATGGGATGTTAGATGGGGTGGGATCTGAGTTACTACAGAGAATTCTTTCCTGGATGCTGGCTGGTGAGTCTTGCCCACATGCTCAGGGTTTAACCGATCGCCATATTTGGGGTCGGGAAGGAATTTTCCTCCAGGGCAGATTGGCAGAGGCCCTGGAGGTTTTTCGCCTTCCTCTGCAGTGTGGGGCATGGGTCACTTGCTGGAGGATTCTCTGCACCATGATTTGAGGACTTCAATAACTCAGACATAGGTTAGGGGTTTGATACAGGAGTGGGTGGGTGAGATTCTGTGGCCTGCATTGTGCAGGAGGTCAGACTAGATGATCATAATGGTCCCTTCTGACCTTAAAGGCTATGAGTCTAAGGGTACGTCTTCACTTACCGGAGGGTCCGGCGGCAGGCAATCGATGTTCTGGGATCGATTTATCGCGTCTGGTTAAGAAGTGCTCGCCGTCGACGCCGGTACTCCAGCTCGCCGAGAGGAGTATGCGGCATCGACGGGGGAGCCTTCCTGCCGCGTCTGGACCCGTGGTAAGTTCGGACTAAGGTACTTTGAATTCAGCTACGTTATTAACGTAGCTGAATTTGCGTACCTTAGTCCGAAGTGGGGGCTTAGTGGGGACCAGGCCTAAGACCCCACTGTGTTAGGTGCTATACAAACATGGCACAAAACGGTGGTCCCTGCCCAGAAAGTTTATAGTCTAGATTGTCTCTCAACTACTGGCCCACCCTCATGGAACAATGCTTTTTCAACAGAAAGGCCTGCTGGAGGAGCGGGAGTGAAACAGGACTGGGATCTACAGAATCTCAGCTTGAGCACATCACACAGAGAAAGAGGCCCCATTTAAGAGTGGGGTTCTGCTCTGTGCAGGGGACTAGCCATCACCATATGTAAAAAAGGACTTTCAGGAGACAGAGGGCAGGATAAACTCTGCTCAGGCTGAAATGCTGATGAACCACAAACTCACAAGAAGGGATAAGCTCAGTCTAGGGGAGGGAGTGTCTCAGCACTTGTTTTATTTCTGAAGATCTATAACTCTCAAATGATCAAGAATAAAGTAAATGCTTAAGAAATTCCTTTGCTAAGCCTATGTTCCTTGTTTTCCTGCTATGTTGTTTCTGCAGGGGTTAAACTAGAAGCCCTGAGTGCCCACTGCTTAGGTGGGACTGAGGCAGCTCGTGTAAGTGAATGGGATGCTCAGGAGCTCTCAGATACTAGTTCTGGAGTCTAAGGTGGCTGGACAGTGGAGTCCATATCCCAAGCAAAGGCATCTGAAAAGAGTTCTGGGCCTGGGAGGATGCCCTAGAGTCCCAGAACTGGAAGCAAAGACTAGACTCTACTTAGATCCATTTACTTGGAAGCATTTGAGTACACTCACAACAGACTGACCGTCATACAGTGACTTGCCCAGATCGTAATATATATAATTTCATTTAAAACATTTAAATGAAAAGACTAAAAAATGAGGAGGTAGCAAGTATGGTGAGGAGAGAAGTGCAATCAGGACTAACTGCCCATAGGAAGAGATTCTTTGGGAGATGAAATAAGGCTTCAACCTCACATAACTGTAAATCTGAAAAGAATTACTTGTGGCAATGAGAACAACTGCATCACATCAAATATCTGTGCTTTTTTTAAACACTTGATATCCAGAGCTTGCTGCATTTTTCTTAAAGCAATGGTCCAAATAATGTAAGAATTCACAGCTAACCTGGTGGCTGAACTTTGTGACTTTGTCCTCACCCACAACTATTTCACATTTGGGGACAATATATACCTTCAAGTCAGCAGCACTGCTATGGGTACCCGCATGGCCCCACAGTATGCCAACATTTTTATGGCTGACTTAGAACAACGCTTCCTTAGCTCTCATCCCCTAACGCCCCTACTCTACTTGTGCTACATTGATGACATCATCATCTGGACCCATGGAAAAGAAGCCCTTGAGGAATTCCACCATGATTTCAATAATTTCCATCCCACCATCAACCTCAGCCTAGATCAATCCACACAAGTGGTCCATTTCCTGGACACTACTGTGCTAATAAGCGATGGTCCCATAAATACCACCCTATACTGGAAACCTACTAACCGCTACACTTACCTACATGCCTCCAGCTTCCATCCAGGACACACCACAAGATCCATTGCCTACAGCCAAGCTCTAAGATATAACCGCATTTGCTCCAATCCCTCAGACAGAGACAAGCACCTACAAGATCTCTATCAAGCACTCTTAATACTACAATACCCACCTGCTGAAGTGAAAAAACCGATTGACAGAGCCAGACGAGTACCCAGAAGTCACCTCCTATAAGACAGGCCCAACAAAGAAAATAACAGAACACCACTAGCTGTCACCTTCAGCCTCCAACTAAAACCTCTCCAGCGCATCATCAAAGATCTACAACCTATCCTGAAAGATGATCCCTCACTCTCACAGATCTTGGGAGACAGACCTGTCCTCGCTTACAGACAACCCCCCAGCCTAAAGCAAATACTCACCAGCAACCACACATCACTGAACAAAAACACTGACCCAGGAACCTATCCTTGTAACAAAGCCCGATGCCAACTCTGTCCACATATCTATTCAAGTGACATCATCATAGGACCTAATCACATCAGCCATACCATCAGGGGCTCGTTCACCTGCACATCTACCAATGTGATATATGCCATCATGTGCCAGCAATGCCCCTCTGCCATGTACATTGGCCAAACCGGACAGTCTCTACGCAAAAGAATTAATGGGCACAAATCTGACATCAGGAATCATAATACTCAAAAACCAGTGGGAGAACACTTTAACCTGTCTGGTCATTCAATGACAGACTTGCGGGTGGCTATTTTACAAGAGAAAAACTTCAAAAACAGACTCCAACAAGAGACTGCTGAGCTGGAATTGATATGCAAACTAGATACAATCAACTTAGGATTTAATAAGGACTGGGAATGGCTGAGCCATTACAAACATTGAATCCACCCTTGTAAGTATTCTCACACTTCTTATCAAACTGTCTGTACCTGGCTATCTTGATTATCACTTCAAACGTTTTTTTCTCTTACTTAACTGGCCTCTCAGAGTTGGTAAGACAACTCCCACCTGTTCATGCTCTCTGTATGTGTGTATATATATCTCCTCAATATATGTTCCATTCTATATGCATCCGAAGAAGTGGGCTGTAGCCCACGAAAGCTTATGCTCTAATGAATTTGTTAGTCTCTAAGGTGCCACAAGTACTCCTGTCCTTTTTGCATGATCAGTATATTATTTTAAATGTCTATGACTTATTTCAATATCAAGATTTCCCCCCAAAACATTGCCAAAGCAATAACCTTCACTGAAGGATACGTATGTGCTACGTTTGACATTTAAAAACAAACCTGTTTTTGAGTTCTCTATTTTTTAAAAAAAACATCTGATACATGTCTTCACTGGCCAAAAACATTTTTGCTCGTTTGACAAATGCCTCAATGAACTTCCAATAAACTTTCCAAAAAATACTTACTTCTAGGCTGAGATTAAGCACAAGAAATTACAGTCCAAAATATAATTAATGAGAAAGTTAGATATACACCACTACCTCCATATAACGCGACCCGATATAACATGAATTTGGATATAATGCGGTAAAGCAGTGCTCCGGGGAGGGGGGGAGAGGGGAGGGCGGGGATGCACACACTGATGGATCAAAGCAAGTTCAATATAACGCGGTTTCACCTATAACGCGGTAAGATTTTTTGGCTCCCGAGGACAGCGTTATATCGAGGTAGAGGTTTATCTGAAAATAGGGCTTTAGAATGGAAGTGCCAGCTCAGGTTTAATTTCTACTGCATAGAATAACAGGCAGATTTGTATCTCTATTCTGGGTAGGATTTTTCAAAGTGCTCAACAATGGCTTAATGCTCATCTAGTTGGAGTCAATGAGTGGAGTTAGACGAGTACTTTTAAAAATCCCACTCCAAGTGTGTGAACATGTACACTCATGCATCGAAGAATAAATCAGGTAGATTTATATATGCTTAACAGTAAATTTAATTTTGCATATATTGGGCAAGATAGCAAGGTTTTAACCCTGTCAGCATTACATGCCTTATTCTATTCTATTATGATACAGGCTTTGACAAAATACCAAGCAAAATGGGATCCTCTGTTCTGTTGCTTGCTTATATAGGTCTCACGATGTCATTAGAGCCCTTTAATGTGAGATCACGTTTACCTGCATAACACTCTCTATGTATTTCATAGACATGACATTATAGAGATGTGATATATCTGTAGCTAAACATATTGAAAATTAACTTAAATATAGTGGCAGCTAGAAAGTCTGTGAATCACTATACAACATATGTCTGTTTGCACATATCTGTCCCATGGTGTGTGTTTGCTACAAGAATGTATAGCATAAATGTCAGAGTACATTCTTTCTCCTAGCTATACACATAATCTACTCCAGCTGTCTGAGTAAGCAGAATTTGATGGTCTTGGATAAAGAGAGCTTTGTGTAAACATTAACTTTAAGAAGGGACCATGAGATGCCGGAAGTTCCAACATAATGGCTTCATTTCAACCCCAAGCCTCATCCCTTCATTCACTTTCATTCTCGCAACTCACTGAGTAAAGAAAATTCAAAACACAAGTTCACATTCTCTGATGAAACAAATATTGAATTGTCCAGTAAGAAATTGTCTGGAGATGGGAGAAAGAAATATAAATATGGAAGTTCATGGACCACTATGGAGTCTTAATAACACAATCTCAGACATGAACATAAGGCAATATTTTAAAAATAGGTGTCTAAAGTTAGGCTCCCGAATATTTTGGCTCTAAAGCAAGAGTCCTGATTTTCAAAACTGCTGAGCATGCAGCAGCCCATTTTAGATGCTTAATTATGAATTTAGGAACCTAACTGAAGGCACCAATTTTTAACAATCTTGGTCTTTGTGCCTAAAGGTCAACAGTCAGAGCCCAGCATTAATATTGCCTGGAAGACCCATACATTCACATACTGCAATGAGATCATCAGTAAGGTCACGGCTTCCGTGACTTTTCATGACCTCCGTGAATTTTGCAGCGCTGGTGTGGCTGACCCCAAGACCACCCCAGCAGCTGGGGAAGCCCTAGGTCCAGCCGCACTGGCAGCTGGTCCCCAGTGCTGCCCTGGAGCAGCGGTCTGGGTCCAGCAGCAGTGGATCCCAGGCCGTCCCCGCCTGCAACAGTGGCGGTGGCGGGGCTGCCCCTTCACCCGCAACAATGGTGGTGGTGGGTCCACCCCCTCACCCACAGCAGTGGAGCCATGGGCCGCCCCCTGCCCAGACCAGTGACGGGGGTGCCCCAGGCTGCTCCCCGCCCACAGCGGCAGTGGGACCATGGGCTGCCCCCCACAGCAGAAGCGTCACCCCACGCTGCCCCCTTCCCTCCAGCAGCAGTCTTCAGGAGCGCCCCCCTCCCAGCAGGTAAGATTTAGTCACAG
This sequence comes from Malaclemys terrapin pileata, assembly GCF_027887155.1. NCBI lineage: Eukaryota > Metazoa > Chordata > Testudines > Emydidae > Malaclemys > Malaclemys terrapin. The sequence continues at coordinate 110,317,366 of NC_071505.1, read as the reverse complement.
GTATTTTTAGTAAAAGTCATGGATAGGTCATGGGCCATGACTTTTTGTTTATTGCCTGTGGCCTGTCCATCACCTTTACTAAAAATACCCATGACAAAAACGTAACTTTAATCATCAGACATACCTTCAGAAACCACTGTACATACATATGAGGTAGTATGCTGGTTCCTAAGAACAAATTTGTTCTGTACTTTACAATGTAAGTATGCTACCAACTACACAATATTTAAGATTCATGTGATTAGGTTATATTATTAAAAAGGTGGTTAAAATCTATTAATTGGTAAAAGTGAAGGGTAGTGACTTTTCACAGTGTTCCATCCTACAGAATTAAAGTTTAGGTAACATATAGGTGAACAGATTCAGAATGGTTCCTACTGAGCAATTTTATTGCCCAACGGTGAGTGAATGCAACATGCCCTCAGTTGGAACAAATACTGTAAAACAGGTACAATACCTAATAAAGGTTAAATGGCTATTGTTTTAAAAAGTAACCCTCCCACAATCAACTGAAGAATGAGCCATTTCTGGCTGCATTCACCTCTCATGGATTCACTTCACAGCATCTTTGTCACATCAGCAAGGTCTGTATAAACACTTCAAAGGTTCTACCACTGATGGACCTGTTGAAGGCTCACCTGTTCCTGGGTCATCTTCTGCAGCTCTTTCTCCCAAGCTGCCCGGTCATCATCCAGGTGGTAGGAAGCAGGTGGGGTGAGTCCACGCAAAATCAGGGGGTCACGGTCATGGCAGAGGGCTGTCAGGTGTCCAATGTACAACTTCAATTTGCTGCGATTCTGGTCAAGTTCTAAAAGGGGCTGAATTATCTAAGATAAGAAAACAGGAATAGTCAGGGTCGGCCTGAGACCCAAGCCACTGAGAAGTCAGAGACCAATCCATAAGTTATGAATCATAACGTCCCATAATATGTAAAAGCTGAAAGAACACTGAATGAAATCCCCAAACCCTTCAGTCCTGTAAAATCTATTACTCTGGTCTAAAGCAGGAAGAAACGGAGCATTGAGAGGGCATGGTGATGCTGGCTGGCTTGTTAGTATGAAAAGTAGAGACAATGTAAGCTGAGAACTGAAACAGTTTTAATAGATTTAGTGTGTTTATTGCACAACACCACTCCATCCAGTTATCACAATTCCCTGCTTTAATTTTTTAAAGTGAATTTTGTGTTGGTGAAAGGTGCCAGATTGATAGACCTGGAGAATGAAGTCCGGTATTAGCCACAGAACAGGTTGTCTGTCCACAGCAAAGGCAACAGCAGAACAAATTCTCCTCCCACGTTGCTTTACACACATACATCAACCTTTTTCTGAAGGGATCTCTTCTAATGATGCCAATTAGCATGAACTGAAAAGTTAAGTTTCTGAAATACAGACACCTCTACATTAGAACCTTCACTTACCACACCATGGCAAATACATAGACCACCAAATAGTCTTGAGATGGTGATGACATTCAGTCATTACCTGAGCAAAACTTAATGTGATGGCCTAAAAATGAAGAGCTCTATTTATTTTATCTAATCTAAATCTAATCTATGCTCTTACTTCCAGCCTTTGGATCATTCAGTCTCTTCTCTGAAGAGTCACTGTCTACTAAGAAATGGAGACCAGATGAATAAATGCGGAGTCTCACACTAGAATACTGGTTTAAACTGTTCTAGGTTTTTACAAAGGTATATTTTAAATTTAAATGAGCAGAATTATGGCTCTGTAGAATCAAAAATTGAGGAAGTGGAAGGGCCAGACTGTGCACCTCCTCTCAAAGAAATGAGGTGCTGAATCTGTATCTGCTGACATGCACCAGCTGTGAGAGTTGCAAAGGCTTGCCAGAATGCTGGCAACTGTCAAAATGTTCCCATTTAGACATGGCAGAGGCTGCACCTGTCGCTTGTCAGCAGGCTCATGGTGTCTCTTCAGTGGGACACCTCTGACCCTGCTAATGAAGGAGAAGCGTGATAATCTCTGAGTCAACAGAAACAGGGTGCTGGTATTACTTTCAACAAAGACATTGAATCCTACCCCCTCTAACAAGGCTGTTCTGGCTCACTTCTTTTGTTTCCAGCACTGAATGGATTAAGTTCTGTGGAGTGAGAGGAGCTGAGAGCAACAGCTAAGTAGTTAATGGGTGTCAAAATCCTTCTGATGAGGACACAGCAGCACCCAGGAACCTACAGCAGAAGGTTAGGGTCAACAGCATTTTAACACCTCATAGGAAATAATCTGGGAGAAACCCTGGCCTAGATGACAAGCTGAGAAGTAGAAAGATGAGGGTGAGGGAGGCTGGACAAGAAGACTAGAGACTAGGAAATCTTTTGAGGATGACTTGACAGGCCAGAAGGCAGGAAAGCTAAAATGATGAATATTTACCTCATGTTTATGCATTTGCTTCTTGCACACAGATGACACAACATTAACCAAACTATAGAATGGGGCACATAAGGTCCTGTGTGAACCCCCATTTGCCAGTTTGGGGATACCATTCACTAAAGTTGTACATATGTATATATAATTGATAGGTGTGGTATGACAACACTGCAAGTCACAACAGGACAGGATTGATCCACTCTTGTACAGAGCAGCGGGAAGGTGTATTCCAGTAGCAACACAATTCTTCAGGTTTCACACTTCCATGTCCAAATACAACTGAATTTCAGTCCATTACACATCCATCAGATTTGTCTATTTAGTAAACAGCCACTGGCCACCGCCAATACCGAGAGTGAGCCGGGGAGACCTCGTGCAACCACACACACACCCTGCTGGACCCTACCCCCTGAGCCCTAAACCCACCAAACCTAGCTGAATCCCGCCACGTGAGGGTCACCCCATCCCCATTACCCAGCCCACTTACTTATACCCATGACTGTCTCTACTTCCCGTATGGGTGTTAGACCCTCACCGCTTATCGACTGTTTCCTGATCCCGCCCACCAGTTACCCACCCCTCATTGGGGACATTGCAGTCTGTATATACTATGTGTGCTGCCCAGCCCCAAAACACCAACATACCCCTATACTCTGTACGTTACCCCCAATGACCAATAACTAACGCTTCAAATTTTCTGTATCGTTTATTTTTTCTAAATATTCTCTAATAAAATTTAATTCCATTCCCCCAATTTCTTCTAGTTTAGACCTTACATACTATTTCCTACTAAAAACCCACTTCTAAGATTAATTGCATTTCCTAAAATAGCAGATTTGAGGCCTCTGATTCTCTTGATGTGTTCCCTCTCTTTGTTGCTCTTCTGTTCATCTACAGGTCGAGGTATAATGGAGACATCATTTTCTGTAAAATAATGACTTACAGAAATATGGACATTAACAAGCTAATGTCTAATGATTAGGTGGCTAATCAAGAAACTTTCTAACCACCTTGTATTCTCTTTCAGATAACAGATTCAATTAGGCATGCATGGGATGTATGGATTTCAAGTCAGTGTCACAGATCTATCTAACTATTCTTATTCAGTAGAGCCCTGTGTGATAAGGGAGTAGCAGGACTATCTGACTGATCATTATAATGGATTTTAGTATGGAAACTGAACTTGATTTCTCAGGGACAAGATCCCTTGCAAACCAGAGTACATTTATGACTGTCTCCCTCATCTGCTTACCTTGGGTGTCCCTCCCTTAGTGGAAATTAGCCATATGAGGCATGTGAAAGTTCTTAACTAACGGAGCTCCCAGAGCTGTTCACAGAGCGATCATTTCTCTCCCTTGGGACTCATTAAATCCTGCCAGTCAAGTAGGAAATGCCTTTATCTCTGCGTTCCTCCCATATCTAATTTGAGCCGGCCACTTAGCAAAAGGTACTGTGCTTCCCACACAGCAGAGCTGCCACTACCTTATCTCAAGAGGGTGCAAGAGCACTTGCTAAGTGGAAAGGCAGAGCAGCTCTGGATTCATAAACCAGGTCACATTTCTGCATTCAGCTGTAGAGCTTTCTAGGGAAACACTGGATGAACTGGCTTCCCTAGAGGCATGGAAATATTTTCCAAAACAACCAATCTTCAATAACTGTAATGATACAATTAGACCATTTCCATCAGAGCACAGAATAGAGTCTGTTTAACAATTCTTACACACACACACACACACACACACACACACACTCTCTCTTTATCCTCAAGCTCAAAACATTATTAATGCACAGTTAAGGTTGAAAACTTATTCCACCTACCACAAAAATTCACTACAATGTTAAAGTGGAGACAGTAAATGCCTGACAAATCTGAAATAAGAGCAAACCATTTTAAAGTTATCAGCTGACAAAGAAATGTGGAAATGGATTTCAAAGCAAATTCAACTCAAAAATAACTTGTCCAGAAAGTTTCCAGAAAGTTTTAACTTTGGACAGAGTGAGCAAGACAAATTTAAATCTAAATGTAGTTTTGCAAAAGATATGAAGGAGTGAAAATAGGGCTTAGAATGAAATAGCTGCTGCTACCTTAACTGTGGAGTTGCTATTACTTTATCACTGTTAACCTATATGATAGTGACAATATTTAATAGCTTCATTTTGGTAAAAGCTTGTCTTAGACTTGATAGTCATGAAGCACGGATAAGGCAAGACATGATATTTGTACTAAATGTGGTTGGACAGACCTATCCAAATGTCTGCTTATTTCTTTTACTGGGAGAAACCAATACACCTCAAATATGGAGACTGTGGTGTCCAAATGTTTATCTGAGAGAAGTCAAATATAAATATGCAAAAATATGTAGGAGGATGTGTGAAAGGGCCAAGTGTGATGGTAACTGTCTATAAATGGGTAGAGAATGAGAAATATTTTAAGATAGGTGTAACTGCACTCACACTTGTCAGAACCTGACATGCTGATCAGATGCTGTAATGTGCAACTCTGTGTATATGACTGTGTGTGTATGGGAGGAGGAAACAGAAAAAATTAACAGAATCACATTGGCATTGCAAAGTCAGCACACTCTACTATATTCATGCTTGGCATTGGCAGGACTGCTTTGGGTAACCCTTCAGCAGCATGGCAGTCCTGCTATCAAGAGTGTGTGCATACTTACTGTGGATAACATTGTAATACCCATGAAGGAACAAAGCAGATAATGAGCCTTCAGTTTCACAATCAAATAATTCACTGAACTGATAGTACAGTGGGATGGAGGACTGTCTATAGCTTCTTTTCTATGCACTTTGGCTGAGTCCCCTTCCCCATGTCCTGTTTAACTCAAACACAAAATCATTATAATAAGGACGCAAAGTACCGAAAGGACAGAAAAAGATGAAACAAAGGAAAGGTAGTGAAATTGGGAGATATTCTGGAGGTCAAAATAAAATTAAGTGAGATCAGAAATATAATTGGTCTTTTTGCCTAGTGGAGCAGAAACAGGAAAACGAGTGGAGGGAACAGGAGCTTTCTAAGGAGTGAAACCATTCATGACACACTCTATATACAGTTTGCTATCTGGAACTACAGAGTTGTGGACTGAGCCCCACCTGATGGTTTCTTTTAGTAGCCTGTAAGGATATAATCCTTAAAAGGAGTTCCAAAATAATGAAGAGATCTGACACAGTGCATGACCGAAATGCAACCAAGCTGAGGCTAGCCTTCTGTGGATAGCCTTTCCCCACCTATCAGCCATTTCTGACAGAGATATGCAGGGATGGGACACTATTTTCAGCCACCCTGATGTTCAAACCTTGCTTCAAATGGATGCAAATATGCTGCACAGCAAGTGTACTCCTGAAACCTACCACTGAACACTAGCAGATAGGGATGAGGGCCATGAGTAGTCTATACATTTAAGGCATATGGCAATCATAACTACTTGTTAAAGAGCGTGTAAGAAGGAAAAGGACCTAAAAAAAAAAAAGTGCAGGTGGGAGGTAGGGATGGGTGGAGAGTTTAGCTTGTGGCTGCAATCCCAGAGAAAACAAACGCATCTGTGATTTGATATTAATATTATCAAAAAGAGAGATCTTGGCTATTTGTTGAAATGCAAGCCAGAATGTTTTTCTTTCTCCAGTTGAAAGAGCTGAGAAAAAGCAAGAAAACAAAATGATATCGTCTGGAAATATTTGCATGAAGGCCTGAATTAATCCTGCTCCTTGGTCAGAGGATTCCAGTTTGTTCAGCAATCACTGCAAGGGTTCAAATCCAGCCATGGTGTCACCACTAAATTCAGTGGAGTTATACAAGGCATGAATTTGGCTCAGGAAGTGCAAAGCTTTCCCCAAATCATAGCAATTTATCACTAATGTCTTCCCTTCATTATTTTAAATGGAAACAGAAGAAAGCTCTCAAAAACACACTGCCTGACCTAAGTTCAGCTGCTGCTGCACTGAGACACTTGGTTTCTTCAGAGAGACTGCATTACTGAAGCTCAGGGGCAGGTTCACTTTCCTGTAGATTTGTTTTTTTATAAGAAAAATGGGTTCAAATCTACCCTCCATCACACACTCCTCACAAAACCAAAACAAACCAAAACAAATGAACAAAAAACCATGTGAGGAATTGGAAGGGATCTTGGCTGCTTTGGCAGAACTGCCTTTCTCAGTATCATTTCTGCCAGAGTCAATCAGGAAATTATATTTATAAAACATTCTTTCTGAAATTTTTATACACCATGAACAAATCCCACAGATTAACATTTTCCAGAGCTCACTCCCTTCACCTTGGGAAAAATCCAGACTCTGGGGGGAAAAACAGGGAAAACACAAAAGAAGGTTGCGTTCTCCATCAACTCTCCCTGTTTAGAGAGTAGAATCCATGAAGAAGATGAATCAAAAAGACTTGCAGTGAATTGCTCTAAGGATTTTTAATGTGTTTTAGAAACCCCTAGCTTTTCACAGATGTTTGTCCACATAACAAATCTATTATTCGTTTAACCCCACTGGCAGTCTCCACTTACAAAAGGCTGTGTGGATCTGAACAACAGGGGAAAATTGAGGAGTACTGCCGGAGTTAAATGGGGAACCAAGTTTGGAGCAGAAGGGACTGCTATAGGTCAGAACTGAGGCACACTGACAGAATTGTGTGAGTGTGGGGGCTATTACTAGAAGAGCAGGGAATACTATAATTCAGGACTGAGGTGCTTTGGCAGAGCTGGAGGGGCTGTTTGCACACAGCCAGCCCTGCCTGAATTTAATTGTACTGTCAACTTGTCACTTTCATGAGCGCTAACATTTACAGTGAACACCCTCCCCCAAATGGCTAGTATCACAGTGCACACAATACAAGTGGTCCGGGTCTCCCTTTTCTGTAATGCTCCATACTGTTAATTGTCGGTCTCGTTCTTAACTGAGGAAAAGCAGAAAAGTTAGTGACTTAAGGGCAAGATGAGATCAGAACATGGCAACTTCAAACATGTTTCTTTTTGTCTATTGTTTTTTCTCTTCTCAAAAAGTCTTGGAGTCTGGCAGCTCTGCAAAATGGTTCTGGAACAAAACAGGATTGAGAGAGAGAGGAATGGGGATGGCTAACCACATGATTTCAGTGATGCTGTAGCTCCACACTGCAATTCAATGTGTCAGGAACTACTTGGTCTGGGAAATGTCATTTTGTTAGTTCCTTTAAGTTGTGACAGTTTTCAAGTTAAAAAGGCTACTTTTCAACACTAAATACAACTAACAAAAAACCACATAACAAACCACGGGTTGGGGATAGATATACTTGGGAGGTATTTAGTGTGTGACAATATTGGCGTAGAAGAGGGAAAGTGTTCCCCCTGGCTAATGAAAATGGTAAGACAGCCACTCTGAGAAAACTGTGTTTGCAGATTGTGCGGTGAAACCACAGATTTAAATACTTGTTTCCCCACATAATTTTTCTGGGTGTAACCTCGGGGCAAGTGAAAGTTCTGATCCTACACACTTCATTAGATTTTATGTTGGTGGGATCCTTTTCGCATGATGGAAAGGGACTTTGAAAAGGGGGATAAGAAAGAAATAGGAGAGTCAGTTGGTGTCTGTGCTTTCCATCACACACACTTTCCAGCAGCTGATTCTCTAATATGTAACAGTGAGTAGCCAGAGACCACACCTCACAGTCCATGTTAAATATCAATTTTCCTTACTGTTCTGGTATTTCATCTATTCCTCCTTCCCATTACAAGGATTAATAGGGAGCAGTAGCAGATACAGCCTTTGCTTGCAAATATAACAATTGCATTGCATACACTCTGGGGATCTGTAGATGTGTGTGCTCTCATCACAGTTTCTGTATTCTTTTGTCTCTTATAGTCTGTTTTAGCATTTATCAGAAATAGAAACACTTCCCTAAGTAACCGCCAGGGAACACAGTCTGTGCTTTTCCTGTTCAGAGGAATTACAACTCTTCTGCCCATTGGTGAGATTAATCTGTCTCTCCTCCCTCTGATAGTCTGTGTGCACAGTGCTCTTCTAGCACTTCACCTGCCTCATGAGCCATTTTAAGCAATGTCACATGAAATCCACTGTATATCTGACTCCCTTGTCTCTTGCACTCATCTTTGGTTGCATGCATACATTCAAATGGATATCCCAAGTAACATGGCTCATCCCTGTGTTATATTAAGCAGAGGGATGTGGTCTGATTGCCTGGGCCAGGCTACTGTGAGCTGGAACTGAATCCTCGTGCATCTCTCAGTAATTACAGTCTTTACCAGCCAGGAAAGTACAGCTACTAGACTGGCTGCATGCCCTTATCAGCTCTTATTTTAGTAACTCCCCTCACAAACCTATTTTCACAGTTACTACTGGAAATGACTTCATTCTCTTATTAATGCTCCCCATATTGCTAGTCCCATTTTCTGTGTAATTTCCTCTTCTCCCAATTTATATCCTAATAGTATTGGAAGCAATGCACCCTGCCTTTCTTCAGCTATTCCCATACACGTATCTATCTCATGGATGTAAGATGGGTACCTGAGCCTAAGTCCATTCCTTTTAATGGTCACAACTATTAGCTCACTGTTCACAGAAACTTCTAGGCTTGCATGTCTGTTCTCCAACAGACAGACAAGAACTACAAGAGCTCTGGATGGTGAAACAGTAGGAAAATGACCAGCGACTTCAACACAGTACCATAAGCCACAACAGTTATGGCAGAAGCCTGAAAGAAACCAAGGTGTTTGGGTTCACAATCCACAGCTGGTACAGAAACCAAACCACTAGCAGAAGAACTTGTCCAACTGTAAGACAGAGAAGAAACAAGACAGTCATGGAACTCAGGGAACAATCTCCTTTGGTTTAAATGAATGAAGTCCTTCTTGCAAGTGGTTTGCTGAAAAGCCCAAATCTTTATCAACAAAAATGAGCCATTTGTTCTGAATGTTTTAGAAAATATGTCTCTATTTGTGCTTTTATTTGATATGTGAGGGTAGCAGGAAGATGATCATTTAATTCATCCCAGACCTACAGATTACACAATTCCATCTGGAAATCTTAGTCTCATCATCCCAAAATCAGGAAGAAGAGGAATGATGCTTCAAGAAAGATCAGTTATTTTGTGCTTGTTGATAAGACATAAAAGACAAGATATCTTGAGGATAGCAAATTAGCATGGAGTAAAAAACAAGTTAAAGAAATAAATGTATGAACTAGAGAGAAGGGTAATGGGCTGAAGGCATTCCAAAGGCTGGAATGTATGTTAGTCTGGAATAGGACAGCCCAGAAGAATGAGAGATGTGACATGTCAGGCTGAAGGACTATATGCTAAAGTGGGCAATGAACTAAGACAGAAGGTGGGAAGGAGATGACGTCTAAGCAGAATGGTAAATAATAAAACACAAGACAAAATTATCAGGTTCATAAATTGCTTACTAAGAACTGGGACAGTAGTAAATATTGGCTTCACTGCTATGGCACTGATACCTACACCACGGTAGTCAAGTCACTAGGAAGGACAAGCTTTCAACAGAGCCAATGGAGTTATAGCAGAGAAGGTGCAGTATTAATCCAGTAGGCAGGCAGGGCTTGGAAAGAACAGTTACTTATATTATAGTAACCACGGTTTGTCAGGATGTTGTCATCTGTATGGATCCCACTGTAGGTGTGCATGTATCCCACGTGTGCAAGATCAGAATCTTTGGAATAGCAATGTCTCTTGTGCCCCCCTGCCAAAGGTATAGAGGACAGACCAAATGAAGCCATCCCTCAGTTCTCCCACTAATTTTGAATCCCAGAGAAGGAGGACAACAAAAAGTGGGAATGGAAGATGTGTTTTAGAATCCACCTGGATGACAGCATCTTGAAGAACCACAGTTTCTATAAGGTAAGTAACTGTTCTCTTCTTCAAGTATGTGTCCGTGGGGATCCCCACTCTAGGTGACTGACAAGCAGTGACCCATCTGGAAAGTGGGACTGAGGAGCCCTGACTGTCACTAACTGAAAAATGTTATAACACTGACCTACCAAATTTGGTATCTGATCTTGCAATCAGGTCAAAAACATTGTATTTAAGAAAAGTAAGATGATTATTCCACATCACTGCCTTGCAATTTTTGCATACAGGAATGTTCCTGAAGCAAGCAGAGGGCATAGCTTATGCCCTAGTGGAGTGAGCTTGAATATTTGGAGGACCATATGATAGCACATTGATATATACTACATAATCTATTTTGAACTTCTCTGAGAGGAGATGGTTTGACCCTTAGAAGCACCAGAGAGGACAATAAAAAGATGAGGATAAAGTCTAAAAAGCTTTTATTCCATCAAGGTAGGATAACAAGGCCCTTGAAACATCCAAGGTATGGAATTTCTTATCTCCTGGAGAGGAGTGGGGTCTTAAAAAAAAGATAAATTAACAAATTGATTCAAATGAAAGTCCAACACAACTTCGGGAATCAAGTAGGAATGCAGTCTCAACACCACCTGAGCTCTGAAATGTTATGTTTTAAAACAATAAAACTAGGGCTGTCAAGCGATTAAAATAATTAATCATGATTAACTGTGTGATAAAAAAAATTAAATTAGATTAATTGCACTGTTAAACAATAATAAAATATCATTTACTTAAATATTTTTGGATGTTTTCTACATTTTCAAATAGATTGATTTCAATTACAACACAGATTGCAAAGTGTACAGTGCTCACTTTATATTTATTTTTTATTACAAATATCTGCACTGTAAAAAAACAAATAGTATTTTTCAATTCACCTAATACAAGTACTGTAGTGCAATCTCTATCATGAAAGTTTAACTTACAAATGTAGAATTATATAAAAAATATAACTGCATTCAAAAATAAAACAATGTAAAACTTTACAGCCTACAAGTCCACTCAATCCTACTTCAACCAATCGCTCAGACACTCTTATGTTAGCATACATAAAACCATACTATTATTGGTAACAATGAGCAGTAATAAACCAACTATAGCACTCCCATTGCCAATGGCTAGCAGAATTTAACACTTGAGAAGCATAAAGGGGCAGAGTTGATGCTCATACAAAATGAGCATACTCTAAGAAAGAACAAAAGAAAAGGGTATCCAAAATAGATGAATAAGAGCACCTATGGGGATGAAAGGATAAGGTGGAAAGAATCCAGAAGGTAAGGCAGTGAGGCTACAGAGAAGATTGTCATGGTTTGTCACAGGTAAAGCACTTCTGTTAGATTTGCAGTCTCTGAGCACACAGTACCACACAGTGCAGCTGTATATATAGTACATACTTGTAGAGGCAGTGCTATGTTTCAAGAGAGCATGTCTACAATACTGCTGTCATGCACTGAGTTAAGTATAATTAAACATTACCAGTAATTTGGGTCAGGTTCAGATGCTACAGTATAAACATTTAGTTACATGCAATAAATGTTTTGGTGGCCTCTAGTGTGTGTTTGTCTGCACTACAGGGACATAAATTCTAGTGTGCACTAGCGTTTTATGCACTAACTGGCCCATGTGACGTGCCTGGTGAGCATTAAAAGTTCCCTACTGAGCACTAACATAGTACTGTTTGAAATGGGGCTACATCAACATGCACAGTAGAATTCTTAGTTCATGCCAGCAAGGTCCACACAAACCATGTAGTGTGCAACACACTAGTGTGCACTAGAATTTATGCCCCTCTAGAGCAGACTAATGCACCATGGATAAAAGCCCTTTTTCTTCAGTACTGAGCAGAGGTGTATAGATGCCCATGGCCAGAACAATTTCTTGAAAAAAACAAAGCTGGCTTCCTGCGCTATCAATCTCTTATGTTAATGAACTCAAATAAATTAACTAAATTTTACAACTGCAAAAATAAAAAATGGACTCTCTGGCCAACAAACCTTCTCTTTCTAGCATATAAGAAGTGGGAAGGGCTGTGGCACACTCTCTCCTTCTAGTATACATGGAACACTCTGCTAAAAATGTTATCACACTAGGGATCACTGGCTTGGGAGGCACTTATTACTCTCACACTCTTCCCCCTGCTGGGGTATATATGAAGGGCTTGTGCTTGACAGTCTTCTCTGTTGGGATATATTGGAGGAGAGGCCTTTAGCTACCACATTATCCTCAGAATATGTAGTGTTTCTTCTTTGCTTCTCTGCTGTGGCATGGAAGCTGAAGAAAATGTGTGTGCTTAACAGACAGGCAACCCACATCTGCCTTAATTTGGCAAACTTCTAGTCTGTGAAAATGGTAAAGAAACTCAGCACACATTTTCCTAAGCTTTCTTCCTTTCTCAGTATACAGGGTGGTCAATGGAAAGATCTTTTTGATCAGTATCTGCTACACCATCTTTTTAATTTGGAATGAACATCAGTTCGAATGACTCCTACCTTCATAGTTCTTTCTTCCTTTTCGCCATCAACTTACCTCATCTCTCCATCCTTAATGGCATTCTTCAGCAAGAGCTTTACACACATCCTAATTGCTTTACACACTTAACACCAGACAGTAACACACAAGCATTGCAAGAGAAGTGACTCAAAAGGAGTGTGAGATCACCAAGGAGTGTGAATTAATCACATTATCAATTTTTTTCCATAAAAGAGATTTCCTCAGTTCAAATCCCAAGGCATGAAATTAAAGTTTGACTGTCACAGGTGGAATACATTTTCCAGCTGATTGACTTGATCTGTGCAATGACACATATGTAATGTGGCAATAAATCAGGGGAATGTAGAGAGAAATTGGAGAGTCTTATTTTTTCTATTAATTTTCTAAGAGTCCTTATTCTGAGAAGTCATTATTAGTAGCCGCCTCCTCTGAGTTAATACATATTTGTGGCAACTTGGTGCTTTGGGTCATCTATCTGGCACTGTTCTCAGCAGCAGAGCTCAACATGCTCAAAATATGTAATCTCCAGGTAGAAATATTACCTGTGAGCTCATTCATTACTGACCAGGATTTAAAAAAGGTTTGGTTACAATGCAAATTGCTTTGTGAAAAACCAAAATTGTCTGACTGGAAACATTTTCCACCATGAGGTTAATGGTAAATTGTAGAGGACACATTTCCTGCTCTCTTTCACGTGAATCGTGGTGTTGCTTTGCATATAAACATATAAACTCAATTACATGCCCTGGAAAGTTCTCCCCATAATGTCATGAAACAATACAGTAACTTGATTCTCAACACACAGAAGAAATAAAAAAACACAACAAATAAGTAGGAAACATTCACATGCATAGACCACGTGAAAAAGGGAAAGGAAACACACCCGGATTTCATGAATCACACAGAAGCAAGATGCAAGAGTGACTGTGGGAAACTTTTCTACTGGTAAGGAAAGCTGATTCTCACCGTTCTGAACAAAATGGCTGAACTAAGAGCATCTGATTGGCTATGCCCAAATACCCTCCTCCTCATCCTATTGGTTGAGAGATGACAAGGGGAAAAAGCCCCAGAGCAGCATGGGAATGAAATAAAGAGTTGGTTAGTATTTAAAGCACAGACATAATTATAAAGTACTAGTTGTAGAAAAAAGTGGCCTCCAACTCCCTGTGTCCTCTGCTCTGCCGCTTTCCAATAACTTGAACCATTGGAAACAGCTTTCTTAATTCTCTTTTAAACTCTACTCAATTACTCAGAATTTGTTTACATAAACTGAAAATGTAACCTGTCCCCCACTGCGAGATCATACATAAAACTCTTTTGGTTCTTAACCTGTTCATGCTACCAATGCCTTCATTTTCAGTCAGGTGCCATATACACATTTGGAAAATGCCCTTATTTCACTACAACATTTCAGTGTGTAAAATAGCAGATACTCTTCTACTCCCCAGGAAATTGAGATTTGGAGACCACTGTTTTGATCTTCAATATTGATAATCCTTCCCTCAAAGAAAATAGGTCTGACACCTGCAAAGAATGTCCTGGAGGCCTCAAGCCACTCATTCATGAGGTTCTTCATTTACAACCCCAGGAAGGTGGTTAAGTAGTAAGAAAATTTTATACTCATTCCTGTGTTTGCATCACTTTTATCCCCTCCAGAGCAATGAACACCATGTCTTCAACACTTTTTCACAATATTATTTTCAGAGGAAGTCTGGTGTAGATATGAAAGGAAGTTTTGAAATATGGGATTTTTGGAGGGGTATATATGTGTTTAGGCTCTTCCATTTTCTACTTTCATTCCCCTCAGAACTGCCATGTTACAATGACCCATTCTTCAGCAGACCAGGATGAGATCCAGCTCCCTTCAGAACCCATCAATGCTACTTACAGGTCAGCCAGAGGATTGAGAAAGGTAAGGTATTCCCATGTCTCAGTCTAGGGAGCAATTACAGTTTTTGAATGTTTTAATTACCCTGGAACACGTGAGGTTTCAATGTGAAATTTGTAATTAGGTTGGCAGTCTCTGTGTTACCCAAGGGATGGATATCAAATACATGGCTGATATTAGTAAATGACACATGAGGCTCTACTATGCCTTAGAAATGGTAAATTGATCTTCTTTCAGTTCATGACCCACTGAGCTTCAGAGGGAACAACTTGTGCTCATCTGGCATACAAGTGAAGATTTCCTTCTGGGAAATGCAAGTAATTGCCCACACACAATCCAGGGACCAATAAGCTGATCCTGACCAAGATTTCCTGCTATTCACAGAGAGAAATAGTTCAGGACCCTTATTAGAGGTGATTATTCTCACAAGTTACAGCAAGAATGATGAAGCCACTCCAAGCACTTCAGAACAGGTGACTTGTATTACTGAAATCTGAACGTACTAGGAGACAGCTCCTGCCTTATGTTTCATGGGATAGTCAAGACATTAACATTCCTTTGTCCCCTCTTCATCCCACTAAAGACAACGCAGTACTTGGGAGCATCTGTGCATCTTGCAAGGGTCTTCAGGAAAGCCAGCAAAACAGCTGCAACCATCTCTATCTTCTAAGTTCACTCTAGAATGTTGTTTTTGTTCCCAGATACTTCATGCATGTTGGGAAAAGCTACATATGACTCAAAAATAATCAGGCCCAGTAGTTAAAAGTCATGGGGGGAGGGGATAGCTCAGCGGTTTGAGCATTGGCCTGCTAAACCCAGGGTTGAGAGTTCAATCCTTGAGGGGGCCACTTAGGGAAGCTGGGGCAAAATCAGTACTTGGTCCTGCTAGTGAAGGCAGGGAGCTGGACTTGATGACCTTTCAGGGTTCCTTCCAGTTCTATGAGATAGGTATATCTCCACATATTATTATTATTTTAAAAGAGAAAAGAAGAGAAGTATTACCTGGTCTGGAGAGGGTTTGTGGTTAGTTTGGTTGGAATGGGATGAGGATTTGAGGTGGTCATCCTCATAGTTATCTGCCATCAACTTCATGCGATTCTGAGTCTATGAGGGAAAAAGAATGAGAAATTCAATTTACTCAGTTGAAAGTAAATGTAAGTGCTACAAGGCAGAGGGAAATAGCCAAGGAAATGCAGCTTATAACACTGTGCACTACTCTGTGCATGAAAATCATTGATATTCAAAGTACACAATACTTGTACAAAATTCACAACATACAATAGATTAAGTGTAGCTACAAAGCAAAAGTAAAAATTAGCTAGCACATACAGCCCACTTCACTTCACTGTGCAGCTAAATTAGCTTTGTAATTAACTTTCTCATCCTCCGAGTTGCACTTAACGATTGCACTGTGCATGTGTGTACAGGGAAATTAAGTTCTTGATTAAACTGCTTAAGGAAAAAGGCATCAATGTGGACAGCTCAATGAAAACATCTGTTAAATGCAAAGTGTTGGTCAAAAAGAAAACAAACTATGAAGCCATATTAATAAGGAGATACAAATCAATACTGAAGATATTATAAATGGCATAATATAAACCTACGCGCCAGAAAAAGTACACTCTCCATTTGAATACTCAAATACAGTTTTCAAAAAGGACATCGCAGAAATGGAAAAAGTCCAAAGAAAGGTAAGAAAAATTGAGAGAGAGAGAGAGAGAGAGAGAGAGAAAGTTTGTTATGTGGGAGTTTATAAAGATGAGAAATAATTACTTTGGAGGGAAGATGAATTAGAGGTAACATAATAGAGATATATCAAATAGCAATTGCATGAAGTCAGTTGGAAACTCCTAGTTACTATTTCATAATACAAGAACAAGGTATGTCCAATGAAATTAAAAGGAAACAAATTTTAAAACCGATCAAAGTAATTACTTTTTATATTTTTACACAAAACATAAATCACATATACAACAAGGAGTCTGGTGGCACCTTAAAGACTAACAGATTTATTTGGGCATAAGCTTTTGTGGGTAAAAACCTCACTTCTTCGGATGCATAGAGTGAAAGTTACAGAGGCAGGCATTATATACTGACACATGGAGAGCAGGGAGTTACTTCACAAGTGGAGAACCAGTGTTGACAGGGCCAATTCAATCAGGGTGGATGTAGTCCACTCCCAATAATGGATGAGGAGGTGTCAATTCCAGGAGAGGAAAAGCTGCTTCTGTAATGAGCCAGCCACTCCCAGTCCCTATTCAAGCCCAGATTAATGGTGTTATATTTGCAAATGAATTTTAGTTCTGCTATTTCTCTTTGAAGTCTGTTTCTGAATGTTACCATTCATCACATACAGCCCCCAGCTAAAATCTCTCCAGCGCATTATCCACGATCTACAACCTATCCTGGAAAATGATCCTTCACTCTCACAGACCTTGGGAGGCAGGCCAGTCCTCGCTTACAGACAACCCCCCAACCTGAAGCAAATACTCACCAGCAACTACACACCACACCACAGAAACACCAACCCAGGAACCAATCCCTGTGGCAAACCTCGTTGCCTACTCTGTCCCCATATCTACTCTGGCGACACCATCAGAGGACCCAACCACATCAGCCACATCATCAAGGGCTCATTCACCTGCACATCCACTAATGTTATATATGCCATCATGTGCCAGCAATGCCCCTCTGCCATGTACATTGGCCAAACCGGACAGTCCCTCCGCAAAAGAACAAATGGACACAAATCGGACATCAGGAATGGTAACATACATAAGCCAGTAAGTGAACACTTCAATCTCCCTGGTCATTCTATTACAGATTTAAAAGTCATTATCACTGAACAAAAAAACTTCAGAAACAGACTTCAAAGAGAAACAGCAGAACTAAAATTCATTTGCAAATTTAACACCATTAATCTGGGCTTGAATAGGGACTGGCTAGCTCATTACAGAAGCAGCTTTTCCTCTCCTGGAATTGACACCTCCTCATCCATTATTGGGAGTGGACTACATCCACCCTGATAGAATTGGCCTGTCAACACTGGTTCTCCACTTGCGAAGTAACTCCCTGCTCTCCATGTGTCAGTATACAATGCCTGCATCTGTAACTTTCACTCTATGCATCCGAAGAAGTGAGGTTTTTACCCACGAAAGCTTATGCCCAAATAAATCTGTTAGTCTTTAAGGTGCCACCAGACTCCTTGTTGTTTTTGTAGATACAGACTAACACGGCTACCCCCTGATAAATCACATATGGAACTCATGGCAACATGATATTGAGCTCCAGGGTTTAGTAAAATAAAAAAAAGTTATATTATGTATATCAATAATACCACCACCCACACAGTCAGATTAGACAGGATAAAATGTCCTTGACCTGGTACTAGCCACTGCCAGAGACACGATACTGGAGCAGACGTATCCTCAGTCTGGTCCAGTTTGATAATTCCTATGTTCCTCTTTCCTGAATTGCACTTAAGGTAAGGCTGAGGCAATAGTGAAAAAGTAAAAGTGTTTTGTATGGGATTTATTTAGTCAGTGGTTCTCATACTGAGATCCATGGAACACTTGCTGGTAGTCTGAGGAGAGTTGGCATATCACATGGTGCCTGCGCTCTTTGTTTCCAGTTGCTGACCTGCTTTAAGATTAATATTACTATCCCAACAAGCAAATGCAAGGGGAGGTGTCCCTGAGACAAATGCTCTATTAAAATGTGGTCCTCAAAATATGAAAAAGTTTGAGAATCCTACATTAGGGAAGATAAACAACAGTTTTATGTATGTCTTTATACATTACATAGCTAAAGATTTACTAAATAATAATATACATTAAATAAATGTTCAAAGCTGTTTGGAGAAATACCTGTTAGTGATTCACTCTCTCCATAACTGAATAGTTTCTCAGTAGATGCTACCACTTTAATGATCCTTCTTAGGATAGAGAATTCAGATTTCATTTGACTGCATGTTGAATAGCAGGGGCTTTCAAAGTTGTTGTAGGCAAGTTTTAAATTTTAGATTTTGGGTTAATTTAACAGTGATTACCACTAAATTGCACTTGAAAAACCAGCAACTTAACCTTACAGAATTGTACTGCCCCTTTTTTCCATTAAGGCAAACAAGATCTGAATTACCAGTCCTACTCTTCATCAGTCAATATTAATACTATTAATACTATTTGCACTTTCATAGCACTTTACAAATAACTAATTAGTTAGTTGTCAAGATGGCATTATGGGAACTGAGTTATATTTAACATGAATTTCAATACAGCAGCACTCATTGGCTGCACAAAATGAAAGCAATGACTTTGAGAAGCATTGCATGGTTGACAAGTTTCAATGCATGCTAACACTTGTAAAAACTGTCTTAGAGCCATCATAGGAACAGAAGGCTACACAGAGATAAACATTGGAAAAAGAATGCCTCTCATTCACAAAACTTGTGAAGTGGGACTGAAGACATTATATACATTACTGATTTGTTTTCAAGTGGCTTTCACAATGATCCAATAGGAAATATACTACTAGAACTTAGCAATTATACAGCACTTACTATGTTTAGAGAATTTTACAGACTGTAAGGCTAGGGTTTTTAAAGGAACCTAAAAGAGTTAGGCACTCAGATCCTCATTCCATTTCAATTTGATTTAGGGGCTTAACTCCCTTAGGCTTCTTTGAAAATCCCAACCCAAATTAACTCTTGCAACACCCCTGTGATGAAAGTAACATACAAAACAGTTCACCCAGTCAGTCATTTTCTGTATTTCTATTTTTATTTTTTTAAGTTTTCAAAAAGGATTTCTCTCCCTGACAGCCTAACTTCACTTTCTGCTACTTCTGCTGTTAAGCTTTAACCTTGTTCTGATATCCACGGCTTAGCATGAAGATGTTACAAATTCAGCATTATGATTTCACTGGAAGTTCTAGATGACAGCCATTAAAGAGATGGAATACACAGATCTTCGAAATTTAGCAAAAAATATCAAGATAGAAATAACAAATGTCTATTTACTGGTAGGATACCATTTGAAATGATTTTTTTTTTCAAGTATGAATATTCTTTGTTAAAGAAGTCAGTGAAAGCAAAGTCATTTGGTTAATAATGAATGATAAAATCCATTCCCAACTCCATGCATAGGGCTGAAAAATAAGGAGTATTTTTATAAGCCTCTGCTTATATTGGGCATGGAAACAAAAAACTTCTATGGACTTCTGAAAGCTAATTGGGGACTTCTAATTAGGAGTCTGCTGAGCGCCTGGAATAACTGTACTGAGTTCCTCTCCTACAGCTACAGAATATGCAGGATGGAAATTTCTAGAACATAGCCTTACATAGCTGGAAGTGTTTATGAGGAAAAAAGCTTACTATACTATGGGGAAACATGTAACTTTCCCCACTCCCATCTCCAGCATCCTGCAGTCTTAACTGCTATGTCATTGGGCTACTACACAGTCACTTCCTTTCTCACCTTATGGGGTTGTGGCGTACCTCTGCTCAGACCCAATGGCAAGCATTCTTATGCCACTGTAAAAAATCTGGGAACACAGTGGTCTAACCACTATATCCTGTGGGAAGGGAATGAGTGAAGCAGACACATCTGTGGCATTGGGAATGCCTCAGGTGGGAAACTGCACGGTTAGCTTTCAGAACTTGCACACATAAGAGCTGCGCCTTAGACCGAAATTTTTGCTTTATGTTTCTTTGGGAGAGTAACTGCTGTGTGCATGTGCCACTCAAAGCTAAGGCTGAAAATGGATATAAAACAGCACTTCTGTGTTAGAAACTGATTATGCTAGGTTTCTCAGTTGTCCCACATGTTTTACCTGATATACCACAGGCTTCCTCAGGTAAGAGATTCCTTCCCTGTGCACCACCAATCACTTAAGAAAAAAGAGAAAACCAACAGAGGACATTCTTATATAATAATTAATATCAAATAAGATCCTCTCCATCAAAAAAATGAAGTCTCAATTATGGTATCCTTTTTCACATGACAGGGGTGTCAAAGCCTTCATCAGGACTCCACGGACTCTGAGCTGTTAATCTCTGAAGTATGACCTCTGAAAGGGCATTGGGTTTGTCTCTTGGTTTAAAATATTATTTCCTTCATTGCTATGATGAGCTATACCAGCAGCACAAACTCATCTTGTCCTCTGTTTGTAAAAGCCTCCATGAATCTGCTACTTTGTCACTACTTCCCTCCCTACTCCCTTCACTTATTCAACACTGGCCTCCGCGCTGCCCCGTCACACAATCTCACCACTTCTGCTACAAGAACCATGTCTTCTGCATCTCAACATCTGGAACAGCCATCCAGTATCCATCTTCCTCACAGATTCTCCCCCGCAGTTCAAATCTCATCTGAAAATCTCTTTTCTTCCTTGCCTGTATCTCTTAATTTCTGTGTGTCTGTTCTTTTGTTTTAGTTAACCCAGTGGTTCTAAAATCTTTTCATACTGTACTTTACTTTTTTAGACGGGATATTCTCTGTAGGAATGCCTCTTTTTTGAACACCCTACTTAGGTCCCAAATCTCTCCCACTGAAATTACACCAGTTGGTTACATATAATGGGAAAGTATTAAAGAGAAAATATGATGGATGTAGCTGTTTGGTGACACCTTTTTTAAATGTGTTACTTATTTCTTCTCTCCTGATGTAGGATTTCACATTTATTAGTATGGGATTTCTCCCTGCTTTAAACTCTCCAGGTCATTGTATAGTTTGCTTCTGCTCACCTTTTGTGTTCACTAACACTCGA
The DNA here is from genome assembly GCF_027887155.1 of Malaclemys terrapin pileata. Taxonomy (NCBI): domain Eukaryota; kingdom Metazoa; phylum Chordata; order Testudines; family Emydidae; genus Malaclemys; species Malaclemys terrapin. The sequence goes on along the minus strand of NC_071505.1, from coordinate 110,295,969 downwards.
AATTCTGGTGTCTGTCTACAGATTTTATCACAGTTAAATTAACCCTTAACAAAGACTGATATGGAGCAGATGCACAGAGTGTAGAGAGATGTATTATGGAACTTAGTGGTGAAATACTTTAGAAACTCTACAGGAGTCCTACACAGGGGAGCAAATAGCCGGAACTACCACTACCTGAAGACTGACAGATGTTAGATCACTGAACTCCACGGGTCAATTTAAAAACCACTGATTTAACTCAACTCTATACTACACTTTAGGGCACAGTTTGTATAAAATGTTACATTAAATACATTTATACTGTATCATGACCACACATAGTTCTCTTTAACATTTGTGAAGGATGGCCAGTGCCTGGAGGACACCTTTATCTGGCAAGATTTTGAACTCAAATTTCAACTTCAGGGACAGATCACGCTTTCTCTCCAGAGAGGGTCTTCAGAGACTAGGGAGAGCAAGAGAAGAACTAAGGCTCTAAAAGTTACACACTGTCTGCATTCAGCCAGTCTGGTTCATATTCATATTGCACTAAGTTATTTTTATCAGATATACAGAGAGGTTCCCAAAAGACTTGCATCAGGATGGGATATTCATAAAATCTATTCTTCCATTACAGAGCATACTAGCAAAAATGACTATTCTCTCAGTTTTGGTAAAACATCTGATTAGTGGAGTTCCTGGCTCTTCTAACTAGCCTAAACAAGCTTTGTTAATCCTTTAATGTAAAGTTTACAAAAGACCCAGATTACATCATTGTTAATATAATGACTATACTTGTGACAAATGGATATGTGGTGGAGACAGTATGCCTGTCTCTCAGTGAGTTAAAGGAGTCATCTTCTACAGGCTGCTCTCCCACTTCGTTTCTTTTAGTCAGAGTTGAGGGTTTCACTGAATGCACAGACATGCAGAAACAATGTGTAAATAAATCCTCCTCCTCACCACTGCAAGGATAATGCACAGACTTAATCATAATCATAGAATATCAGGGTTGGAAGGGACCTCGGGAGGTCATCTAGTCCAACCCTCTGCTCAAAGCAGGACCAATTCCCAACTAAATCATCCCAGCCAGAGCTTTGTCAAGCCTGACCTTAAAAACCTCTAAGGAAGGAGATCCCACCACCTCCCTAGGTAACCCATTCCAATGCTTCACCACCCTCCTGTGAAAAAGTTTTTCCTAATATCCAACCTAAACCTCCCTCACTGCAACTTGAGACCATTACTCCTTGTTTTGTCATCAGGTACCACTGAGAACAGTCTAGATCCATCCTCTTTGGAACCCCCTTTCAGGTAGTTGAAAGCAGCTATCAAATCCCCCCTCTTTCTTCTCTTCTGCAGACTAAACAATCCCAGTTCCCTCAGCCTCTCCTCATAAGTCATGTGCTCCAGCCCCCTAATCATTTTTGTTGCCCTCCGTTGGACTCTTTCCAATTTTTCGACATCCTTCTTGTAGTGTGGGGCCCAAAACTGGACACAGTTGATGAGGCCAGATGAGGCCTCACCAATGTTGAATAGAGCGGAATGATCACATCCCTCGATCTGCTGGCAATGCCCCTACTTATACAGCCCAAAATGCCGTTAGCCTTCTTGGCAACAAGGGCACACTGTTGACTCATATCCAGCTTCTCGTCCACTGTAACCCCTAGGTCCTTTTCTGCAGAACTGCTTCCTAGCCATTCGGTCCCTAGTCTGTAACAGTGAATGGGATTCTTCCATCCTAAGTGCAGGACTCTGCACTTGTCCTTGTTGAACCTCATCAGGTTTCTTTTGGCCCAATCCTCAAATTTGTCTAGGTCCCTCTGTATACTATCCCTACCCTCCAGCGTTTCTACCACTCCTCCCAGTTTAGTGTCATCTGCAAACTTGTTGAGAGTGCAGTCCACGGCATCCTTCAGATCATTAATGAAGATATTTAACAAAACCGGCCCCAGGACCGACCCTTGGGGCACCCCACTTGAAACCAGCTGCCAACTAGACATGGAGCCGTTGATCACTAGCCGTTGAGCCCGATGATCTAGCCAGCTTTCTATCCACCTTATAGTTCATTCATCCAGAATTCTTGCTGGCAAGAATACTGTGGGAGACTGTATCAAAAGCTTTGCTAAAGTCAAGGAATAACACATCCACTGCTTTCCTCTCATCCACAGAGCCAGTTATCTCCTCATAGAAGGCAATTAGGTTAGTCAGGCATGACTTGCCCTTGGTGAATCCATGCTGACTGTTCCTGATCACTTTCCTCTCCTCTAAGTGCTTCAGAATTGATTCCTTGAGGACCTGCTCCATGATTTTTCCAGGGACTGAGGTGAGGCTGACTGGCTTGTAGTTCCCCGGATCCTCCTCCTTCTCTTTTTTAAAGATGGGCACTACATTAGCCTTTTTCCAGTCATCCGGGACCTCCCCCGATCGCCATGAGTTTTCAAAGATAACGGCCAATGGCTCTGCAATCATATCCGCCAACTCCTTGAGCACCCTCAGATGCAGCGCATCCGGCCCCATGGACTTGTGCTCGTCCAGTTTTTCTAAATAGTCCCGAACCACTTCTTTCTCCACCGAGGGCTGGTCACCTTCTCCCCATACTGTGCTGCCCAGTGCAGCAGTCTGGGAGCTGACCTTGTTCGTGAAGACAGAGGCAAAAAAATCATTGAGTACATTAGCTTTTTCCACATCCTCTGTCACTAGGTTGCCTCCCTCATTCAGTAAGGGGCCCACACTTTCCTTGACTTTCTTCTTGTTGCTAACATACCTGAAGAAACCCTTCTTGTTACTCTTAACATCTCCTGCTAGCTGCAACTCCAAGTGTGATTTGGCCTTCCTGATTTCACTCCTGCATGCTTGAGCAATATTTTTATACTCCTCCCTGGTCATTTGTCCAATCTTCCACTTCTTGTAAGCTTCTTTTTTGCGTTTAAGATCAGCAAGGATTTCACTGTTAAGCCAAGCTGGTCGCCTGCCATATTTACTGTTCTTTCTACACATTGGGATGTTTTTTTCCTGCAACCTCAATAAGGATTCTTTAAAATACAGCCAGCTCTCTTGGACTCCTTTCCCCCTCATGTTATTCTCCCAGGGGATCCTGCCCATCAGTTCCCTGAGGGAGTCAAAGTCTGCTTTTCTGAAGTCCAGGGTCCATCTTCTGCTGCTCTCCTTTCTTCCTTGTGTCAGGATCCTGAACTTGACCATCTCATGGTCACTGCCTCCCAGGTTCCCATCCACTTTTGCTTCCCCTACTAATTCTTCCCGGTTTGTGAGCAGCAGGTCAAGAGAGCTCTGCCCCTAGTTGGTTCCTCCAGCACTTGCACCAGGAAATTGTCCCCTACACTTTCCAAAAAAAGGGCCTGATTTTCAGAGGTGGTGAACTTCAACAGAAGTTGTGGTATTCAGCATCTCTGAAAATCGGGACACTTTCATTGTTAAGGCCCCCAGGGTATCCTTGCAGGTATTCAACATGTAGATAGCAATGCCCTGTACAAATGCTCCCAGGATCTCCCTACTGGTATCCACCGGGGCAGACACAAGCAGAAGACAATCGCTGTGTGAATCGCCTGTCTACCCATAATTTCTTTGCAGGGATAATATAGTGTGATGCCTCGTGTAACGTCCCCTCATGATTTTACTGCAGAGATCAAGGGACTGAGTGAATTGATTTACATGCTTCACCTTCACACTTAAAATATTTAAGGTCCTGCAGAGTGTTCTCCAAACCTGATGGAGAGGTTACATTCTGACATGTCATCTTTATTTGTGAGGCTTAAAAAAAGAGACATCTTTAGTTGGGTCTAGATGCCTTTTGGGGATGTTCAGTATAACCAGTAGGGACCTCACTGCTAATTAAGAACAGATTGATGTGATCAACAGGAGTCCAGGGAAAAGCCTTCTGCGTTATCACTAAACTGGATTACCAGAACTGTCTTGCTTCATGGAGTCTCTCGTTTTTGTTATTTCAGCAAACAGCATATGCACAATTCATCTGCCAGCATTTTCCAAGATATGCAGGACTGAGCATAGATTATATCTGAGGTAAAGACTTTCCAATCACCCGCTGATAATGTTATAGATTTGTTATATAACTGAATGATAGACTTTGTCAGCTCAGTTATCATATAGTTTTAATTCTTCCATATTGCTGCTCATTTGCCCACATTTTTTTCCTGGAAAACTTGGCTGCCACACATTTGAAAACTTCAACTTTAAACAAATGGAAGTATACCATTTAGTAACCCTGCAGCTCAGACGTTCACTTATCTCCAGGCCAATATATAACATGTATATCTAATATGTGTTGATCTTTTAAAAACTGAATTGAAATCTTCTCTATCCAGGGATGCCTCTTGGAGCAATATTGGTGCCGTAGGAAAGGCACATGTTACTAACAAGATCCCCTGCTGAAAAGTCTACTGTGAGTTACTGGTTTGGATTCTGCAAAGCTAGCACCACAGATAAAAAAGTCATCCCAAACCAGATCATGAGTTTGGGATTCCCCATAATGGAGTATCCATAATTCAGGCCTGCACAACTCGTAAAGTGGCGAGGGCCATATTACTCCAAAGAAAACAGCTGAGGGCCGAACCCTCCCGGCCCCACCGAACCCCCCCCCAGCGTCACCGACCCTCCCCCCAGCACCACCCAGCCACCCCCGAAACACAACACCCCCTCCCAGCGCCACCCGCCTCACAGAAACAACCCCCCCCGCGCTGCCAAAACACCCCCCAGTGCCGCCCAGCCTCCCCAACCCCCCCCCCAGCGCTGCCTGCCCCATGGAAAAAAACCCTCCTTCCCCAGCATCACCCTGCTGAAACAGCAGTATTGAACCTTGGTAATATGTTATAGCTGGCCCCTAAGGTAGTATAATCAAGGTAAAAGAAAAATGTCCTTTTGCTAGAAGTAAAATAAGATCTTCCCCCCACTTTGTAATCAATTGCCCTGTTGAATGAATGAGGTGTGAATGAAGAAGGTGTGGAAGGCAGCACCTCCAGACAGCTGCAACCCTTGGAGAGGGGATGGGAGCCAGACCAGATCAGTAGAACAGGTCAGCCACCGACTTGCCGCTCACCTCCTCAGCCCCCCACTGCCCCGGCTCACCACTCAGCCCCCCTCCCTCCCCGCCGACTCACCTGCCCCCCCGCCACTGCCAGCCTGTCTCCTCAGCCCCCCACCCCTCCAGCTTGCCTACTGACCCCCCCGCGGGCTGCACAGTGAGCCCACGCGGGCCGCATGTTGTGCAGGCCTGCCATAATTTAACAAGTTAGTATATGTTCTCTCACACTTTGTTTACAGTTCTCTGATTTACTAAATAGCAATAACGAGACTTAACGCCCTTCTCCTCCAGCCATTTCTTTTACAAGAGTTCAAATCATCCCAATCTCAGCTTTCAAGTAATAAAGGTTGTGTGTTTTAGTTACATCTGTTCTAAAATAAACTGCAGTCCTGTTCATTGCTACCAGCTCTAGGATTTTTGCTGCCCCAAGCAGAAACAATTTTGGCCGCCCCCGTTTTTTTCTTACCCCACCCCCCGTCCCGCCTCAGCTCCACCCCTTCCCCAAATCCCCAGCCCTGCCTCCTCCCCCCAGGCTCTCAAGCCTAGGAGGGAGGGGGAGAAGCGGCACGCGCGCGGCAGCCACTCCGAGTCTCCCCTTCCCTCCCAGGCTCTCAAACCTGGGAGGGAGGGGGAGCAACGGCACGCGAATCAGCTGTTTCGCGTGCCGCGGCCGCTCAGGATCGCCTCCTCCCTCCCAGGTTTGAGAGCCTGGGAGGGAGGGGGAGCAACGGCGCGCGAATCAGCTGTTTCGCGCGCCACGGAGGGGGCAGCTAGGGCGGCCAGGGCACATTTTTAGGGGTGGCATTCTGGCGCTGGCCATGCTGCCCCTAAAAATGTGCCGCCCCCAAGCACCAGCTTGTTTTGCTGGTGCCTAGAGCCGGCTCTGATTGCTAATAATCCTGAGGGGTGAAAGGTATGTTGTATCTTTGGCATCTCAGCACCACATCTAAAGATTCCAGGCAGAAAGGTGTTTTCCTTTATTTCTGAGACCTGTGAAGAAGGGTTGGAGTCTGAGAATGTTTACCACAGTGTTGGTTTACACAAATAGTGTGGCCTGTGATTCAAAGCCTTAAGACAAGATCAAAAGGACATATATAGCATCCCATGACTACAGCTTAAATAAGTCTAGGATCACTGATACCACACAAAGCCATGAAATACATCTATGGAAACTTATTTGAAAATGGTAACAATAAGTAGAATGAGTTGCTAATTTAATCCTTAGGATAAGAGTGAGACAGTTGGTTGCACCTATTCTTCTTAAAACTAGCATATAAAAGCCTTAATAATCTAGGCTTGAAATACATGAGTGAATGTCTCTCACTCTGTGCCCCTGCCTTGCAGTAATAGTTGGCCAGGGCAAGTCTGATCGCAATCCCAGGGCACAGATAGGACTGAGGTTACTCTACTGTGGAATTATCTACCAGAAAAGGTAATACCAGTGTCCCTTGCTGTAGGGTGCCCTAAAAGGAGGCAAAACACATTTATTTAAGTTGGCTCAGCCTTGATTATTTTCAGCTAAATCTCACCACGACTTTTTTTTCTCTCCCATCTGTTGTTCCCTCTCCACTATTTTTTGCACCAGTGGGGAATTGATTCCCTTTGCTGGTAGGATGGCTTACATTGACGGTTTTGGGGGTTTGATTCTAAATCAGGTTCCTGTTTTTTCTGTGGTTGGATGTTTGGTCTGTTTGGTTTTTTTTTTACTGATTTTAATGTTTTGAATGTTGGGCTTTTATTGTATGAAGCCTAGAAGCATTTGGAAAGGCTTCCTATAAAATGGGTTAACTACAGATCAATTTCACTGTAAACTCACATTCAGAAATTTGTATCACATTAGTTCATGGCTTAAGAGCTATGCCAATTAATCTGCCTGCCTGAATCTTCCTTATGCTACTGATTGGCAAGATTAGGATTTGATTTTAAATTCTGAGGATCTTCCATAGTATCTGGGTAATACTTTCCTGCTTTTGCAAGTTCAGTATTAGGAGTAATATTTAATAGAAGAAAGGTGTGTGGTATATGATTGTCTTTAGTAAGTTCACTTTCTCTTATGAATCTCTTCACTACACATTTTGTATTGGATCAAAATCTGGTTCAAACTGTTATACTTTAAATTGTTTCAAGTTGTAAGAGTTTGGAAACAGTCTCTAAATTCATCCTTGTATTAGATATAGCAATGCCATAGACGCTGCATTTTCTGACATTCTGTTCCAAAGTTCCTCCAAGGAAACTGCCATTCAGTAGTATGCTGGGAGGCTAGAATGCCACATATCTTCAGCTGAACAGCCTCTCATATACGTCTTGTATGTCCACTGGATGTTTAATATTTACAATTTACTCAACTTCTGTTTTCTGTTTTGACACATGCCAATGTGGGATCTCATTTGAGAGCAAAAAAATACCACTCTGTGTATCCAAAAGCATATTGGTTTCGATGTCAAGGAGTTCCTGTTCTTTATTCCAGGGTGCAATTAGTTTATTTCCAGGCTGTAACAAAACTTAGTGCATTTTAGAACATACAGCTCCCCCTATGTCAGCTATGGCTCCTGCCAGCCATTTTGCGGCACTGGGAAGGGAGATGGCAGCTGCCCTGTCAGAGACCTTAAATCCAAACTGTAACAGGCTCCTGGCTGTATTTCTCCCTTGGTCGGAATTCAAGTTTCTCTCTCCGAGATGCTAATTAGTAGCTGCTCCAAGCTAAAATTTTCAATTTTTGTTTCTAAACAAGAGGATAATTTATTGGTAGAGCAAAAGAAATGAAAGAAATACAAAATAAAAGATAGGACTGAAAATGAACCTTTCTATAAAACTTTATTAGGTTGTTGCTATACTTATGTTACAAAGCAGGGTTTAAGGTTTCTGGACAAATCTTTGAGGTGAAGCCAAAGTCGTTAATATATACCAGTAATAAGCATAAAATCCTTACAAGAATGTTAAATTAGTTAAAAAGATGCCATTGAAAAGCCAGGGGTTTCAGACACAAGGTTACACTTCCAAAAGCCTCCATCATCTGAAAGCAAAGGTAACCAACTACTTTAATACTGTCCCCACAGTGGACAACTAGATTAAGGCTTAGGCACTCCGCTTTCATTAAAAAACAAACAAAAAAAGATTTTAGCCTATGTGATTGCAAAGAAAAGTTTGTAATTATGCCTGGAGTGTACCGATGCAGGGACATCCCCCTGAGTCCTCAGACAGCCTAAACCACTGGTTCTCAAACTTTTGTACTGGTGACCCCTTTCACATAACAAGCCTCAGAGTGCAACCCCCTTTATAAATTAAAAACACATTTTTATATATTTAACACTATTATAAATGCTGGAGGCAAAACGGGCTTTAGAGTGGAGGCTGACAGCTCGCAACCCCCCATGTAATAACCTCACGACGCCCTGAGGGGTCCCGACCCCCAGTTTGAGAACCCTGGGCCTAAACAATAGCTCTGAGAGGAGTGAACGTCCCTATGCATCTCAATGGGATGTTAATTCCAAAACTCACTGTTCTGGGGGGCCCAGGCCAACACTTCCCATGAAAAGACTGTGTGGCAAAGGAGGACAGTGCCACAAGCCCAGTCCACTCAAGATGATGGACTCTGGCTGTGGATAAGTACTGGGGGTGCTTCCCTGCTGAAACTGCTGCCTCCTCAGGAATGAAAAGGGACCCTTGCTCCCATTCCTGCTGCCCCAAGACAAGGAGGGCCTCTGCTTCTATTGCTGGGGAATCCCAGGCCAGCCCTGCCTCTCTGGGAAAGAATAGGGAGCCTCCTTGCCATATCTATTCCAGGAGGTGTTATGGGGGGGGGAGAGGGGGGGAGATATCACTGTAATGAAGGGGCAAGGCTGTGTGGATGGAGCTAGAGATGCACCACATAATGGTGCATCTAAGGCACTGGACTGCCTTAATCCAGACCTGATATAGAATCATAGACTATCAGGGTTGGAAAGGATCTCAGGAGATCATCTAGTCCAAACCCCCTACTCAAAGCAGGACCAATCCCCAGACAGATTTTTGCCCCAGATCCCTATAATGCCCCCCTCAAGGATTGAACTCACAACCCTGAGTTTAGCAGGCCAATGCTCAAACCACTGAGCTATCCCTCCCCCCTACAATCCTCCCATCTTCATTTCTTTGAAGCTGGAGTATAAAAAAAGTGCATGGTAGAACATTGGTTTCATACATATATGATTCCTTTACTAAGTGTGATGTTTTTGTTCTTTTTCTGTATTTTTCAAGATCTAGGCCCAAGAGGTTTGAATATGGATACATATTAGCACTGTGTCTAGTGACATCTAGGATAATTGGCTGGCAAATCAAATCATATAACCTAATGCTATGAAGTATTGATCACCTCCTGTGAAGTACAGCGCATCCTCAGCATGTTGTAAGATGGGAGACCTTTATGAAGAGTATGGAATTATTGTCTCCTCTATGCTAATTTGCCTAAACAGGAATTTGCAAATTTTTTCCCCTGTGGATTGTGAAAAAGGCCAGAACTGGCACAACCACTCTAGAATTAAGGATGAAATATTCTTGTTTTTGTGGTTGCTGACAAGATGAATTTTTTTTTTTTTTAGGAATTGATAAAATAGTCTGCCTTTCTGATTTTCATGGGGCGAGATACAGAGTTAAGATAATCTGGTATCAGAGGGGTAGCCGTGTTAGTCTGAATCTGTAAAAAGGAACAGAGGGTCCTGTGGCACCTTTGAGACTAACAGAAGTACTGGGAGCATAAGCTTTCGTGGGTAAGAACCTCACTTCTTCAGATACAAGTAATGGAAATCTCCAGAGGCAGGTATATATTAGTGTGGAGATAACGAGGTTAGTTCAGTCAGGGAGGGTGAGGTGCTCTGGTAGCAGTTGAGGTGTGAACACCAAGGGAGGAGAAACTGTTTCTGTAGTTGGATAGCCATTCACAGTCTTTGTTTAATCCTGATCTGATGGTGTCAAATTTGCAAATGAACTGGAGCTCAGCAGTTTCTCTTTGGAGTCTGGTCCTGAAGTTTTTTTGCTGTAAGATGGCTACCTTTACATCTGCTATTGTGTGGCCAGGGAGGTTGAAGTGTTCTCCTACAGGTTTTTGTATATTGCCATTCCTGATATCTGACTTGTGTCCATTTATCCTCTTGCGTAGTGACTGTCCAGTTTGGCCAATGTACATAGCAGAGGGGCATTGCTGGCATATGATGGCATATATAACATTGGTGGACGTGCAGGTGAATGAGCCGGTGATGATGTAGCTGATCTGGTTAGGTCCAGTGATGGTGTTGCTGGTGTAGATATGTGGGCAGAGTTGGCATCGAGGTTTGTTGCATGGGTTGGTTCCTGAGTTAGAGTTGTTATGGTGCGGTGCGTGGTTGCTGGTGAGTATATGCTTAAGGTTGGCAGGTTGTCTGTGGGCGAGGACTGGCCTGCCTCCCAAGGTCTGTGAAAGTGAGGGATCATTGTCCAGGATGGGTTGTAGATCACTGATGATGCCTTGGAGAGGTTTAAGCTGAGGACTGTAGGTGATGGCCAGTGGAGTTCTGTTGGTTTCTCTTCTGGGCCTGTCTTGTAGCAGGAGGCTTCTGGGTACACGTCTGGCTCTGTTGATTTTGTTTCTTTATTTCCTTGTGTGGGTATCGTAGTTTTAAGAATGCTTGGTGAAGATCTTGTAGGTGTTGGTCTCTGTCTGAGGGGTTGGAGCAGATGCGATTGTACCTCAGTGCTTGGCTGTAGACGATGGATCGTGTGGTGTGACCGGGGTGCGTGAGCACAATTATTTCAAATTTGGTGACAATATATACCTCCAGACCAGTGGCACCGCTATGGGCACCCGCATGGCCCCACAATATGCCAACATTTTTATGGCTGACCTGGAACAACGCTTCCTCAGCTCTCGTCCACTCATGCCCCTTCTCTACCTACGCTATATTGATGACATCTTCATCATCTGGACCCATGGGAAGGAGACCCTGGAAGAATTCCACCATGCTTTCAACAGCTTCCACCCCACCATCAACCTCAGCCTGGACCAATCTACACGGGAGGTCCACTTCCTGGACACCACCGTACAAATAAGCGATGGCCACATTAACACCACCCTATACCGAAAACCCACCGACCGCTACGCCTACCTTCATGCCTCCAGCTTCCACCCCGGTCACACCACACGATCCATCGTCTACAGCCAAGCACTGAGGTACAATCGCATCTGCTCCAACCCCTCAGACAGAGACCAACACCTACAAGATCTTCACCAAGCATTCTTAAAACTATGATACCCACACAAGGAAATAAAGAAACAAATCAACAGAGCCAGACGTGTACCCAGAAGTCTCCTGCTACAAGACAGGCCCAGAAGAGAAACCAACAGAACTCCACTGGCCATCACCTACAGTCCTCAGCTTAAACCTCTCCAACGCATCATCAGTGATCTACAACCCATCCTGGACAGTGATCCCTCACTTTCACAGACCTTGGGAGGCAGGCCAGTCCTCGCCCACAGACAACCTGCCAACCTTAAGCATATTCTCACCAGCAACCACGCACCGCACCATAACAACTCTAACTCAGGAACCAACCCATGCAACAAACCTCGTTGCCAACTCTGCCCACATATCTACACCAGCAACACCATCACTGGACCTAACCAGATCAGCTACAACATCACCGGCTCATTCACCTGCACGTCCACCAATGTTATATATGCCATCATATGCCAGCAATGCCCCTCTGCTATGTACATTGGCCAAACTGGACAGTCACTACGCAAGAGGATAAATGGACACAAGTCAGATATCAGGAATGGCAATATACAAAAACCTGTAGGAGAACACTTCAACCTCCCTGGCCACACAATAGCAGATGTAAAGGTAGCCATCTTACAGCAAAAAAACTTCAGGACCAGACTCCAAAGAGAAACTGCTGAGCTCCAGTTCATTTGCAAATTTGACACCATCAGATCAGGATTAAACAAAGACTGTGAATGGCTATCCAACTACAGAAACAGTTTCTCCTCCCTTGGTGTTCACACCTCAACTGCTACCAGAGCACCTCACCCTCCCTGACTGAACTAACCTCGTTATCTCCACACTGATATATACCTGCCTCTGGAGATTTCCATTACTTGCATCTGAAGAAGTGAGGTTCTTACCCACGAAAGATAATCTGGGTATCTTCACTGAATTTCGAAACTCAAACATTTGAAAGTATAACCGTAACTCTGAATTTCCTGTTTTAAGAGGGGAAAAAAAGAGAACTATAATCCAGATGAGTGTACACGACGACAAGCTGGACTCTGCTGCAAGGTCCCTAGATTTGTGGCACTCTGATGGAAAAATTCTACAACTGTTTCAGGTATGGTACAAATAGAGATTTTTACTGATTTAAATATGAACATGAATGTAATCAGTACAGCTCCGTCTGTTATTTTGATATTAAATTCCATTTATTTTACACCTTCACATATTCAGTTTTTAAGATGCTGCAGAATGTTGTCTGGGGGCAGGGATCAACGCTCTGAGATCGATCCACTGGTGGTTGATTTAGTGGGTCTAGTAAAGGCCCGCCAAATTGACTGCAGATCGCTCTCCGGTCGATCCCTGAACTCTACCCCGACGAGAAGAGTAAGGTAAGTTGACGGGAGATTTTCTCCTGTCGACCCCCCACGGTGTAGACCCCGCAGTAACTCGACCTAGGGTACCTCGACCCCAGCTACGTTATTTGTGATAGTGTAGACATAGGTTGTTTTCTCTGAAACTCAAGCTATTAAGATGAATGGGGCAGTTTTAATCTCTCAGTCACTGTTTCTCCCTGTCTGTAAAATTCTGGAGCTCACTTTTTTTTTTTTTTTTTGGGTGGCAAGAATGAAACTCCATAGTTGCAGAATACATGAGAACTGACTACAATGTTCTTGAGAAGAATTCTCAACCCTAAATTACTGACATTTTCTTGCAACCTTAACTTCACTTTGAAGTTTATTTTGGTCAGGGATTTCCTTGGATTATTGAAATGGTCCACTAGAGATTAACCCCACTTCAGGTAAAATACTGAGAAGAGTTCATTTAGATAAGAGATATCAAGTGGTATTAAAATATTAGATTAATTGCCGCTACTTGTCACACAGATTCTAGGAGATGCATCATAGAATATCAGGGTTGGAAGGGACCTCAGGAGGTCATCTAGTCCAACCCCCTACTCAAAGCAGGACCAATCCCCAATTTTTGCCCCAGATCCCTAAATGGCCCCCTCAAGGATTGAACTCACAACCCTGGGTTTAGCAGGCCAATGCTTAAACCACTGAGCTATCCCTCCCTACAAATTTTGTTAAGGGACCAGGTTTCTAAGGGGATGCTTGGATTTGAACCAAGGACCAATTGCTCTGCAGTCAAACACTCTACCACTGAGCTATACCCACATACCTTCTATTCCTGGTCTCAGGCTGATCACTGCAGTATTATGGTATCTATCAGGTCAAGTTTCGCTACTTTCAGACTATCAGACTTTGGTTCTCTAAGTATTTCACCTGCTATATCATAGAACTTTCAAAGATCTGCTACTGTCAGAATGGCTATTAGAGTTGAAGAGCAAAAGTGAGGGATTCAAAAAGCCACATGGCAAGAAGATCTAAACAACATAGAAAAATTAATGATGTGTGAGGAGTTTTCTTCAATTTCATTTTCCAAATCTTGGTTTTCTAGAGTTAGTAAATTACAGAAACAAAAACAGTGAGGGAAAGCAATTTGGATCCAAAAGATGGGGTGTTTTGTCAACTGAAGGAAAAGGTGAGAAGTACAGCTTTAAGTCTCAGAAGTTGAAAGATACAGTTCAGCTGTTTGTGTATTACTACAGTAAGCAGTATTTACAAAATTGTAAAGTCATCACATACCTTTGTTGTAACTATAGTTATGAGTCTGCATTAACACTCAATATGAATAAAATAGTTAGCAATAAATTAATGGTTAATAAAGGAAAACAATCTATGACCAAGTTTATGTTTGGAACTCTCACCCTAGTTTGGTACTGAAAAGAGCTGTTCCCTGTAGTTTTAAAGTCAGACTTAAGACATACTTGCTTTTTATAGATTATCCAGTGACATCAGGGGTACTGTTAGAATGAGAAGCAGTGTGGGAAAGGTGTTAAAGAAGAATAGTTTGCATTGCAAAAGCATGGAAACTATAACACAATCAAGACTGTAATCATTACAGCACTCTAACATCAACACATTTCATTTTTTAACAAACTGTTCTTCTTGTCTTTGATTTTACAGAAGTTTCAGTTCAGAATGGAACTTTATAAGCAAGTTGTGATCCCCTGCTATATGTGAATTGCTCACAGACACTTAGACAGAGCAGCATTAGTTGATATCATTAGAAAGTTTCAAAACATATGCTAGTTTGACAGTGCCTCTATACTAAACAACAAGGATCTTTCCTCAGCCAGAGAGGAACCTTAGATTTTGTGCATTTAGATGACATTAAACATTAGTGAGTTTTAGTAAGCTATTACCCCCAGGCCTTCACCAGAACATTTTTAGCTTCACATTTTTGTTGTTATATGACCCAGCACTTCAATAGCCTTTGCCTGAGGCTTCAAAGAGTCCGTAGAGAGTAGTATACCCTCCTCGATGAGCTGTTCTTGGCGAGGACAAGTTGCCAATAGACACAAATTCCTAGATTCTAAAGTGATGTGAGCTGCTCAATGTCATCTCAACACAGGCTGTCTGCAATAGCCCAGAGCCCAGCTGTGTGTGTATAAATGTGTGTCTGTGCTGTAAGATATAAACAGCATTGATAGCAACATTATTTAAAAACTTTGTGCTTGTGATTTAGTTCTGACAGATTAATTTTCAAAGTTGGCTGCAAAAAAAAAAAAAAGTATAATTTCAGCCTTCTCTCTCTCTGCCTCACTTTCAGCCTTTATGATAATTACTGGAAGGACAAGTACAATAAACTGCCTTCCTAAGCAGCAGGAGAAGTTTTGCTACACTAAACTAAATTAATGTGAGGAATTTTCTTTGTACAGCAAATTGCGAGGTCTGGCATCTGCTAAAAACAGCACTGCCCTATATGCAACATACAGACATAAAATTCCTGTCTGTCCACACCATCCCTGCGTGTGGTCCACAGACAGAAAATTCCTATCCATCCACACTGTCCCTGTGTCTGGTCCACAGACAGAGAAAAAATTCCTGTCCATGCACTATCCCTCATATGCAGTATGCAGACAGAGGATTCCTGTTCATCTGCATGGCCCCCTCATGCAGTATATGAACACAGCTCATTATTATGTATCAACATTTTTTTTTTTGCTAGGGTTATTTTTTCATATCTATCTAACCTTCATAACATTTGGGTAATGATGCCAAGTAGCAAGATAAAAAAAAAAAAAAAAAAAAAAAAAAAAAAAAAAAAAGCAAGTTCTGTACTGTGCTTGTGTTGATTTTTTTTTACCAAGAAGATCTCTCTCTAAATTTTTTTGACATGAAAAGAGTGGGGACAGGTGTCTGTTTGGTCACATGAGCTTGCTCTAAAGTGTCTGCAAATCAGCCAGTGTTCCATTTTGCTCATCTACTCCCAATCTGCTGCTCTTCCTACAAACTGCAGTATATTACCCTTTCTCATCAATTAGAAGCCCACTCATAGGGTTGAAGGACATGATAACATAGTCCTGGAGCAAGCTCGGGTTATACAGTCCACCTCTCCTGTAGAGCCACCCGCATAAAAAGGAGGTCCTTGGAACATGGGATGAAAAATCAAACCACTCACTCAGTCTTGCCTCTGCTGTTTTATCCTCTCAGTCTGAGGTCAGTAAGCCTATGTGAAGCAATGACACAAATCATGCAGCATTGACGGAAGCAGAGGAAAAAGTAGGGATGAAGGAACAAAAGGACAGGGGCAGAAAACCTAGACTGATTTACTTGCAGCCGGAGGACTTGAGAGGGATCAGGGAAGTCAAAGGATTTATAAAATCCCCATAGTATCATAAAAGGCAGCAGGCTGACAATAGGAAGGACAAGCAGGGTTTGATGGTTGGGAAGGGTGGAGAAGAGGAAATGAAGAGTTATATCAAAATTTTGAAGAAGTATTTTTAAACATCTGGAAATGATGAGGAGAAAGACAGAACAGATGGACAAAGAGAAACTGGTCTGAATCCAGATTTCCCCACATCTCTCAACCTCTGGACTCTTCTTACTCTAGTCAATCAGAACTCACTGAAACCTAACCTGCCTCTTAGTGGGATACAGAAGAGGCTTGAAGGGGGACACAAAATAGATTTAAAAATCTTCCCAAAACATTAAGGTACATTACTTATTACTTCCACAGAGCAAGTAAACCTCTGCAGTCTTCCAAGTTTTAAACAATGAATACATGTGTGTTTTTTTATATGATATTAATTTTTAAACCAGCATTTATGTAAGCAGTTGGCAGAAATTTGGTGTTCTGGTTTAGGTAATGGAAGTAAAGCCATGGTTTTATCTGTCAAAAATCTGGGAGGCATTCTGGCATGGTATCAGAGTCCACAGCTGAGTCACAGGCAGATTTGGGAAAAGGTTTGTTTTTAACTTGTTAAGAAGATTAATCAGGGTACAAATGGTGAAATTAAGTATATAAATTCCAGGTTCTCAGTGAATAGAAAAGAACAGCTTAGTAGTATAGTATCTGTGTTGTAAATACAAGACAGATACTCATGCCTTAGAATTTATGGAGAACATAAGCAGGCCTACATGGGCTAGCTCCCTTTGTTTCTTTTACCCAAACAGCAGTAGATAAATATTTGCATGAAATGCAGCTTGGGTTGGCAGGTAAACATCTGTATGAATGTTTGTGAAGGTATTAGAAAAGAGACATCTGGAGGCAGGTAAAGGGCAAAATCCTGTCATATATTAAGGTCATACAATAAGAAATAGAAAACTAGCAAAATGGCTGTTCTTCATAGTGGATTCAAGGTAAGAGACCCCCTGCTCCCTTCAGACATCAATATTGTGATAATGATTTCTTCATACATTTGGGGATTTAAACTTTATGAAAGTTAATACGTAAACTTCCTCCTAGACTATTAGCAATTGAAGGGCATACAGTATGTTACTACAAAGGTCATTTTCCCTACATTTAAAATAATTTGTTAGAGCTGACCAACTATCTTCTTATGACCATATGATAGTCATGCTTTGGATACCCCCACTAGCAGTAGTGAACAAGAGTAAGAAGACTTTTGATATTTAAGATTGAAGCTTGCTTTCAATTATAAATCTAATCTTTACCTACTTCTTAGCTATTTCTGGGTGCTGAAGAGACTCCAGGGAAGAAGCCTAACTCAATAATGCAATGAGGAAGCAACTCTCCCACCACCTTGATATCCCTGGATTTGAGGAATCATATCACCTTCTCCTCTCAGGAGTAAACTTGTTTCAACACAGATCCACTTAGAGGCAGCTAGAGCTGCCTAAACGCAGAATTTCTGGTTCACAGGAAATTTTAGTGTTTCAAAATTTGGGTTCATTCGAATGCAGAAAAAAAATATTTATTGCAAACTGGAAATTTTAAAAAAGGGGATTTCAAAAACATCAACATATGGGGTTTCCAAAATGAAATGTGCTTCCTGGGACTCTGAAATTAACATGATTCTTGCCAGTTTCACTGCTGCCCACTACTGAATAGCAGCAATGAAACTGACAAGAATCATGTCAATTTCAGATAGCAGCTGACAGAGCTTTGAGGGGCCACAACTCTGGGCAGCCCCTCCATATGGATTATTCCTTGGCCAGCTGGCAGCCTGGGCTGACTGACTTTTGGAGTAGCTGACTCACCAGGCTCCTGGAGTCATGCAGTCCAGGAGTCTAGAAGCCCTCCGCGTAGAAGGGCTATCGCTAAGCCGGGGACCCTAGAAGCCCAAGGGTTCCCAATTCAGAGGCAATTGGTGTGGCACAACTGCCCCAGAACTTTGGAACCTGAAAAGCCTGGGTCCCAGTCTGTCCACACATTGGAGCTGCTGATCCTAGATGCCCTGAGCTTCCTGGCACTGGGACAGCCCATGAGGTGGATCTACCCTGGAGTCACAGACCCTAGAACCCTGGGGTCCCCAGCAATCCACCAGGTGAGCTGGCAGGAAAGCAGGCAGGTTTCTGCCGCAACACTGCCTGGTTCATTGAATGTTCGCTGAACCTGATATGTTTGTGCAAAACATTTCAGGTTCAACAAATTGGCATTTTTAGACAAAACCCTGTTTCATCAGCCTAGAGGAGTAGAGTACAGTATTTCTGTTCTAATGGCAACATTTTGAAAAGCTCCACCGTGAATGGGAAGGAAGGAAATGGCAGGTGGCAACAGAATCCTCACAGTCTCCCACAGAGGCAGAAGACAGTAGATCTCTCCCCTGCCCCCAGCCGACATTTTCTCCCCTATAGAAACGACACATGGTAGCATCTTTCCTCTGGTAAAGAAATTTCTTTGATCTCAGTAGAACAGGGTGGAAAGGGAAAGTTATACACCTAAGGAAAGAGAATCCATGACTTCTGTTGAGCACAAGTACAAAATTACATATTTTTATTGGTGCATAATGAGTGTGAACGGGCTCCCCCTTGCCTGTTTACATAGAACATGCAAGCAATGTTGTTGGTCATTACTTTTCTGTTCTGATTCCTTATGAACGGTAGGAAGTGGAGGCAGGCATTGTGGACAGCACGGAATTCTAGCAGGTTTATGAGTATCCTTGTCTGGGCTGCGGACCATAACCCCTGAATTGTGTGATGTTGCAGGTGTGCTCCCTACCCTATGAGGGAGGCATCCATTGTTATCATCTGTGATGGAGGATCCTGTGTAAATGGGATCCCCGAGAACACGTTGTGTGGTTGAGTCCAGCAGGCTAGTGATTCCTTGACTTTGGGAGGCATTGTTAATCGTCTGTTTAATACGTGTTTGTTTGGTCTGTATATGGTTCCTAGCCATTCTTGTAGGCAGTGCATATGTAACCATGTGTGTTTCACCACAAATATGCATGCTGCCACGTGGCCCAGAAGTTGGAGGCATGTGTGGGCTGTAATCTGTGGGCTTGTCCTCGCTGTGGATCTGAATGTCTTTATCATGTTGAATCTGTCTCGTGGAAGTGATGGTTTCGCTGCCACTGAGTCAAGGAGAACAGATCCTTCTGATGCAGAAAGTGGTGCGGCACCGAGAGCTTCGGTGCTGAACAGTGAGGTGCCGATTGTATTGGAAGTACAGTGTGCAGAGCCGGTGCAGTGTGTGTTGGCGCTGTTGCGCTAGCAATATTGGGCTGTGGCACTGTAATCAGGGTGGTTGTCAGTGCAGATTCCTTTAGCGCTGTCGACAGTGCTGTGGTGATGGGCGGCTTAGAGTCAGAGGTGAAAGTAAGCCGGTCTGGGCCGGTACACAATGCCGGACTGACCCGGCTTCTCTGATGGTAATTTAAAGGGCCCAGGGCTCCAGCCGCTGCGGGGAGCCCCGGTCCCTTTAAAGCGCTGCCCAAGCCCCGCTGCCGGAGCTCCGGTGGTGATTTAAAGGGCCCGGGGCTCCCCCCAGCAGCCAAAGTCCTGGGCCCTTTAAATCACCGCCAGAGCCCTGCCACTGCTACCTCAGCGGCGGCAGGGCTCCAGAGATGATTTAAAGGGTCTGGGGCTCCCTGCAGCAGCTGGAGCCCCTGGCCCTTTAAATTGCCTCCGGAGCCCTGCTGCCACTACCCCAGCCTGAGCCCTGCTGCCCCGGGGTAGCGGCGGCAGGGCTCCTGCGGTGATTTAAAGGGCCCGGAGCTCAGTGGCATCCAGAGTCCTGGGCCCTTTAATTCACCCCTGAGCCCCAGGGGTCCCAGCCACCTCTGCAGCTGGTAGCTCTAGGGTGATTTAAATGCCCTGGGGCTCCCAGCCACAGCGGGAGCCCCAGGGCCTTTTAATCTTGAAAGGTCCTGTCTCTTCCGATTGAGGCCACGCCCCGCTCAGGACTCCGGCGTACCGGTAAATCCTTTAAGTTACTTTCACCCCTGCTTAGAGCCCTTAGACTCCACACTGGAGCACTAGGTTCCAGAGGCAGCCAACGCACAGGCGGTGCCAGACATGCCCAGAGTGTCATAAGTGTTGAGCCGCAGTGCTGCCAGCACCGATAAGAGCAATTTGGTCGGGGACTGTTTTCTGCCGGTCTGTTCTCTATGAAGCGAAGAGGATTTTGTGTGTGGATTTTTTGGTATTTGGAGACCTTGGTGGTGAAAAGACTGGCCGGGAAGAGGTTTCCTGTCCTGGGTCGGAGGCTGTTCTTAATGACTTTTCCATCAAAATGAGTTTCAGCCTCAGGTCTCTATCTCTGCGTGTCCTCACCCAGTTTGTTACAATGGGCACATTTCTGAGGAATGTGAGCTTCCCAGAGGCAACGATCAAACTGAGTGGGTCCACTGACACAGGCATTGCCTCTCTGCATGTGTATCTTTTAAATCCTGGTGAACCAGGCATTTCTCTAACTTAATACTAGCTGTACTAAAGGAGGAAGAAATAAAAAAATTGTTTTTGAAAGGGATGTAAAAGTCTAAGAACTGAAACTTAACCTATCTAAATTAGCCAAACTCACTAATTTATCTAACAGTAGAAATGAAGGTTTTTAATGGGACTGCTAAGCTCTGTCTCAGGCCGGGGATGGTTGAGAAGGAACTGAGGGGTCTGGGTCACACGTGCTAGATAAAGTGACAATGGCACACGAGGCAGGCATCGCGCATGCACGACCTGTACAGGCACTGCTACTAAAATTCTCCGAGCAAAGGTGCAGGGACGCACCATCGCCTGGAGCGGAGCACCCACAGGGACATCCCTCAAAGAAGAACTGTCACTTCCTTGCTCTGTGACATAATTGATGCCTGTCATATGCACAGCCCAACACTGAACAGACTTTTTCGAAGGGAGTGGGGCGCATACTGCATTGCAAATTCAGAGTTAATCTCCAGATTTCCGCAATCTGCTGAATATCTGTATTTTGGTTTATTCTCCCCCATATGTATTACTTTGTATTTTTCCCAATTCAATCTCATTTTATTATTTCCTACCCAGATTTCTAACCTCTCTTTTTGTTTTGCATTTTTCCACTACATTTCTGTCTCATTTAAAAATGATATTACCTTTATCTCCCACCCCTTTCCCTCACACAATTTTCTTGAGAAAAAACCCTCACTTCACTCTTCCATACCAGCCAACTACTATTCTCTCTGTATCCTTCGTTTCTTCAGCCAGAATCTAGAGAAAGTGCTGTCATGTTTCCCAAGTCAACTTCCTTGATAAAAAATAGGCAAGAGGCAAACAAAGTTAAGTATAGAGACAACCCTGCCATTATGACAGTTTCTTGCTGTACGGTGTGTTGTGATACTCTACTTAGGAAATGCTATTAAAAAGCTGTACTATATACTATGGAAAGATGCTATATGAACATGCATGTACAAAAACATAGTTTGAGCCCCTATATAGGTATAAAGGCATCAACATGTTATTGAATTGGAATCAGATCTAGTTTATATGTAGGCATGTAGAAAGTGTGGCAGGAGATGGTTATAAGGGTTGGAGATTACTGATGGCTAAGGGTGGTATATCATTCCTTTTGCTAACCACTAAGGCCCCATGCTACTGAATCACTGCTTTATTTAAGAGAAAGTTTTAAAGTCACAAGCTTGTTATGCCTCTTAACAAGCTATGTTTAATTGCAGACCTTCTGCCTTGTTTTATGGCTCCAGTATGAAACAGTGAGTGGTAGAAGAGTAGGTTGATGTTTTTGGAACCCTGTGCCCAGTGTTCTGGTATGGCATCTTATGCTTTCCAAGGATAATCCATGATCCTCTTGGAATTGCATCCAGCTATTTTTAGGGGTCATACATAGAGTTAGGTGACATTTTTTGGCTGAAACAGTTTTTTGCCAAAAATGCAGATATGGCATCCCCTAACTGTTTCATGGTGGTTTTTTTTGGTCAGTTTAGCCAAATTGTTCATTTTGGAAAAAACAAAAAATTCAGAAAAAACAAACATTTTATTTTGACATTTTTAAATGAAATGTTTTGATTTTTCAATTTAAAATGACTTTTCCTTTCAAAATTTCTTTTAATTTTATTTAAAAAAATTCAAAGACATTTTAAAATGGTCAAAAATAAAACAATTCATTCGACCCATTAATGAAGGTTACTTACCTATAACTAAGGTTTCTTCATGATGAGTTCTGTATATTCACATTTATGGAACGCTCTGACCATTGCATTGCATAAAGACTACATGCAGTACTACTTTCACCTTGTTATTTTTTTCATAAGCAATAAACAACTTTGGGGACTATCTAAATTGCTTAATCAGTCCTGTCTAAATAAAAAGCTAAAGGCTTCTAACAACCAGAGTATGTGGTTTGGCCTCCCCCTCTTCAATATGAAGTTTGGGAAAAAACACCGGCAAAATTTTATAAACTGGTTTATATGAAAATATGAGATCCTTTTAGGTAAAAACATTGGGTGTGTACAAGAACTGTGTGAAAAACTAAATGGCTGATCAGCCATTAATGCATGTAATTCACTTTGGCTATGTCTATACTACAGCAGCACAGCTATACAGGTGGAGCTGCACCTCTGTAGTGCTTCTGGTGAAGATGCTCTAAGTCAATGGGAGAGAGCTCTCCTGTCGGCTTAATAACTCCTGCTTCCATGACACATGGTAGCTATGTCGGCAGGAGAAGCTCTCGGACACAGCACTGACCACACCGCCACTTAGGTTGCTATAACTTATGTCACTCAACGGTGTGGATTATTCACACCCCTGTGTGATATAAATTATACCAAAGTAATTTATAGTGTGGGCATCGCCATTTATGCCTTACAGAGGTAATGATTATCAAAGTCACTGTCTAAATAGATAAAATAAATTCACTGCTCTACAGCCAAAATGCTTCTGAAATAAATGTAGTCAAACTTTACTAATTCTGGGTCACTGAGAATGAAAATGATGCTTAAAATTGTTGATTGGCTCTAGTTTTCAAGATATGCTATTGGGTCAGTATATATGACCCCTGACTTGGGAATGGCGGAGGATAAGTGAGTTATAAAGGGAAGGGATCTCAATTTAAACCAGAAATGACTAAAATACATCTTTGACTGGATCTAGGAATAAATCTATGACTGGGTTTGGATAGTACTTGCTTTTTAGGCAAAACAATTAATGATGCAATCTGAAGCTGGTATTGCGTCATACATGCTATGAATTGCATCATGTTATTCCTAGAAGTCATGGATGATGCAATCATAACGAAGCTTACATCACTCTGCTGAACAAATTGCCCTAGATCAGCTCTAGAAATCATAGTGTCGTGCTCTCTTATTTGTCAGTGTTTGATTTTGCAAAGGGACACATTTCTGTTTAGCCAAAGTGAGCAGAGATGCCTCGTACTTGTGTGAACAGTGCAGATAACTTCTGCTATGTTTGTGGTGAAGTGACTTTTGCCTCACAAAAGCGCAGTATAACCACTATGGTTAAGAAAGCCTATCACCTTTATTTTGGCTGCAAAATTGGAGATCAGGACAAGAGGTGGGCCCCACACATATGCTGCAACACTTGTGCAACAAATCTTCGCCAGTGGTTGAATGGGAAAAGGAAATCTATGCCTTTTGCAGTGCCAATGATTTGGAGAGAGCCAACAGATCATACCAGCAATTGTTACTTCTGCATGGTGCCTCCAGTTGGGAAAGGTGTGTCAAAGAAGAAAAACTGGACTGTGCATTATCCAAACATTCCATCAGTATACGCCCAGTACCCCACAGAGAAGGGCTGCTGGTTCCTGATGCACCAGAATCATTCTCACTTGAGTCAGGCGAGGAAGAGGAAGAGGATGAAACTTCTGGTCCTGAACCATCAATGTCAGAGGACCCACATTTTCTCCCATCCTCCTCCTCTGAACCACACCTCATAACACAAGGTGAACTGAATGACCTTGTCAGGGATTTGAACTACCCAAGAGTAAGGCAGAGCTGTTGGGCTCCAGATTACAGCAGTGGAATCTCCTGGCAGGTGATGTTAGGGTTTCCATGTTCCGTGACCGTCAAAAGGATCTTGTCCCATTCTTCTTCGTGGAAGGTGATCTTGTAGCCTGCAACAACATCGATGGTGTGATGGCAGCCCTCAACATCATTCACGATCCAGATGAGTGGACACTGTTCATTGATTCATCGAAGACGAGTCTTAAAGCTGTTTTACTGCATAATGGCAATGTTTTGCCATCAATTCCAGTTGGTCATGCAGTCCATATGAAGGAAACCTATGACAACATGAAACAACTTTTGAGGTGCATAAACTATGACCAACATCAGTGGCAGCTTTGTGGCGATTTGAAGGTTGTTGCTCTCTTGCTTGGTCTGCAGACTGGATACACAAAGTACTGCTGTTTTCTCTGTGAATGGGATAGTCATGCAAGAGATTCTCACTACATCAAGAAAGATTGGCCACTCCGACAGTCATTGGAGCCTGGGAGGAAAAGTGTTCAGCATCCACCTCTTGTTGAATCAAGGAAGATTTTGTTACCACCCTTACACATCAAGCTGGGTCTGATGAAGAACTTTGTCAAGGCCATTGACAAAACACAAGCAGCTTTCAAGTACCTCCGTGGAAAATTTCCAAGGTTAAGTGAAGCTAAGATAAAGGAAGGTGTCTTTGTTGGTCCTCAGATTCGTGAACTTCTTCGAGATGATGCATTTGACCATGCACTGCGTGGCAAGGAAAGCCTTCCAGTTAGTGGCAATACATTTTCTCGGAAACAAGGCAGACAACTACAGGTTGTTGGTGGAAAACCTCCTCAAGGCATACAAAAGTCTTGGTTGCAATGTGTCACTAAAGATACATTTTTTGCACTCTCATCTAGATTTTTTTCCACCAAACTGCAGAGCAGTGAGCGACGAGCACGGCGAGCGATTTCACCAGGACATTGCAACAATGGAGACATGCTATCAGGGCAAATGGAGCCCATCAATGCTTGCAGACTGTTGCTGGACAGTGACAAGAGATGCTCCATTTAATGACAGGTTTCAGAGTAGCAGCCGTGTTAGTCTGTATCCGCAAAAAGAAGAACAGGAGTACTTGTGGCACCTTAGAGACTAACAAATTTATTAGAGCATAAGCTTTCGTGGACTACAGCCCACTTCTTCGGATGCATCCGAAGAAGTGGGCTGTAGTCCACGAAAGCTTATGCTCTAATAAATTTGTTAGTCTCTAAGGTGCCACAAGTACTCCTGTTCTTCCATTTAATGAATACAAGAGACAAGCCAAGAAGCGCCGAGTAGACACTGAATAGGACTAAACTATGTACATAATAGTTTTTTGCCTTGTTTCATAATAAATTTTATTTATACAACTCTTTTGCTGATTTTTGAAGTGTTACATAAACAGGACAGGTGAAATATTATCATGTAAAGCAACCATAAACACATGAAAAGACCTAGGTTTACAATTTATGATTAAAACTCTACTATCTACACAATATACATAGACATAAAATGTAAAAACTTAAATATCTTAGAAACAGTAGCCAGTTGTTTTAATTGTCATATTTGAATTCAGCACATCAAAATATATAATAAATATATTGCACATTTTATCTCTGAAGCAGACGACTTCTCAAAAATTGTAGACCAATGTTAAAGCTTCCCAAAGGCTCAGAGTGAGGTCTTATCAATTGTGAGAGCACTATGTTTAAATCCCAAGATGGTATAGGATATCTTATTGGAAGGTATAAATTACTGAGATCTTTTAAAAGCCTTTTAACTATATTATTACTAAAAATAGATTTTTCCCTCCACCGGTACATGGTATGCTGATATGGCTGAGAGATGAATCTTCACTGAAGATAGTGAGAGCTCATTTCTTAAGGTATAACAAATATTGTAAAATGAAACTAATTGGTGTTGCATATGGATCTGCAGCAAAAGCCACAATAAAAATATTTTCTATTTATGACTAGAACATCTTTGTGTTGACTCTTTCCTGGAATGCGACAATACATTTTGCACATCTAATGAACAACTTTTTCTAACAACCCTAGAGTCCTATTCCCCATGCTGTTAGATGAAGAGACTGAAGATCTGGATGATAAACCATCCAGTGTTTTTTCAACAAGTCCTGTACTAGCATCAGAGGTTCTATTAGTCCTCTTGACAGATGCATTAAGTCTGGATGCCATTGTTGCCTGGCCCATACTGGCCAATCCTTTAATACAGTGGTTCTTAAGCTTTTCCATATCAGTACCTATTTTTCCATATCATGACTGTTCTGAGACTGCACTTCTTCCTTTTAGCTGGGATCCCCCCATCCCATTTAGTCATGTAGGGAGTTGCACCTCATAGGTTGAGAACCTACGCCATATTCCACCCCTGAAAGAATCATTTAAAAATGCCAAAGTCGATCAGTAAAGTATTTAGCAAGGTTTCAGCAAAGTTCAGCTAAGAAAACCTTGTATCTTGTGAGCTCAAACAAGTGATTCAAAACTTTGTCACGTGAAAGCCAACAAACTTCAGTGTGGAAGAGGAGATATGGATAATGCCCATTTCTTCACACAAAGTAAGACAGATGCATGGATTGGCGGGCTTACCTTTACGAAAATTCACAATTTTTAAGTCTCATCAAGTACTTTTTTCAGTTCCACTGGTATCCGCTTAGTCGCTATACTTTCCCAGTGCACTGAACAATATGTTCAAAAGGCAAGATTGGGTTCTAGTCACAAAATTTCTGAGTTTTCATGCCAAAGCTCAGGCTTCATCAAGGCAAATACACAGTGATGCTAATCCAACCTAGCTGCAAGAACTGATAGTTCAAAAGCTTCAAAAAATTTCCCCCTGAGGAGCATCCTGTCAGTACACAGCAAACGGGAAGTCTTTATATATGGACCATTCCCAGGCAAACCAGCCAAATGTTAAAAGTTGGGCAAAAGATGACATCTGCAGTTTTATCCAGTTGTATTGACAAGAACTGGATCTTCTGAACTCTTCTAAACAGCTATTCCTGAACATCTGCAGGGATGTCATTAATTCATCAGCTAACTGCATCACTGAAGAGGGAAACTGTTTTTACCTGATTGGTGGCAGCAGTTCCCAGTAAAACGTCTAAGACACGAAGCACAATCAACGTTTCCCCAATTACATGAAGCTTGGTAGCTTTCACTATTTGTAGAACTCTGTGTAGCCTCAAAAGCTTGTCTCTTTCATCAACAAAAGTTGGTCCAATGAAAGATATTACCTCACCTACCTTGTCTCTCTAAGAATCCTTTGTCAGCTACTGCGACAACTGCTTTGAAATACTCTGGTAGGTGACCAGCATTCTGTTATGTGCTTTGGTCCAAGTGCACCAGAGTGGAAAGTTAGATTGCAGCACAGATCCACAAAATAGAGGAAAGAGTAAGGAAGAGAGGATGGTTTCCACTGTCCTGCTGGCTCCATGGAACACACACTATAACCCAGTCAGCTTCCCCTTGTGGGGAAGGTGGAAAACAGGAGGCAGCTGCAGGCAGGGCCCATCTGGGCAGGGAGACAAAACAAAATGTTGGCCTCCTGACTGCAGCAACATGATGAACTCCATGGCAAAAATACTGCATTCTGTGGCTTATTAGAATGATGTCAAATTCCACGATCACCAAATTGCAGACTCCTTGACAGAGATGAATGGGAGCAATTCATACTTTTTAGAGTATCATTTCAGGCAGTCTGCAAATTCAGGTAGGCACCATTGCATCAGTTTAAACTTTCAAGATTCTCTCTATAAGGGCTGGAAATATATTTTTTTGTTATATAAAAAGGTAGGAAAGAAAGAAAAAGGGAAGGGGGCTGTTACCTGCTCAGGGGTTGTGACCCACAGGTTGAGAACCCCTGCTATAATGCATTCCCATGATTAAGTGCAACCAAGTGCCAGCTAAATACACAATATTGGTGTGGTTTATGCAAGGATAGTAACAGGATGTATTCACAAACTACAGAGTTACAATTCGAAATGACTGATCTCACAGTATTATTATTATTTATTATTGTATTATCATAGTCATGGACCAGGACTCAATTGTGCTAGACACTGAAGAATATGACCTTCAGATTTCCATGTCATCAGTATAAACTTTTAGAAGAACCAAGCTCATTTTCAAGGCTCTTGGCTCTACCACTTTCCCCAAATCTGAGATTCTTTCCCATTATAGACCTCTTAGGGTACAATTTCTTGGGCTGTCAAAAACCAGTAAGATGGTTATAGCTGAGAGGCAGTGTGGTCTAACGGCCACGGCACCAGACTGGGAGACAGGAACTCCTGAGTTCTAATCTGGGCTCTTCCATTGATTCATTGTGTATCTTCAGTTTCCCCATCTGTAGACTAGGGATGAGGATACCTACACTTCACTTCAGAAAGGGCTTTGTGATGAAGAAATGTTATAGAAGAGGCACTGGGTGTTATATAAGCTATATATAGCTATCTAAGTGGCACTGGATGTTGTAAGGAATTATTTTATTAATTAGTATTTGTATGGGGATTTGAAGAATTAAAATGCTGTACTAAAATTATACTGCAGCCATGTAAAAATCTTAATGAATGAGAGCAATACCTGTAATAAACCAAAACAGTTTTTCTTTGGGCTGAGAGCAAACATGGGAAATTTCAGCCCCAAAAATATTTTTTTAAAAAAGTTACAAGTAACTGAAAACAAAGCTAATACTACTTTGCACTTCTATGACGTCTTTCATCTGAAGATATAAAATTACTTTACAAACAATTTATTAAGCCCCAATACCTCAGTGAGGTAATGAACCTGCCTCCTCAACTAAAGCTATGGAATCACTACTGAAATGTAACAAACAACAGACTTGGCTGCTAGTTGAAGTACAGACGACATGCCTGGCTTGCCAGCATATTCCTCTGAGAGTAGGTGTGAAGGGACCTGAAGTCAGTGGCAGCAAGAAATTAACCTGTGCACAGTTTTATTTTAATAATATAAAAGGAAGAAGAGCAATGCTGGAAGGAGGAGGGCAAAGGAGTGAGAGTAAGTGTTAATTCCATAAGAAGGTAAATCACTGCCATAGAAAAAACTGTTGACACAGCATTGAATGTTGCTGTATGGCATTGTGGCATTTCTTGTGTGGCTGTGTACTCGGAGGAGCAAGGTTGCGAACAGATGTCACACAGGAAAGTGAAGGCTCCCAATGAAGACTGTCAATCATGCTTGGCCCTTTTTTCTAATCAGTTTTTTGCATCTTTGTCAAAGTGTTTACAAATTTTATTAACAGTTGCTCTATATTCAGGTTTGCCCTTGGCTGTGTCTCTGAAGTTATCAATATTTATGAGGTGAGAGTCTGCTTAAGGGTGTTTTTGAAGCATTTACATTCACTGCCCTTCCTGAATTTTCTGAGTTTCAGCTCGCCATAGGACTTTTTTCAGGAGTCTACAATCACCCTTTCTGACAACTTGACTTGTCCGCCTAGGATGAGGTGTGATTGCCTCGATGCTGGTTGTTTTTGCTCTTTCAAGGATGTTAATGTTTGACACTTCGTTTTGTCAGCGGACCTTAAGAATAGAGCAAAGACATTGTATGTGAAATTTTTCAAACTGCTTGGTGTGTATGCAGTATGCCATGTTTTACACCCATATAAAAGGGATGCTATCATTGCTGCATTGTATGTCATCGGTTTTGTTAACAGTATGAAGGTGTTGAGTATCCTATGGCGAAGTCTTCCAAAACCCTAGCTTGTCTTTTGCATTCTGTTTGACATTTTCTTGACCCAGGGAACTGTCACTTGAGATGGTATTGCCCAGGTATGTAAAATGATTGATATTCTTTAGTTTTATACCATCAAAGGTGATGTTTGGTTCAGAGATAGTGGCTGATGGCACTGGTTGGAACAGGACTTCAGGATTTTCCAGGCTGAAAGTGAGTCCAAACAGTTTAGTTGCCTCTGAGAATCTATCAAGGATAAGCTCTAGGTTACTTTCACTATGACTAAATAGAGCACAATCATCTGCAAAAAGAGCTTCACATATGAGTTTCTCAAGGACTTCTGAAAAGTTATCCATCAGTTCTGTACCTTACGTAAATATCCTTTTGAAGGTTGTCAATTGTGTAATTCAGAACCGCTGCAAAGAAGAGACTAAAGAGGACCAATGCCAGCTCAGAGTCTTGTTTCACCCCAGTAGATATGGGGAATGGCTTAGAGAGGCCATAATCTGAGAGGACTTGACCAGTCATGTCTTCGTGGACTTGATGTATGATGTTAACAAATTTGATGGGGCATCCAAGCTTTTCTAGAATTTTCAGAGGCCATTTCCGCAGTGTCATATGCTTTTTAAGATCAATAGAGACAGCAAATACTTCCATGTTTTGTTCAACTAATTTTTCCTGAATCTGTCTCTCAACAAAAATCATGTCTGTGATGCTCCAAACTGATCTAAAGCCACACAGGATCTCTGGCAGAAACTTCTCTGATACTGTTTCAACAGGCTGATTGAGCAAAATACAAGCAAAGATTTTACCATCTACAGATAGGAGGGCGGTACCATGGTAGTTGTTGCAGTCAGATTTGTTACAATTATAGTTACAAAAATAAAGGTATCTTTGAAATCCTGAGGACTTCTCAGTTTCCCAGATAGTTGACAGTGTTGGGGCCTGCAAGTTTGAAGTTTTCAGTTGGTATGTTGTCTTTGCCTGGTGATTTACCTGACTTCATTTGTTTTTGTATTTCTTCAAAGGTAGGTAACTAGACAATTTCTTCATGCTGGGGGTCCTGGGTTCTTCTGCACCTCTGGGTTGACAATAGAAAGATGGCTGAGTAGCTCAGTAAAGTGCTGATCTTTCACAGATGCCTCTCTTGTCCTTGATTAAGGTAAATACATCTAAACACTTTAGTGAAGCTGGCACAAAATTTGATTGGCCATAAATGGTCTTTAGTGAGTTATAAAATAACTTTGTGTTGTATCGGCATAATGCTGTATTTCTTCTTCTGTCTTTTCCAATCAGCTGAGCCTTGGTTTGCAGATAATTGAATGTGTCTTTGTTTGATGTTGACTCACTGTTGTTTCGCCAAGACTTAAACACATTTTCTTTTCCTTGTGGATATTTTGGATTTCACCACCATTTTCATCAAACTAATCCTGGTGCTGTCTTTGATTTTTATCTAGATCTGAATATATTCCACTTTTCGAGCGCGTCATTAGGTGATGATATAATGCTAACAAATTTTCCTCTAAGTTTCCCTGCAGTTTTATTGATGCAATGGATGTCTCAAGTTTGCTATGTCCAATTTCGGTTTAATCTGTAGACCAGTGTTTCGTTGATCATCCTGTGGGGGGTCCAAAAGTTTGCTCTTCTTATTGCTCTGGTGATTTTCACATTCCTTATGTCTCTTTGCTGCATAATGACACAGTCAATCAGGTGCCAGTACTTTGATTTTGGACGTATTCACCAAGTTTTATATTTGTTGGCTTGCTTGAAGATTGTGTTGATAATAACGAGCTCGTGATCAGCACATTTACCGAGTAGGAGGAAACCACCGCTGTTCATTTTTCCAATTCCATTGTTCTTTATTACACCACTTCAAGTCTCACTGTCTTTTCCAACTCTGGCGTTAAAGTCCCATAGAACTATGAGTTTGTCATCACTGGGTATAGATTTGATTATGTCATCCCAATTAGAATAGAATTGTTTATTTCTTCTGTACTGTTCATGACTGGAACATAAGCATTGATAAACACTGGTAACTAATCATCTAAAAGGGATTGAAAAAAAACCAACCCTGGAAAACTTGAGTGAGGGTGGTTTGTTTTTAATCAGTAAATGTGTGTTTTGCTGTTCTTCAGTAAGCTCTGTTCAAGGGTATGGTACAATCTTGCTCACTGTGCCAGCTCAGCCGTTGTCAGATTCCTTGGTTCTGCTCCTAGCATGGCTCCCTGCTAGACAGAAACAATTACTGAGGAGCAAAGAGTGGCAAAACAAGAAGCTCCGTGACTGATAATCTGTGTGGATTACAGGCTTACAACAAAAGCCATGATGCTTCAATTGTATAGCCAGTATCACTGGATAAGAGCCAATTACACTCACTTCAGCCAGAACTTTCTTATGTTTCTATCATAGAATCATAGACTTTAAGGTCAGAAGGGACCATTATGATCATCTAGTCCAGGGGTGGGCAAACCTTTTGGCCTGAGGGCCACAGCGGGGTTCCAAAATTGAGTATTGAGGGCCGAGTAGGGAGGCTGTGCCTCCCCAAACAGCCTGGCTCCCACCCCCTATCCACCCCCTCCCACTTCCTGCCCCCCTCAGAACTCCCGACCCAGCCAACCCCCCCTGCTCCTTGTCCCCTGATCGCCACCTCCCGGGACCCCACCAGCTATTGGAATGTGGCCCTGCGAACATGGGCGGAGGACTCAGGAGGAGCAGGGGCAGCCACACAGCCAGAGAGAAGCGGTGGTTTCCCCTTCAAAGTGCCGCTTCTCTCTGGCCAGCTGCGTGGCCGCCCGGTGCTCCTCCTGAATCCTGTGCCTGCATTCGCCGTGCTCCCGCCACCTGCACCGCCCGCCTGTTCCCCTGCCCCCGCAGTGCAGCCCCTCCTCCCCCTCCATGGGGGGTGTGCCAATACTGAGCTGCCCGACTGCCCGGCTCTGGGGCCCCCTGTTGTTGGGGGGCCCTGTGCCAGAGCACCCTGTCTTCACTAGTAAATCTGCCCCTGAGCCGTGCCGCCCGGCTGGAGCCAGCCACACCACCACCCTGCTGGCACGACAAGCTGAGGCTGTGGGGGAGGGGGAACAGCAGAAGAGGGGCCAGGGGCTAGCCTCCCTGGCCGGGACTCAAGGGCCGGGCAGGACAGCCCCGCGGGCCAGATGTGGCCCGCCGGCCGTAGTTTGCCCACCTCTGGTCTAGTCTGACCTCCTGCACAACGCAGGCCACAGAATCTCACCCACCCACTCCTGTATCAAACCCCTAACCTATGTCTGAGCTACTGAAATCCTCAAATTGTGGTTTAAAGACTTCAAGGTGCAGAGAATCCACCAGCAAGTGACCTGTGCCCCACACTGCAGAGGAAGGCGAAAAACCCTCATGGCCTCTGCCAATCTGCCCTGGAGGAAAATTCCTTCCTGACCCTAAATATGGTGATCAGCTAAACCCTGAGCATGTGGGCAAGACTTACCAGCCAGACACCAAGGAAAGAATTCTCTGTAGTAACTCAGATCCCACCCCATCTAACATTCCATCACAGGCCTACTTTAATAGCTTCTTGAATGGGATGTGTACGAACACAATGCTTTTCCTCACTGTCTGTCTGTCCACTCCTACGCCAGCCCCACTGTCAGGACACTTAAAACCATGCTACAAAGACAATGTATCTTGGCAGCTGAAATATCTTTTTCTAAATCTTGATATAGCTGTACTTGCAGTGCTCGGATACCTGGTGATGGTTGTGGTATAAGAACCTGAATAGAACACTTTACACTGAAGCTACTCCCTAGATGAAGATGAGGCTGTGACTGTACTACAGTTGGGCAACAATACTGTTGCCACCAACAATATTTCTTACAATACTTCTCTTTGCCTAAAATAAAGAGGACATAAGTCTGTGCATACACTGTGGTTCTGAACAGGCTGAACAATCATTCAGAAATCATAGAGAGCTTTCAGTTTTATCCACTAAATGGTGGGAACTCTGATATACAAGTTCCATAAATATCTAAACAAACAGATAGATCCAAATTCCCGGAGCCACTTATTTTGAAACATTTATTTTAACATCTCTCTATTCCATGCAGGGAAAACAATGGCAACAACTTATTTAAAAAATTCAAGTGTACTATCTAGATCACCTACTGGCATCCTTTGACAGGGCCATAATTATATGGCCTGAATCAAAGTTATCAGTAGCTTGGTCTTTTGGAACTTTGACGATGTTTTAGTCTCACCAACTTTTCTACACTCGGACCTACCTGCTGTTCTACTGACTGGGATACATGATAACAGTGATAATGTTACCATTTTTAGAAGGAAAGGTTACTTACCAGTAACTATGGTTTGAGAGTTGC
Source organism: Malaclemys terrapin pileata (assembly GCF_027887155.1). Classification (NCBI taxonomy): domain Eukaryota; kingdom Metazoa; phylum Chordata; order Testudines; family Emydidae; genus Malaclemys; species Malaclemys terrapin. The sequence goes on along the minus strand of NC_071505.1, from coordinate 110,261,920 downwards.
CTCCATGCATTCATGATTGTGAGGGCACCATCTCACAAGTGGGAATACACAGAGGCTTCAAAGAGCATCAGTTACCACAGTATCAGCATTTTGTGCCATGTCATCAATTTTCTTTGTGGCAGATGAAAAGGGAATTCATTTTCTGATGGGCTAATCTTTAACATCAGACATTGTCCTAAAATCTAAGACCAATAGGGCAAAACAGGGTCTATCTGCAACCCTAAAAGGTTCTGTACAGTTTCCTCAGGAAGTGTTAATAAAAACCTGCCAAAAGTATGGAAACTCTCATGTAGTTACATGGTAGTAAGAGAGGAAACGGCTCGTCTGTCAGTCTCTTCTGACCCAGTTTTACATTCTTCTATTACAAAGAGAAATGCCTCTACCAGTGGAACTTTACTTTGGAAAAGTTCATAGTAGGAGGAGTGTGTGTCAGGTGTCAAACTGCTGGGTTTCCAGGGAAACAAGTAACTATGGAAAACTAATATTTTGCGGGGAGGCTATTCTAGAGTCTAAAAAGCTTCTCCTCTCCCCCATTCCCCAAAGAAAGAAATTAATTTGAGAAACAATGAAATCTTTGCAATTCTTTAGCCTCATGAGGGAAGTCAGACAAATCCTTGTAGGGAGGAAGCATAAAGTAGTGCAGAAAGGCTTGTTTCAGCACTTAGATGTCTATCCTGACATGTAAAATGCTCTGTAAATGGTAGGAAGTATTATTATTACAGTCCAATGTTGCTTTCCACAAATGGCTCATTTCTATGTGGAGGAGCCATGAGTGGTGAATACTGGCCCCTCATTTCATGCTGCTCTGTGTATGAAGGGGATGGGGAGGAAGAAGACACAGAAGGCCAAGGAGATTTTAATTTTATGTACTTAAACCTTCTGCAAATGCCAAACAGACTGACCACAGAAGCTGCATTTAGGGCAGCTAGAGGCTTGTAATTGCTCTTCTCATTACCCGCAAGTCAGGGACCCTGGCGACCAAAGCCTGCTCTGCAATCATAAAAATCACTGTGAAGTCTACAAGTAGCTATGGGCCAGTGATTGCAAATGTATTACAGCAACAACTGAAAGGTTGGTTACTTGACTGTATTTGCAGTATAAGCATTGTAGATCATTACAGGTACACAGAGGGTGTGGAGTACAGGGCAGAGCCCTCTTGTTACTGAAGCAACCGAGGGTTTGTCTACATAGTGGGAAATGTACTCTATGGGGGTATGATTTCTAAATCACACTAATGTATTGGTCCTCATGGTCTCTGCTGGTGCACACTAAATGTTCCCTAGTGCACTATTCAAAAAGCACTATGTTAAATTACACCATCAGGATTTACATGGAACAATTAACATGCAACTTGTTAGTGTGCTTTAGAAATCACACCCCTGTATAGCACATTAACCCACTGTGTAGACAAGCCCTTAGAGATCAGCAGTCAGGCACTACACAACACCAACAGTTAACCTCCAGAATAGTCAAAGAAGCATTTAGCTTTTAAATGGAGAGTTCTGAGAATGTCATTTTGTCAGCTATACACGTTCAGTGTCACTTTCTTCTGCCTCCTTTCTAAAACGTGGTTGGAACTTTTTTTTTTTTTTAAACTGTCACGTGGTTCAACAGGATAATGCAGCTATGACGACAATGGAGCAGATCCTACCCATATTGCTAGTGAAGCAAACAAGATCACCTTGCCTAGGCAGATATGGGGAGAATGACCAGTTAGCCACTAGTGAGAAGGTTGAACAGATGTTTTTCATGCTGTCGGCAGGAAGAGATGGCGGCAGAGGGGACGACGTCTCATTCTCCCTTCATCATTCCAGAGCAGAGCTTGTGGGAACTGACATGGATAGCAGAAATCTTTTTATAACTCAATAACAAACCCTCTTCTCCTACCTCTAGGTGGGATTTCCTCTTTCCTTGGACAGATATTCAGGATAGAAAAGCTATAAGAGCAAACCTCGGCAAGTGACTAATTCCTCATGGACAATGGTGATATTTTTGATGAATATTATGCCTGGGGTGACCAGACAGCAAGGGTGAAAAATCGGGACGGGGGTGGGGTGGGAGGGAGTAATAGGAGCCTATAGAAGAAAAAGACCCCAAAATCGGGACTGTCCCTATAAAATTGGGACATCTGGTCACCCTAATTATGCCACTTAACACAACTAGTGTCTTTTTTATAATTAAAAATGTACTGAATACTGGTGAAAGATGCCAGATTAATAATGCTCCATCTGTCCACAGGACAGGTACAGCACATGAAGCAGCAGTGTAAGCTTTCTTTATACTGTCTGACCCTTGCAAATATGCCTCAGATCTCCCATGGATGAGGAAGTTCAGGGGTGAGAGGGAGTTAATTTATCATACGCATTTAATCCTTGGCACCTATTTTGAAATCACCAATAAGATTACAAAGGTATCACTTAGAAAACTGTAGTGGTGGTTTTTGTGATAAGGACATCTCTCTGTCCACTATGAAATAAAAAGTCTGCCAAGCACCGGTCATATCTTTTATAAAAAATGCTACAGCATTCTCCAGTAATACTCAAAAACACCCCATTATCATTGTTTTAAACTGATATGTTAATTTGTATCAGGGGTTCTCAAACTTTATTGCACCGCGACCCCCTTCTGACAACAAAGTTACTACATGACCCCAGGAGGGGGCTGCAGCCTGAGTCCCGCCACCTTGGGTGGGAGGAGAGAGGGCCACAGCCCAAGCCCCGCCGCTTTGGCTGGGGGTAGAGCTCAGGCTGCAGCTTCAGCCCTGGGTCATAGAATCATAAAATATCAGGGTTGGAAGGGATCTCAAGAGGTCATCTAGTCCAACCCCCTGCTCAAAGCAGGACCAATTCCCAACTAAATCATCCCAGCCAGGGCTTTGTCAAGTCGGGCCTTAAAAACCTCCAAGGAAGGAGACTCCACCACCTCCCTAGGTAACGCATTCCAGTGCTTCACCACCCTCCTAGTGAAATAGTGTTTCCTAATATCCAACCTGGACCTTCCCCACTGCAACTTGAGACCATTGCTCCTTGTTCTGTCATCTGCCACCACTGAGAACAGCCGACCTCCATCCTCTTTGGAACCCCACTTCAGGTAGTTGAAGGCTGCTATCAAATCCCCCCTCATTCTTCTCTTCTGGAGACTAAACAATCCCAGTTCCCTCAGCCTCTCCTCATAAGTCATGTGCTCCAGACCCCTAATCATTTTTGTTGCCCTACGCTGGACTCTTTCCAATTTTTCCACATCCTTTTTGTAGTGTGGGGCCCAAAACTGGACACAGTATTCCAGATGAGGCCTCACCAATGTCGAATAAAGGGGAACAATCACGTTCCTCGATCTGCTGGCAATGCCCCTACTTATATAGCCCAAAATGCTGTTAGCCTTCTTGGCAACAAGAGCACACTGTTGACTCATATCCAGTCTGTTGACTCATATCCAGACTGGGTCCTAGCAAGTCTAATGCTGGGCCTGGCGACCCTACTAAAATGGGGTCGCGACCCACTTTGGGGTCCCGACCTGCAGTTTGAGAACCGCTGATTTAGATAATTACTGCAGAATACTTGTTTTTTAAGCACATAAGGGATGGTTACAACAGCTGTTCACTACCAACCTGAACTGGATTCAAACCAGTGATCTACCAGAGATATGAAAGGTTTGAGATCCCTTTATCAATTTATTGAGCCAACCTATTGCTACTGCTGTATTCAAAAGGGAGTGACAGTTATTATTAAACATTTATACAGTACCACCAAAAATATGATGCTTCTCAAACAATTCCAACTGAATAACAATCTGACTCTGAGCTCCCACGCGCATGAATTGAGAATCCCCATGGATCGGAGCCCCCAAGCAACAGCATTATTATTATTATTAAACATTTAAACTGTGGTTGTGCCTAGAGATCTCAACCAGCCTGGAGCTCTGTGGTGCTAGGCACTGTACACATATAGTAAATGACAGACCTTGCCCCAGAAATCTTATTCCAGGAAACCTCACAGGTCTCAGTATGAGCCCACAGAGAAGAAAAATTCAGCCTATTCTCATATGCCTTCCATTTACAACTCACAGCTGTGGACCAGGACTTTAAGCTGTGATAATTACTGTATGCTGCTTGTTAAATCATAGTTTGAGAAGAAAATGAATCACAGAAACACAGGCCATTCTTGGACAGATGGCTGGTGGATGAACTGCGTTAAAGGAGGCCAAAGCTCTCTTGATTTACATTAATTCCAGTGTGGGTGCCCGCTCTACACGCACTGCCGGGGCTTCTCTCTGACTTATAATTAGAACACACTGGCTGGCACTCACCACAGCACATCTGGACTTTGTTAGACAACCTTCAGCTCTGTTTTCTTGCATCAGCCCTGGCCCCCCTCATCTGAAGCAGCCTCCCAACCACTGTTTCACCATGAACCAGTCAAGGAGACAAACTACTTTGGGAGCAAGTAAATTGGGACTACATTAGTTGGTAACCCTTGCCCTCCAATTCGCCTCCCTTCCTTCTGATGATAGAGGAAATCCCTTCATGGAAGTTGACAACCAATCCTAAGCAGGCAGCTCCATTTACTGGAAAGCCTGGTCAATGCTGACTGCTTCATTAGGAAATGTTTCTGTATCGAGGCACATTCCTGCAATTCAGGGACTAGAAGCTTTAAATAAAAAAAAAATTGATGCCATATCTTCTTTCTGAAACGCTCCCTCATCTAAGCTTTAGTGCACACAAATTAAAGAACCAAAATGTCTTTGGCAGGACTCCTTCCTTCTCTTTCACAGTAACACACGAGCAACTTGAGTGGGTGGGAACATGATATAGTGCGGGAGAGGCAGAGAGCAAAGTTGAAGGAGAGAATTGCTACAAAATCTCTCTGAACCCATGTACCTTCCTCCTTTGATGAATCCATGTCTCTCCACTGAAGTGTTTTAAATCAAAGAAAGGCTTGCTTAGTCTGAATGGCTGAAGAGCTCCGGAACTGCTTGTTGGGAAGTAAACTGGGGCTTATGCGTTTATGGAATAATTTCTGATTTGAGGAGATATAAATAATCTATATATGTTGTTCTCTTAAAAAAAGTCAATCTGTACACACATTATCAACAGCTATGCAATTATACAAACAACTAATACTTTCTATCAAAGTTAAAAGAAAAGCACTATTTGCATTCTACCATAGCCAATTAAATGGATCTATTCAGGCCCACTATACTATCGGGACACAACATTACTTCCTCCCCCCAAAAGATCTCCCCCTAGAGTCCCTCTCTGTTTTGCAAAGGGATTCACAAGTCAGGCTGATGTTGTCATATAAAGACATGCATGCCCTTAGTAGAAAGCTACCCCCCTCCATTATGTTCAGTATGACACTCTGGAAGCTCACATGCTGAGAAGCACTTTCCATCACGATCAAACTGGGTATATGCATTTTACATTTGAGTCTCTTGCTAGCGGAATGCTATCTTGCTGGAAAGTAACAGTATTTATGACCCTACCAGTAAAATTAAATGTTATGAAATTGTAAAATCAGTTTCTAAACTGCTTTAAAATTGGTTCAAGTCAAAAAAAGAACTTTATTATGTGAACATTAAACATTTTATTTCAATATTAAATGTTAAGTGTAAAACCACTGTCACTAGAGCACTAGTGCCTTCTAAGGAGGAAGTGGAGAAATCCCTGATCAGAAAGCACCCCTGGTACTGTCCAAGTACTCAGCAAGGCAGTATATTTTTAATTTATAAAGTTCTATCACCCATGATAATAATCCCGTACCACCAGCTCACATGCCTGATTCTGTCCCTTCCCACCTGTTGCTTGAGCTGTTGCACCAGGCGGTCCTTCTCTCGCTTCAGTGCAGCCACTTCATCTTGGGTCTTCTTCTTAGAGGATGAAAGCTCTAGCAGAGCAATGTTGGCATCTTTTTCACTGATGGCAGCTAGAAGAGCTTCTTGTCTGGGGGAAAAAAAAAGAATACACTGGTGTCCTTAAAAAGTAAGGGGTATCTGTGACAACCTATACTCCATGTTCACCCTTTTATAAGGTTATGTTGTTATTATTTTTTTTAACAAAATATGTCTTTTGAGGTCTGATTTGAAAAATCAATCTGCTGAACAGTATTGTACTGGTAAAATATGTGTGGCAACACTGCATGTAAAGTTACAAGCCTCTACTGTATAACATTGTTATAACAGGCTCCAAGGTTAAGAAAAGCAGGCCCAAATCAGTTTTTCAGAAACAAAGAGACACTGGCACCCCAGCCAGGTGCTAAAGGGCTATCACCTGCTTAAGCAGACATTCTCCATCAGGGGGAAAAGGGGTAAACAAGAAATTTACATTCCATCACAGGGACAGTTTAAACCTCACGTCCACAAGAGACTGGTTTGTTACCATGACTCAGCAAGGATATTTCTAGCATAAGAAACTGAATTATAAAGAGGGGAGGAAAATGTTGGATTTCACTATCCTTTTTCATCTCTGCTCATGACATCAGTGACTCTCAAAGAACTGAACTTGGGGGTGGGATGGGGGAATCCCGGCTGGGAGGCTTTTCAGCCAGTACAAACTGCTGTAAGCTTATGGTGAGAAAAACCTTTTGCTTTTAAATTCACTTAGCTTATTAAGTTAGTCATTTAGCTTGTGTATAATCTTTTTATTTTCTTTGTAACCAAATCGGACTTTTATGCCTCATTACTTGTAATCACTTAAAATCTATCTTTCTGTAGTTAATAAACTTGTTTTATTGGTTTATCTAAACCAGTGTGTGTTTGGATTAAAGTGTGTGGGAAACTCCATTTGGGATAACAAGGCAGGTACATATAATTTTCCACTGATGAAAAGATGGACTTTATATGAGCCTGCATTGTTCAGTAGTGTGCTGGGAAATACAAGATGCACATTTCTGGGGGTACAGTCTGGGACTAGAGAATCTGCTGGTGTTCTTTTGCAGTGTAATTCATGGCTGGCTGGCTAGTAGCACACAATGCAGTTAGCTAGGAACAAGTTACATGCTGGAGATTGTGTTAACTGGCAGGACTGGCTGTTCACCTATAAAGCAGTGTAAAAGGCATCTCAGGTTGGAGAAGACAGTTATTCCGCAGTCCAGATTGTACCCGGGGTACTGTCACAATACAGAGTTGGACATATGTGGAATGCTGTGATAGGGAGTGTGATTCCAGGGATAGGATTAACTATGGCATTCACAAAGGTGGTATCAAACTCTGGGAGACTTACTCTACAACAGTCAATGATGCAATGGCTTATAAAAGACCCTATTTTGCTGTGTATCAAGTCTATTGATTCAGTAGGTAGGATGGATAACCAGGTAGGATGGGAGAAGAGTGATGTGCTGTGTTCCTGTTCAGAACTTCCTAGTTTCTTACTCAACTCAGCATTGTTTTAGGTTAGGTTTTCATCATTTTTGGGTACTTCAGACTGTTCTAAACAGATTCCCTCTATTGTAGTGGTTTCTAATATATACTGGTGTGATATATAAACATATAACAGAGTGGACCATTGTGTTCCACCTTCTTAAAATATATTGGCTATTCATGTAGCTATCTGAGGAGGAAAGTGGTCTGTGGCAAATTAGCTGCACTCATTTTAGCAATGCACAGTATTCCCAGAAGCAAATGAAGATAACAGGAAGATACAGGCCCTGTTCTGTTATCAGAGAGATGGTGAAGAGGCCTCTGGCAGAAAGCACAGGGGTTAACTGAGAACTGGCAAAAGGGCACCCTCCCATATCAAGGATGCTTTTGCTGTCCTGTGACTTCCCCTGTCAGTATTCAGGATGATGAGGAGCTTTTGTCAGCTTTCTGTATTGAGTGACTGAGACAAATGTAGGCTTGTCTTCTGAGCACACCATTGACAGCTCAGAGAGAGTTGCATAGGAGCTAAAAAACTAGTGCAGGATCCTGCGGTTACAGTTGTGTGATAATTAGACATAGAATTTTACCTTTTCCCAACAGCATCTAACTCTCTCATATTCTCCTGCACTTTGGGAGCATCTTGTGGATGCTAGGAGACAAAGATCCTGTTTCAAAAATCTACAGAACACATATCAATTGGGCATACTTGTATATGTTAAGATGAATTCTTGTTTATTTTATATTGTTTATTTGCAATCATATCGCCTTACTTCTCTATTCAGTCTGAACTCTAACTTAAGTAGGGTTGAGCCTGGTCAGTGCTTGTAAGGAAATCCCTGGTTCTGAAGACACTGTTGTCCTGTAGGTGGCCCTTTTCCCTGAGTTAGTACTGAAGCAACATACAGCAAGAGCTTCATTTGATAGATTAAAGATCACACAGCACATTGCATAAGAGTAGGGCTTGACAACTCTAGTGTCCTGACCAAAATTCAATACAGACTTTCTGAAACAGAATTGCTGTATAAAGTTCCATGTGTCTTTCCAACAGAGAGGAGAACTGACCTGGAGTATGAGATTAATTGAACAAGGCATCTATTTTATTTTGATTCATTTAAATATGCTCAACAAACACTATGAAAAATTAAGATGAGGCCTTGAAAAATCAGTAGATTTTCGAATGTGTTCTAAAGTTTTTCTGTCCCCTCAAATCAAAAGTGGCGATGTCAAGAGTTTAAACTTGGTTTATATACTAGTTCAATGATAACTTATACACAGGACTACCTTTACCATACTGGATTGCAGAAAATTTTAGTTATTAGATGTTGACTATGTTTGGTCTCTGCATGTGTTACAATTTCTGTTGAGTCTGGTCAACGTTTCAAGATCCAATTAACCTATTCATTTTTTAATTGAAAAGCATTTCTAGAGGTCATCACTGAGCAGACAGCAACTTTTAAATGCAAACTGTCATTAGGCTTCTAAGTTAATTGCCGTGATATTCTCTGAAAATCATGGGTTTTTAAAACTGATTTTAAAAGAGCAATTATGTTCCCTTACTGCCGCTTGCCTACACATTCAATAGAAGATGGAGTCTCTGTGACTGAAGAGGGCAATGTCTACTGCAAGTTTTCCTTGATGCTGATGAGAAGGGTACAGGGAGATGTGCTCTACAAGTGTCATCTGAAGAGGTATATGTGAAAGACTCTCTGCTGGTTTCATGCTCCTAAGTTAGAGGCTACCTCTGAGGCAGCTCCTCCTGCCTGAAACAGACTTGGCTCAATACAGTCCAATCAGAGTCAGCAAATACTACCAGTAGGGGAGAATCTATGCTGATGTCCTTGCAACATAAAGTGGAAGCCCTCTCTGTACCAGGTGCAGGCTTGAAGGCTGTATTTAGGTTATTCCATCATACAGCTAAAGACTATACTCTTGGGTTATGTTTACACTAGAGAGCTTACAGCAGCACAGCTGTATTGATGCAGCCATAGATGCCGACTCTGTGGGTGCTCCGGGGTTGGAGCACCCACAGGGAAAAACTGGTGGTTGCTCAGCACCCATCGGCAGCTCCCCGCTCAGCTCACCTCTGCCTCCCCCCCCGAGCGCGCCCTGTGCCTGCTTTTCCTCACCTAGCTCCCAGTGCTTGCACCGCGAAACAGCTGTTTCGTGCAGCTGGGAGGGAGGGGGGAGGAGGGGGAACGTGGCGCGCTCGGGGAAGAGGCGGGGCCGGGGCAGGGATTTGGGGAAGGGGTCCAATAGGGCAGGGAGGGGGCGGAGTTGGGGCAGGGACTTTGGGGAAGGGATTAGAATGGGGGCGGGGCAGGGAAAGGGTGGAGTCGGAGCGGGGCCAGCGCGAGCACCCACCAGCACTGGGGAAAGTTGTATGCAGCTGCGCCACTGTAAGATCTCTCATGTAGCCACTCTATGCTGATGGGAGAGAGCTCTCCAGCTGACATAATTAAACCACGCCGAATGAGCGGCAGTAGCTATGTCAGCGGGAGAAGCTCTCCTGCCGACAAAGCGCTGTGCACACTACCATTTATACCAGCATAACTTATCCCGCTCAGGGGTGTGTTTTTTCACACCCCTGAGTGATATAAGTTTTGCTGACATAAGTGGTAGTGCAGACAAAGGCTCCTAAAGGACCACCCTCCCACTGGGGGAGTGCAGCTTGTTTTGGCGACACCCCTGACACACGGATGTTGCGAATTTAAAGAGAGGAGCAGGATAGTAAATCTAAGCAAAATTAGGACAAGATAACACATGAAGAATCTTTTCTTTCTGGCTTTTTGAGATAAAAGATTTACCTACAAGGCAGTGAGAACTAGGGTTGCCAACTTTCTAATCACACAAAACCGAACACCCTAGCCCCGCCCCTTCCCTAAGGCCCTGCCTACTACATTCCTCCTCCCTTGGTGGCTCGCTCTCCCCCGCCCTCACTCACTTTCACTGGGCTGGGGCAGGGGGTTGGGGTGCGTAAGTGGGTGAGTGGTCTAACTGGGGGTGCGGGCTCTGGGGTGGGGCCAGAAATGAGGGGTTCAGGGTGTGGAAGGGGACTCTGGGCTGGGGCAGGGAGTTGGGTGTGGGAGGGGCTGAGGGCTCCGGCTGGGGTGCAGGGTGCGGGGTGCAGGAGGGGGCTCCAGGCTGGGGCCGAGGGATTTGGAGTATGGGAGGTGGTACGGGGTCTGGGTGAGGGCTCTGGGGTAGGGCTGGGGATGAGGGGTTTGGGGTGCAGGAGGGGGCTTCAGGCTAGGGGATGGGGCTAAGGGATTCAGAATAAGGGTGGGGGCTGAGGCAGTGGGTTGGGGTGCAAGAGGGAATACTGGCTCTGGGTTCTGGGCTGGGGCCAGCGATGAGGGGGTTCAGGATGTGGGAGGGAGGCTCTGGGCTCGGTCAGGGGGCTGAGGTGCCGTGTGTAAGGGGGTGAGGACTCCAGCTGGGTGTGCAGGGTCTGGGATGGGGATGAAAAATTTGGGGGGGGCTCAGAGCTGGGGCACGGGCTTACCTCGGGCGGCTCCCGGTCAGTGGCGCAGCGAGGCTAAGTCAGGCTCTCTGTGTGTCCTGGCTCTGCGCTGTGCCCCGGAAGTGGTCAGCAACAGATCTGGCACCTGGGGCGTGGGGCCCAGGAGGCTCCGCGCACTGCTCTTGCCCACAGGCACTGCCCCCCAGTTCCCATTGGCTGTGGTTCCCGGCCAATGAGAGTGCGGAACTGGTGCTCGGGGTATGGGCAGTGCGCAGAGCCCAGTGCACCCCACCCCCCGCCTAGGAGCTGGACCTGCTGGACGCTTCTGGGGCGCAGCGCGGTGCCAGGACAGGTAGGGACTACTCTGTCATAGCCCTGCAGCACCACCGACCGGACTTTTAACGGCCCAGTCGGCACTGCTGACCGGAGCTGCCAGGGTCCCTTTTTGACCGGGCGTTCCGGTCGAAAACCGGACACCTGGCAACCCTAGTGAGCACGTGCTCTGGAGGCCAGAAAGGTCACTGAATAGAGGTACACCTCTCAAACATTTGATAATAAAGGGCTCTTCAATCTAGCAGACAAAGGGATAAAAAGATCCAATGGCTTGAAGTTGAAGCTATACAAATTTAGACTAAAATGACAGTACACACTTTTAACAGGGTAATTAACCACAGGAACAACTTACCAAGAGTTGTAGTGGGTTCTCCGTCACTGGAAATTTTAAAATCATGACTGGATGTTTTTCTAAAAATATGCTCTAGTTCAAACAGGAATTAATTCAGGGAAGTCCTATGACCTGGGTTATGCAAGAGATCAGACTAGATAGTCACAATGGTTCCTTCTGGCATTATAAATTATGAATCTCTGAAACACTGGTCTCCTGACACATTGATTTGCTATCACAGACCTGACCAGAACTTCATAATAGCATTAATGAGTAAAAAGAACTCTAAACAACTAATAAAACCTTAAACCAGAGTACACCAGCATCAGAAACTATATATCATAGAACCTCAGAGCTACGAACTGACCAGTCAACCACACACCTCATTTGGAACCGGAAGTATGGAACCAGGCAGCAGCAGAGAAACAAACAAACAAAATTAAAAGCAAATACAGTACAGTACAGTGTTAAATGTAAACTAATACAAAATAGAGGGAAAGTTTAAAAAAAAAGATTTGATCAAGTAAGGAAACCTGTTTCTCTGCTTGTTTAATTTAAATTAAGATGGTTAAAAGCAGCATTTTTCTTCTGCATACTAAAGTTTTAGGTCAGTTGTAAACTTTTTAAAGAACAACCATAACATTTTGTTCAGAGTTACGAACAACCTCCATTCCCAAGGTATTCGTAACTCTGAGGTTCTAGTGTACACTAAACCTGATTAAGACCACAGAAAAAACTGAGGTCTATAAGCAAAACCAGCTGTACTGTTGCTTCCCAAACATTTGGCGCCTCAGGTAAAAGAAAAAAGGCATCCACACAGGCATGGTATTCTAGCACTACGTGAAACACAACTCTACAGATGGTTTAAGTAATGGTAGGTTTATTGAAACAAAAATCTAGTAAACAATGAAGTAGGGATCAAAATCATAATAGCATTGCTTAGAAAAGTCTAAAGTCAAAGGCATTTGTACTTGTCTGCTAGCATTTTGAGTCCGGATGTTTCATCAGAGACTAATCTTAAAATATATATAACTGCTACTATTTTTCACTCCTCCATTCTGTCCCCTCTCCCCAAAATAATTTTGGACACGATTTTAGCTGCTAATATCTGAAGAGCATTAGGTTTATGAGATTTAGCAGTTCAAAATAGTAAAAACTAAAAATCACATCAGAATCTAAATAATGGAAATACAAGATAGTAATCAGAATGACCATCATTTAAAAATTTGATCTCATTGTTTAACAGGACCAGAAACAAATGCTATCCACAAATGGAAAGCTAAGACTTCAAATTATACATAGTGCACAGAATTTCTAGCCCTGAGAGTTTGAGATATGTCAAACTTCAGCACTGTCACTTCCCTTTGGTCTAGCTGTGTTTTTTGGTATATGTCCAGAAATTGTTATATTAAGTCCCAGACCAGCATAATTTTCATTCCCTAACTTAAGGGTAATTGTCTAAAAATATCCACTTGCCACTTGAAAAAGAGGAAAAATGACCTTTAAAGTGAAGGAATTGAAGATGTTCTTGTTAGGAAGTTTCCTGTTTATCCTTGTCTCAGAATTTCTCTAACACACATTCAATCCTGCTTTGAAAGTACCTGGAGGAGCGGATTTACCATGAAACAAACCAATGGCAATGGTACGGGGCCCCAAAATGCAGGACAAATCTCATCTGACAACCTGACCCTGAGTCCCGGCCGGTGGCGCAGCAGGGCTCAAGCAGGCAAGCTGCCTGCATGCCGTGGCCAGTGGCCTCACGCTGCTCCCGGAAGCCGACAGCTGTTGGCATGTCTCTGCACGCCCATGGTGGGGGGAAGGGGCGGCTCTGTGCGCTGCCCCCTCCCTGGGCAGTGCACGGAGACCTGCTGCTCCCCTCCCCCCAAGGGGTGTGCAGAGACGTGCCAGCAGAAGGGCTAAGGTGACTCTCTCATCGCTCTGCCTCTCTTCCTCTGTGCCACACTTGGAAGCAACTGGCATGTCCCTGCGGCCCCTGGAGGGGCAGGGGGGTGGTGTCTCCATGCGCTGCCCCTGTGCTGAGTGCCAACTCCGCAGCTCCCATTGGCCAGGAACTGCAGCCAATGGGAGCTGTGGGGGCTGCGCCTGCGGGCAGTGGCACGCGAAGACCCCCTGGCCTCCCTCACCTAGGAGCCGCTGCCAGAGGGATGTGTGTGACGGTCGTTTTGGGAGCTGCGCCATCCGAGGTAAACGCCGCCCTCCCTCCCCCATGCTGCCCCAAAACCCTGCCCCAGCCCAAAGCCCGCACCCAAACTTCCTCCCAAAGCTCGACCCTCAACCCAATCCAGCACCCAAACTCCCTCTCAGAGCCCAACCCCTGCACCCTCTCCTGCACCCTAACCCCTTCCTCCAATCAAGGTACCTCACTTTATTTTCATTTACTTCCCATCACTTATAATATAGGAGGAGGATGAAGAAAAAAAGAAAAAACTGGAGGGGGGGGGGGGAAGGAGAGAGAATGCTCTTTTTCTTGTCTGGGTCCCGAGGGGGGCCCCCAAAACTGAAGCTGCGCACAGGGCCCCACTAACTTTAAATCTGCCACTGAGTATCTGAATTCTTAGTGGTAAGGCTGCTCTTAAAGGGCCTGTCTACATGGGAAATTTACTGCCATAATTATACCTCTACATTTATATTGGTGTAGCTCTCTGGATGGACACTCTTATTCCACACAGGGAGTTATACCAGTATAACTATAGCAGTATAATTATACTGGTAAATTTCCCTGGGTAGCCCTCAGATCATGTTTTCTCCTTAAGAGAACTGTATTTCAGGATACTGCCAACTAAGCTCACAGCTGAATTTTTTTAATGACAGAAAATGTAAGAGATTGAAAGCAGGATAAAAAAAGATGATGTAAAATTTTTTTACAGGCGCTGGAGTGGCGGGCTCATGTAATTCAATTTTGATTTTACTGAAGTTCAGTGCTTTGTCTACAGGATACATTAGCAAGAGAGACCAGGAAACCTCGTTTGTGATATTACCTGGTGGTTCTCTAGATAACTAGCAGGGTGACATTACACTTTTATGTACAAGACAACAGAGGTATCAGAAGAACTCTTGCCCTGTCTCTCCATTTTTTTTTTTTTTTTTTTAAAGGAATGAGTGTTATTTAAAGGAATGCCTAGAGAAGGCCTCCATTCCAGTTCCAGAGGAACATGTACTGTGTATTCCTCCCTATCTGGAACAGCAGAGGGGACATTTGGGGCTATTCCTGGAACAAACGTGTCTTCAGTGTGTGCGCCTCACTTGTGGAAGAGTTGTATGACGAAAGGTGCATTCAGTACCACTGTGTTGATCTTGGCTCATCCTGCTAAGAGAGTCTGCCTGCACATTTTTCTCCTCTGCCAGGTGTAGAACCATTGGATGCATGTAATGTATGCATCTGCTAGCACTTCATGGCCTCCTTGCACAGAAGAGGAAAGTAAGGTTGGCTTCGTTTTTTCAGATAATATAATGGTGTTGACTATCATAATGATGGTGGAAGGAGTTGGAATGTCAAAGAAAACTCTGCGAAGATGCAATCTCTGCTGTTCCATGAAGAGTTCTGCCTCTTCAGGGATGATCAAAGTTCTCTGAAGATGTCCATATTTGGTGGGTTGACTAGGCCATCCAATGTTGTAAGAGTCTCATGTGCAGCCATGCATATGGTGTCACATAGGAGGATAATGCTAGGGGTCCCATGTGCCTCAAATAATTTTGTTCTTTGGTAGGGCTGAAACCTCAGTGTCTGACGGATGCTGGTGAACCCTTATGTAAAGTGGAGTTCAGCACTGGATCCATAAAAGTGATTCTCTGATTGACAAACAGGGTAGCTGATAAAGTTTGCAGCTGACACAAAAATTGGGGGAGTGCTAAATAATGAAGCGGATAGGTCATTGGTAAAGAGCAATCTGGATCACTTGGTAAGATGGGTGCAAGCAAACAATATATGTTTTAATATGGATGAATATAAATGTATACATCTAGGAACAAAGACTGTAAGCCATACTTAGAGGATGGGAAACTCTATCCTGGGAAGCAGTGATTCTGAAAAAGATTTTGGGGTCATGGTGGATAATCAGCTGAAGATGAGTACCAGGGTGATGCTGTGGCTAAAAGGGCTAATGTGATCTTTGGACGCATAAACAGGGGACTCTTCAGTAGGAGTAGTGAAGTTATTTTATCTCTCTATTTTAGCAATGGTGAGACCACTGCTGGAATACTGTGTCCAGTTCTGATGTCCAATTCAAGAAAGATGTTGATAAATTGGAAAGGGTTCAGAGAAGAGCCATGAGAATGAGTAAAGGATTAGAAAACATGCCTTATAGTGACAGACTCAAGGAGCTCACGCTATTTAGTTTAACAAAGAGAAGATTAAGGGATGACTTGATTACAGTCTATAATACTTACGTGGGAAACAAATATTTGATAACAGGCTCTTCAATCCAGCAGAGAAAGGTATAACAAGATCCAATGGCTGGAAGTTGAAGCTAGACAAATTCAGACTGAAAGTAAGGCATACATTCTTAACAGTGAGGATAATTAACCGTTCCAACAATTTGCCAAGGTTCATGTGGATTCTCCATCACTGGCAATTTTAAAATTAAGATTGGATGTTTGGTCATGTGCAAATTGAGTATTCTATAGTTCACAATGGATGCCCATGAAAAATCAGCAAAATGCTAATCACCAGTTTGCAGGGGCTGGAGGAAAAAACAAAATCAGAAAGGGTTACCCGGTTTAGGAGTAAAACAAACTTTTAAAACTATATCAGGGGTGCAGATGAACCCCCCCCCATTTAGTCCTTCAATCTGTGAGGACAAGCCACCAGCGAGCTTGATCTTATCAGAAGAGATCTCAGCCAACCTGACTGAAAATGCAGGGCAAAGCTATCTTATAGGAGATAGGGGAATGCTTTGTTAGTTAAGGTTAGGCTCTAGAAAGTGTGTTTTATATGTAACCATTTGTTTCCAAAATTCTTACTTTCTATCACTTGGATCTATGTTCTTTGATAATAAACTTATTCCTGTTTTCACTTTCTCTCTCTCTTGTTAGCTAGCTAGCTATGTGTTAAGTAAAGTGGTGATCGGAAACTGAATCTGACAAGCTGGTGTGTACTATTCCTTTGGGAGTAGCAAATAGAGTTCTGTGAGTGTTCAATGGAACAGGGACTGTGCATTTCAGAGGGACACTTTGAGGACTCAGGTATTGGAGTGTGCCTATCACTAACCTATACAGAGATGGTGAGGTCTGTGCAGACCTGGAAGGTAGTGCTTGTATTGCCAGAGGCTGGTGGATTCAGGGAGCTGATCCACAGCAGGCACAGACAAGACTTCCTCACGCTAAGTGCAGGGAGTAGCAAGGTGCCTCACAATACTGGATATTCCTGGGAAGCATCACAGAAATGAACACACAACAAAAAGAACTGTGCCATCGAGTATGCCTCCTCCAGGCACTGAATGCGGATGTCTGACACTAAGTAGATAAATGGACAAGTGGTGCATGCATGTGGCTTGGTTCCCATCATAACCTCAGAATCAAACCAAAGCCTTAAGGGAGTCCTCAGTCAAAGGGACAATTTGCTTTTGTTTTGGTGTTGTTTTAAAAAAAATCAATTATGTACAATTTTAAGACTAAATCCTACTAATACTAACACTCAGAGCTACAAAAAGAGGGCACTAAGTAAAGTTTGCAAAGCAGACTGGACACAGAAGAGTTCCCTAACACTTTTCATAGCAGAGGGAAAGGAACAGAGATGACTGGGCATTATATAGGTTCAGGCATTGAATGCTGATGTCATTAGAGGGGGTTGAGCAGCCGCAATGGACATGGCTTTGATAGAGATTCTGTGAGTGTAAAGGTATCAACAGGCTGTGTGATGAGGCCAATAACTGTGCATACAAAAAGAGTTTCATTCCAGCAACAGGGGCACTACTTACTCTCTTCAGAGGGGTAGTCTGTATCAGCAAAAACAACAAGGAGTCCTTGTGGCACCTTAGAGACTAACAAATTTATTTGGGCATAAGCTTTCATGGGCCATAACCCATTTCATGGGATGCATGGAGTGCATACCTGCCTACTTTTTTTCCACTCCATGCAGCTGATGAAGTGAAGTGGGTTACAGCCCACGAAAGCTTATGCCCAAATAAATTTGTTAGTCTCTAAGGTGCCACAAGGACTCCTCATTGTTTTTACTTAATATCTGTAGCTTTATATAGCCAATGACCTGAGAGACCTTGTGTTAAAAGGTCTCCACAAGAAACCCTGCAGTTTTCTGTCATGGCACATCCAAAGTTACCAATTTTGATGCCATACCAACAAAGGCTTCTTGTCTATAACTTCATTAATATTTGCCCTGCAAAGGCCCACATTGACTGAAAATGATTGAAATGTATGTAGAAGTATATTAAAGGCAAGACTTCATGGACTGAGGAACTTAGCAGTCATATACAAAAAGAATATTGCAAATAGCCAATTTGAGTGAAATTTCTTTTTTGTATTTATGGACAAAAAATGTGCTAAAAACCTAAAAGTTCTTGTGCTACTGGGGTGTCTTATGCATCAATATTTTCTACAATCATCAGTCTAACAAGTAATGTGCAATAAATTAACATGTCTATCTTTTGGTAGAAAGTATAGGTCAAGATATTACCCCATGTCCATAATTTGCTTTTCTTGGCAAGACTCGCCTTTCACTGTAGGTTGGACTATGTTACCATTTACCCTCAAGAGAAGTGTTTGTACATCAGCCTAACTACATGAAATGATAAATTTAATACACCTGATGCATTTTTCTATGTAAATACCTAAAATATTACTATTTTCCTTGACAACTAGCATATTTTCCTCAGCAGCAGCACTGAAAAAAGTACTACACAAACCTTTTTATTAGAATGTCCTTGTATATGGCATTTATTTCTCAAATATTTATAAGTGACAGCTTATCTGGATTGGTATGAATTGACTTAATTATTGATATAAATCAAAATGTTATTTTCTTATTCAAATCCAGTGTTCACTTTGAATTATGTATATTGCCGTTGGCACTGTAGTGCTTAATTCTCAGAATAAAATACATTTTTATTTCCCAGTCTGAAAATCATGGCATCCTATTCATCAAAGTCACTCTTGTTGGACTTGTCATCATTGTGAATGACAGGTTCAGCAGCTTTTTTTGTCAATGTTCTCGCACTTCTGACACTTACACAAGTCTGGGTAGGAGAACCCACCAGCAAGATAGGAAAATCTCCCTGTTTGACATTTTACATGCTTGCAGTCACAATACAACGCCTACAAAATATTAATCAATAATGCGGCTTTAATTCCCAATACCAGTCAAGAAATGCAAATTGACCAACAGTGTGACTTAAGACTGATGTTTATGCCTGCAACATCTGTAACAGGGCTCCTAATTATCACAGCCTGGCAGTATGTTTCACTTGAAGAAATGTACCTGTTACATTCTTCATGGTCACATCTTAATTCATCAACAGCCGTGACTGTCTCTGAACACTTCTGCACAGTCAGGCAGTGTCACTCCTCTCCACCAGCTATGTGGACAGTGATGTCTTTGCTTACACCTTACATATCTGCATCCCTCCCACATGATGTACAAGAATTTCTGAAGTGCTTCCTTATTGTTGCCATCAGAAAGAAACTTCTTCCACAGACTGGGGGTTTTCTGGTCCTTTCTGTAGATATGTCTAGTTTGGGAACCACTAGCTGCTTGGCATGATTGTTCCATATTTTTGATGCTAAGATCAGAATACGGATCTGGGACAAAGTCCAAACAAGTACACTTGTACTTTCTTGCAAGCTTAATCATGTACCCTAAAATGGTGTCTGCAAGCTCACCAAATGTTGAAGGAACAACATGTAGTGCTTGGATGACAGCTACTCCATCAAAGATTATTGCACATTCTCTTGAACATGGTCAATAAGGCAGTCTCCAGCTTTGGACTGAAGAAGATTGAGCAGAGCTGATTTGCTGGTTTTTGCCAAAGTACTGTCAGCTAGCAAGAGGGTAGGAAACAGCTCCAAAAGAGTAGGACAAGATTTCTGAGAGATCAATTTTCCTCCTTTGACCTATTACAGTGCCCCACAACGTGTTACCTGGGCCACAGGGGCAGGTGGCAGGGCAGCGGCAGCCTGGATCCCAACTCTGGACCTCTGCCACATGGGGCCGGCCGGCTGCTTGCCCCAGACTCCTGCCACACGGCTGCCCTGGATCCCAGAGCTTGCAGGGACAGCCGGCTGCCCTGGACTTCACAGGGCCGGCAGGCAGCCCCAAACCCGGAACCCACCACATGGGGGAAGCCAGCTGCTCACCCCGGAGGTCACGGGGCCAGCTACCCCAATCCTGGACCCCGGCTGCATGAAGCCAGCTGGCTGCCCTGATCCCAGACCCCCCGCCGTGCAGCTGCCCCAGACTCTGGAGCTCACGGGGCCAGGCGACTGCCCCGGACCCTGGACTCCTGCCACGTGGGGAGGGCCAGCAGCCCTGACCCTCTGTGCTGGGCAGATGGGAACCTGGCAGATCCCGGTTCATGGGCCAGCCTTTAGTACAAAGCTGAGCTGGGTGGCAGCTGTGTGCTAACTGGGCCGCATGTGGCCCGCAAGTTGAGAACCGCTGACCTAATACAAGAAACCTTACAAAGTGTGCCTTGTCATTATGAAGAATCATGTGTTTGCCAGCTACTTTTGCTTTTGTTTTTACTTGATCACTGAATGTTTACAATTTCTGGCTTTTGATGGGAGGAAAAATGTCCTGAGTAGCAGAAAGCAGCCACTGGCTCAGGAAGTCTATCAATCAGTGCAATTTCACCTTTCTCTTGAGCAGTAAATAAGTTGTTTGTAACCTTACTGGCAGCAACACCACCTGAACTTAAACACACTAGTCCATTTTGAGGAGCATTAAAAGGACTGATCAGACATTCAATAGTGCACAGAATGCTCATTATGGTTGTCTCATCATTCTGAATTCTTGTGCTATCAAGATTTTTCTGTTTGTGTATTTCTGGAGTCATGCCTGGGTAAATCTTGTTATCCCCAACTCTTCCTGGTCTACAATGAACCTCTGGTGGATGATAGTGGCACAGAAAACCTTGTAGGCTTTGCTGTACATCTTCTCAGCACAAGTAGGTAACTCTGGATGTGCCGTGACAGAACACTGCAGGGCTTCTTGCATCAAACTTTTAATACAAGATCTCTCAGATTATTGGCTACATCAAATTTCATAGAATTGCCCCTCTTGCTGGAATGGAATGACAATAGTAGGCCTCACTATATGACCTACAAGTGGCATCCCAGAGCCTCAAAGTAGAAATACACAGGACAAATGAGGCTTTTTATGCTCACATTTGAGGAGGCTGATTTAGTGGTCAGTGACCAAGTACACTGAGATTTATTAAAGTATTTCTAGCCCTCCTACTGGAAGAAAAAGCAAGTAACATATACTGCACCTCAAATAGATTCAACTACCACGTGTCATTAATACACAATATTAGTGGAAAATGCCAGAGTGTAAGATGTGAATGCTCTGAGTGTAATGTAGTGAAAACCACAGCTCACCCCCTACTGTACTATAACCACCATTCTTGTTCTATTCCTATTCTTCCTCTCTGGTGAACCACAGAATATTGTTGAAAAAGCGAGTATAGGCCTTCCAAACTATTAAGAAATCCTCAGCACTGCATGTCTAACTTGCTGTATTCTTGGATAATGAGTTGCTTGCAGCAGAAGTCCAGTGAGAAGTCATAAAAATCATCCATTCATTGCACCACTGATGCTTTAACTACCAGACCAGCCAAGTTCGTCCTCTGACCTTTACACCCTAATAGAATCAAGATGTCTTTAAAATTGCCTCGCTACAGCACTTTGGTTTCAGGAAACTATAAAGATTCCTCCCCCAGTTCCCATCCTGGCAAATCTCAAAAAGAAGACGACGACTTTTGGTAAATATTAATGGAAAGAGGATTTCTAAAAGAGGTTTTGTACTCCACAACACACTGCTCGTGACTGCAATGCTGGGGCACTTTATAAATGGTAAAATTAGAATGATGACAGGCTTTAATCAGTGCTGGACTGATGGTGTTTCAAAGGGTAAGTGCTGTGCATGTTCATACATACAGTGTATGTGTGTGTGAGAGACAGAGAACACGGATGCTATACAGGAATATTAGCAGTCCATCCCTTGAGTATTGTTTTACTTTGAATGATCTTTGACTTTACTCATGTGCAGAGTAACTCTGATAGCATGGATGGTATTATATGAAAGCTACACTAAGATCAGCAGTTTGGGGAGCTTTTAATGTCACTGTGAAACTGGGATAATCACATGTGCTCTAATCTCATCATAGGAATCAAATCTGGTTTCTTTCCTGATAGAGGCATAGTATTAAACTGCAGTGTTAGAGAATCTGTGACTCGAGTCCTTCTTTTAGGTGTTATTTTTAACTGATTTGTAAGCAAGAGCGTTGTGCTACTTTTGGTTACCTCTGCAAGCCTTCCAGTCACTTACTGAACAGCTTTGCTCTCTCCTCACACCAGATACAACTCACTTATTGCAGCAGCATCTCAATACTGTTTGTTACACTTTCCTCTCTCTTCCTCTGGAGCTGGTGCTCTCAGAGCAGGAGTGCTGTGCACAGATACTTTTCACAGCCTTTACCCTAGTGACAGCAATATAACGAACTGCGGGGCAAAGAGTCTCTTTTAAAGTTATCAGTATGGTGATGCTTGGAGAGAAATACAGGTGAGAGCTGAGAACATAAAATTGATAGACCTCATGTGAATTATCTATTTAATGAAATTTGAACTGGTGGCACCTTAAAGACTAACAGATTTATTTGGGCATAAGCTTTCGTGGGTAAAAAACCTCACTTCTTCAGATGCATGGAGACATGAAGAAGTAAGATTTTTTACCCACGAAACTTATGCCCAAATAAATCTGCTAGTCTTTAAGGTGCCACCGGACTCATTGTTGTTTTTGTGGATACAGACTAACACGGCTATCCCCTGATACTTTATTCTTACTGTCTCCTCCTCTAGATATGGATCCACGACAGACTGCACCAAATACAGCAACAAACCTGGAGGGTGGACAGAAATAAAGAGAGAGAAAACTCTTTGTGGAGACCCTAAGGAGTCTTAGGAGAAGGAAGTATAGACAGATGAGCAGAAAGACTAAATCTTCTCTGCTCTCTTTTTTTCAGATGAAGATGACATAAACCTTGGAACTGGTGAAAGTTCTCTCTTCCTTGAGACTCTCTGTTTCTCACTTGGATTCAGGGAATGCATGGAAGCCAAATAGTGTACATCAGCCCCCAAAGTAAAAGTCCTCATCGGATCTGAAGATGAACCTGGAACCAGAGCAGGAGTCGAAGCCAGAGCTGAAGACTTGGATGGCATAAGATCTGACAAAATACTAAAATCCACCTCTTTGGTTCTCAAAGGTGAAACCAGAACCAGCATTGGAGTCATTAAGGCCCTGCTAGAATTAGATGGATGTGACAAATCTGATGTGTAATATCTGGCACTGCTAGCAGTGGCTTTATTTTCCCTTGCCTTCCTCTTCAGAATTGACATGGCTGGAGCTGACAAAATGGCTCTCAGTTCCATAATGAGTGATCTACCCTCCTCCATCAATGGTACCTTTAAAGACCTGACTGCTTGAGCAGCAGGATCTGGAGACAGATCTGATGAGAGTTCTGATTTTCTGCAACCTTTAAGCTGCTGCAGTTTTCTGGAGGAAGTCACAGGAGCCAAAACTGGTCTCTTAGATCCTGGAGCCAACAAGTGTATGCACCTAAAGGGTTTAGCTTCAAGGGCCTCCTTAAGGAAAAGCACCTGCAACCTGTTCTGCCTCTCCTTGCGCCTTCTGGTTGTGAAAGTCCAGCAGATGGAACATTCAGGAGAGTAGCCCTCTCCCAAGTACTTAGGCACCAGCATGGTTGTTCAATGCCAGGAAGCCAGCTGGGCACAAAGCATATCTCTTGAATTCCGACTTCTCCTACCTCTTTGATGATGCCATAAATTAGTAGCTCAGCTCCAGGTTAACTATCTCCACTTAACACTAAACTAAAACTATACTAAACTATTAGCAAGACAGTAAGAATGGAGAAAAACCTTGGATCCAAACAGACTGGATAGGTTCACTTCCATCTGGCAAAGTGATTGGAAGGAAGTGAGGTGGTAGAGGGCACTGCGCCCCCTTATGCAGATTCAACCTCAGAACGTTTGGAGACACAGAGGGGAAGGGTACGAGGGATGTGTGTGAGTGCTTTCATAGACACTACTAGGAGATGGTTCCACTTCTGGGCACCACTAGGCGCTCCAATACCTGTAAGTGGGAATACGGAGAGTCACTGAAATGAAGAAATACAAGTTTTCTCCTCTCAAAAAGAGGATGCTATGGTCACATATTGGCACTCCCTTCACTCTTAGTACACAGAAGCTGTGTAACTAATGAATGTTAGATTTAGGAGGAGGAAAGAGAACTACTTGGGCTGTCCTTGCTCTAAAGGAGATACTAATATGTTTGGACTTTCCCCCATATACTATTTCCAACTCTCTAAATGGATACACAGCTGGTAGAGCCATCTGTCACTAGTAAGAATAATAGGCAATGAATGCTTTTCAATGTTTTTGCGTTCAATGTATTCGGAATACAACACTTTTCAGTATTTCAAACCTGGCTTTCCTTAAGGCTTTCCATCTTGGTTTTAGAGCTGGATTCTGATTCTGTTCATATTCCTCAGTACTGAGCATACTTCTTGCCAGCCATTCTGCATAGCTCTAGGCTCCTTCCTTCAGAAGCACAGTTGTTAAAATCCTTTTCAGGACACAATCAGATTGCCATATATTCTTTTGCTGTAGATGGTAGTTCAACAGGACACAGAAGTCTAGGAACTGTTTCTGTAATGCATTAAAATTATGCATGCCCATTTCAATAGGACGAAAAGCTCAGTTCTCCCAGGTTTCACGAAGTCTGACAAAAATGATCTAAAACTAGAAATGAAAGACGGTCCTTCCCAATCCAGTGCTAATCTGCCAGTTTTCAGCTCCACATTGGCTTCCTGCCTGCCTCAAAGGAAAGCCTATTTAAATTAAATGAATAGTAGGCAATCAAGTTAGTAAGAATAAGCCTGTTAATACAGTCCATTTTGTAAACAGATCAGACCCTCAGTTAATCAGGAGAACCATAGTAAATGAATAGCTCAATTCATTTATGAGGAACTGGAAAAGGAACAATTCCCTTCCCAGTAAAAGTACTTTCAATGGGGTAACAATAATTGGGCTCGTTAGGTAGAGGAAATCATGCAGATAATACTGCTGGTGATATTTTAGAAGAAAATATTACCTTACATAGACTATTTAAACAGTTAAGGAATTTCCACCATTTTAATGGTTTAGGATTAAAGTGGGAACTCCACCCTAACCAGAAACAGCTCACATGTGGGCACCTGGTGGTGAGGGGAGGAACAAAACAGAGAAAAAACTTTCCATAATGCTTGATAAAGCAGAAACACCCTCACATACAGGAAAGCCAATCCTGCATTGGAGGCTCTGGCAAAAGTATATCAAGATCTCTGAATGAAGATAGGCTGTTCAGGTATAAGGCTCTCCTTTCTCTGATGCTGTGTGGCTTAACTATAATCTTTTAAGACAAAAGCAAAACACTTGTCACTTCATGACTTCTCAGGCTTAGTAATAATACCAGCTAGTTCTTAATACCACTTTTCATCAGTAGATCTCAAAGTGCTTTACAAAGGAAGTAAATAGCATTATTCACATTTTACAGTTGGGGAGTACATTAGAACAGTGATTCTCAACCATGGGTAGGTGTATCTCTGGGATACTCAGAGGTTTTCCAGGGAGTACATCAACTCATCTAGATATTTGCCTAGTTTTACAACAGGCTACATAAAAATCACTAGCGAACTCAGTACAAACTAAAATTTCACATAGACAATGATTTGTTTATACTGCTCTATATATTGTACACCGAAATGTAAGTACAATATTTATATTCCAATTGATTTATTTATAATTATATGATAAAAATGAGAATGTAAGCAATTTTTCAGTAATAGTGTGCTCTTACACTTCTTTATTTTTATGTCTGATTTTGTAAACAAGTAGTTTTTAAATTAGGTGAAATCTGGGGGTACGCAAGACAAATCAGACTCCTGAAAGGAGTACAGTGGTCTGGAAAGGTTGAGAACCACTGCATTAGAATTTCTATGCATATAAATTACAAAAATAAAAAGTTTACAATAGAAACCTCCTCTGGGAGGTAGGCCCTAGCTGATCAGGAGTCAATCATAGCTCCCATGAACTCTATTGTCTGTGATGGAGTAAATGATGATTTGTATACAAGTCCTAGGAGAGAGAACATGGAAAGGACATAGGCTAAGGCAGGGGTAGGCAACTTATGGCACGTGTGCCGGAGGCGGCACGTGAGCTGATTTTCAGTAGCACTCACACTGCTCGAGTCCTGGCCACTGATCTGGGGGGCTCTGCATTTTAATTTAATTTTAAATGAATCTTCTCAAACATTTTAAAACACTTATTTACTTTACATACAACAATAGTTTAGTTATATATTATAGACTTTTAGAAAGAGACCTTCTAAAAACGTTAAAAGGTATTACTGGCATGCAAAACCTTAAATTAGAGTGAATAAATGAAGACTCGGCACACCACTTCTGAAAGGTTCCTACCCCTGGGCTAAGGCTACTTCAGTCTTGGACCTGCCTCTGATGAGCCAGTCATCTAGGTGAATACTCTTGAAACAGTGGAAAGTCCGAAGGGCAGAACCCTATATTGGTAACAGTTTGGCCCCATCTGAATCGGAGGTACTTCTTGTGGTCTAGATGGGTGGCTACGTGGAAGTACACATCCTGCAAGTCAAGAGACATGAACCAGCCTTGAGCATGCAGAGATGGAATTATGCAAAAAAGCATTACCAACCTGAACATGAGATAGCAAGTGTATTTGTCTAGTCTTCTCAGATCTAGGATAGGACGAAGATGCCCTTTCTTCTTTAGAATGAGGAAATACTGGGAGTAGAAGCCTCTAACCTGAATTCTGGTGGAACCTCCTCTATGACTGTCATGAGAAGGGTGGGGAATAAAGAGTGGAACTGGATGGGGTAGCTATGGTGAGGATCTCTAACACCCATCTGTCCAATGTCATGGACGATCATGCTTGGTGGAATGGGATGAAATGGCTTCTGAAGGTGATGCTTTCTAGATTGTTAGAATCCACTTCAGAGCAGTCTTGTCAAATTTGCTGATGTGTCATAGGAGGCGGGGTGCATTGTTGAGGAGAAAGAGGGCTACTGCCCTCTGAGGTATCTTGGTTGCTTTTTGGCATGATATTTGGTAAGGTGGCATCTGATGTCTCAGATGGACTGAAAATAGAATGGCTTGTGATATGGAGATGGGGTGTAAATCCCTGGAGAGCAAAAATAGTGGCCTTTGAATTTTTCAGCAAGTGCAGAGCAAGTGTCTGTCCTCTTGCTGAACAGCTCTGATCCCTCAAAGGGCAAGTCCTTGATCATGGTTTGCATCTCTTGTGTGATGCCCAAAGGTTGGATCCAAATTGGCCAGCACATGGGCACAACAGTAACCATAGGCCTGGCCTTGGTATTGGGGGCATCCAGGGCTGCCTCTGGGGTAGTGTTGGTCACCAGTTGATCATCCTTAAATTGATTTTAAGCTCCTCTATGCTTTCATGCAGGAGTTTTGTGAAGAAGGGTGTCACTCTGTTCCATGACAGGAATTCATATTTGGCCAGTAAGGCCTGGCTATTAGCCATACACGACTGTAAGAAAACAGAGGAATAAGACTTTCTCCCAGAAAGGTCAAGGTGCCCATTAGGGTCTTTGCCCTTGGGAATACTTTTGCTTAACTTCCACTTTTCTTGTACTGCCAACAAGACTAATGCACTTGGGTTGGGGTAGATGTACTAAAACCCCACAGGAAGTACTTGGTGCCTAGTCATCCTGGTGACAATTCAGAAAGCACTGGAGGTACTGTTTGAGAATCTGGTTCACCAACTCTGTCTGCCTCTTGGTCTGTGGATGATATGTGGAGGAAAAGAAGAGTTCTATCCCAGGAAGTTTGAAGAGCTCTCGCCAGAAATGGGAGACAAAGTGTGGACCTTCATCTGACACAATGATGGTCAGTAACACATGGAGCAGGAAGATGTGTTCAAGAAAGAGGCAGGCATTTTCTGGGGCAGGAGGAACCATGTGAGAGGGGATAAATTGTACCATCTTGGTCAGGAGATTGACAGAGACCAGCACCACTGTATATCTATGGGAGCAGGGAGAGAACCAGTGACACTACCAGTGCTGAGATGGGTTGGGTAGAGGCTGAAGGAGACTGAACACCCTTCCACTAGGGTTCTTGGTCCAGGAACACAGGTTACAGGAGTCAGTGTATTTCCTGACATATGAATGTATACTTAGCCACCAGAAATTTTGTAAAACAAAGTCCCTAGTTTTCATTCAGCCAAAATGGTCAGTGAGCCATGAATCATGACATAATTCAAGAACCTTGAGTCTAGGCTCCTATCTGGAAAATAAATGCAGTCTCCAAGGTAGAGAATTCCATCCTGTAACAAACTCTGAACCAGACTTGGTGTCTGCATCACCCAAGGTCTCGCAGGTCTGGGCTGTGAAGGGGTCATGAGGCAGCAGAGATTGAGTGAGTGACATCAGGTCCCTGTGCACTGTTTCAAAGGTGAAATTGGATGGCTTAAGGATGGTGGAACATGGTGTCATGCATGACTTGTCAAGTTCATCTTTGTGGGAAAGGGCATCTGCCTTCCTGTTTCTCATGGTATTTCAAAACAAAATCAAATCAGGCAAAGATAGTGGGCCAACAGATCTGGCACTGGTTTACATTTCTGGCTGTAAGAAGGTGATCCAGGTTTCTCTGGTCAATAAGGACCTGAACTGGAAATTGGGCTCCTTCAAGGAGTGATGCCATTCCTCAAAACCTTACTTAATTGCAAGCAACTCCTTGTCTTAGCTTGGTTGGGGTTAGTTTTCTCGAGCAGAAAGAACAAATATGGAGTTGGTTTTGGGGTCTTGCTTGTTGGGCCAACACAGCTCCTATAGTGAAGTTCAATGCATCAACCTACACAATTAAAAGTTTGGTATGGTCAGGATGGACAAGGATGGGAGCAGTGGTAAAAGGTTTCTTCAGCTGTTCAAAGGCAGACTGGGCCTCAAGGGCTCCCCTCCTGAAACAGTGCTGTAATGCAAGCTACCAGGCGGGAAAAACCCTTGATGAAATGACAATAGACGTTGGGGAAGCCAAGGAACCACTGTACCCCAGGAACGTCACTTGGAGTGGACCACTTAGAGATGTCAAGTATCAGAGGGGTAGCCGTGTTAGTCTGAATCTGTAAAAAGCAACAGAGGGTCCTGTGGCACCTTTAAGATTAACAGAAGTATTGGGAGCATAAGCTTTCGTGGGTAAGAATCTCACTTCCTCAGATGCAAGTAATGGAAATCTCCAGAGGCAGGTATAAATCAGTATGGAGATAACGAGGTTAGTCCAATCAGGGAGGGTGAGGTGCTCTGCTAGCAGTTGAGGTGTGAACACCAAGGGAGGAGAAACTGCTTGGTGTTCACACCTCAACTGCTAGCAGAGCACCTCACCCTCCCTGACTGAACTAACCTCGTTATCTCCATACTGATTTATACCTGCCTCTGGAGATTTCCATTACTTGCATCTGAAGAAGTGAGGTTCTTACCCACGAAAGCTTATGCTCCCAATACTTCTGTTAGTCTTAAAGGTGCCACAGGACCCTCTGTCACTTAGAGATGGACACACTTTGAGTGGATACATAGTTAACCTGTCAGAGGATACTATGTACCCAAGGAACTTGATTGTGCTATGATCAAATTCACTTTTCTCTCATTTACAATAGAGATGATTTTGGCGGAACCTCTCCAGAATACAGCGTACCTATTGGTCATGAAGGACCTGGTTCTCAGAAAAGATAAGGATGTCATCTAGATAGATCACTACAAACTGGTCCATCCTGTCCCTAAACATATCATTGATAAAGTGCTGAAGGGGGGAAGGTCTACCCACGCCAGCTCATCCTTGACATAATCACTCAGCCCAAGGCAGAAGTGGTAGCACTGAGTGACTTTGTTCAATTTGTTGTCTACCACAAATCACTCAAAGTCGGCAGCACAGCTGACTACCAGCAGGACTCCCTGCTGCAAGTCCTGGAGAGTGGCCTCAGCTGTGTGCATAGAGTTCGGGTCATCAAAGATCACCGACAGTGTGGACAAACTCCTCAAACTGACCCAGGAGATGACTAGACTTCTCACGCAAAGGGGATGCCCAGGCCAACACTTCCTCAGAGATCAGACTAAGGATAAGTCCCACCCTAGCACAGTCAGTGGGACACGTCTGAGGATGCAGCAGGAACAGGAGCTGACATTGGTTCAAAAACCCATGGAACTTTCTGCAGTTACCATCAAACTTGTCAGGCAGCAGGATCTTTGGGTCACAGGGGGCATGAAGCATGTGGGTATGGTATTCGCCGGCAGGGCTGTAACCCGAGCCTGTAGACTCTGCAGAATCTCCACTAGTTCAGTCATGGATATGTTGGCTTTCATGGGATCCCGTGTGGCAGCATAGCCTAGTTCTGTCTTTTTTGGCTGCTCAAATGGTCACGAACCATGACATGGGTAGTCAGGCCTAGTGGTTGGAGTAGGAGCCGTGCCCCATGGTTGCCGCAGGATTCAGGAGCAAGAACCAGGGGTCAGAACCAGAGCCAGAAACTGAAGCCAGGGATCTGAGCTGGAGTCAGGAAGCCAATAGGGAAGCCGGTCTGAAGCGGACTGGGGCAGGGCTGGAACAAGGCTGGGAACAAGACAGGCACAGGAGCAATCATGCTGCAAGCATTAATGTTGAGCTGCCAGAGATCAGGTGTTGCTGTTGTGCTTAAGAGAGGGATTGCTGGCTTTCTTGACCAATCAGCAGATTGGTCAACCAGGCGGCACTGCTGTGACTCAGCTGTGATCATATGCTGCCTAGAGACAAGACAGAGCAGCTGCAAGTCCTCGTTCCTGAAAGCCTTATCTGAACTGAAGTCACCACTTTATCAGGTGATGAAGACAAAAGATCCTTTGGTTGTGATTCAGGGCACTGGAGCTTCTCTGTCCCTGGATCTGGTACTCTCTGTCATGGCTGCAAAGTAAACTGTTCTTCAGATCTTTTTAGCTCCTCTCAAGTGCACCCCCTGGGTGATGAGCCTGGCTCCCTGAAGCTCACTCTGGGCAGAACCATGTAGTCCATCCACTCTTAGTTTGGATCTCTGAGCTGCAGCCTATGTGGTTACCACCCTGTGTTATAGACACAGGGTCAATTTGATTTTGGCACCTGTAATAGTTTCCCTTTGGGATCCTGTGACAGTATACTCTAAAAGTAATACAGAAACACCATCTTCAAAACACAATATTATTCATTCATTCCTCAAAGTTACAAAGCATGTATAGCAAAGGGTAAAAATAAGAAAATGCCTACATGTATGGGGTCCTATTCATAGATTCACAGATTATAGGACTGGAAGGGACCTCGAGAGGTCATCGAGTCCAGTCCCCTGCCCGCATGGCAGGACCAAATACTGTCTAGACCATCCCTGATAGACATTTATCTAACCTACTCTTAAATATCTCCAGAGACGGAGATTCCACAACCTCCCTAGGCAATTTGTTCCAGTGTTTAACCACCCTGACAGTTAGGAACTTTTTCCTAATGTCCAACCTAGACCTCCCTTGCTGCAGTTTAAACCCATTGTTTCTGGTTCTATCCTTAGAGGCTAAGGTGAACAAGTTCTCTCCCTCCTCCTTATGACACCCTTTTAGATACCTGAAAACTGCTATCATGTCCCCTCTCAGTCTTCTCTTTTCCAAACTAAACAAACCCAATTCTTTCAGCCTTCCTTCATAGGTCATGTTCTCAAGACCTTTAATCATTCTTGTTGCTCTTCTTTGGACCCTTTCCAATTTCTCCACATCTTTTTTAAAATGCGGCGCCCAGAACTGGACACAATACTCCAGCTGAGGCCTAACCAGAGCAGAGTAGAGCGGAAGAATGACTTCTCGTGTCTTGCTCACAACACACCTGTTAATACATCCCAGAATCATGTTTGCTTTTTTTGCAACAGCATCACACTGTTGACTCATATTTAGCTTGTGGTCCACTATAACCCCTAGATCCCTTTCTGCCGTACTCCTTCCTAGACAGTCTTTTCCCATTCTGTATGTGTGAAATTGATTTTTCCTTCCTAAGTGGAGCACTTTGCATTTGTCTTTGTTAAACTTCATCCTGTTTAACTCAGACCATTTCTCCAATTTGTCCAGATCATTTTGAATTATGACCCTGTCCTCCAAAGTAGTTGCAACCCCTCCCAGTTTGGTATCATCTGCAAACTTAATAAGCGTACTTTCTATGCCAATATCTAAGTCGTTGATGAAGATATTGAACAGAGCCGGTCCCAAAACAGACCCCTGCGGTACCCCACTCGTTACGCCTTTCCAGCAGGATTGGGAACCATTAATAACAACTCTCTGAGTACGGTTATCCAGCCAGTTATGCACCCACCTTATAGTAGCCCCATCTAAATTGTATTTGCCTAGTTTATCGATAAGAATATCATGCGAGACCGTATCAAATGCCTTACTAAAGTCTAGGTATACCACATCCACCGCTTCACCCTTATCCACAAGGCTCGTTATCCTATCAAAGAAAGCTATCAGATTGGTTTGACATGATTTGTTCTTCACAAATCCATGCTGGCTGTTCCCTATCACCTTACAACCTTCCAAGTGTTTGCAGATGATTTCCTTAATTACTTGCTCCATTATCTTCCCTGGCACAGAAGTTAAACTAACTGGTCTGTAGTTTCCTGGGTTGTTTTTATTTCCCTTTTTATAGATGGGCACTATATTTGCCCTTTTCCAGTCTTCTGGAATCTCTCCCGTCTCCCATGACTTTCCAAAGATAATAGCTAGAGGCTCAGATACCTCCTCTATTAGCTCCTTGAGTATTCTAGGATGCATTTCATCAGGCCCGGGTGACTTGCAGGCATCTAACTTTTCTAAGTGATTTTTAACTTGTTCTTTTTTTATTTTATCTGCTAAACCTACCCCCTTCCCATTAGTATTCACTATGTTAGGCATTCCTTCAGACTTCTCGGTGAAGACCGAAACAAAGAAGTCATTAAGCATCTCTGCCATTTCCAAGTTTCCTGTTACTGTTTCTCCCTCTTCACTAAGCAGTGGGCCTACCCGTCTTTGGTCTTCCTCTTGCTTCTAATGTATTGATAAAAAGTCTTCTTGTTTCCTTTTATTCCCGTAGCTAGTTTGAGCTCATTTTGTGCCTTTGCCTTTCTAATCTTGCCCCTGCATTCCTGTGTTGTTTGCCTATATTCATCCTTTGTAATCTGTCCTAGTTTCCATTTTTTATATGACTCCTTTTTATTTTTTAGATCATGCAAGATCTCGTGGTTAAGCCAAGGTGGTCTTTTGCCACATTTTCTATCTTTCCTAACCAGCGGAATAGCTTGCTTTTGGGCCCTTAATAGTGTCCCTTTGAAAAAGTGCCAACTCTCCTCAGTTGTTTTTCCCCTCAGACTTGATTCCCATGGGACCTTACCTATCAGCTCCCTGAGCTTCCCAAAATCTGCCTTCCTGAAATCCATTGTCTCTATTTTGCTGTTCTCCCTTCTACCCTTCCTTTACACCCTTGATCTTCCGTGCTAGCTACTATAAGCTCCCCTCAGCCCAGCTATCTCCAACTCTGGCAAGGAGAAGCAGCTTGTCCTGCTATAGGAGATTCTCTGTCTCTCAGGCAGTTTGTCACCTTTCACAGACCATAGATAGCCTCTGGCCACTCACACTAGCCCACTTTTTTTTTTTTTTAAATAAAAGATCTTTGCGGTTTAGGATCCTACCTGATCCTAGTCTCAGGCTTGGGAACAGTACACCAGTACACCAAGATGGAGCCAGTTGGGGGTATTTCCCAATTTATATTTGGGGAAATTCCCCAATTGATGGTAGGTTTGGGTAGAATAATATCAAAAGAGATTATCTGAAGGGCATATGATATTTATAAATGATATTTCACACAACTCCCTCCTTCTCTACGCTGGCATAGGTGGTCTAGCCAGGGATGCTGATTGGCAGACTGACCTCTTCCTTGAGAGCAGTGGAGACTGGCTTTTGGATGCCTGAGATTGTGGGCCCCAATAGCATGCTGCAAGAATGTGTCTGGTTTGTTAGGTATTGGCCAGTCCAGTGCCATTCCTGATGGGCCAGTGGTGCCTGAGCCCTGTAGAGTAAGCTGGTAGTCTCTCCTTAGTGTCAATCACTAAACTCAGAGAAGAAGGCTTTCTACTGGAAGACAAGCAGAATTTGTATTGGTGATGGTGAGGAGGAGTAGACTTTGTCTAAGGGTTGCACCAAAGTACATGGAGCTCTTAATAACAGTGCCAGTAGGTGTTTTGGCTCCAATGTCTGTCTTGGTTCTCTTCTGGGCTCATCATCTACAGTGTCACTGATACCAATGGATGGGTTTCAAGGTCTGTGTCATAGAAGTCTGCTGTGTTGTAAGCTGTTCCTTCTCCCCAACCCTTAATGCCATGTGGGGCATGGTGGATTTTTTTCTGGAGGCTTCATGTTATTGGTCGTTATGGGGGAACACCAAGCACAGTCTGGAGTCTCTACCTCTGTGTTCAGACTTCACCAGACTTCAGTGCCTAAGATGTTGGCACTGGCTTTTGTGATAATGATGTTTAGGATGGCTTTGTTGCTGGTGATGTTGGTCAGTGCAGGATCATTTCTCAATGTTGCCTTATCTGT
The DNA here is from genome assembly GCF_027887155.1 of Malaclemys terrapin pileata. NCBI lineage: Eukaryota > Metazoa > Chordata > Testudines > Emydidae > Malaclemys > Malaclemys terrapin. The sequence goes on along the minus strand of NC_071505.1, from coordinate 110,227,546 downwards.
TCAGTCTTTGGTGTCACTTGTCTGCTGAGTGGGGTGCTGGATGAAGCTGGCTTGTCTGCCAACAGAACTCTTGAGCTTGTCTACTCATGGACCGTTCCAAAAGATGGAGCTTTAGCCTCATGTCTTGTGACTTTTTTGTTCTTGTGGATAATGACAAGTAAACTAAGCATCTGCTCAGTATAGGAGATTCCCCCAAACAGAAGTGACATCTGCTGTGTCCATCTTTCAGAGAAATTAGCCTACCAAGTGAAGGACAGGGCTTAAAGCCCACATGTTTTGAGTTTCCATGTTAAGGGGCCCTGCACGATCATGGACGGGGGTGTCTGACTGGTACAGTTCCATTCAGGTAGATATAAACAGTTCACAGCAGTCAGTAGAGAAGTACTTCTGAAGATTTCCTTTAAGATTTGTAGACGTTGAGTTGGAGTTAGGAATTAGAAGGTCAGACACTAGCCAGGTTCTGTCTTCCTGCCATAGGTGGTAAGAGGGAACTGAGGGACGGTCACATCTGTCCTGCCTTTTATGCCCTTGTATGGGAGCATGAGGCACATGAGTGGTCCCAATGGACACTGCTATTAAAAAAACCCAACACCTCCTAGTTTAATGCGCATGAGGTGCATGTGCAGCTTCAGTAGGATCCACACAGACACATACCTGAAGAACTATTATTTGACAATTAGTAACTTTCTTGAGAGGAAAGTTGGGTGTTAGTGAGCTCTTAAAGAGGCTGTCTTTGAGAATGACTAGCTGCATCATGTATCCCTGGCAAATTAATTTTAAGAAACACTAACCTCTGGCACAGACCAAGAGAGAATAAGATGAGTCCAATCCTACTGTCAAAAGGCTAAGGGTGGACAGATGATGAATCTTATATACAGAAAATAGATATGAGCACTTTATACCGATTGTTCCAGAAAGACTAAGAACTGGATGGGACACAGACAGGAAGAATTTACCTCCTTGCTGGAATAAAAAGGTAACAAAGATGACTCATTTAAGGTTGACGTAATATTCAAGGTACACTGAGAGAATATTTAGCCTAACAAGTTTTGTAGTACCTGTTACTTCAATCTTATGCACCCATGTAGCCTAATAATGGACACCTATCTCCAGGATTTAAAGTATTTTCCCAACCTGTCATCCTCTGTCTCTGCCCATAGCTCCGACTCCTGAAATCCTTAATTTATCTAGCTGCCCATTTAAAGTATTATTGACTATTTAAGCACCTAATCCCTGCACTTTGTCACTGTTCTGGTATTTACTTAACCTTTCCTAGTCTGAAATGGATAATTCATGTTGTCCACACCACACTTCTGAGGGCTTACTGCTTTTTTCCTTCCGTTTCCAATGCCTTCCAGGACTATTTGCTGTGACATTAAATAGAACAATTACAGGGCTATATATTCACAGATTTTACAGCCAAAAGAAACCATTATGATCATCTTAGTCTAATCTTCAACATAACACAGGCCATGGAACCCAACAAAATAATTATTGCCTCAAGCACGTAACTTCTGTTTGAGCTATATTCTATCTTCCAGAAAGTTATCCAATACTGTGTCTTGATTTAACTACTTCAAGTGTCCTATCTCCCTAGATAGGTTGTACCAATGGATAATTATCCTCACAGTTAAAATTTTGTATCTTACTTCTAGTCTCTCGGTTTTCGGAATTTATTTCTAGTTTCTATAGTCTCTCTCACTTCTCCCTGCGCTTCTCCCCATAGAAAAAGCAAAACAGTTAAGAGCTAACAATGCCTTTATTTAAGGGCTCTTGATTTCAAGTTCTTGATTTAAGTGTCCACATTAAAAAAAAAAATAGAGACTGCCGATTTTAACTGGAACTGCAGATTCCTATACATCACAATTATACACAACTACCATGATGTTGATTAAGGATCAGCTGGATGCTGATGTATAGATTGGGTACTCCCAAACAGAAAGATGCCTCTGTGCTGCTGGGATCCTCATGGGCTACTGCTTTGTCCCCATAAATCACTTGAGTAGTCTCCCCCTCCAGGACTTAGACCAACCACTGCTTTGTAACACTACTGCTCCATAAGATTCTCATCTGTCTGAAATACATCCATCAGACACACTATATGTTCAAAAATAAAAATCTACAACAAAATGCCAGTTCTACCACAAGAACAGTTTGCTGGTCACTCATGGTTATCAAGTTACTGCCTCCACAGTTAAAAGTTGAAAGACTGTTTCCAGTTCCAAGTTCTGACTCCTTTTCCAGCTTCTGCTGGGTTGAAGGGGGCTCATGTGTGGTCTCTGCCCAAATGAAATTTCAGTGTGCTGGAAAGTTTCAGGTTAGTCTGACAAGCCACTTATGAAGCTTTATTAAAGGACATGAGTCAACCATATCACAAAATATGAGTGCCAAGTAATCTCCAACCTTTACATTTAACTGGTGGATAAAGCTGTGTGACATACAACCAATTTGTTTGTTTTATAACAAGATAGACATTGTGAAAGGTTTGCTTAAATATCTAAGGCTGTGTCTATACTAATACTTTGCAGGAAATCTCCCACCAATACAATATCACTGGTGACAGTAATATGGGTAGCACTGAAATAGGCAGGTCACAGACATTTTAACCAGTATTTAACCCTACATACCCAGAGGACACATTAGTAAAAATGTCTGTGCTCTATTAACACTAGCACTTCCACCAGTGTCACCTCTGAAGGTGATGCACTAGTGGGGGAGACCTCAAAAATACTAGAGAACACAAGGTTTAGCAATGCAGTTACAAGAGTTGCTTGCTAGAGCTTTCCTGAGATGAAAGCCGCTCTTGCACACCTCATGATTATTGGATACTTAGATAGCAGATAATTGGTATATACACCTCTACCCTGATATAACACGAATTCAGATATAACGTGGTAAAGCAGCGCTCTGGGAGGGCAGGGCTGCGCGCTCCGGCAGATCAAAGGAAGTTTGATATAACGCAGTTTCACCTATAAAGCAGTAAGATTTTTCAGCTCCCGAGGAGAGCGTTATATCGGGGTAGAGGTGTAACTGCAATGGAATGGGACTAGGCAGCCCAGTCTAAGCTCTCTTTTTTAGGCCCATGTGCACCTATTCTCAGTCCTTTAACGCAGGTATAGACTTGTGTGAATTAACACTGCAGTATGTTTTGACTCACTCATGGGCTTTGAGGATAAACAACTTTCCAGAGGTTTCATTTAAAGCAATTTGCATACTGTATCAAGTAAAGGTCAGAATATCATTATGTTTTCTGTTTTTATCACTATCAAGTTTCTGCTCACCACTCTTCATGGGAAGAGCCTGGAACTGAATGCTGTACAAACAGCTGGGGGAAGGGGAGATGTGTTTGCACTGCTCCAGAGCAAGCACTGTGAGCCTGATCTAAACCATGGAAATATAACTCTTGACAGCCTTTCATTATCAGAACATGGTTGGTCATAATAATTCCACATCTATATAGCTTTTCATCCACAAATCTCAAAGTGTTTTACAAAAAATGAAGCCTCAACAATCCTATGAAGTACACCATATTATACCCATTTTACAGGTGGGCAACAAGCACAGGCTGAAGGTCACAGAGCAAGTCACTGAGTTAGTGATGGATCCTGGAATAGAGTTCAGAAGTAACAAACCCCAGTCCTCTAGCTATAACCACCAGATCTTACTGATCCTGCAGGTTGCTACAAATTCTGATTAACATACTACCCAAGTCTGAAGTGGTATTGGTCCTGTAGCAGCAAACTATATGGAACTGCCATAAGAACAGCCTACATGAGAAAACACTCTTCTGTGTGCAAATTTATTAGATACTGCTCTAATACATTTCAACAAGTGAGAAAATCAAGCCCTCTGAGTTGGACAGGTATGCTACCTTTAAAAAAAACTAAACTAGCTCCCTGCTACAGAAAGAGGATGTAGAGACGTGGTTGATTAGGTGACTAACTTAGATCCAGTCTAGACTACAAATATAACCACGTCAAGGGACTTTGTTACAATATAACTGCCCTTTAGTTGGCTACAACACTGTGTGGGAGAAAAACGAGTCCTCACTCTGAGTTTGAAGCAACAAGCCAGAGACAGCTTTATTTTCGAGCAATTGCAAACTCAGAGTGAGGACTTGTTTTTCTCCCACAACTGTTAAAAAGTTTAGTCTGGATGGGATCCAACAATGTTGTTATTGGGTCTTGTGACAGGACTAATTTCTTACAGCAACTAAGTTCAAAGATGATTAAATCCTAGCTACATTATGTGAGGACGTGCATATGTTTTCTTAAATTGGCTGCAGGAAGCCTGGCAGGAGGAGATTGGGGAAGGTTTGAGGCAGAAGCGCTACAGAGGAGTACAACATTGGTTTTCAACCTTTTTTCATTTGTGGACCCCTAAAACATTTCAAATGGAGGTGTAAGCCCCTTTGGAAATCTTAAGACAGTCTGCAGACCTCCAATGGTCCATGGACTGCAGTTCTATGGTAACAACAACCTTTCGCGGACTCCTTAGACATTCTGCAGACTTTCACGGGTCTGCGGACAACAGGTTGAAAACCACTGGAGTAGAAGAAAGAGACATATTAAGGATAGTACTATTTTCTTCGTTGTAATGACATTCCTTGTTATGTGCTAGAATAATATGACTTTCTGTGAGACCCCCCCTACTCTCTCTCAGCTATTAAAAATGGCTAGGTGGAAACACTCACTGCAAGGACAGGGATGTGGGTCTGCACTGCTTAGCTGCCACAGAGATTCAAATGTGGGCAGAAAGAACAGAGAGAGAGAATGAATATACGTGTGTGATATTTCACATTAATCAGGCAGCAACTTTCAATGCTGAGGTTGCCCTTGAGAGGTGGGTATGTTGCACAGGCCAGTGATAACTCAATGCTGTGACTGCCATGTCACATACACAAGGAGGGGGAAGTGTTCTGGCTGCTACTGAAGGAAAGTAAGTAAAAAATAAGAAGTGAAAAATTCCTAAAGAAGTGAAAACATTTCCTGAGATTCTAAGCACTTCTGTAAGTATGGAGAAATATAAAGGTGTTCTATTCACATTAAATCCTCATAGGTAAAGCCAAGAAGCCAAGACTATTAAAGCAAAAAGCGGTTAGACTAATAAAAATGAGAACTGCTCACTCCAGCCCATGTAAACGAACTTTGTCAAATTAGAGAGGAAACGTAGTCTAGTGATTAAAACAGAGACATGGGAATTGAGAAGTGGGAACTATTCCGGACTGCCATAAGATCTAGTGTGACCAAGGCAGGGCTGGCTCTAACTATTTTGCCATCCCAAGCAAAAAAAAAAAAAAAGGACCGCTGCCCCCTGTAACACCCCCCCCCGACCACCGCGCCGTGCCACCGAAACACACCCTCACCCCCAGTGCCGTGGAAACACCCCCCCGAGCGCCGTGCCGCCCCCCCAAAACACTCCCCCCCAAGCGCCGTGCCGCCGAAACACCACCCACCCCCAGCGGCGTGGAAACACCCCAACACCCCCCCGGAGCGCCCCGGAAACACCCCCCAGCATCGCGCCACCAAAACACCCCCACCTAGTGCCACGCCACTGGAACACCCCCTCCAGTGCTGCGCCGCCGAAACACCCCCCTCCCCTGTGTCGCCGGAAAAAAACACAACCAAAAGGATTCATTCATGTTTATAAAACACTCTGAGATCCTGAGATGGAAGGCACTATTAGAACACAGTTGTTATTATTCATAACCCAATAGCAAGAGGTAGTTACCAAAATCCCTGATCTTTTACTGAGAGTAATATGATTGCAGAGACACTTCACTTTTTCAAACAAGCAATTCAAGGAGCTACACAGGCCACAAAATTAAGGAAATAGCGTAACACCTGGGAAATGTAGGGATTCTGCTATCCACAAATGCCCAGCAGATACACTGCAAAGATCTCTTGGGCAAGACAAGTGAAACTGTTGGTCCAGAACAAACTTGTTTTATGGATTTATGGCAGATTCCTAGTTAAAGGCTCATCCAGGGTGGGAGACCATGTGCTGGTTACATTTTTGCCATTCCTCTCGTGGTATGGCATGAATAAATCACAGGACCGAGGTCAGAACAGCCAGCCCATAAAGTAATTCATGGATCCGTCTGTACTGTCCCCCAGGACTATGTAGTTTATTACTGTAAACCTCAGAACAAGATACAATTTCCTGTCTCAAGGAGCAGCCTTTAAATCAGGACACCTGGACAGCCCTGGAACTGCTTAAAGAAACAATAGGTCTCAGCCCCACCATTGCCTCTTGCTGCTGGTCTGCATTTGCCCCAGGTCTGTTGCATTTAACACTACATACCAGCTTCAGAAATGACCCGGTTCTGCAACAAATTATTGTGGTGACAAAATGGAGAAGTAAATTTACTGTATTAATCCCATCCCCGGTTCTTCACCCAAGAAATAAATATTCTCCGTGTGCTATTTTTCTTTCTCTTTTTAGTTCTCTCTGTGTCATTACAAATTATTTGCATTAAAATGTTCAGAAAACAGAGGAATCCAAGGCTTAGGGCATGTCTACACTACAAACTTAAGTCGACCTATATTAGGTCAACTTGCAGTCACCGCAGTAATTACTGCGGTTGTTCATTTGCACACTACCCTCCTTTGGTTGGTGGTGCGTATCCTCACCAGGAGCGCTTCCACCAACCTAAAAGGGGTAAGTGTAGGAAGCTGGGAGCCTGGGTTCTTAGCTCCGCTCACAGCTCCCCGCTGGGAGCCTGGCTGCCCCATGGGCTCCCTTTGCCAGCTACCCTCCATTCCCTGCTTCCCACTGGAAGCCTGGCTGCCCCCTCTCTCAGTTCCCTGCTCGGAGCACGGCAGCCCCCATGGTTCTCAGCTCCACACTTCCCACCAGGAGTGGGGCAGCCGCCCAGCATCCTGGCTGGGAGTGGGGCAGCTGCCTGGCTGAGAGCAGCCAACTGGGAACACGGTAGGGGCAGTTCGGCTTGGAGTGGGGAGCCTGGACAGCAGCCTGCTGGGAGTGGGGAGGACTTTCTTGTCAGTTTCAGGGTCAAAGCATGGAACTGTGAAATTGACAAAAAAGACAGCCAACAGCCAATGTAAGTAACGCAGTGTCTACATGGACACTGAGTCGCCCTAACTGCACCAACATAAGCCCTACGCCTCTTGTGAAGGTGAAGTTATGATGTCGGTGTAATAGGGCACTTACATCGTCGGGAGCAGGGCTGTAGTGTGTACGCTGACATAGTTAGGTCGACATAAGCTGCCTTATGTAGACCTAATTGTGTAATGTAGACCAGAGATAAGTCACTCACTCGTTTCTCTAATAATTAGCAGGTTAGCAGAATATCTGCTAGAGCATTTTGCACATCTAGAGAACTTGCTGTGCAGCCTGGGTTATAATGTGGATGTTATGAATATTATAAATATTATAAAGGGTCAAGCCTTTGATGTAACAGCTTTATGCTTTTGTTTTTTGGCACCTGGAAATAAAAACAAACAGTAACTGAGTACAGTGTTGCTAGACTCCTGAATGCTCTCATACTTAGCTCAAAGTAATATGGCTCTAAAGCCATGTTATAAGTTTTCAGGCAAACAAATCAATTTGAGCCAAGAAATAAAGGAATAAACACCTTCTACTGTAAACAAGGAAGAGGCAATTATTTGTTTTCACAATGTGAACAGATACAAGCATTCCAAAAGTCATTAGCTCTGTTGCAAGCCTGACTGAAAAGTAACCATCTGAGCTACTACATGTTCCCAACACTGTTAGAACACACTGAGGAGAATAGCATCAGTGAAGAAAAAGCAAATGAAATGAGAAGTGTCATACAGTTACAACTTGCTGCTCTGTTTGACAAATTTTAGTCACTACTTCCCTGCAAAGGAGTGTGAAAATCTGAAGGAAAAGCGTTGGATGAAAGATCTTTTTGCTTTCAAAAATCGTGAATCAATAATGGACCTAAACTTGATGCCTAAGCAAGAAAAAGAGTTCCTACAACTCACCTGCTATAGAACACTCAAAACAATCCAGAAGTCATTACATTTGTCATTGTTTTAGATAAGTGTTTTCAAAGTGTTATCTTCTGTTAAATCAGATTAGTGTTCTGTTGTTGCTACAGTTCACAACAACCTAAATGTGTGAAGTGGGATTTTAACTTTGAGAAGTTAAAAACAAAAGAAAGAAACCGACTCAACGGCACACCTGATATGCAGGTAGCGCTTTCATCTTGTGATCCAGATTGGAATAAGATCATGAAAAACAGGCAGGCCAACCAGTGAAATTAAGTAAGTGAAACTCAACTGGATAGTCTTTTTTACTGCATTTAAAAGTGTCACTGCTCTACAGCCAAAATGCTTCTGAAATAAATGTAGTCAAACTTTACTAATTCTGGGTGACTGAACGAAAATGATGCTTAAAATTGTTGACTGGCTCTAGTTTTCAAGATATGCTATTGGGTCAGTATATACGACCCTTGACTTGGGAATGGCAGAGGATAAGTGAGTTATAAAGGGAAGAGATCTCAATTTAAACCAGAAATGACTAAAATACATCTTTGACTTGATCTAGGAATAAATCTATGACTGGGTTTGGACAGTACTTGCTTTTTAGGCAAAACAATTAATGATGCAATCTGAAGCTGGTATTGCGTCATACATGATATGAATTGCATCATGTTATTCCTAGAAGTCATGGATGATGCAATCATAACGAAGCTTACATCACTCTGCTGAACAAATTGCCCTATATCAGCTCTAGAAATCATACAGTGTCGTGCTCTCTTATTTGTCAGTGTTTGATTTTGCAAAGGGACACATTTCTGTTTAGCCAAAGTGAGCAGAGATGCTTCGTACTTGTGTGAACAGTGCAGATAACTTCTGCTATGTTTGTGGTGAAGTGACTTTTGCCTCACAAAAGTGCAGTATAATCACTATGGTTAAGAAAGCCTATCACCTTTATTTTGGCTGCAAAATTGGAGATCAGGACAAGAGGTGGGCCCCACACATATGCTGCAACACTTGTGCAACAAATCTTCACCAGTGGTTGAACAGGAAAAGGAAATCTATGCTTTTTGCAGTGCCAATGATTTGGAGAGAGCCAACAGATCATACCAGCAATTGTTACTTCTGCATGCTGCCTCCAGTTGGGAAAGGTGTGTCAAAGAAGAAAAAGTGGACTGTGCATTATCCAAACATTCCATCAGCTATACGCCCAGTACCCCACGGAGAAGGACTGCCGGTTCCTGATGCACCAGAATCATTCTCACTTGAGTCAGGCGAGGAAGAGGAAGAGGATGAAACTTCTGGTCCTGAACCATCAATGTCACAGGACCCACATTTTCTCCCATCCTCCTCCTCTGAACCATACCTCATAACACAAGATGAATTGAATGACCTTGTCAGGGATTTGGAACTACCCAAGAGTAAGGCAGAGTTGTTGGGCTCCAGACTACAGCAGTGGAATCTCCTGGCAGGTGATGTTAGGGTTTCCATGTTCCATGACCGTCAAAAGGATCTTGTCCCATTCTTCTTCATGGAAGGTGATCTTGTAGCCTGCAACAACATCGATGGTCTGATGGCAGCCCTCAACATCGTTCACGATCCAGATGAGTGGAGAATGTTCATTGATTCATCAAAGACGAGTCTTAAAGCTGTTTTACTGCATAATGGCTATGTTTTGCCTTCAATTCCAGGTGGTCATGCAGTCCATATGAAGGAAACCTATGACAACATGAAACAACTTTTGAGGTGCATAAACTATGACCAACATCAGTGGCAGCTTTGTGGTGATTTGAAGGTTGTTGCTCTCTTGCTTGGTCTGCAGACTGGATACACAAAGTACTGCTGTTTTCTCTGCGAATGGGATAGTTGTGCAAGAGATTCCCACTACATCAAGAAAGACTGGCCACTCCGACAGTCATTGGAGCCTGGGAGGAAAAGTGTTCAGCATCCACCTCTTGTTGAATCAAGGAAGATTTTGTTACCACCCTTACACATCAAGCTGGGTCTGATGAAGAACTTTGTCAAGGCCATTGACAAAACACAAGCAGCTTTCAAGTACCTCCATGGAAAATGTCCAAGGTTAAGTGAAGCTAAGATAAAGGAAGGTGTCTTTGTTGGTCCTCAGATTCGTGAACTTCTTCGAGATGATGCATTTGACCATGCACTGCGTGGCAAGGAAAAGATGGCATGGAAAGCCTTCCAGTTAGTGGCAATACATTTTCTCGGAAACAACAAGGCAGACAACTACAGGTTGTTGGTGGAAAACCTCCTCAAGGCATACAAAAGCCTTGCTTGAAACATGTCACTAAAGATACATTTTTTGCACTCTCATCTAGATTTTTTTCCCACCGAACTGCGGAGCAGTGAGCGACAAGCACGGCGAGCGATTTCACCAGGACATTGCAACAATGGAGAAACGCTATCGGGCAAATGGAGCCCATCAATGCTTGCAGATGATTGCTGGACAGTGACAAGAGATGCTCCATTTAATGAATACAAGAGACAAGCCAAGAAGCGCCAAATAGACACTGAATAGGACTAAACTATGTACATAATAGTTTTTTGCCTTTTGTTTCATAATAAATTTTATTTATATAACCCTTTTGCTGATTTTTAAAGTGTTACATAAACAGGACAGGTGAAATATTATCATGTAAAGCAACCATAAACACATGAAAAGACCTAGGTTTACAATTTATGATTAAAACTCTACTATCTACACAATATACATAGACATAAAATGTAAAAACTTAAATATCTTCAAAACAGTAGCCAATCAATTGTTTTAATTGTCATATTTGAATTCAGCACATCAAAATACATAATAAATAGCACATTTTATCTCTGAAGCAGACGACTTCTCAAAAATTGTAGACCAGTGTGTTTTACAAGTAACTCTGATGTCTAATTTTAGTTATTACTTGAAGTGAAGTGGTTAAAGCTAGCATGTATTGATTTCCCTTTATTGTGATTTTATAAAAACTAGTCAGAAGATATTATTGTTTTGGGTTGTTTTTCTTCCACTAGGTCACGAGAAAAAAAGTTTGAAAACCACTGCCTTAGAAGGCTCAATTAACCAAAGAAAGAAAAGACAAAGTGATCTTACTTTAGAGTTTTCTTTTTCTTTCCAAGAATTTTAATAAAAATAGCATGGGTCTATTCTAACAGAAAGTAGCAAAGCCACACATTTTAACAAATAGTTCTAATGATAACTTCGGATTTTTGTTGATAGAAAAATAAAAACCAAATAGTCAGAAAACATGAAGGATGAAATACTGTCTGCATTGAAATCAATAGCAAAACTCCTACTGACTTCAGAGGGACCAAGATTCCATCTGAAGACTGTATAAGGAGAGCAACATTTTTAAAAAATGAAAATTTTAAACTATTCACTAAGAATCACCTGTGAAAAGAATAGTCAACATTCCATCAATTTATAAAAAATTACACACAAAAATTACAGAAAAAAAGCATTATTAAGGCTGCAGTCAAGCACTCAAAAATTAGGAAATGGCAGAATTAAGGTTGTTTGTGCAACCTTAATTCGTCTCTCTTGTGTGTATCCATTATGGTACAGTCTTTAAGTGAACACACAACTTTTTTTCCATCTTTAAAAACCTTCTTTTCTAGATGTAGCAAACTAAGCCACTATGAGAATGGAGTACCTTTAACTGCTTAACAAGTGATCCCTTAGTCAAACAAAAATCAGCACCAACCGACTCCCAAAAATATCCTATCTAATCCTTTGCTTGAGGGATGTTAGCCATGACATACAGTAGTGCCTCACGGGTGGAGTGGGAGGGAAAGGTTGGAGCCTTATCATGCATGTCTCTGCGGCCCACACCGCTTCCCGCAGCTCCCATTGGCCAGGAATGGCGAACCGCAGCCACTGGGAGCTGCTGGTGGCTGTGTCTGTGGAGGGCCGTGCCTGCAGACGGTCAATGTAAACAAACTGTCTCGCAGCCTGCCAGCGGATTACCCCGACGGGCGGCGTGCGGGTTGCCCACCACTGATCTAGACTATAGTCTCCTATTAAAATTTAATAACTTCAGACCTGTGTAAATCATGGAGTGCTTTGATCCTGGAACTCAGGTATGTAACAACAGAAAAGATATCAGCCAGAGATTCCATGAAAGGCTAAATAGCATTCTAAGTTTGCCAGTTCTTTCAAGGTGATACTTTTCAGGCTGCAGCCAAGAGCTAAGTGGACTTGAGTTTTTTTCTCCCAAGGCTAGTGTGTCCTACTAAACATTACCCTTGGTGTAATATGGTAACTGAAGTTTACCACAAACCATAGCAAGGGGATTAACACTGCTAACTTTCATGTGGTTCCAGAGCTGTGTTCCTCAGAGAGATCAACGCCTTCTCGTCTCACTGCAAAGAGAACAGTGTATTCAAAGATGTATGAAAGCCCTTCTTCCCCATTGAGATACTGACAGAGGCTAGTGCATGCTCAAAGCAGAGGTCATGCTGAGGGGAGAAAAGCAATAACAGCCTGACTGGAACAGATAGTTTCTTCACAGAAAAGTCAGCCATTCACATTTTCTGTCCTGTACACCTCACTGTGGAAAGACTTTGAGGTAGTTCATTTAAAAATAGAGTTAAGAATCTACTTTTAAAAAATAAATAAAAAACATGGGGCTAAAACTAAATATAATCTATTCTCGCATATCTGAAAATTTTGCAAAGAGTAATGCCCAGGACAACTCTCCATTGCCAGGTCTAAACTAGGAAAAAGGGGGTTTGTTTTTGTTTTAAACAAGATCGCTATCTCGTAAAATATTAGTGTAGACAAGGCAAGTCGTAGTTTTACCTTGATGTAGCTGGCCAGGATGAACCTAAAACTACCACTTCCCTTGCCTACACTAGGATTTTACAACAAGAAAGCTAACTCTCATTAGCTATCTCACTCTAAAGAAGCCCACCTTTTTCCTTAGTGTAGTCCCAAGGAATAGTGGAAGAGTGCTGCCTAAGGAGGAAATTTCAGCTATCCCAGCCCAAGCTTCCCAAAATGAGAAGTGATGTAACGAATGAAACTAAAGCAGTAAACCTGGGGGGAAATAGAAGAGACGTGTGTATGAGGAGGATAATTGGTCAGAAGAAACAGATTCCCAGAGACAGCTTAGAAAAGGCAGCATATGACAGAGACCATAGAAGGTTAGTGGGAATCCAATTTCCTCTTTACCAAGAAGTATGCCACAAATGTTTGATGGGCGATGAACCACCACACAAGAGATCCGGCAATCTGTCTCCAAGAAGGGCACAGACAGAAGTTATTACTGATCTCAGTTTATATCCTAAGTTTGGTTTTCTACATAAAGCACCAACAATCTTCATATTTGCACCTCAGGAGGCCTTACAGTACTGAAATAACTGATCTCAGTCCAACAAGCTATAAGTGCACAGATCCAAACAAGGTATATATAGGTCTGAGTCTCTCCCCTAATCCCACACACCACTAATTTAGTAAAGACAGTGCGAATCCTTCCAGAATCAGTGTAAGTGGAAAAGGAATGTCCATGTCAGTCAGTCACTTTTTTGGGGAGTAGTTGGAGAAGAAGGGGGCTTTGAGTGCAGATTGGTTACACAGCTTGTTTGCACAGGGCTGTGCTGACCTCATGGTAACTATTCATAAGAGATCCCCAGAAGAGTTGTAAAGTCTGCCTTAAGCCCAGGTGCTATAATTGCTGTCTGTCAAAACAGGGCTGTTTTCTTAGCAAACATTTCAGAGCGCCCAGTGCTAGGTTGATTAGTTTTGGGGGAGGGAGGGGGAGGTTGAAGAGAGGAGTGTGTGGATGGTGAATGAGGGACAGAATAAGACTGATGACCTGTAGATGTAGACATTTTATTTCATTACAACACTCAAGAGAGTCTTTAATTCTCCAATTTAGAGAGAATTCGTGTCCTTTGAAGGAGAATGAAGCTGGCAACAGGAAGCAATTGTTACCAATACCATATATGTTCCCAACACAGGAAACTGAGGCAGTTCAGGAACGAAACAAACGAACAGAATTTATCAGTAGAATGACTGACGCTGCTGCTCCCAGAACATGGAGTTCACACAGTGAGGCAATTCCCCATATCGTAGAGAGGAAGACTCTCTTTCACCATATTGTTCATTCAATGCTATAGAGGAGATAATCTCTTCGGTGGAATTTCTGAGACTTTTCCTGTCTTGTGGCAGAGCACAACGGCTCTGGGGACCTCCATTTGATGCAGAATTTGTCTCCAATCTAATCTGTTGTGTGTTTGTAATGTGGAAAGAGAGCTCTGGTTCCCTCAGGTGCTGGCAGCAATACTGGCCACACAGACTCTGTTCAAACCACAAAGTCAGATCAGCTAAAGGATTTTTTAAACACACTGCGCCTGTGCAGGTCCCAGACACCTGACCATGTGAACTCTAGAAAAACTACTTCTTGCATGAATGCGGACCTAGAAACTTAAGGACTCGGGAGAGGACAATACAGGGGGTCAGCACATGGGAAAATGGAAGGAAATTAGGAAATTATAAAAGAGCAAGACTTCAGACATCTTTTGCAATTAAAGAAACTCTTTACAGACTCTTAAAGTGGCAGAAGGCAGTAGCTGTACATTTAGCCTGTGACTTACAACTTCCTACCTTTACAGCATGGTTAGGAAAGGCAAAGCAGATGGAATTAATCTACACCCATATTAGTTCCTCACAAACCTCCTTAGCAAAGACCTGCTGAAACAGGTTCACAATAGCTTTCCCTGTGCATTGTCTGTATTTCTGTGCTTTCCATCAGAAGGCGCAGCTCCTGAACATCCACAGTATTCAAGCGGCACTATTCATACTGCTCAGGTTACTGCTGTGTCAACACTTACTTGAAGTCCTATGGTTTTAAGGGTTTGGAATTTGGCTGTAAAAATTCACTCCGGGCTGAAATGTAGAGCATGAGTGCTTAGCCCCCTCCTGACTCTCCCAGCCAGTTTTTCATATCACAGCTTTTAAAAAAAAACATGCAAAAGGTTGACCTTTTTGCTTTTCTATAACTCAAAATGGCTTCAATTATAATTACCACCTTTGGCAAATGATAATTGTGGAATATCAGAATACATACCAATATCTTTGCATTAAAAAATATCTAAAATAGTTTCAGCTGAATCCAGTTTGGAGCAGGTTTCCACTGGAGTGTACACACCCTAATTACATTAATACTTGATAGATCTGAATGATTCCAGGGGGCTATGCCAATCTCTTGGGTAAATGATACCTCTCCAATCCCATTTAATTATACTTTGAAGGAACTGCCCAACAATGTAGAAGAACGGGTCAATCCAGGCTTATCCCGCATGGTCAGCGGAGTAAATAATATGCATTTTATAAAACATTTATAACTATTTAAGAAAAAAAGAAAGAGAAAACCCTATGTTTAAACAAAACATTAAAGTTGTAATTCAGATCAATAAAAATCAAAATAACGTAATAATGTGATGAAACAATTTCTCTGCCTTCAGTGGTATACGAGAGAAATGGAACCCTCAGATGTTTCTTTCACTTCTCTGGTTTTTTCAAAGGTGTGGGATATTTTGTTACTAATTTCTTAAAAATGAATTAAATGTGTGTGAAAAGAACTGGATTAACAGCATTGGTGACTGAAATCCTCTGTTTATACACAGATTATTTTGCACTGCCACATCTACCCATCAACAAATTTAAATCCTATTCTGGATGAACAATTTGTAGTCTGAGAGGAAAGTTCAAACTCCGCAGCTCAGTTCTGTCATTGTCCTCTTGATCCACACTCTCACCCTGAAGGTAAAATACCCCATTCATCCCAAAACCAAGCCCTTAAGCCAGCTAAGAAGAATTACTTACCAGTAACTGGAGTTCAAATAACCACAATCTTGGGATGCAAATGCATACTTCACACCAAGCCAGGAACCAGAAAGCTCTCACCATTTGGGGGCCACAAAGACCCTGTTTTGAATGATGCAACACTCTCTGGTAAGATACATTAGGAAACTTTGTCCCCTACAGACAAGGCTGGCTCCAGGCACCAGCACAGCAAGCAGGTGCCTGGGGCGGCCAATGAAGAGGGGCGGCATGTTCGACTCTTCGGCGGCAGGTCCCTCACTTCCTCTCGGAGGGAAGGACTGGCTGCTGAATTATGTAGCCGTGTGGTGGAGCTGCTGCCGTCAAAGTGCCGGCGATTGCGGCTTTCTCCCCCCCCCCCCCCCCCGCTGCTTGGGGCGGCAAAAACCCTTGAGCCGGCCCTGCCTACAGACCCCTTCCATCCTCTCAGAAGCTAATGCAGATTCTGAAGAAGGAATGTGAGGAGTGTGTAAACACACACACACACACACAGATAATCTCCTTGGAGAACTCAAATTATGCAAGTAACAAATCTCCAAGTAGGTGGGAACAATGAGGATATTTAAACAATGACTGCTTTCCCAAACTGAACATCAGATCTGAACTGCAAGCAGCAGCTCTACTTGTTTCTACAAGTAGACATTTCAAAAACATATCCTAGAAGTTGCTTGGAACTGGTAAAATGTGCACTGATACCATTAGGGACTGGGATATCTGCTAACAAGTCTTAACCTAATTTGACATGTGCTGGGAGGAGACAGTCTGTTCTCTATCGGTGTAAACACAACTAATCTGGGGTATTATGGACAAGAGGCAGGGACAAGAGGCAGGGAGGCTTAGATAGGGAGTGGAGTCCTGGGGGGCAGTTAGGGGCAGGGGTCCCAGGAGGGGGCAGTCAGGGGACAAGGAACGGGGGGAGGGTTGGGGGTTCTGGGGGGGCGGGAAGTGGGAGGGGCAGGGGCGGGGCTCCTCCCGTCCTCTTTTTTTCCTTGCTGAAATATGGTAACCCTAATTCAGTGTTACTATCAGATGTTATTTTAGCCTTTATTTCTTTGATACTGCACATATAACTGTATAATCTGGCTGTTAAATGTGCCTGTATCAGATGCTGCCATCTCTTGCAGGAAGAGGCATAAAGATTGTTTTCTTTACATAAACAGCAGAAAATAGTTTCACATTTAAGAAGAACAGGTAAGGAACAGGCTGATTTTACACACTTTCCATGCAAGTTTCCTCTGTACCTCATACCAGAGTTTAAGATGGAAAGTTAGTTCTCAGCAGTGCTTAAAAGAAACGCATCAGCTCTAATGAATTCCCATTGGAAACATTCTATTCCCCAGAATTCTCTTCTGGATTAGACTTTGTTTTACTGACTAATTCCTATGGATTAGGACCTCCAAGTTCCCCACTGTATTTTAAACCATAGTGACCACAATTGTATTGCATATGCTGTCCCCACCCTGCTCCAAAAAGGTCACAAGCAGATTATGAAATACCACAAACGTGGGTTTGGAATGCTGCAATCTAGCAAACCAAACACCAATAAAAGCCAGAGCCAATGCCACTAAAGAAACAAAAGACTGAAGTGTAGTCAAATTATGAATCAGCCTGGCTAACCTTCCAAACACACAACCAGAGGGCATTTGGTTAGTAAGGAGAGGGGATACTGTACAGCAACTTCAACTAGAAAGGTGTGACTCAGTTACTCAATAAAAAAGGGAATCCAGCTATAAAAAGAATAGGATTGAGACAAGGGAAAGAAGCACTAATGAAAAAGTATCAACTATGATTACAGTTTCATAATCAATCACCATCATTGCTTGAGGTAGCATCATAGACAGCTTCAGAAATTGGTGGTACCGCATCATGGCTAGGATTGAAAATTTGCTATGGTTCTATTTAAACTATAGGTTGCTGAATATTTTCCAGCTGATGGCTGAATTGGCAACTCAAATGAGGCCCAAGGATGACACTTAATTTGAACAAAACAGCTCTTTTAACACAGTAGTGTAGCCTGCAGAGATTTAAGGTCTCAGCATGCAATACAGCAACTTGATCCATGTGGAAGGTTTATCAGATCAAGACGGTGTCATGCTGGGACCTGTAATCTCTGTGAACTGCAACTCTGTATGGAACAGAGAAGTTACAGGTTACTTTTTATGGGGCACTCTTTGGACATCCTGGACCTAAACCCATGTGCCAGTTTATGAAAGCCTGCACAGGATAAATGAATCAAATACCAATGGTCTATGACAGTGGTCACCAACCAATTGATTGAGATCTCCAGCAGCAGCGCAGTGTGGCTGCCGCTAAGGTAGACTCCCTGCCTACCCTGGCCCCACACTGCTCCCAGAAGCGGCCACTGCAGCCTCGGGGGAATGGGTCTCCCTCCGTGTGCTGCTCCTGCCTGCAAGCACCGACCCCGCAGCTCCCACTGGCTCCGAGAGCTGTGAGGGCGGTACTTGCAGAGAGGGGCAAGCGCGCAGAGCCACATGCCCCCCGCCCTCCCACCCCAGGGGCCGCAGGGGCACGTTGGCCCCTTGTGGAAGCGGCGTGGGGCCAGGGTAGGCAGGGAGCCTACTGGGTAGGCGCTGCGCCCGCCGCCGACCGGGAGCCACTGGAGATAAGTGCTGCCCGGCAGGAGGTAGCACCCCAATCCACATCCCTGAGCCCCGTTCCAGAGCCAGCACCCCATACCTGCTCCTGCACCCGAACCCTCTGCCTGAGCCCTGACCCCCCTCCCAGAGCCAGCACCCTGTACCCGCTCCTGCACCCCAACACTCTGCCCCAGCCTGGAGCCCCCTCCTGCACCCAAACTCCCTCCCAGAGTTCGCACCCTGCACCCCCTCCTGTACTCCAACACTCTGCCCCAGCCTGGAACCCGCTCCTGCACTCCAACCCCCTGCCCCAGGCTCAGCCCAGAGCCCACACCCCCTCCCAAATCCCCAGCCTGTCCCAGCCTGGTGAAAGTGAGTGAGGATGTGGGAGAGTGAGTGATGGGTGTGTGTGTGTGTGGAGCGAGTGGGGCGGGGCTTTGGGGAAGGTGTGGGGTAGATCCTGGGTTGCCTTTAGATTCAAAAAGTGATCTTGGGCGTGAAAAGGCTGGAGACCACTGGTCTATGATGTACTAGTTAATCTGGATTCACTCCTGGTGTGAATGGCTGCAACTCCTTTCAAGATACTAGAGCGATATCCAAGGCCAAATTTGGCCCAGTAACTGTACTGGGAAATATTTTCCTAGGGCTTTATGTACTGGATGACAGATTCATACTTTAGACTCATTCTTCTCAGATTTGGGTTTGTGGTTAATATTTGTCGCTTCCTGCCAAAGTTCCATTACCATGCCAATTATTGTAATATCGAGTATGAGTGGAGCGTATCAGATCTGAGCATTGTCCAGATAGAATTTGATGTAAAATTCAGGTTCACAAAAAGCTTATCAGTTGAGATGGAATATCTTCAAAACACTCCAGATTCTTAACTAGCAAATCAATGAAAATTCCTTTGTATTCTTGATTTTTTTCCTGGTTGAACTTAGGGAATCCAAGGTGTGGTGTATGGAAATTTGAAATGTTGCCCACAGCTTCCATAGTTTAAAATGATGTTAAAAGAGAGCAAATCTATGACTGGGCCCAAGTGTGAGTTAATCAGCTGTTGTAGCATCTCAGATTTGATTTACTCTCATATTCTGAAACTTCAGTAATTGGAGGGACCTTTGTGATATCCTTTCCCATAATGTATTCTAAAGAGATCTTCTTTTAAAAACAGGTTTCAGAGTAGCAGCCGTGTTAGTCTGTATCCGCAAAAAGAACTGGAGTACTTGTGGCACCTTAGAGACTAACAAATTTGTTAGTCTCTAAGGTGCCACAAGTACTCCTGTTCTTTTAAAAACAGCACTCATTACTTTTTGCATCAAAAAAATAAACAGTAGCAAACAGGACATGATGGGGAAAGTTCATGCAAAAGCTGAGATATCTCATTGCTTCAGCCACAAGACAATAAAAGAGATTGGTTGAGACTTTTATGAGTTCTGACGGCCAATTCCACTGCTGCTGGCTGGCTGGCTCATAGGATTTAAATAGCTCCTTCTCAAGTTTTATAACTTACTTCCCCCCGGAATTGTTAAGCTATTTTCCAGAGTCTCCTCAGAAGGGAAACCAGTCACTCTGGCAATGCAGGGCTAATGTGCTGCCCCTTTACTCTGCAGGGTCTGGCTTTGCCTGAGCTTCCACTATTCCCCATCAGACAGAATAAGAGTGAAGTTGATTTCTGTGAGTCAACAACTCTAATCAAACAAACTCTAAACATCAGGATGCCAAGTACCAGACTTTGCTCACAAACGTTACTAAAGGCGGGCTCTTATTTCCTGAAATTAATGGAAAAACTTCAGATAAATCAAAATAAGAGTGCAACACGGAAGGGTGCAATGGGAAATTCTACCTACAGAGAGGCAGTGGGTCAGCATCAGACACCCAGTGTAGGGAAACCTACAGCACACACCACTTTTTCAGGATGGACAAAAATCAATCTGGCTCAACACTGGTGAAGAACTATATGAAATCATTCTTCCAATAAGCCCCCATACTGTCTCCCCTCAATTAATACTTGGTTTCTTTACTAACAACTGTTATAACTGAAATGGTCTTCCTGAGTGTAACCAATTATTTTAACTGAAATTTTTTTGGGGCTTGATGGTACACAACAACACTGAGAAGCTTTGGAGGGAGATAAGATTAAACTTCAAAGTATTTAGAAAAAAATCATCCTCAAACTTATGAATGAAGCCCCACTTCCCCAATTCTAGAATGAGCCAAATACTGCTGTTTGCCTTTTCACATAAACAAATGTGACCTCATCACTTCCATCCTCAGACTATACCACTGACTCCCAATTCATTTCAGTTCAAAGTTGTATTCTGTGTTTTCAATACCTCTATGGACTTACATTAACCTACTCTATGTGAACCTCGTCTCTACCTCCCTTTCTGCACCATCTTATCATCTAGCACCAGTTTTCTCTCTGTCCTTCCACACACTACGAGTACAGGAAACTTCTGCTCTGTTGCTCCTGTTGTCTGGAAACACCTCTTGCATTTTTCCAACTCACTGAATCTGCATCCCCCATTGCCTATACCTCCAAATTTTTCTTCCTATCTGTTAATTTCCTCTGTATGGCATTTGGGGACTATTTATATTGACAAGTTTATACTGTGTAGCACAACAAAGTTGTATAGTATGGACTATGACCTTTCTGAATCCCTCCTCAATGTGCTCCAACACATTTTTCCTAATTGTAGCCTTTCAGACCTCAATGCCTCTCTTTATCCTGGGTGCAAGCTTTCCAACTCCAAAGCACTCTCCATACAATCCTGAGCAAAGATCATAGAAGAACTCATGCACAACTGTTTCTATTGGCAATTGCTTTGTAACACAGGACTGAAACTGTAATCTTGGTTTTCATCTTTCAGCATAAGATTCATAGATTCCCAGTCCCGAAGGGACCATTGTGATCATCTAGTCTAACCTCCTGCATAACAAAGGCCATAGAAATTCCACAAAATAAATCCTAGAGCAGATCTTTTAGAAAAACATCTAATCTTGATTTAAAAATTGTCAGTGATGGAGAATCCACCATGGCCCCTGGTAAATTGTTCCAGGTATTTGCTGAGTTCCTATTATTGCATTCCAAAGGCTTGATTTTGAACTTCTAGCATTTGAACTACGTTTTTGTTGCCAGTATATTCAATGTGTCAGGTCCAGAGCCTAGCACTGCTATCAATTTATAATAAAACATTAGGGCAACCCCCATATAGACCAATGAGTTATGGTCTCTTGCTCAGCGCAGGCCACTGACTGAAATTCAATTGTCAGACCAGCCACTGACTGGGACTTTGGTAAATGCACCTGTCTCTACTATGACCCTTGTTTACCCATCTTCTTTGCCTGTCTGTTTATTCATTTGCTGCATTTTCTTAATCCAAGTTGTAAGTACTCTGGGGCACCGACTGTGTTGTTTGCATAGTGCCTCGTATAATGGGCCCTTAACCCCTGTTGAATGTCCGCAGGCAATACCGCAAAAATAACAACAGTATTAATAATTTCCACTGCCTGGCTAGATTAGTAGAAAACTAAATAACATGTAAAGAGGGTCTTTTTGAGCATAACTAATTTATCACAGAGACTGGTAAATTTGAATGAACACTCCCTTTTCTCCTGTGGGAAAATAGCTCTTTGTACTGAAGGTTAGTCTCTTAATAAAAGACTAGAGAAAGAACACAGTTCTATTTATTTATCACAGACCTGTGAGACATCTAAGCACTGTATAGTCATGACCAAATATAAGCCATTAACAATTTAAGAAAAAACAATCAGACAAATACAATATATAACCAGAAAGCAACACAGACCTCACTCTCCCAGAAGGATAAATTTCCAACCAATTAGAGGAATAACAAACCACAAAAAGGAATTGTCCTAATTCTGACTGAACCTAGGAACAGGGATTAAACTCAACCTTACATTGACCACAACTGCCAAGCAAAGACATGATTTAAGTGACAGTTGAAGTCCCTGAATAATGAACATGCCCAAGCCACTAGCAATTTCTTTAAAAGCTTTCCCCTATTCACAATATCATTTCAGTCTTGTGTGGTTATGTTTCAACCAGCTCTGTGCCAGCCAAATAAAAACCATCAGCTAGAGTCTGATAGCTGAGACATTAGGTCAACCCGAAGAGGAAGTAGCTAATTGTGTACCATCATGTTACTGATGATGCTGTGATATGTACTCTCTGTATGATCTCATCCTGCAGTCCCATGCATGTTAGACAGTGGGACATACATCATGAAGCCCTGGAGATCATTTAGGTGAAGATGAGCAAGTGCCCATAATCACCCTTTGTGCCCTCCATTTCCATGATGAACACAGCATCTTGAGAGAAGCCACATAAGGGATGCACTCTTGTCCACATCATCATATGATCAACGGGTCAAAGGCTGTAGAAAGGGTCTAACAATCTGCAAGTATATTTTTTGTTTTTGTTCTTTAGCAAGGGATAAACTATCACATTAACCAAGATTATTTCAATGCTACAACATGACCTAAAGTTGGACAAAGAAGCAATATAGCTGATTTTAAAAGCAACAAAGTTCCAGAAGTGGAATTATCCTGATCTGGGGGAAGCTAGTGGACTGGCCTGTCCTCCAGTTAGAGCGGAGAGGGGAAAAAGCAGTATTTATAATAGAATGTGAAAGACGCGAGAGTCAGATTTTAAGTTTTACCACTATTCCTCTCTTTTTCCACACAGTTTTTCCTACTTTCTTCCCCCCCACCTCCAAAAGAGAAGCTGTTAGTTGGCTCACCACAGTTATAATGAACTATGATGCCAGAAAACTTGATCATAACAACAGAAACGTCAACAAACTCATGGAAAAAGTCCAGGAAAGTTTAAAATAAATAAATAAAATAATATATATATGTATGTACACATACATAAAATGAAATGTGCCCTGGACTGAAATCTGTCTTTTCACCTTCATTCACATACAGTTCCATGAGACACGCCCTCCCATAAATGTGCATTCTATGGAAGCCAGTTACCTTGAATTCTGATGCCAACCTTCTAAGGGGAGGGAAGAATTTATTAAGTATTAGAAAGGGACTAAGCCAGACTGAAATAGTTACTGGGCAAGATCAGCAACTCTGACCAAACCTCTTTCTTGAGCATAGTTTAACAAAAAGATTTCTGGGCAGATAATCACTTGGCATTTTCTAACCTATAATCATGTTTAAAAACCACATTCTGGCTTCCTTGAGATATGTCATGGGAAGCTTAATATGAAGGGGCTCTGAAAGCTTGGAAATATTATCAATATGACCTCCTGGAGCACTGACAAATGCTTAAATTAAGTCATCCATTTTTCTTCTTAATTTTTTCTTAAATAAGTGGTTTCTCTGACTCTCACATGTTAGGACCCTATTTGTTTGTTGTACACCCAGCTAACCCTGAAAGAAAGAGAGGGAAACGTGTTGGACTGAGGACAAAATGTTTAATATCTCTAAGACCATGTCCTGCCTAAGCAGGAAGAAATTTGGAAATGAATTCTAGGGCTTCTCTATGGGGCAGCTCCCACTTCCTGGGCTTGGTTCCGTATTTCCCTTTTGTAAGGAAAGAGGGACAAAAGAGATTAGAACCATGCAGGTTGCTGTGACCAAAAGGATGCCAGCATCATTTTGACATCTACACATACATGCCCCAGCAGCCATTTTCCCATCCTCAGGGCAAACACCCACACTGTAATATACTGATATGATTTATGGTCCAGGCATTGCAATAACAGGAACAAACCATGAATGCGTGAGGAGCCATCACTGTTGCTTTTTTTCAAACTACAAATTAGGTCCTATATAGTTAATTATGAAATGTTTGAAAAACTATGAATTCCATGCTGGGCAGCAGTGTTTGATCTTGGTGTCCAAAATGATTCTGGGGAAAATTCTGACAATGCTGCATTGATTAAAGAGGACTTTTCTGTGAAAAACTCAGGGGCAATAGCTGGCAATCTTTTAGATGTTCTTTTTTTTGAGAACAGGCTTCTGGGAGCAAAGAAGAATAAAAAAGAATTTTGTGCTGAAAGATTATCAGCATCTATATGCAACACTAGTGTTGTTATTTTTTGGAGGGAGGCCACAGAGGCGAGTAAGGAATATGAGAAAAAGTAATTTGAGTGGACACACCAGAAACCACTGTATGGGACTCATTACCAGGTAATTTTAAACCACTTTTCCATTCAAACTAAATATAGGAGAACAATGGGAAGTTTTAAGACAAGACAAGCAAACCAAAATAGAAAGAATGCTAAAACAGATGTACTCACTGTTATATTAATTTATTTGCCAACTACACACTAACCAAAATCACTTATATAAAAGGTATTATGTTTATGAGACCACAGATATGGTTTCCATATATTTTCTGCTTTACTAAATCTCCCACATTCATCAGTTTTGAAGACTACTTCTTCACTTCCTACATCAAAATACATAGGCTACAAATGAAACATTAAAGAAAGTTGCAGGTATTTCCCTGGTAGCAACTAGCATCACTAGTCAACTACAGATACGGAAATCCAGGTGAGATAGTGGTGCAATTAACATAAGAGACTAAGAAAAGGGTAAAAGAAGTAGGGAGCCAGTCTAAAAAAAACAAATCTATAAGGGTAGGTCTTCACTACAAAAAGGGTGTGTTCTTAATTGGGTAAATTAACCTGCATTAGCTAAATTCAAATTAAAACAGCAATGAAGACATGGCAACTCAACTTTTAACTCAGGTTAGCAGCTTGAGTTCAACCCCAGGCTCCCCTATAAGCTTTAAATTGAGCAGCAAACCCAAGTTATAAACCAAGTTGCTTTGTTTTTCCTGTTTTTTTTAACCCAAGTTTGCAACACATCTAAATTTCGCAGCAAAGACATACCTATAAACTGCACCCATGCTCAATAGTTTCATTTGTACTGTGGATAGCACTGGCGGAGTTGCACTGTGTTAGGCCAATAACAGGAGAACTTCTGAAAATGCTGTGAAGACAAGGGCCTTACTGACTTGCCCAGTGGACTGCATTAGTATGTTTGCAACATACAGCATCTTTACAGCCTGTCAAACAACCCAATCACATTAACTAACAAACTGACATGCTTGAAATTTTTCATACACAACATTTTTTGATGACAATTGGTTTTTTATAAAAAACTTTTACAAAAAGCTTTTGTTTCTGTTTTTTTAAAATCCTTTCCCTTTATTCCTTTCTGCTTCCTGTTGCCACTTAAACTTTTTTACACTTCCCCAACTTTGAAAAAGTTACAGAATGGAAAAAATAAAACTAACTCTGCCATACAGAACAGCAAAAAATAAAAAACCATACACAGCCTGAACAGTTATTTTTATTGTACTCAGTGGCAAAAGGGGGGGGGGGGGAGGTAGAAAGGGGAAAACCCCAAACATCTGAAATTACAAAAAATCTGAACTTTTAGAAAAATATTTAACAAACAATTGTTCTGTTTCAAAGCCTATAACAATTAAAATTTTTTGTGACATTTGTGACTGATTGGAGCCCCCTTTCAGGGTGCCACTGGATGTGGTGGGGTCCCACTGAGCCCGCCTCTCCTACCAGCCTAGGTTTCCCTTGCACTGTGTTCCTGTGACGGGCCCTCAAAGCCCCTTTCCAGCACACACATAGGCAGGGACATACCCAGCTGTAGAATCACAAAGTCTGCGATCAGCTCTCTGTGGGAGGTCTCAGCTAGGGAACGCCCAGCATTCCTGTGCACACACTCTTTGCAGTGTGAACCCGAAATTATATTGTATTGGTCTGTACAGAGAGATCTGTACCATGCAAGCTCATAAAAATTGCCCCCTCCCTCAATGTGGAGGGATTTTTACCACCCCAGATATGAATTGCACAAATTAGGTTTTAAAATAAACAAAAAATAAGTTTAACTACAACAGGTAAATTTTAAGTGATTATAAGGGATAGCAAACAAATCAAAGCAGATTACTGAGCAACTAAAACAAAACATGCGAAGTAGACTTAATACATTAAAGAAACTGGCTACAAATAGTAATTTCTCACCCTAAATGTTGTTTTATGCAGGTTGCAAAGTTTCTTGAAGGTAAACTGTACTGCTTGCAACTTAAATCTCAAGGTATTTCCTTCCCAAGCTGACCTCTCTCAGCCTGGTTCCCAGTCCTTCTCCCCAGATCAGTCTTAGGTGTCTACCGCAGACATCCTGGGTGGGGATTCAGTGAAGAACCTGCAAGTGTGATTAACTCACTCTCCAGCCTTAAATAGAATTTCCATATGCTGGGATTTTTTTGTTTCCCAGTCTGATCCACCCCCACCCCCTCTTAATGGAAAAACACTGAAAGCCCAAGATGGGGGTCTAGTACCAAGTGACATGATCACCTGACCCTGTAGTGTCAAAGCAGCAACCTAGGAAGCATACTGTCTGGTGGGCATTCCCCAAGTGTACACACAGTTGTGATGGTTACATATCAATATTCCTAACTTCAGATACAGAAATGATACATGCATACAAATTGGATAATCACATTCAGCAAATCATAACCTTTCCAATGATACCTCACATTACCTATCTTGCATAAAACATATCTTAGTTATGCCATATTAATATTATAAAAATATTTTTATGAAGAATATGGGGTGCAGCGTCACAACATTGTTTTCCTTGTTTTGACCAGTTCTAACAATAAAGCCTATTGCTTGAAACGGATTCTTTTTCTTTGCTGTTTTAAATATGGAAGTAACTGAAGGTCATCACCATTACGTGGTTGTTCAAGTGCACATGAAATTCACTTATGAAAGCACACAAAATGAAAGAATGTTTCCTATTGGGTGGAGACACCATACCTTTCCTGTTAGGTCTTGTCTATCCACAAAAAGTGTGCCAATACAGATAAAATGGTGCAACTCCTCCCACTGTGGACATAGTTGTACCTGTATAAAGGTGCTTATACAGGTATAGCTTATTCCTATAAATTTAGAGAAATAAGGTATACCAATATAAGGCGCTTTTATACAGACATATCTGCACCCATATTTTACCAATTTAACTTTCAGTAAAAATCACACACCTAACCAAAATAGTTAAATTGGTATAAGTCCCCCCAAATGGTCACTAACCTTTCCGTAACTGTTGTTCTTCGAGATGTGTTGCTCATGTCCATTCCACGTTAGGTGAGCTTGTGCTGTGTATACCGTTGCCGGATATTTTCCCCTCAGTGGTGTCCGTCAGGCCTGCTCTAGTGCCCTCTGATGCCATGTGTTCATTCACCGGTACAAGGGGCCTGGCTGGTCCTGTAACCCTCTCAGTTTCTTTTTGCCAGCAAACTCCAACAGACGAGCAGGAGGATGGGTCATGAAATGGACATGTGCAACACATCTCAAAGAACAACAGTTACGGAAAAGTTAGTAATCGTTTTTAATTCAAGTGCTTGCTTGTGTCCATTTGACGTTAGGTGACTCCCAAGCAATACCTGAGGAGGTGGGCTCAGAGTTCATGGACTTGAGGGTTGCAATACAGCTCTATCGAACTTAGCATCATCCATAGCTTGCTGGGTAATGGCATAGCGGGAGCAGAAAGTATGTACGGACGACCAGGTCGCTGCCCTGCAGATGTCTTGAATGGGGACCTGGGCCAGAAATGCCGCTGATGAAGCCTGATCTCTCATCGAATGAGCTGTCAAGATGACAGGGGATGCCCGCCTGCTCATAGCACATGTGAATGCGGGAAGTGATTCAGAAAGAAATTCTCTGGGTCAAGACTGGTAGGCCTTTCATCCTGTCTGCTACTACCATAATGAGCCATGAAGATTTATGGCACGGCTTGGTTCTCTCAACGTAGAAGGCTAGAAAGCGTTTAACGTCCAGTATATGGAGATGCTACTCCTTCACATTCTTGTGCAGTTTTGGAAAGAAAATGGGCAGGAAAATATCCTAATTACTATGAAACTCTGAGAACACCTTTGGGAGGAACACAGGGTGGTTGCATAGTTGAACCATGTCCTAATATACGGGGGTTCTGACGTAAGGGCTCTGATTTCTGAGACCCTTCTGGCCAAGGTAGTCACCACCAGGAAGGAGACCTTCCAGGGTAGGTACAACAGAGGGCATGATGCCAGAGTCTCAACAGGACCAGGTTTAGGTCCCATGCAGGGCCAGGCTTACGAATTTGAGGGTAAAGTCTCTTTAGACCCTTAAGCAAATGAATGGACATTTCATGAGAGAAGACTGACCTAACATCCATCAGATGGTGGAAGGCTGAGATTACTGCTAGATGCACCTTGGTCGATGAAATGGATAGGCCTTGTTGCTTCAGATGGAGCAGATATTCCAGCACAGACTGGAGGGGTGACCGGGTTTGTGGGAGGCTTCCTTGGGAAGACCACACCGAGAATTTCTTCCATTTGGCAAGATAAGTTGCTCTAGTAGACAGGTTTCTACTACCTAGCAAGACCTAGTGGACTTGTTCCGATCAGGCCAGCTCTGCCGGACTCAACCATGGAGCTTCCACGCAGTCAGGTGGAGGGCCTTAAGGTTTGTGTGGAGCAAACAGCAGCGATCTTGCAAGATCAGGTCCAGGAGGGGTGCGAGAGGCAGTGGGGTCGCTACTGAGAGACCAAGTAGCATGATGAACCAATGTTGGTGTAGCCATATAGGGGCTATAAGAATAACCCTTGCTTTGTCTCACTTGACTTTCAGACGGACCATGTGTACCAGAGGAATAGGGGGAAATGTGTAGAACAGAAGCGCTGTCCATGGGAGTAGGAAGGCATCTGGAAGAAAGCCCATGCCATCACCATACAGCAAGCAGAACAGCTGACATTTCCTGTTCTGCTTGGCTGAGAACAGGTCTACATGGGAAAACCCCAACCTCTGGAAGATGGATGTGGTTACTTTGGAACAGGGCCGGCTCCAGGGTTTTGGCCACCCCAAGCAGCCAAAAAAAAAAAAAAAAAGCCGTGATTGCGATCTGCAGCAGCAATTCGGCGGAAGGTCCTTCACTCCCAGCGGGAGTGAGGGACCATCCGCCGAATTGCTAGACCTGCCGCCCCTCTCCAGAGTGGTCGCCCCAAGCACCTGCTTGCCAAGCTGGTGCCTGGAGCCGGCCCTGCTTCGGGATGAAGGGACCAGTCATGGTAAGAAGAGGAAGACCTGCTGAGGTGATCGGCCAGAGTGTTCTGGCTCCCGGAAGGTGAAAAGCTTTGAGGTGAATGGAGTGTTCCACGCAGAAGTCCCACAGGCGAATGGCCTCTTGACATGGGGTAGATGAGCATGCGCCTCCCTGTCTGTTGCTGTAAAACATGGCTGCTGTGTTGTCCATGAGCACTCATACAACTTTGCCCATGATCTCGGGTAGGAACACCTGGCATACTCAGCAGACTGCCCTGAGTGCTCTGATGTTTCTGTGCAAGGAGAGTTCTTCCTGTGACCACAGGCTCTGAGGTCTGAGGTGCGAAATTAGGGATACTACTGGTTGGGGTGAAAAGGGAATGCCATATACACTGATTGGGGATCCCATCATCAGTTGAGGGAGGTGAGGACCAGGGCAGGAACTGCAAGCACAGAGTCCAGGTGGCAATGGCTCAGTGAGTATACCAAGGCCAGCCAACCTTGAAGTGGTCTGAGGCACAGTCTTGTGTGTTGTACTACATAAGTGCACATGGCCATGTGACCTAAAGCTTTGAGGCAAAAATGGGAGGTTGTGAATGGGTGGGCCTTCACCTTGGATATCAGAGCCAATATTGTCTGGAAGCAAGCCTCTGGGAGGAAGGGTCTGGCCCGGATAGAATCGAGCACTGCACTGATAAACTCTATCCTCTGGACAGGGACAAAAGTTGACTTTTGCTTGTTTATCAATAAGCCTAGGGCACGGAAGGTAGCTTGGACCAGTCTGATTCTGGCTTTAACCTGGGCCTTGGACCAGCCCTTGATCAGCCAGTCGTTGAGGTAAGAGTAGACTTGAATGCTTTGCCTTCTGAGGAAGGCCACCAACACCGCCATGCATTTTGTGAAAACCAGAAGGGCTGCTGACAGGTCAAAGGACAGGATGGTGAATTGGTAGTGGGTCTGGTTTACGATGAACCTGAGACCTTCTGTGGCTCTGGAAGATAGAGATCTGGAAATAGGCATCTTTCAAGTCAAGGGTGGGGTACCAGTCCCCTTGATCTAGGGAGGGAATAATGGAGTACAGGGAGACCATGTGGAACATCAGCTTCTTGAGATAGCTGTTGAGACGATGCAGGTCTAGGATGGGTCCTTCGGGATTAGGAAATAGTGGGAGTAAAACCCTTTCCCTCTCAAGTTCTGAGGCAGCTCCTCCACAACTCCTACCCTACGTTGCACTTTCTGGACTAGAAGTCGCTCATGAGAAGGGTCTCTGAAGAGGGACGGGGATTGGGGGTGGCAGCAAACTGAAAGGTGTAACCTTCCTCCACTGTACTCAGCACCCAACAGTTCCGCCGAGCTGAACTAAGATAGTCGGTCTAAAAACAATGGGGGGGGGGGGGGGGAGGGAGATGATTAGGATTCAGTATAGGAACTGCTGCAATGCCCTCAGGTGCCCCTTCAAAAGTTCTGCTTGGGGCCTCCCGGATATCTGTGGAAGCCTGGCAACAAGGCTGAGATGGAAGTGGATGGTTGCCTATGCTTATAACCTCTGCTCTTTTTTTTTTTTTTTTTTTAAAACAGGTCTTGGCGAGGTGGTAGAGCTGAGAAGTGGGCTGGTTGCTGAGATGTGAAATGCTTCCTCAAAGGTGCTGGAGAGTAGAGGCCCTGGGATCTGAGGGTAGCTCTGGAATCTTTCAGGCCATGGAGTTTCAAATCCATCTGTTCAGAGAAGAGGGAGGTTCCCTCAAACAGAAAATCCTGAATGGATTGTTGAACCTCCGGTGTCAGCCCCAAGATTTGGAGCCAGGAGCACCTTCTCATGACCACAGCTGATGCTATTGTTCTGTCACCGTGTCAGCTGTGTCTAAGGTCACCTGGAGGAAGACCCTGGCTATGATCTTTCTTCCTCCATCAGAGCGGAGAACTCTTGCCTGGACACCTGGGGAAGCGAGCCCTTAAACTCTGCCATTGAGTCCCAGATGCTTTAATCATACCTCTCAAGCAAGGCCTGCTGGTTGGAGATGCAAAACTGTAACCCACCAGTAGAATAAATCTTTCTACCAAACAGGTCCAGCTTCGAGTCCTTTGGCTTGGGGAGGTCGCACCTTGCTGTACCTGCCTATCTCTTTCATTGGCTGCTGTGACCCCAAGGGACCTGGGAGGGGGATGAGAATATAGATATTCATACCCCTTGGCAGAACATAGTATTTCTTCTCTGCTCCTTTTGAAGTCGGGGGCAGAGACAAAGGGGTCTGCCATAGGGTCCTGACTGGATCCATAATGGCCTCATGGAGGGATAGGGCCATCAGGTTGTGTGAGGACTCTTTAAGAACCTTCACCTCTAGCCCCAAGTTAGAAACCACCCTTTTCAATAGCTCCTGGTGAGCTCTAGAGTTGTCCTGTAGTGCCAAGCTGTTTGGTCCTGACACAGCTTCGTCTGGAGAGAAGAAGGCGGCCTGCACCGGCAGGGGGCCTTCCTCCTCTTCTTCTGCAGTGACCACATCACACAGGCCTAAGTCCTGAGTGTCGGTACTGGGCTTGGTACTGGAGTCCAAGTTGGGTGCCAGATGGTGTGGCAGAAGCGTCCTTTTCTTGGACACCACCGAGTAAAATGGCTGGAAGGCAGTCACTGTCTCAGGGGAAATTCCCACAGATTCGAAAATGGCCATTGGACCTGCATAGGTCACTGGCCTCTGTGCCAGGCGCCTGGGGAGGCCCTGTGGAGACCCTGGGGATGTGGTATCCTTCACTTCTGCTGGCTAGTGCCAAGGGTTCAGGGATGACTGCCAGAGCACTGAAGTCTTTGTCGATATCAGCAGGGCAGCTTTTCCTGTGGTCAGTACTTGAGGACCTGGTGCCAGATAAGAGCTTGGGGCAAAATGCTCCCTTTTGCGTGACTATCTCGCTGGTGCCAGAAGTTGCCCTGCTGGGGTTGGAGGTATCAGGAGAGTCATCAGTTCCCAGGCTGCTGTGAAGGCCTTGGGTGGACGGCATCACAATCCCATTGGTGCCACAATGTCCTCCCAGTGTCGGTGGATGGTTCTGTGAGCAGGGCAGAGTTGACAGTGCCGCTTATGGAACGTGGGTGGAGGAATGGCGTAATGCAGATCACACTCCGCTGGACCCCCCTTGCTTATCCTTCCTCAGTTATGGGGAGCGTCCCCTCTCAGACCGTTATTTCTTGTGCTTCTTTCTCGGCACAGGTGAAGGCGAACAATGCCTGTGCTGCTGGAGGAGCACTCCGCACTGATGTCGAGGTATTCAGTGCCAAGTCCAACCATCTTGGCTCTGATGCTGGTCTGAGCATGGCTTCCATCAGGATAGCCCTTAGTCTAGCTTCCTTGTTCTTTTTCATATGATGCTTGAACTCACGGCAGATCTGGCAACACTCTCATATGTGGGTTTCCCTCAAACACTTCAGACAGCTGGAGTGTGGGTTGCTCACTGACATGGACTTGCTGCAGGATGCACAGGGTTTGAAGCCTGGAGACTAGGGCATGCCTGGCCCCAGGGCCGGATGATGCCCCTCTAAGCTAAATTAGGGAGTCTAACTATATACACTACTACTAAAGAATAAAGGTAACTGAACTCGAGAAAGAAAGGAGGGAATAATAGCACCACTGATTGAACACCTTGCTGAGGCAAGAGAAGTTGTTCTAACGACTGCCATGGGCAGTAAGAAGGAACTGAGAGGTTTGGGGCCAGCTGGGCCCCTTATACCGGCGCACGAGCGTGCAGCATCAGAGGGTTCTAGAGCTGGCCCGATAGATAACACTGAGGGAAAAATCTCTGGCAACCGTGTACGTGGCGCACGCACACCTAATGTGGAATGGACATGCACAAGCACTCGAAGAAGAATGAGTGTTTAGACCAGGCCTTAGAACGGAATGTTACCAAGCATTTATTTAATGAAACACTAGGTTTCAATCATGGACTACAGAGGATTCTGTGTTCATGATCTCCCCCTGCGCAATCCCCTAATCACATAAATGATGATCAGAGAGATTTACTCTCTAAGAATGTGTTCTCCTTGCAAACAATAAGGATAGTGCAAGATCCAGAAGCTCTTATAATTGTTTTTAACAAACCAACCAACCAACACCACAGACTAAGGATTTCATGTTCATAATCCCAGTGGGCTCTTACTGAAAACCAGTAAAACCTCAAACTGTCATTAAGTCTGACAGGAATATGTCAGTCAAGAAAAAGGGTCTTGGTTCTACGGCATATTCACTTCAGAAGTCTGCTAGGTATACACAAGGAATACTTCGGCTATCACACTAACCTACAGCACTTTTTCATAATTTTATGCTTGTACATACATACTACGAATGCCTATGTGTAGGGTCAACTGGAAGGAGAAGGGGTTATCTTATATTAGAACTGAAAGGCTCTGCAGCTACAGGAACAAGTGATATGTTATGATAGATGATGAAAGTATAAACATGAATAGCGAAACAACAACAATAACAGTAACAATAGAAAAAAAAACGTGACAAAAAAATAATGCCTTTAAAACTATTTTTTTCATGCAAAAACTAACTCAGAAGCCTTCATGACTGAATGTTATGGTTAAGAACAGCTAGCAAATGTTGCCAGAAGTCAGGACTAACATCAGCTGCAAGAATTAAGTTCTGCAGAATTTAATTTGGTATGTTAAAGAAGACTCACATTTTATATTTGTATTTGATAAACAGTTGTATGTTCCAGCCCTGTTTCTGTCACTGCCTCTATCCGAGTGCACTGCCTGGTGACCGCAGCCAGCAACTGAACCCTCTATAGGGCTGCAGTGCTGTGAGTAACACAGTATATAAACTTCTCTAATATCCACTGGTGATAAGTTACATTTCTGACGTTCATCCAGGAAAGTATACCTGTTAACTTCGCTTTAGATGGATTCTATTACAAAGTGAAAATCTTGGCAAGAACTGGGGTGAGACTTGCCCACTGTCTGGGTCCCTTTCCCATCCGGCCAACCGGGCAGACTTTTTAGTTCATTATCACCTCATCAGTGTTCCTGTCAGCTGCCAACAGTGAAAAAGACAAGCCACTCGCTAATTCCTGGCCTTTCTGCCTCCTGTCAAGCAACAGTAAATCCAGAACAGATGGATGCTCTTTAACCCCCTACATCCAACTGCCCTCTCTAATCAGTCCAATCAATCCAATCAACTCAGAACAAGAAATGACTGACGGACACTAGATATACCACCAAAAAAGGCACCAGAAAAGCTGCTCAAGAGCTTCATTGTTACAAGTCAGATCATGAAGAGAACAGGAACACTGACCCACCTTTGATATACTAATGATGAGAGAGACAGTCAAAGTGCACTAAGTTTAGCAGGTAAAAACAGCAGGAGGGATGACAAGGGGGAAAACCAGTGGATGAAGGGATTATGTGATGTGGGGAGATAATTAACCATTCAGGATCCCAATTAAGCGTTTGTTTTATTATGCAGGCCCCTTTGTTTCTTTTCTCTTTTTAAGTGGGTACAATTCCTTAATCTTCCCCAGGGTATAGCTTTGCCCTGTCTGGTTCTTGCCTGCATTCCAAAGTGTGCTGCTTTATTCATACAGTCAGGACATAATATAGGCTTGTAATGTAAAGCTTGGACCGGTGGGGAATGTTCCTAGGCAGGCAACTCTTGTATTGGGGCAGCACATCAGGAGGATTTCTTCTACCTTCCTCTTTGCAGACACATTTAATTAGCAAGGTCTAAACACTGCATGTGAAATATTTCTATAGTCTGAATACTGCAAACTGTAAGGCAGTGGAGATGAAGGTTTGCCTTTCATAGCATTTTAATTATCCTGATGTATTTCACAAGACAATAATAAAAATACTACTACTTTGCACTTCTCTAGTCTTGCATCCAGAGACCTCAAAAAAGCTTTACACACATTAATGAATGAAAGAAAACATTCACAGAACCTATATGGCAATGCAGGATTATCTTCATTTTACAGATGGGGAAACAGAAGTTCCAAGATGGAAGTGACTTGGCCAAGGTCACAGAGAATCTGTAGTAGTACTGGGAACAGGATTGAGAACTGCTGTCTTTCAGTCCTGGGTTTTAACCACTAGACCATGAGTTCAACAAAAATGAGTTCAAAGGACAGTAACAGAAATAAGACATTTGTAATAGTAAGGAATATGGCCAGGGAAAGTTCAGATGTGAGTATAGCTGTGGAAAAGACCATACCTCCATATTCATATTTCTGGATTTCTATGTTGCCTTAGATACAGATGACCATGGAACCAACCCTACTGTCCTAGATCAGAGACGTGGCAGGAATTAGCAAGATCACATTGATGGCTTCAATCATACTTCTCAGACCATGCTTAGAGCATTACGATGGGCACCTATTAGCCTCCAGAGATCTCACCTGTGAATTCTCACAGGTATCCATCCTCTCCTTGACCCTCTTCAACACCTATATGAAATCATGGGGTGGGGGAAGGTAGTGAAGTGGTTGTGAAACAGCATGAACTAAAAAGCCAGAAACACACAAGTGACATCCTGCCCTACATTACCTTCACATCAGATGTAAGCAGCAACAAACCCCCTGCTATTCAAGGGCTAGACTGAGATCAGCAGTTGGATGAAAAGCAGCTGATTAAAGCTGAATCCTGGAAAAGCTAAGATGATGTTGGTGGGAATAAGGAAACATTTAGAAATATTCACCACTTCTATAAACATTACACTACACTGAGAGCATCTGAGCTCATATTAAATTAGTCTGCAGTCTTGGTGTCCACCTGGAGCCCTCACTGCTTATAGTTTTCCCAGTAGCCATGGTTATGAAAAATATCCCGTCAATAGATGGCTAGTAAGAAAACTGTATCCCTTCCTGTTGGATTTGGACTTAGCCATGGCCATCCATGCATTTATGACATCTAGGCTTGATTACTGTAATTCTCTGTACCTAGATATGAAACCACTAACCTTAAAAAAGTTAAAATAGATTTAGCACACAACAGCTCATCTTCTCAGGAACTTTCACTGCTTAAAGCATATCACTACATTGCTCCGCTCTCTTATCTGACTCCCCACTGAATACTAGTTAAAATTCAAAATTATCCTCATCTTCAAAGCTTTCAGTGAGACAGGCCCACATATGATCATGACCTCAATGACAGTTATGTTCTTCTGGAATAACAGAATTGTCAGTGTGATGCTGATAGACCAGTTGAGAGCACTTGCCAACAAGGCTTTAGGCCTCCGCCAGGCACTGACAGATTCATTGCTGGAAACCAGTCTGTTTCACCTGTGTGCTAATATGGTTAAGATGGTTTAGTGTTTAGACTTTATGAAATGCTTGTAAATTGCTGCCTGCATTAATCTCACACTACCTTTATCACGTGTTATAAGGTAATATTTACGTTTTTGCTTTTTTAACAGTAAAAAATGTTTGCTCTGAAATTGAGAACCAAGTCAGAAGGGATCATCTCCTGCCTTTCAAGAAGACCTATCAAAACTAAATGGGCCACTGTGGGACATCACAATACAAAGACTTTGTTAATTGCCCCCTCACAATCATGAAGAGGCTACGTGCAAAAGGACTTATCCCATCAGCTTGAATTCTGGAAGAAGGAAATAAAAACAGCTGACAAGAAAATGTTTCATCTTTTGCTGTTTGGGCTTTCACAGGGCCAGAGCGATGGAACAGAAGCAGAGATCCCAGGACCAAGCTGGGTTAGCTCTAAAAGACATTCAGCGCTGACAGATTACTACACTCTGTCACCTTTTGAAATCACAGACTAACTTATTTGCTTATACATGTTTGTCTGCTTTAACCTTATAACAACGCTCTCATTTTTTTTCTTAGTTAATAAATCCTTAGAAAGTTTACTATAAGAATGGTACTACAAGCATTGCCTTTGATGTGAAATTTAAGATATAAATTGACCTGGGGTAAGTGACTTGTCTCTTGGGACATCTGAATATTTTGTGATCTTTCGTGTATATCGACCATGGTAAGACTGTTATAGTGCTTTAGAAGTTTACATCTGCTGCTGGGTTGTTGAAATCTAATGATAGAACACAACCATTTTGGGGTCTCTGTCCTGCTTCTTGACTGTCTGCCTCAGACTGGCACCCATGGTCATGACCCATTCCAGACAACGTGACAGTCCCCTCTAGTGCAAGACTTGTGTGTGAATGAGAAAGAGGTCTCTTGGTAACTGGTCCAGGAATTTGGCACTCGCTCCCAGAAGATATGAGGATACAAACCTTTGCACCTTTAGAATAAAACAGAAATGCTACTCCTTCAAACTAGCCTTTCCCAAACCACTCTTACAATGAACAAAATGGATAACAACAAAAAGGACAAAAGCCCTAACCCCAATTCCTGGTGACTGTTCAAGAGCGTGCGTGTGTGAGAGAGAAATGTTTTGTGTGTGTTTACTCTATAATTTTGTGAAGTGCTCAGACACCATGGGGAAAATTTTGTCAAATGCTTAGATACCATGGTGGTGGGTGTTGTATAAGCTCCTCAATAGAGGAAGAAAGAATCAGTTTGAGAAAAGATTATCCAAGGGAGAGAAAATGTCTGTCTAACAAATACAAATAGAAATCTTACAAAGAGACAGGGATCTCTTTTTCTCAGTCAAATAGTAATGGACTTAAGCTGTAGCAGGCAGATTTAGATTAACTATTAGGAAAAAGTAAGTACAGTTTAGTGATGGAAAGAGCTATCAAGGAATACTGTGGACTCACCATCACTGAAGATGATGAAGGCTAATCTTGAGCCACATACTAGGGATGCTTTAGGAATAAATTAAGACAGTCTTTCTGCAATATTGGAGGATACAGTAGGGTTCAGCAAAAGTCTCTTCCAATCACTAGGATTCTAGTCACAGATATCGTGCGGGAGTAGTGTGAGAACCAGTGCGGTGGGATAAGACATTGCAAAGCATATGGGAAAGTGTGCAATCTGAAATATGTGATGAGAATAGTGAATCCTATTCCCTGTGGAATACTGGTTGAAACCATAGTAAAGAACAGAATTATCAGACACATAGGTAAACACGGTTGTGACGTTCTGTACCTCGGGGGAATACCTTGTACCCCCATGTTCATCCTTATAAAATGATTGTCTGGTATCCAATGCAAAGTTTGTCATGTCGGGTGTCTTCGGAAGGCTCATGATGCACTGAGCATTGTTGTTATAGTACTGTTATAGTAATTGTTGTTATAGTAATGTTATTGATTGTAATTGCATGTATATAGTTATGAGGCTGAAAAATGTGTTCTCATGGCTTAAAACAAGCCCAGCCAAAACTCTCCAAGAGCAGAGGGGCAGTTCATACCTCATCAGGGCATGTATGGGACAATCCCAGCCCAGCCTCACAGGAACAAAGGACACTGGCCGAGGCAGCAACAAAGGATCTGTTGGACTCTCGAGTGAGTCACCCCTCTTCCTTTGGTCAGTTTGGGACTACGATGAGATAATGCTCACTGACTCTGAAGGGGGGGGGCAAAGCCAAGAGGGAAGAAAGAACATGATAAAAGGGAGAGACGTTTGCCATGCTCTTCCTCTCTCTTCCGAACTCCATCTACAGACATCACCGCCAAGTGACTCAAGCGCTGATCAAAGGGGTGAGCCTGGCTGAAGGGCAACCAGCCAGCCTGTGGTGAGAGGCATTTAAGTTTGTAATGGCACTGAAGGATCACCTTAGAATGCATTTAGCTTTTATTTCATTTGACCAAATCTGACTTGTTATGCTTTGACTTATAATCACTTAAAATCTATCTTTGTAGTTAATAAATTTGTTTGTTTATTCTACCTGAAGCAGTGTGTTTGGTTTGAAGCATATTACAGACTCCCCTTGGGATAACAAGCCTGGTACATATCAATTTCTTTGTTAAATTGACCAACTCATATAAGTTTGCAGTGTCCAGCAGGCATAACTGGACACTGCAAGACAGAGGTTCCTAGAGTTGTGTCTGGGACCAGAGATATTGGCTAGTGTCATTTGGTTGCACAATCCAAGCAGTTTACATGCCAGAGGCTGTGTGTGAACAGCCCAGGAGTGAGGGTTCTCACAGCAGAGCAGGGTAAGGCTGGCTCCCAGAGTCGAGGACTGGAGTGACCTAGCAGATCACCGGTCCAGATAACACCAGGGAATGTCACAATGGTATGTTGGGGAAAAGCCAACACGACTTTTGTAAAGGAAAATCCTGCCTCACCAATCTATTAGAATTCTTTGAGGGGGTCAACAAGCATGTTGACAAGTGTGATTCTGTTGATATAGTATACTTGGACTTTCAGAAAGCCTTTGACAAGGTCCCACACTAAAGGCTCTTAAGCACAGCAAGCTGTCATAGGATAAGAGCAACAGGCCTCTTGTGGATCAGTAATTGGTTAAAAGCTAGGAAACAAAGGGTAGGAATAAATGGTCAGTTTCACAGTGGAAAGTAGTAAATAGCATAGTTCCCCAATCTTGGAGTCACTCTGGTTAGTTCTCTGAAAACATCGGCTCAGTGTACAGCAGCAGTCAAAAAAGCTAACAGAATGTTAAGGAAACATTAGGAAAGAGCATAAAACTGAAAATACCATAATACCACTATGTAACGGCAACAAAAATGATTAGGGATATGGAGCCACTTCCATATGAGGAGAGAATAAAAGGACTGGGATTGTTAAGCTTGGAAAAGAGATAACTAAGGGGGGGGATATGATAGAGATCTATAAAAGCATGTATGGTGTGGAGAAAGTGAATAGCTAAGTGTTAGTTAAGCCTTCACATAACAGAAGAACCAGGGGTCACACAATGAAATTAATAGGCAGCAGGTTTAAAACAAACATAAGGAAATACTTCATCACAGAATGCACCTGTGGAATTCATTTCCAGAGGATGTTGTGAAGGTCAGAAGTATAACTTGGTTCAAAAAAGAATGACATATGTCCATGGAGTATAGGTCCATATGTGGCTATTAACCAAGACAGTCAG
This sequence comes from Malaclemys terrapin pileata, assembly GCF_027887155.1. Classification (NCBI taxonomy): domain Eukaryota; kingdom Metazoa; phylum Chordata; order Testudines; family Emydidae; genus Malaclemys; species Malaclemys terrapin. The sequence goes on along the minus strand of NC_071505.1, from coordinate 110,187,107 downwards.
GGATGTAACCCCATGCTCCGAGTGTCCCTAAACCTTTGAGTGCCGAAAGCTGGGACTGGACAACGGGGGATGAATCACTTGATAATTGCCCTGTTCTGTTCATTCCCTCTGAAGCATCCGGAGCTGACCATAGTTTGGAATTCAGTGGTGAGTGATGAGGAGAAATATTCAGAAATTGCAGAGTTTAGGCATATTAGAAAAACAGCTATTACCAATACTTCCTGCCTCATATCTAGAACATCTACATACATGTACTTCCAAGTACGCAGGACTTCTCCAGATTACAATTTTTCCTACTCAGTTTTAGCTTTTTTTTAAAACACAACACAGAATACCAAAAATGGTGGGATAGATCCTAGTTACACTACCTTACATTAGCTACCTGGCTAAAAGTCAGCTGTGGGAATCAGACATTATGAACATCTGATCAAATGCTAGACCAATCCTAGCACATCTCTGCTTTAAATTACGTTTTGGCAAAAACCAGGAAGCAGTTTTGTTGCTTCTGAGGTCTCTGGCCATTGGAAAGAGTCTGAATACTGTTTTGAGAACTTTAACCAATTTACCTTAAGATTTAAATAGTATGTGAAGTACTAACACTCACTTGGCTAACCTTGGCTTGGAACATCTCATTAACAGAAGGACAATTTTAACCTATGACAGGTTTCAGGGTAGCAGCCGTGTTAGTCTGTATCCTCAAAAAGAACAGGATGAAGTGGTTGTAGCCCACGAAAGCTTATGCTCTAATAAATTTGTTAGTCTCTAAGGTGCCACAAGTACTCCTGTTAATTTTAATCTAGTATCAGAGGGGTAGCCGTGTTAGTCTGAATCTGTAAAAAGATTCATCTTACAGCAAAAAAACTTCAGGACCAGACTCCAAAGAGAAACTGCTGAGCTCCAGTTCATTTGCAAATTTGACCATCACATCAGGATTAAACAAAGACTGTGAATGGCTATCCAACTACAGAAGCAGTTTCTACTCCCTTGGTGTTCACACCTCAACTGCTAGCAGAGCACCTCACCCTCCCTGATTGAACTAACCTCGTTATCTCCATACTGATTTATACCTGCCTCTGGAAATTTCCATTACTTGCATCTGAAGAAGCGAGGTTCTTACCCACGAAAGCTTATGCTCCCAATACTTCTGTTAGTCTTAAAGGTGCCACAGGACCCTCTGTTGCTTTTAACCTAGTAGTTATCTTTAAGAATGCTTTTTTCAAGAGAAAGTTAAAATAATGCTTTGATAGCCTTATGGCTATGAATTAGGGCAATGTTGGAAAAGGGCACTTCCATTGAATATCCAGTGTTGTTATGCTGCACAAGAGACTGACCATTACTCAGATGCAGACAGTGGTAACCTTCTGTAAAGCTGTGAGTTATGGGAGGAGAAACAGCATAGCACATGAGATTTCCCAGTAACACAATATCAATGAGGGTGGAGAGAAGACATCAAAGGGAAACCCAAAAGGCTCTGGATAATCTATATTTATTCAGGAAGATGTATTCTTGCTGTAATATAGTGTAAATTAATAGTTAAAGACAGCAGCTGGAAATGTTGCCCTCCCACAGTTTACAGCACTGAAGAACTTTCCACCTGAGCAAAAATCACAAGAAGTTCTTAGACAGAGCCTACCAGAGTCAGAGCTTTCTCAGTTACCACTGATTTAAACAGATATTGAGGACACTCAACATTTTGAAGGACTGATCCCTATTGCTATGTCTACTGCTTATGTCAGTGTGTAGGGATCATGCACTATAGGTGTGGCTACATACAGCAGTGAAAGGCAGGCTGTTTCCACACTTGTCACTGCGGTTTGGCAGCTCTCCGGTGCGAGAGCCTTTCACTGCAGCAAGGAAAGGCTCCAGCAAGGGGGAGGCAATGTGACACTACGCTGTTATAAATAGCCTGCAGATGTCAGAAGCACTGCTTGGGCATGTAGACAGCCATGTAGGATATGTATACTGGGGGTTGAGGAATGTAGAGCACTCTACTCTTCTCACCTAAGAGTGCCTCAATGTCTACATTACTATTTATACCCATGCTAGCTGGACGTGCAGTGTGTGTACTTTACATGCCACCATAAGTGTAGACATACTCTAAGTTTGCTTGAGGACAAATAGGGGTAACACCAAGCTCTGACTCTATTGCTATTAGAATTCAGATATTTTAATTTAACAATTCAGAATCCCTGGGCTCTTCGTGCTTCTGTAGTATCATAGTATATATTTTTAAATAAAATATGTCTTGCATACTTTACAAAGTCTTCTTATGTGGTTTGCTTTCCCAGGAACATTTTCAGCTGGATATGCAGACAAATTGACAAACACATCTGGTACAGAGGGCAACCTTAAAAAGTTCCACTGGTTTCAAAGGGTCTACTGTTTCCAGAGATGATGATCTTATTTTTAAAATGGGAACTTCCATTAGAACCAGCAAAATCTTTAAAAACCAATAGAACTTTTAAAGTATACTCACTATACATACAGACACATATAGCAGGATCAGCAACGTCTATATGTTATAGACTCATAGACTTTAAGGCCAGAAGGGACCAACCTGGATACATAACTTGATGACTGCCCGTCCAATCTGGAGTTTTCCCTTCAAATTGCTCCACATTTCCAGTCAGGTTTGTGGGAATTTTGCTGTGCAATACTGAGTAATCACTGGACTGTGGAGTGTCTGGAATCCCCTCCTCCTTTTGCTTGTTATTTTTTTCCAGATATTGCAAACAGAAAGCTACATAACTCATACATTAACTAAAATAAACATTTACAGGATACTTGCCCCTGATGTCAAAGTAAACCCAGGGGCTACACTCCCCAGTGATTCATTCAGCCTTAATCAGAACATTGTTTTCTTGAATAAGAAGAAAGCACCAAACCCTGTAATAAAAGTCCCTTAAAACCTGTTTAAGTTTCCACTGAAATACAAACTGGGGTATGAGCTCACCTCACTTCCCTGTAAATTTAAATCTTAAATTGGAGTGAAACAGCTACAGACAAAAAAGTTTGAGTGACCTTTTTAATGCAATGTTTACAGCAAGGATGGTAATCACTGGAAGTCCAAACATTTCCCCCCCTCTGAAATGAACAGTTGTAATATTACAATTGGATTGCCCACCTACTCATCAGTGCAAATGGACTTTTGGTTAAGACATATTACTTGGAATTATAAGACCTGCAGTTAATTTCTGGCTCTACTACAGACAGCCCTGTGCGACTTTGGGAAAGTCACTTAATTGTCCTGTGCTTCAGTTTCCACCTCTATAAATTAGTACAATACCTATCTACCTCATAGTAGTGTTTTGAGGACTATTTAATTTGATGTTTGTGAAGTGCTTTGAGACTCTTAGGTGAAAAGTGCAACATAAGTACAAAGCATTGTTGAAAAACAATGCTCTAAAATGAAGAGTGTATCTATAATAAAAATAGCAAACAAGTCTTCCAGGTTGTAAAAGATCTGAGGAAGGAAAGATGGACCAAAGTTAACACAATTCAATACGAAGAAGGGAACAGTCTTACAGAAGAAAGGGACATCAGCAATAGGTGGACAAACTACTGCTCTGATCTATACAACCACCAGACAAATGGAGATCCTAGTGTCTTAGACAGCCCAGTTTCAACAGAGGAGGATGACTTTCCAATACTATGTGAAGAAGTGAAGACAGCTGTGAAATCATTCAAGAACGGAAAGGCTACAGGTATTGACAATATCCCAGCCGAATTGATGAAATTCGGAGGAGAAATAGTAATAGATGTACTCACCAAAATCTGCAACAAGATCTGGCAGACTGGTGAGTGGCCCTCCACATGGAGAGTCACTAATCATCACACTGCCAAAGAAAGGCAACCTGCAATTGTGTCAAAATTACCGGCTCATAAGCTTAATTAGCCATCCCAGCAAAGTGATGTTGAAAGTCATATTGAACAGATTGAAGCCACAAACAGACAATATCACTGTTGAAGAACAGGCTGGCTTTCGTGCTGGAAGAAGTACCACAGAACAGATTTTCAACCTTTGTGTTCTATGTGAGAAGTACTTACAACACCAGCAGGACATCTACCATGTCTTTGTTGACTTCAAGAAGGTGTTTGATGGAGTATGGCACAAAGCTCTCTGGGCAACCATGAAGAAATACAATGTTGGTCATAAGCTTATTCTTACCATTAAACAACCGTATGCCAAGGCCAGCAGTGCAGTTCTCGTCAATGGCACAATAGGAGAGTGGTTTCGCACCACTGTTGGGGTCTGGCAAGGCTGCCTTCTTTCGACCACTGTCTCCAGCATCTACTTGGAGCTCATGACTGATGCCCTAGAAGATCACATATGCACAGTCAGCATGGAGGGCGGGGGAGGGAACAATCTCAAATCTTCGGTTCGCTGATGACATTGATGGCCTGGCAGGCAGCGAAGATGAACTTGCCAATCTCGTGAAACGATTGGATGAAACCTCTGCAAAATATGGCATGGAAATCAGTGCAGAGAAAACCAAGCTGATGACAAACAAACGTGATGGGATCAGCTCACATATCACTGGCAGTGGACAAGAGCTGGAGACAGTGAAACAGTTCAAGTATTTGGGGGCAATCATCACTGATGAAGGATCCAAGGCAGAAATTCGGGCAAGAACTGCACAAACAGCAGCAGCAGTGGCAAAGCAAAAGCCAATTTGGAGGAATAAGAACATCTTCCTGGAATCCAAACTGAAACTGCTGCATGCATTGGTCACCTCCATTTTTCTGTATGCGTGCGAGACATGGACCCTTATGGCAGAACTTGAATGGAAAATACGGACAGTAGAGATGAGATGCTTCCATAAAATCCAGGGCATCTCCTACTTCGACCACTTCACTAATGAAGAGGTCCGCAACATCATCACCCAATGTGCTGGGTCATATGAAGACCTCCTCACGACTGTGAAGAAGCGCAAGCTGAAGTAGTACGGCCATGTAACAAGATCATCTGGCCTATACAAGACCATCCTCCAAGGGACAGTACAGGGGAACAGAAAAAGAGGTAGACAGAAGAAGAGATGGACTGACAACATAGAAGAGTGGACAGGAATGGACTTCACGGAGATTCAAGCACTGAAACACAATTGTCAGGGGTGGAGATAATTGGTTGATTGCTCATCAATGATGGTGCCCCAAGGACCAATGCGCTTATGGGAGTGATGATGACGACGATGAAGTACAAAGAATCATAACTAAAGTTGAAGGCAAACCAAATCCATAAAAGGGCAGCACGGTTTAAAAACTCTCCCTCAAGCTGAAATACTTCAATACCATTGGGGAAGTAGCTATCGTACCACATCTTGGGTTGGCAAGCTGATGCCTGTTGACTACAGATGCTGGGTGCACATTTTTCAAATCACAATGGGCTGTGACTGACTGCTGGAGAAGGCTGTCTGAGAAGCTAGTCACTGGAACTATTTCATAAGAATATTTTAACTCTTTCCTCAAAGCATTCAAACTAGCAGAATCAGTATGACTTGTAAAGACATGGGTGAAAAAAGACAGTTACCTTTTCCGTAACCGGTGTTCTTCAAGATGTGTTGCTCATTCCATTTCATATTAGGTGTGTGTGCTTGCCACATGCACCAGTGCCGGAAGTTTTTCCCTTAACAGTATCCGTAGGGGATTGGCTCTGGCACCTTCTGGAGTGGCGCCCATATGGCGCGGTATAAGGGGCGCTGCAGGCTCCCCATATCCTCAGTTCCTTCTTGCCGGAAACTCCGAGAGTGGGGAAGGAGGGCGGTTGTGGAATGGACATGAGCAACACATCTTGAAGAACACCAATTACGGAAAAGGTAACTGTTTTTTCTTCTTCAAGTGCTTGCTCATGTCCATTCCACATTGGGTGACTTCAAAGCAGTACCCCTAGAAGTGGGTAGGAGTTCACGGACGTGTAGATTGCAACACAGCTCTGCCAAACCCAGCGTTGTCCCTGGCTTGCTGATTGATGTCATAATGAACCATGAACGTGTGAACAGAGAACCACGTTGTGGCTCTACAGATGTCCTGGATGGGATGTGCACCAGGAAGGTCGCCAAAGATGCTTGAGCTCTCGTTGAGTGGGCTCTGACAGTTGGGGGTGGCGGAACCCCCACTAGGGTGTAACAGGTCCTTATGCACGAAGTGATCCAATTGGAAATCCTCTGCGAGGACAATGGAAGGCCCTTCATCCTGTCTGCTGTAGCGATGAAGAACTGAGTTGATTTACGGAAAGGCTTGGTACATTCTAAGTAAAAAGCCAAGGCCCTTCAGACCTCCACTGCATGAAGATGCCTTTCTTCACTGGTCTTGTGCGGTTTGGGACAGAACACCGGGAGGAAGATGTCCTGGTTCATATGGAAGGTGGATACCACCTTCGGCAGGAAGGCCAGGTAGGGCCTCAGATGAACTTTGTCTTTGTAGAAAGCCATGTACGGCGGTTCTGAGGTCAAGGCTTTAATTTCAGAGACCCATCTCGCTGATGTCACCACTACCAGGAACACGACATTCCATGACATGTGGGAAAAGGAGCGGGAACCCAGCAGCTCAAAGGACGGGCTGGTGAGCCTAGAGAGGACCAAGTTAAGATCCCACTGCAGGACAGGAGCCTGTACCTGTGGGAAAACTCTCTTGAGCCCTCTCAAGAATCTGACCATCATGTCATGGGAAAACATGATCTGTCCTTGGATCGGCGGGTGAAAAGCAGAGATGGCCGCAAGATGCACTCTAATGGAAGTGTGTGCCAGGCCCTGATTCCTCAAATGGAGCAGGGTAGCCCAGGACAACCTGTATGGAAGAATGCGAGAGAGAGAGATGCCACTCTTGGACGCCCAGCAGGAAAACCTTGTCCACTTGCCCAGGTAAGTCAGTCTAGTTGAGGACTTCTTAACTTCCCAGGAGCACCTGCTGGACTCCTTCCAAACAGGTCCACTCTGGGTTCAGCCGCACAGCATCCACACTGAGAGGTGGAGGGACTCGAGGTTGGGGTGTAGGAGCCAACTGTGGTCCTGTGTCCCTGTTCCTCAGACTATATATGGGGGTCACCATGGTATAGAAGATGGAGAAGACTTTATTCAGATTGTGACAGCAGGTCCGGTTGGTTGGGCAGGGGCCAAGGAGGGCCCGCTGTCAGGCTCATAAGTGTGCTGAACCAATGCTGGCGAGGCCACGCCGGGGCAATCACGACAACCTGCGCTTTGTCTGTCTTGATCTTTGCCAGGACTCTGCTGATGAGTGGAATCAGAGGGAACACATACATCAGGCTCCCTGACCATGACAAGAGAAAGGCATTGGAGAGGGAGCTTTTGCTCAGACCTTGCCGAGAACAGAACCGGTGGCATTTCCTGTTCTGTCTGGGGGTGAACAGGTCTACTTGGGGAGTTCCCCACTTCGGAAGATCATGCAGGCTACCTCTGAATGGAGCAACAACTCATGGTGAGAGAAGAAGTCCCTGCTGAGCTGGTCCGCCAGCGTATTCTTGACACAGGGGTGCAGGCTCCAGGCAGAGCTTACCGCAAGCAGCTGCTGGAATCATGTCCTCCCTCCAGCTCCGAGGCGCAGCCAGGCGGCTCTGTGTGCTGCCCTGTCTGTAGGCGCCACCTGTGCAGCTCCCATTGACCAGGAACTGCGGCCAATGGGAGCTGTGGGGGTGATGCCTATGAACGGGGCAGCGCGCAGAGCTGCCTGACCACATCTCCGTGTACTACGTAGGAATCGGAGGGGGGTCATGCTGGCTGCTTCCTGGGAAAGGCATGGAGCAGGGTAAGCCCCCGACACCGCTCCCCAGCTGGAGCACCGGAGCGGGGCAAACCTCCAACCCCGCTCCCTGGTGGGAGCTGAGGACCAGATTAAATGGTCTGATGTGCTGTATTTGGCCCGCGGGCTGTAGTCTGCCCATCCCTGGTCTGGTAGGTCACCCTCGGGTGCACCCCAAAATGACCATTTGGCCCCTTGCTTGGCACAGGTCAAGCCTGACTGGGCAGAGAGTGGAGGCGGGTGGCTTGGACGTCGCTTGTAGCCCTTGGCTCGTTTGTGGGGCTGGTCCTGCCGAGGCTAGCTCCCCTGGCCCCGAGGCTGCTGCGATTTGAACTGCTTACACACCGGGGCTGGGACGTAAAGACTCAGGGTTTTCAGGGTGGTACGGGAGTACTTGAGGCCATGCAACTTGCTGTCCATTTACGTTACAAATAGGGCTCGGCCGTCAAAGGGTAAGTCCTGCATTAACTGCTGAGCCTCAAAGGACAAGCCAGAGAGGAGCAGCAAGCAGGCTCGCTGCATGGTGATAGCAGAAGCCATGGTGCCGCCAGCAGCATCAGCGGCGTACGACGCCACCTGGAGGACTTCCTTGGCCACGGTTGTGCCCTCATCGAGGATCGCTCGGAACTCCTTTTTGGAAGGGAGCGACCCTTCGAACTTGGCCATGGCTTGCCATATTGAAGTCATACCTGCTAAGGAGGGCTTGGTGGTTGGCCACTCTCAGCTGAAGGCTGGAAGACAAATAAATCTTACGGCCAAAGAGATTTAGCCTCCTCAAGTCTTTATTTTTGGGGGTGGCCCCAGGTTGCCCTTGCCTCTCTTTGTGGCTAACTGCTTCTACCACAAAGGAATTGGGGGCAGGGTGGGAGTGTAAGTACCCATGCCCCTGGGTTGGCATAAAGTACTTGCTTTTGGCCCTCTTAGAGATAGGGGCCAAGGAAGAGTGGGTCTGCCACAGGAAATTAGTGATTTTGGAAACCCCTTCATGAAGGGGTAGGACCACCCTGGCAGGAGCCGAGGACATCAAACAGAGAGTCCAAGGGCTCTTCTAGTTCCTCTGCCTGAAGCCCCAGGTTGGAAGCGATCCTCTTCAAAAGTTCATGGTGTGCTTTGGTGTCATCCTGAGGAACTGGGTGAGGGGGCCCCGTGATATCCTCATCTGGAGATGACGAGGACGATGCTGGTGCTGTTGGAACCTCCACTTCCACTGGTGATCCAGTAGCTTGCTCCCCTCGGTCCTCCTGGACCAGCGGGGTCTTACCCCTCGAAGCCTTGAGCTCTGGAGGGGGACAGGATACTGAGGCTGCTGGCCTCTCTGATGCTCCCAACACCGATTGGGCAGCCTGGGACGGTTGGGTGAACCCCCAAAGGTTCCCTGGGTACCAGGGCACTGGCCACTGCTCTTGGGACCATAGAACCGGTTTTGGTGCTGTTGATGCCGGCATCACCGGAGGTACTGGGGCTTGTCCAGTAGTCAGGAAACATCACTCCATACCGGAGCTGTAAGCAGAGTGGTCAGTACCAGGCGACCAGGAACTGGCAGAGCAGTGGCTCTTGTCCAACTGGTGCTGGTCGCTGCGACCCGAAGCCAACCTGTCTGAGTGAGTCGGGCATCTTGGTCAGGGTTTTGGAGACCGATCTGTGTGGAACACCCAGTGATCCACGTCTCATGCTGCTCAATCAGTACCAGGACGTCAAATGGAACTGGGAGCCACTATGGGAGGGATGTTGGGAGGAACCTCCTGAGAAGGGCGATCTCCTCCTAGGAGATGGGCGATGATGACTGGGCAATCGGCGGTCTCTGCTCCCTGATCAGTACCGTGATTGGTATCGCAGCCTTTGGAGACGGTCGGGGCTGGTCCTGGAGATCTTGCTGGGCAGCACGTGCCCCAGAGGGTCTGTGCCAAACGAATTCCTCAATCGGTGCCCCTGGTGTGGGGACCGAAGGTGGCTCTGCTGAGCCTGCCTCTCTAGTCCCGAGGCGTGATGGCTTTGCGTGGGTGAGTGATGGCGGGATGTCCCTCTCGATGGGGTTTTCCCCAAGGCTGGGGTACCACTAGAGCCGGTGTGGGCGGCACTGAGAGAGTCAGGATCTTCTGAGCTGCTTGAAGGGCTTCGGGCATCGATGGCACCTGAAGCTGATCATGACCTGCACCGCTATCTGGAGTCGCAGGCCAAGTACAGGATGGGCTGCACCATTCGACTTGAACTGGGGCCTGACTTCCTGAAGGGGGCCTTGAGCTGCCCAGCACAGGTCGTGGCTCGCCCCGAGCCCTCTCTTTTTCCTTGTGGGAGGTAGGAGATCATCGCTTCACATTCCTCTTTGGCTTCATGACTGCAGCTGTTGAGGGAGACCGGTGCTCGCTTATGGATGGTGCCGGCGGTGCTTGGTATGGACTTGGACCACTGCTCCAGTGCTGGAGTGAGTGCCGACTCCATTAGGAGCGCCCTTAGTCGAGTTTCGCACTCTTCTTTCATCCTAGGTTTAAAGGACTTGCAGATACGGCACTTGTCACTTACGTGCCCTCGTCTAAGAACCTTAGGCAGCTGGTATGTGGATCGCTGACTGGCATAGGGCTTAAAGCCTGGGGCACGCCCCATCCCCAGGCTGAGTTCCATTCGGGACTAACGAAGAGTTAAAACTACTACTAAGGGTTTAACTAAGAAACTACTAACTATATAGAACTATTTTACAGGTTTTCAAAGTTCACAAGAACAGAGAACAAAACAACGCTAGCCGAAGCAGCAGATGTTCCAGCACTGTCACTGGCGGCAAGAAGGAACTGAGGGTGCGGGGAGCCAGTGGCACTCCTTATATCGCGCCATGCGGGCGCCACTTCAAAGGGCGCCAGAGCCGGTCCCCTATGGATAGTGCTAAGGGAAAAACTTACGGCACCAGTGCATGTGGCGAGCACACACACCTAATATGGAATGGACATGAACAAACACTTGAAGAAGAATTGGGTTTTTGTTCCTTCAGTTAAAAAGTTCTGGAAAGCCATGAAACTTGCCTGTTGTTTTGAACTGGCCACACAAACTAGGGCAGAAATAGAATGAATTCCATTTATAGTTAGCTCTGACTGGAGGATAACAGCATCTCCTCTTAGCCACTGAGAACTCCCATGCAGAGGCCAAATTCACTGAGTTGCAGAAGGGAAAATGCATGCTAGGTGTATGCTAAACATATCTGCAATTACACGTGGTAAGATAGTTAGTATGTGGGAGGCAGTGTGGAAGAACAATTTTGTAGTTTGACCACCACACTGTAACTGGACGATGCATTTCCTCTTTTTTCTCCCTATAAAAGTTGTGCTTGGGAAAACAAGCTACAGAGAGTTGCAGAAGGAGAGTAGTATTTCACCTTAGAGTCCTGTTGCTGAGTGTAATTAGCTGGACAATTTTATACAATCAGAGTGAACTTTATTCAGAAGCAGACAGTAGGTAAAGTGTTTCTGCTGGCATGAGCTTTAGAGGAGAGAAAAAACAAATTAGAGGGGCCACCAAGCTGTTAAGCTTCCAACATGTGTATTTTGGTAATTCACTGGACAGCCATTTTCCAAATCTAGCTCTCATATGTTAACTGACAACTTACAGCTTCATCTCGCACACAATCAAGCTAATATTCTTTGGAGAAACAGAGTGGATCATAAATCAACTTCGTTTTAGTCTTGCAAAACTGGCATTTAATAAAACAATGGATGAAAGAGCAAACACACAAATTCAGAATGAGTTATCCCCAGCCTACCTCTATCATGTGCGTGCTCCATGAAGAATGCTTAGATTGTGTTTCTATTTTTCAAAGTGCTTCACTCTGTTCTGTCACTTTAACCAATTCTGTATTATATGCAAGTTAAACACAAATATAACACACAAAGAAACTAATCCACATGGACCTGCTAGAATCAACCTTCCCACTGGGAGAAGAGGAGTCAAAAAGCTTAGGGTCTGATTCAAAGCACATTGAAGTCACTGGAAAGACTTCCTGATATTGGCAAGCAGCATAAGCAGATTGGTGGAAGAAGAAAGCAGAAGAGGGGATATGATTTGAGAAGAAAGAGTGAAAGTTTGGGAGAAGAAGAAAGACAGCAGTAAGAAGGAAAAGAAAAATGTCAAGGGAGAATGAAGAAATGACGAGAAAACAGGACACATGTTTTTTCACTAGTTAGGATAGGTTTAGAAATAGTGGCCAGAAATATTGATCTTGTCACATATAAGTAGGCTTTATTTTTAGATATAACCATTGAATGAAGATGAATTTTGGTCCTTCACCATACACAGTTTCTAGGTCACTGACATACACAAGGTGCTTGGGAGCTTGACTGAAAAAAATCTATGATTACAAGTCAGTAGGAGTTAATGTTCACAGCAATCTTTTCTAATTGGGCATCCCCTGACAAGAAAATTTGTATGAAGCATGAGGAACACCAGGGAGTAGAGAAATTTTGAAAGAACACTGGTCACTTTCATTCCATGTGGCACATTATCATCTGAAAATTATTAAATACATTGTTATTCCTGTAAATATCATCTTTAGTTAGAAATCCTTCCTCTTATGGAAACTTTCCAGAAACTACAGGGAGTTAATTGTACTGATTTATAAAATAAAGAGAACACATGTAGACCACAAAGGGTGGTTCACACAAACACAAATGTTCAAACGTGCACTGTACATAGATGAGTATTCAAACACAGAAAAGGAGATCTACAAAAGGATAATGGTCTTCTCTCTATGGAAACTAAGGGCAGGTCTTCACTACCCGCCACATCGGCGGGTAGTGATCGATCTATCGGGGGTCGATTTAGCGCGTCTAGTGTAGACGCGATAAAATCAATCCCCGATTGTGCTCCCCGGAACTTCAGCTTGGGAGAGGCAGAAGCGGAGTCAACGGGGGAGCGGCAGCGGTCGACTCACCACCATCCTTACGGCCAGGTAAGATGACCTAAGATACGCCCACTTCAGCTACGCTATTTGCGTAGCTGAAGTTGCGTATATTAGGTTGACCTCCCCGCTAGTGTAGACCTGGGCTAAGTCTTCAGCTTTCTCTCTCTATTCCCAGGGCATGAGAAGGGGACCATAATGCATGAGTAAATTTTGAACCACTAAAACTACCTCTTTGTTAATTGTGGTTAAAGGCCTGCTGGCTTTGCTTCAGTACACAGGATGATCTTCTCTCTCTCAGGTCTATCTGAGTTGCATAATGAATGAATACATATGTTTGCAAAGGAATACTGGATAAAATCCAGTCCTGGTATAAATGGGAATAGTTGCACTTAAGTCAATCGAGTTGCACCCGCATACACCAGAGATTCATTTTCTCCACCATATCTCCCAAGAGGGAGGAGAATATAAAAAATTCTCCTGTCAGCCAAGCTGTTTCTAGGCACTGTTGACTGTACTTCTCAATTTCCCACAGTAAGGAAGTGCTACTCCCACACTACAAGTTGTAAAGGAGGTGAAAACTATGGCGGTTGAGACCACTGGGGCGAAGCATTGGTGTGAGGTTGCTTGAAGTGGTTGTTCACAAGTACAGAACTACTCGATTAACAGTATCTGCAGTCCAAAGCCTCTTTCTATTTGGGCCAAGTGAAAAGCTGACACATTCTAAAGCTCAATGCCAAACACCCTTTTAATTCTCCAACAGTTCACTAGCAGTTCTGCATAAAATGCTGGTTTCTCTTGGCTCCAAAGACAGCTTCACCTGCAGGGTTTCATTTTTCTCTTTGACACCTTGCTGTTGATTTTCCTTTAGAGCACAAAAAAAATCCCTCTCCAGCACCTCTCTCACAATTACACAATTGCTCCTTTGTGGTCTACGAAAGCCTTAATGATTGTATTTTATTTGATTGTAGATCTGATTAATTTTGAGTTTGTTTAATTTGCAATCTTTGCTGGGATCTCGAGGGCTGGGAATCAGAAAGCACACTGCACCACTGTACTTTGGACACTTCTAGTTTGCCAATTTGTTTCAAGCCTCATTTGATACAACAGCTATGAAACTGTAGTCCAAAAACAGCTCCACATTTATCAAGGCAAGGCACAATAATTGGTTTTGTTTTTGTTTTAAATTAACATGCCACTAGCTAAATTAATCTCTTTCTGCAATCTCTATGCCAAGGCCCTCAGTAAGACAGTGAATCTCACAAACACCAAGGTAAGGCAAGTCTGAAAGACCAACTTAGCAAGAAACAATGCATACTGCTGCTCTCTTTTTAGAGCAAAGAACTGAGGATGTGAGCATTTTGAATTGTATATACTGACATTTACTAGAGGTGGAAACTAAGATTTAGAAGAGTCTGTATGAGAATGTTATTTGTGGGAGGAGAGTGAAAAAGAGAGACATGTATCTTATCTGCACAACAGTTTTTATTTTCTTAAATATCTATTTGAAAGTCTACACCCTACAAAGCTGGGCAAAATTCATATTCTGCACTGCCTCTTGGGTGAAAGAAGGATGTGGATTACAAATATGTATTGTATAAATAAATGGAATTCCAACCTAAAATGAAAAATATTTGAGTGCTAAAGCAGAGAGGGATTTTGTTGTGGAGGGATGGAAAGAGATAGAATACATCCCCTCTTCAAACGGAAATCAAATGAAAAGCTGAAGAGTCAAGACAAAAGCAGCAGCAATGCTATAAAGTTTGAGAAACATAATAAGCCAGGGACAGGCACATGGGTCACTCATCATAGGGTGCAGAAATAAAACTTGCCTTGGAGTTTGAGTCAAACTGTGGATCAGGTAGAAAGTTCAAGGAAAAAAATAAAAAAGAAGCCAGCAGAGAAGTGCCTCATGACAGATGTGATGAACAGGAGTGGGACCAATAAATGATAATTGCAAATCACTTCTGAAAACAATCTCCCAACTTCTCTCTGTGCAGAATATACATATTCAAACTGACTGCCATCCCCAGAGGATCACAGGGTCAAACCAACACTTCTTCCTCCTATGTTGGCTGATTTTCATAAGCAGCTCTGCTGGTTGAGACCAGAGGTCAAGCTAATCAGTCTGTGGGGCATGAGGGGCAGTTTGCAACACTAACTGCAGGATGGAAACCAGAATGAGATATATAATCACACTCTTGAGCACAAATGCTTCAGCTTACAAGGCCCCTGTTTCTTTCTGTGGTCTAATGAAGACAGGGCTTCTGATGAAGCACTACAGAGCAGCAGTCACAACCAGCAGGAAGTGCATTCCAGTTAAAAAGAAAATAAATCCTGTGGCAAATGTAGTGAAAAGAGGCCATCTGACCTTTCCCTTCAGACAAAAAATACTAAATTATATAGTTCAGAAAAATGAGTAAATATTTTTCAATAATATAATTATTCCTGTGATTGTTCACTAGCGGCAGTGTAATGTATACCATTCAATTAGAACATAATTCATGACACATCTAACCTGTAGCTGGGCTCACTTTGTTACAATTCAGAGTTTACTGCATGGGCTGCACCACAATGCCTATATCCCACTTTGCTCCATTGTCTAACATACTTTCTTCTTTTGGACTAGATAGGGTTCTATTTTCAAAGAAAAAAAAAAGAGGATTGCACAGAGAGAATAAATGAATAGGTGACTGAACAGAAAGAGAATGATTTTCAAACTAGGAATGACCAGAAGATTTTGAAAAGCATTTTGTGGTGTATTATATATGGCACCGAGACACGATGGGCACATTAAAATGTAAACATGTTAGTTTAGATAACTGCATAGCATGGACATGCATCGGTTCCTCTAAGACTGTAATGTGAATTCTGGATTCTTTGAGAAATCAGTCACTTCTTTTGACTCTGTTCTTAGCTTTCTAGACATTAATTTTAAGGTCTGAAAACAGTAAAGATGGTTAGAACCAAACAACTCAGTCTTAATGCAGTAAAAACTGGGGGGGTGGAAGGCAAGTCCTGGGAGCCAATGATCTAGAACTTATAACCTCCAAGATGCTTCTGGAGCACATTTACCAAGTCCGTTTGGAGAAATTACTCCAAGTGTTAGAAGCCGACAACAATGCAATAGTTTTACTGGGGAATGCAACTGATGTCCAATTCCTGAACTATTACTTACTTGCGATGAGGAACTGGGTGGGTAAGTCACTTTACCTCTCTGGTCTCGGCTTACTCATTTGTAGAATGAGAATAGTATTTACCCACCTTTATAAAATACTTTAAGATATTCAGATGAAGGACTCTATAAGTGCAAATTATTATTATTATTATAACTACATAATTTTCTGATGTTGCTTAGTAGAGACCATAACTAGCCCAAGGTCATAGAAGGCCTCCTGCAAATAACAAAAGAGGGCCTCTTCATTTTTACAAGATCACAAAAACTACATGCATGTTAAAACCTGTTAACAATTGAGGGATAGAAGCGCATTGGTTGCCTCCATATATGCAAGTTCTGCGGGTATCTAGGACCAGTGGATTGAATAATTTGGACCTTTCACAATAAAAAGGATTTCCCTTATACTTATATAAACTACATGCAAAGTGGATTGATACTCGAACCCAAAGTTTCAGTAACTCTACAAGCAAAACTCAGTGTCAAGAGAAAAAGAACTGTGCCCATAAGAATTACGTGGATCAAAAAGGTTTTACTGATTTTGTTGAGACCAAATTAAAGACATCTTAATATTAATTTTAGACACAGATCCTCTATGATAAATCTGTAAATTACATGCTAGGTAGAAAATCAGCTACTGGTTTATAGAAAACTATAAGCTACGTAGAATGTCAGAAGAAGGCATTTGGAAAACAGATTTAGGCACACAGGAACTGTCATGCTATCTCAGACCATTGGTCAATCTAGTCTAGCATCCTGCTTCTATTTGTGGGCCAATATGAAAGATAACATCTCCACGTCTTCATAATTCACATAATAGTGTACTGTTACAAATTGGATTGGGGAGGAGGAGAAGGAGGAGAAGGCTTGTATTGAATCTTGCATGCAATCAGCTTATATGTGAAAGGATGATTTTTTGTACTGTGTCTCATGTGTTCTCTTATGGTTCCTGAATAAGCTGGTTTGACCAGCTCTTATGGACTGAACTCTGGCACATGCTCTCACATACAGATACTCCGCCCCAAAAAGCCTCACTCACCTGAAGTAACCTCTACCAGGAAAAAAAGAAAATTAAAAAAGGAGATTTCTCAAAAATTCCATGGACCTGCAGGTTGTTTTTCGTTTGTTTTAGTTTTAATACATCTATCTTAATAGTGATTTTTCTGCTGGCAAAATCCCACCAGAGGTATACCCCAGATTCCCATGCAAAGTGAGGGCACAGGTCATGGGAAGTGAGGACAGTTTGGAAGATCTCCCCAATACTTTAGCCACTGCATCTACTGTCGAGTTGCTGCAACTCATCCCCAAGATTCAAGGGAAAACCACCTGGCTCAGAGGTTATTTCTATTATTATTGCAAACTGACCCCACGGCTATGGAAAAAGGAATTTCAGATCAGCTCCAAAACTCATATGGTGTTAGGCTCTTCCTTATCCCTCTCTTTTTCAAAATACCACATTGCTATTTTAAAAATAATGAAAGAAAGAAAGAATGACTTACATATGCACAGCAGCCATATGAGCACATACAACCTTTGGGATTTCTCTCCTTGTATTTTGAACCATGTTGATGATGTCCGCATGGGATTTACAATGGCTCAAAGCTACTATTGTTCACACTACATTAAATCTACAATATATGCAATGAGATACCATAATATTTTCACTTGGAACTTTAAGTAACCCACAGTTTGGCTGTATTTAATGAAATATGCAGTGCTCTTAAGAGTTGATTTATACGAACCAATATTTACAGTGCACGTTTATCAAGAAGGAAAAAAAAACAGAGGAACCTATGATTCTTTTGACTTCAACAGAAAATCAAAAGTGCTTGATTTGGTTTAGTTCAGCAAGACCCCTGGAAACACCAAAATATTATGGGATTATAGATAGCGATGGGGTCAATGATGTGACTGAAATGTCCAGTTTAGGGAAAATACTATCAGTACCAGTACAGAGCCAAAAATAACTTCTGTTTTAAAAACAAAACAAAAAGGACAGGTGTGTGAAGAAAATAATTAAAAATGCCTCACTTCTAACAGAACTGCGTAATGTGTCTGATTACAGAGACTGTGAGAGTATAATAGGAATGTTTAGTGCTAAAGGATGAAGATGCAGAAAAAACAGGGAGAAAGGAGCAGATTGGCTAACTTTAGGGCTGTGTCACAAACAATCTAGGTTATTCAATGTCAGTCAGAATAACACTGCCTTTTCTTTAATTCTTTTGATAAACCAACATAAAACAATTTGACTAACCACCTCCAGAAAAAATGATTCCTCTCTTTCTGTGACAAAAGTGAAGATTTGCCTTACCAACTCTGTTCTGAACAGTAAGAGAGATTGGGCACTAATGACCTTCCAGATGTTATGCAGTACTGCACCTACCCTAAAGCTCATCTGCACACATGGATTCCCAGGATTGGGAAGGAAAAGAGGGACAATCATTCATGCACAGTAGCACTATGTAAATCTCCAGGAACAGTGGACAATAATATTCCAGCTCTTTGTATGCATATATAAATGTTTTTCAACAGATGGGAATTTTCAAGAGAATTTCTATGAGCATTCTGTAATAATATGAAAGGAAAAATGACCACAAGGTAGGCTAGACCTAACTGAAATACATACATCTATTCTAGCGAAGAAGCTTTCTGACCAGGTCATCTTCCCTCACTTAAAACAAACAAACAAACAAACAAAATAAATAAATATAAAAACCAGATTAAAATATTACAACAAGGTTTTTATTCTCAAGGCTGAGTTTGTGCACTCTCTTTTCATATTCTGACTTAAAAGCAGTCAAGTTGCATTGAATTGTCTTTCTAGAAACCTGGGTCCAGGAGCTACTGAAGGGATCAGTCACACTGAACTCATCCCCTGGAAAACAGATCCAGAAGAAAAAAATCTCCAGTGGAATAGCATGGAAACAAGAGCACAGTGTAACTAAATTCTCAGGAAGTTAACGGCTGAAAGAACCTCCTTTCCCAACTCCTCCCTACAACATTAACAGACTGAGCAATTACTGAGTGGAACAAACCCCTTTAACACCACCTGGTGCACTTTTCAGCAGTTGGTCTTGCTCCCAGGCCTGTCATGGCTCATTTAGATAGTACAGTGCATTCTCTCTATAAGGCTGTTCTGAGGGACCATGGAGTTCAAGATATAATGAGATATGGTGGTGTTTATCATGAGACAGAATGGAACTGTGAGCCATAGTGCCAGGATTTTAGTATCTGAAGAAGCCTTGGAACAAAAACCTTTTAAAGGAAGGCGAACTATAAAAACAAACAAACAATCTGTAGAAGATAAGAACAACTTTCTGGCAGTTAAAGATAAATGTGGTAAAGACAAATAGCCCTCTTTCTATCTAGGCACATGTGAGGTGGTACCATACTTACACGATTCATTACAGATACCATTTAATTGCTTCAAAGATCACCCTTACTGTGAACTTTTGAGACCAAAATTCACAATACAGTTGGCTTATGCCAAATCATTCGATTAAGAGAGTTTTGTGCTATTGTCCACAACCAGGTTAATCATCATTTGACCTGTTCTAGGGTCCAGAAACCTTTTACTGTTGATATCACCAGCACAATCATTCTCCACCACATGCCAATATTTATTTCACTGGAGACAAAGTGGTAAACTGTCCACAGTGGTGACCTTGTGCTGAGCATCTTTAGAGGGTGCTTATAGGCTGAATCTAACAGACAGTGTAGAAAAGCAATTGAAGTAAACAAAGTCAGAGCCCCCAAACAAAAAACACGAGGAAAAAATATATATAGGGTTTTCAAATGAGACTTTTTAACAACACATTTTATAACAGTAATGAGAACTGAAGCATTCAGACTAGGGTGCAAAACTGTTTTTTTCTGGGTTGCAAAAGTAACCTCCAGAGACCACTAATGCCAGAAAACATGCAAAATCCATACACACAGAGTATATATACACAGACACACAGTAGGTGAACACTACACACATTCTTTGTTTTCCATATGATTCTGAGAAATTCGTTCTGAGAGACTCAGCATTTTCACAATCATGATATTGCCATTGATCTGAACTCAATATACATGTTTTCTGCAATTTGGAAAGGGACAACTTTTCATATTTCAGGACTTCGCAATTAAAATGTTTACTGTTCAGGTGTCAAAATCTAATAGGATAACTACTTCCAAAGAAAAAAAAATGTATACATTTTATACTAGAAAATTAAAGGAGACAAAATGCAGTAGCAATATCCTGTATGTGTCATTTTCACCAAGTGCCCTCCCTTCCATAAGAGACATTTTCAGTCAGAAAACTAGGGCCTGGTCTACATTAAAAAGTTATGTCAACCCAGCTACGTTGCTCGGAGTGTGAAAAATCCACATCCCTGTGTGATGTAGTTAAGCTGACCTAAGCCTCAGTGTAGACAGTGCCAGGTCAATGGAAGAATTCCTCTGTTGAGCTAAGCTACCACTTCTTAGGGAGGTGGATTACCTACTCTGATCGGAGAACCCCTCCTGTTGGTGTAGGTAGTGTCTACACTGACGCACTACTGCAGCTGTGCTGCTGTAGCATTTCAAGTGTAGACAAGCCCTAAGACTATGAGGGAAATAGACGCAGGCATATGTGGTTATTCAAGTCTGTCCCAAACAGTAGTTTCCAAAGACGCACACTGCCCCCTATAGGATTCTGGCTTATTTAAAATTAAACAAAATAATTACAGGTGAAGTGATGGCTACCATTGTTTTGTAAAGACTTGTCAGGGCATTAAATGCCAAGTGGCCCATCTAACATATATCCCAGTATACAGTGGGATGGAGGGTTTTTGCTTGGCACTGGAAGTTACACATTGTAGATGTCATGTTAAAACAATATTGCTATATAGAATAGGAAGACAATGTGAAGTGACTGCATTCTACACCCACAATTGTTGACATATGTAGACCGCTTGCAAGCCTCTCCTGCAGTAAAGAATCCATTTTCTCTATTGCTCTGGAGGAATAAAGTGCATATAAGTGAAAAGTACAATGAATACTTTTCACAGTGACCGTTACCAATAAAAGTGGCATCTTTAATTTCGAAGAATCTTAAAGCAGAGTGGCAGCTTTTGAGCAGCTAACAAGCCTTGGTCAAAGTGTCTAAACATCTTGTAATCAGATGTATATCCCAGTAGTATGTGTGTATATTACATCATTTTATTATATATAATGTATATAAGTTCACAAATAAATTTATTGATCAGCTTCCTAGCTTATATACCCGCGCACATACACACACACGCGCTCACCAAATGGAAACCAACAAGAAAATGCCTGAGATTAATTCTCATGGGATCAGATGTAAAAATGACAGAGATCAATTCTCATCAGATCAGCAAGGTAACAGCACTAATTTAAAAATCTTTAAATAACCCAAACAGAGATAATTCTTTAGATGCTATGGGAACTTAATAGAAATAACTCAAAACAAGAAAGACTCATTCAAATATTAAAGTGGAGTTTGCTTAAATGAACAAATGCTAAAGAATCCAAAATCAAGTCCAACACGCTCCATTCATAATGCATGCATTAAAAAAACAACCAAATCCATACCTCACCCAAAAAAAAAACTAAAACAAAAAACTTTATTAAAAAATCAGTTAATTTAGTTTTCATTACTAACAGAAGACACCAATTTGAAGACTGAAGTCCTCAATTTATCCTTAGAATAAACTGAGTCTAGATGGTGGCAGTTTGACGAGTAAATGGAGGCCAGCCAAGCCTGAAGGGGCCTGAGGGATAGCCTTGCATCCTGCACCACGTGCGTGCATGAGGCCAGGTGACCTAAAAGTCTCAGACAGAAATACACTGTCGTAATGGGGTGATTCTTGACATGTGTTATTAGTGACATGATAGTGTGATACCGGACTTCTGGGAGGAAGGCCTTGGCCTGGGTGGAGTTGAGAACTGCTCTGATAAACTCTATCCTCAGCACCGGAGTGAGGATAGACTTCTGCTCATTTATTAGCAGGCCCATGGCCTGGAAAGTCAACTGTATGAGGTGGATGCTGGACTCTACCTGAGCCTTGGACCGGTCAACTAGCCAGGTACAGGTACAGGTAGACTTGCACCACCACCCGTCTTCTCAGGAAGGTCTGCCGCTATCGCCATGACTTTGTAAACACCTGTGGGGCTGCCGACTGACTGAATGGGAGAACTGCGAATTGGTAGTGGGCCTGGTTCACGACAAACCTCAGATACCTTTTGTGGCCTTAGAAGATGGAAATGTGATGATTGGTGTCCTTTATATTGAGGGTGGCGTACCGGTCCCCGGCATCCAGGGAGGGGATAATGGAAGTCAGTGGATCATGTGGAACTTCAGTTTCTTGAGTCAGCACAGGTCTAGAATAGGTCTGAGACTGCCCATGGCTTTCAGAATTAGGAAACAACGGTAGTAAAACTCCTTCCCTTTTAAATTCTGTGGAACCTCTTCCATAGCTCCTACTTGGAGGAGATCTTGTACCTCCTGGACTAGAAGATGCTCATGAAAGGGGTCCCTTAAGAGGGATGGGAGGGAGGGTTGGTAGAAATAAATTGGAGTGTATAACCCATTTCTATGGAGTTCCATACCCAACAGTCTGTGGTGAAATGAGAACACGCTGTGCTAAGTGGGACAGGTGGTCCGAAAATAAAGGGGACCCGGGGTCTGGCACAGGAACTGGTATAACGGCCTCAGGTGTGCCATCAAAAGGTCTGTTTCAAGCCCCCTGGGTGTCTGGGCAGAGCAGATTCTTGCACACAGGCAGATGGGAGTGGATATCTGCACTTAAAAAAACCTGCTCCGTCTCCTCTGCAAGTCCTGACAGGATAATGGGGCAGAGAACTGGGAGTGCTGCTGAGGCCTGTCATGCTTTCTCAAAGTTGCTGGGGTATATAGTCCCAGGGACTTAAAGGTAACTCTGAAGACCTTCAGCACATGGAGCTTCGCATCCATCTGCTCCAAAAAGAGCAAAGCCCCTTTGAAAGGGAGGTCCTGAAGGGATTGCTGGACCTCTGTTGGTAGACCAGAGGACTGTAGCCATGAGCTCCTAGGAGTGGCAACAGTGGAGGCCATGGACCTGGGTGCTGAGTCCACCACATTCAGGGCTGCCTACAAGGAGGCTCTGGCTATTACCTTTCCCTTCTTCACCAGCGAGGAGAACTTTTGCCTGGACTCTTGGGGGAATGAGTCTTTGAACTTCAACATGGAGTTCCACACACTGAAGTCATCTGCCCAGCAACACCTGCTGGTTGGCGATCCTGAACTGTAGTCCACCAGTAGAATAAACCTTTCTACCAAAAAGATCCAGGTTTTTTTTAGTCTTTTGCTTTAGGTGTCGCCCCTTGTAGGCCATGCCTCTCCTTTTCACTGGCCACAGAGACCACCAGGGACCCCAGTGGGGATGAGAGTATAGGAACTCATGACTCTGGGTGGGCACAAAGTACTATTGTGTGGCTCTTTTTGAGGTGGTGGGGAAGGGAGGCGGGAGTTTGCCACAGAACTTTCACACGATCCATAACGGCTTCATTGAGAGGTAGGGCCACTTTTGATGGGCCTGCAGCGACTAGGATGTTGACCAGGCTATGGGAGGATTCTTTTACTACCTTACCTTGCAAGCTTAAATTCAAGATCAACATCTTTAGCAGCACGTGGTGGGCCTTGAAGTCGTCTTGAGAGAGTGACATGCCTACCACACCACCTTGTCTGGGGAGGAGGCGGCCTGCACC
Source organism: Malaclemys terrapin pileata (assembly GCF_027887155.1). Classification (NCBI taxonomy): domain Eukaryota; kingdom Metazoa; phylum Chordata; order Testudines; family Emydidae; genus Malaclemys; species Malaclemys terrapin. The sequence continues at coordinate 110,163,567 of NC_071505.1, read as the reverse complement.
AGCAGGTGGCCCTCCTCCTTCTGTGTGGACAGGATCCCGCAGATCTGGATCATGAAGGTCGATAACAATTGGATGGAGGTGCCTTTTTCTCAGAGGCCACTGACTATCTGTGTGTTGAGTGGGGTCCTGGCCTGGGGGGAATCCCCACATGTTCCAAAAGGATTGGCATAGGTCAGTGACCACTGAGCCAAGCACTTGATGGTACTCCTGTGCCTGAGTCCATGGAGGAGTAGAGCTGACTGGAGGGATAACAAAGGCAACTCCTTGGACAAGAGGAGTACAACCCAATCTCCGACTCAGATGATGAGTCCTCCTTTGGGGACCGTGGAGGTGCAGTTTCTATTGGTGCCAGGTTGGGTAAGCTTGCACCAGGGCCACCAAGGACCGTTTCCTTTTGGGCAGTACTGTGGGGCGCAGAACTGGATGGCAGATAGGGGTGACGTGCTCTGTCCTGCCCACTGGCACCAAGGATGCCAACTCTTGTACTGCCGGTGACAGGAGTACCGAGAATGCCAGCAAGTCTCTGGCCACGGCAAACACCTCTGGAGTGGACGGCACCATGATAGCGCTGGTGCTGAGCTGTCCCTCTGGTGCTGATGGCTCATCTGGGACCAGACTCAATGCGAACAGACCAGGGTCAATGGGGCTGCCTGTGATGCCAAGGCAGAAAAGTGGCTTGACTTAAGTAGCATTCTGCTCTGCTCTTCATGCCTGGCCTTCTTTAGAGTAGGGGAACGTCCCCTCTCGGCCATCTGCTTCTTATGCTTCTTTCTTGGCACCGGGGATGGTGAATGGTGCTGGGACTCCTGCACGGAGAGAGAAGTGCTCCGCAACAACCCTGAGGTAATCTGTGCTGAGTCTGAATGCCGTTTCCATCAATAGGAACTTTAACCTTGCCTCCTGGTCCTCTTAAACTTGTGGCAGATCTGACAGCGATTCCCTATGTGAGCATCCCCCAAGCACTTTAGGCAACGAGAGTGCAGGTCGCTCAAAGGCAGAGCTTTGTTGCAGGAGGCACAGGGCTTGAAGCTCGGTGACCAAGGCACCGGGAATGGACAAAACTCCACTAACTGACAGAGAAGTGCCAACTAAACTTACCTAACAAAACAAATAACTATTTACACTGCAACTATACACAATATGAAGAAATGAAGAACAATGAAACCCCTGAGAACAGTTTGCCGCAGCAAGGACAGCAGTTCCAGCGACCATCACGGATGGTAAGAAGGACCTGAGGTGGTGCGGGGTCAGCTGGGTCCTTTATTCCGGTGCTATGAGCATGCAGCACCACAGGGTGCCAGAGTTGACGCGATAGGTACCACTGAGGGAAAAATTTCCAGAAACTCTGCTTGGGGCGCATACACACCTACAGTGGAATGGACATGTGCGAGCGCTCGAAGAATAACATTTAAGTTGCAGTCAACCACTTGAAAGTTAAGAAATGCTAGAATTTAGGCTTCCTATACAACCTTAATTCTGCTCCTTTAACCTTAATCACAATGCACATGCCTAAGATTCTGTCATGGGTATTTTTAGTAAAAGTCAGGGACAGGTTGTGGGAATAAACAAAAATTCATGGAAGCCCATGACCTGTCCCTGACACCTACTAAAAATACCCTGTGACTGGGGGAGGAGCCAAGTGCCAAGGCTTGCAGCTGCTCCAGCCCTGCCATTGCTCCTGTGGCACAGGCTGACCGGGGATGCTCCAGGCCCAGAGGGGCTGACCCAACCCCAGCTGCTGCTCCAACTGGCTGGGGACTGCTGCTCTGGCTGTTCTGCCCCCATTCTAGCGGCCCCAGGGCTGGCAGCTGGCCAGCTGTTGCAGGAGCCACTGTTCTGGTGGCCCCAGGGATGACCGCTGGCCAGCTGTTCCGGAGGCCACTACTCCATGGCCCTCGGTCTGGCCACCAGTCAGCTGTTCTGGGGGCCGCTGCTCTGACGGCTGCTTCAGCCCTGCCCCAGAAGTCACGGTGATCCTGGAAAATCATGGAATCTGTGACCTCCGTGACAGAATCATACCCTTAATTATGATACAATCTTTAATTACAGAACTATATCATGTTTTTCCATAGGACCCTTGCCTTATTCAGTGGACAGACTGGACAGTGCTTGGGTAATGAGGCTGCTGTTCAATATTTCTTTGAGGCTCATTACTCTGTGTGGCACCTACCTTTATTTACTCCATGCAACCGAAACTCTGCAGTGAACACAGAATTATTCATTTCTTTTCTAGAGCATTTACCACCTATAGTGTGTGAGTGCCTCATAAATATTAATGAATTTATTTCCATGATGAGATAAGAAATCATCATCATAATTTTACAAATTGGGAAACTGAGACAAGAGACTTGCCTGATGCTACACAATGAATCAGTAAGAAAGCCAGAATTAGAACTCAGGACCTTCTTGACTCCCAACCCTATGCTCATACCTCCAGACAACACTGCCTTACCGCCAGAAATACTGAGCACACACAGTTCCCATTGACTTTTGTGTCAATTGTGAGTGCTCAGCTCTTCTACAAATCAGGTCCCAGGTGTCTGAAATTGGGCACTTAGAAAATGAGCACATACAATTAGTGGCCATCTGCCAAAATTTTTGGTTTAAGTGACTTGCATAGCACCACACAGGAATTCTGCGGCAGGGCTAGAAGAGAGTCCTCCCGTACGCATTCACCTGCGTTGGCAACCTATCTCTTCTAGCAGCCCTTTGCCTCATTCTCTGTACACATTCCAACTTGTAGAACAAATGAGGCAGAAAAAAACCCTAATTTGCTGCTACACAAGCCTGACTCATTCTCTGACTACTGTCCATTCTATATACTGAATGAGGCAGGTATCCTGTGGAAAAAATAGTATGCATTTGTGTAATTAAAGATACTATCATAATGCATACACACAAGGGGGTTGAACTAAGGTTGCATGAGCAACCTAAATAATGGCATTTCCTAACCTTTAAGTGTTTGATTTTATAATCTAAATGATGTTCTTTCAGAAGAGATTTTGTATATAATGTCATAGGTTGTTATTAGCTGTGTGTTTTTTTTTTTTCTTTTTAAAGAAAAAAGTAAAAACAAGTTCTTTACGTACAACTGTAATAACTGCCCCATTATCCATCATCATCAGGGCTTGAACTAAGAAACTTTGGCATTGTATCACAGAGTTCTGCATCACTTGAGTTACAGGACTATATACATTAATGGCCTACAGGAGAAAGTTGTTATCTTGTGGGATGGGGTGGGAGATAGGCTGCTGAGGCCATGTTCTGAATCTGGGAGGGCAGCAGGAGGGGAACTCTTGCCTTGGCTCTCTTTCCTCCAGTAGGGATACATGTGTGTGGAGGGAAACTCCTGCCCAATATAATCCCCCCAGAGAATGGGGCAGGAGAGGCTACTGGGACCTTTTGCTGAATCTAGGGGAGCCTAGTCTGATTTCTTTCCCCCTCTACGTCCCAAAGCTGTTCCATCAGCAGTATGGCAGTCTGTTACCAGAGTTCTCCGTGCTGCTGCTTTGGCAGTGGCATGGGTCCAGCCTTAGATTAGACTGTTTGTGTTCAGTTATTTTTGCATGTTGCCAAAATATTGATGACAATGCACGGAACAGAAGGGAAATGGTGATTTTCAACAATTTATAACCCAAGACTAAAAAGAATTGAATAGGACAAAAAATAGGCATTTCACTGGCTCAAAGGCTTTCTCCCTGCCAATTTTTAAAGACCTGCTGCAAACACTGGAGGGGTCAGAGTTTCTCAAAAAGGTCACTAGTATCTTTTATAATGGAAAATGTTAGGCAACCTAAATATAGGAATCCCTACCAGCTTCCTCTATTAATGAGTTACAACAAAATGTAAATCCCAGAGTCAGATGAATAAGGGTATAGGAGAGAATCATTTTCTCTAGGGACTGGATTTCCGCCTTTGCAGCAGTTCACATTGTGGTATACGTGTATTTTAATAAGCGTATTATTCCCCCACTAGTATAGAAAGACTCACGCAAAACTATATAGTCCATTGAATAAACACAAATTCTACTCTGAGTAACAATTTTGTAAATGCGTATTATCTCTGTAACAGACTGTCTAGCATACTTATCTTTTCTACTTTGAAGATTGTTGCTATAACCTGAAGTTAGCATTTAAGTCATCTATATGAGGCGCACACACTCAAATCCATGCTTAGATCCCTTAATGAATTATTGTACAATCAGCAAACAACTATAGCTTGTGTTTAAGAATACCAAAACCAGGTGGATTATAGTATATTTACTCAAGAAAAGGTACTTTTCAGTTGAGGAAGTACAGATTCTATACTGAAGTATTACATTTAAGAATACTCTTGGCACAGCTTGAAAACAGCAGAAGAGAGTCCTTTTCAAAAGCTATTTAAAAATAACTGATCCTGGTCTCACATTTCATGCATCAGTCTAGTCCTGAGCACATTTTTATGGTTGAGTTGAACCTCTGACTTGAGGGGATATAACAAACACTCCAAAACTTCTGTAGCACATTCACTACAATATCAAACAAGAAAACCCTTCAGAAAATATGGCAATTAAAAATTAAAAATAAAGGTGGCCTTGCTTCAACCACTCAAGCCAAAAGAGGTGAGTTACAAACTGCAGTACACTCTCTAGTTTATCTGAGAAGTATTTTTAAGTTTTCCAGTCTCAGTTTTCAGCAGTAACTCTCTTTCTCTTCAAAAGCAGTAGATTGTGAAGGTTGAACAGGAAAGGGTACACTGCAGTTCTTTCTTATAAATGTAAGGTATTATTTTATGGATTGGGAGACAATAGTAGAGACTTGTCCATAGTAAAGAGGCTTATGGTAAGGGTGCATTCTAACGTACTGAGGTTTAGATGCCTTTGTCAGCTTTACAGAACTTTAAGGAAGACTAAAGAAGTCTACAACATGTTCAACTACTTCAATGTACAAATTTAATGCTTTTTCCGTCTCTGTCCATGTGTTGACAGCATTAATTTTCTCTCTCACGCTCTCCTCCCTACTTAGGTCACAATGGATCTACCAGTTTATTTGGTTCCTGAGACTCACTTTCACTCTATGCAATAACTTTCCAACAATAACTAACTAGTTAAGATAGGTCATCATTTAAAAGAAGTGAGTGGTATGTTAAAGGTACTACAGCTACCCAATTCCAAGTACATTTCAGGATATACTGAATATTGTATATATTTTAATGAGAAGGTTTGGCGCAGCAATTTGGCAGGAGAGAGTGTTGCTAGAAGATTGGATATGGGATGTATCTCAAGTTACTTTGGATTCCCACATCAACTTAAGAGCTATTCCTCCCATCCCCCAATACATCAACTCTCAAGGCAGTGAAATTTATAAGTCAATAAATGTTTTAACTAAAAAGTATGTTTTTTAAGCACTGCAGTCTTGCAGTGTCCCAGTGCCAGATCTAGGTCAGACTGTATTAGGTAGCTGAATATGAAGCTGTAGTGGGGTGGTCACCCGCTCCTGTCCTGAGGGGCTTAGAACAGCCCAGAGAGGGCTGTGGCTGGGGCAAGCAGCTCCCAGGCTGATTGGGGAAGTAGGCAGAGCTGGGAGCCACGCCCCAAACAGACCACAGCCGGCCCCTATAAAAAGGCTTTGAGCCAGGAACTGGCAGACTCCCTCTGCCTTTAGAGGGAGAAGGGCCTGGGTGCTGGGGAGTGTACCTGGGTACCTAAGGTGGAGCAGGGCTGGGGAGCTCTGGCCTGGAACCTCCCAGGCTGCTGGCCTAGTTCAAGGCCAATGGGTATTGGAGGTTGCTGAGGGCAGGCAGAGGCAGCAGGTCCAAACCCTCCTTGCCAGTGATGAGTGGCTTATACTGCAGTCTGCCCCAAGGAATGGGGGCTAGTTGGTGACTGGCAGTAGCCACGACTGAGGCAAGGCGGGGATAGAGGGTTGGGGGTTCCCTGGGTGGGGAGACCCTGAGACTGAGGGGTATTGCTAGGGGGCAGCACCCCAAAGACAAGGGACACCGGGTCCAGGGAGGGACACAGTGGGCCAGCGACAAGCGGGACACCGGCCTGCAGAGGGCGCACAAGCTGGAAAAGAGCTAATTCCTGAGACGACCAGCAGGAGATGCCGCAGGGGTGAGTCCTGCATCGCCACAGAAGCCATATTGAAGAGTGTGGGCTCTTAAGTTAGAGCTTCAAGACTCGAGCCACCTCTCTTTCCATTTTGTAAGAGCTGTTTTTCTATCATTTCTTTTCTTTTTTCAAAAAGGAAAGAGGTTAACACAGAAAAGTTAACTAAATAAATAATGGCTCAAAAAACCACAGTGGAGGAACCACTGCAAGTCCTGCCAACAAAAATATTCCTTCTCTTCAGGGCTGGCTAAACAATTGAAAGTGTTTTTAATGAACTGCCGGCAGTGCTATCCGTCATTGCACTAAATGGATTCATGCCTCCCTAAACTAAAGATAACCATTTATCTGTAAGGGAGGTCAGAATTTAGGAAGTATTTAAGTCTTAGAAATCTAATCCCACACCTTTCCCCAACACTTCAATGCTTGGCCATACTAAAGACTCCTTGTGTGAGGGGTGGCAGCGAAAAACATACACAAGTTCAAACTCAACTTCAGTTAGGTTTCAGCAGTGCCAATGAACCAGTCACATGATCTTGAAAAATCTTCATCTGGCAATACAGCAGCTGTGCTTTGATTCAGGAGATTACTGTTACCTTGGTACTTACTTTTATCCTTGTCTTTCCTTCCCTTCTATTGATTGCTACACTTACTGATGCCTTGCCTTAAGTTACATTGTATGCTCTTCAAAGTAGAGCCCATGTCTTATTGAGAATTCATATAGCACACAAGACAATGGGGCCATGATTCTGATTTAGGGCCTTTGGGAACTAATGAAAATAATATCACCAATGTATAGGAAGAAAGTGGATGACAAGGGAGGAAAAATATGTATTTCGTTCCAGTAGAAAATCTAGTCCTAGTCATGTACACAGCTTTTGGTCAGATGGTTCCTTTGAAGCTTTGAGTGAGAACACAGATAACTGTAATTCTCTGTAGAGAAGTGCAATTTAGTAACTGTCTTTAGATCACCAAAAGCAGAGGTAAAAGGAGAAGTGAGGGGATGTCAATACAGTGCAGGCATAAGGAATGGAAATAAATACTCACTTCATCTCCAGAACCTCCTCCAAATGTTTCCTCCTCTCTGCTCGTAGGTTGGTTAAATGGGTCTCCTTCTCAGCTAAAGACTGCTGGGTAGAGGACAGCTTTGCTTTCATGGACTCCAGTTCTTGCTTCACTTTCTCCATAGCCATCATCAACTCCTCTACCTAAGAGTTTTTTGTTTTGGTTTATTTTTTGGGGTGGGGGCAAAAGGGAGGAAGAAGAGGAAAGACAGAAAAACAGTACAACATGATGAATAGAAATTTACTGGACATCACAACTGAGATTAGAGCCAACAGTCTGCAAACAGGCATGTAAATACATGTGTACAGTATACTGCATATAAGGGAGAGAAAGGGAGGGAAAGAAGGTGCAAGTAGCATCTGCATACATAAGCTGTGCCTACATTTGACTTTTTAATTATGTTTTAACACGTTGATTAGCAGATGTCGATTCACACTGAAAATCTACAATTTAAAGACCAAATTACAAACCTTCAACTCAAATGTTATTTCCACCTTAACATATATATGTGAAAGCTGGAAATCCCACCAAAGGTATAGAAAGATGTCTAAATGCCTTCAGAGGCAAACGTCTCAGGAAAATACCAGGTATTAAATGGAATTAATTGACGATAAATGCCAAGATTTTTCAGGGAATTCAGTAACTTCTTACCTCCAAAGTTATCCGGAAAAGAAGACAGAAATATGTGGGATGTGTGTTAAGAATGAAGCCAGACAGTCTGGCAGGAGTGCCACTGTGCGGCTGGAGAAACACATAAATTGGGCGAAATGAAAGAATCCCTCCATCAAACAGTAATTAGAGAGGGCTAATTTCTGGGACTTAACACAGAGGATAGGCGAAAATCAACTGAGGATAGACAAGGATGGTGGAGCCTTGTTCTTGCCCTATATGATGTTTGACAGTGTGGGAATGATTCAAATTCAGAACTAATGATTGTAAATTTGTGTGTAAACATTAAACAGATGTTCCTTCCAAGTCATGTTTTACCCAAGGCTGCACTAGAAAAAATGTTTGGGTCCTACCTGAGCTAGAATTTACAATTGTGTTAATTAGCAGGTGTTAAAACACAACTAAACATTCAAGTACCAATGTATTCTAACACAGAAACATTACCAGATATTTTAATAATTTTGCAATAATCTCAGGAGGCATGAGGATTTCTTGCACCCAGACTCTTCAATTTAGGGTGCCCTAATCAACCTCCCAGTCATAACCAACTCCTCCGGGAGGGCTCAGCAAGGAGTGACACAAGTGTTTTAAAATGCGTCTCCAACGGGAAGAATACAGATCTTAATATTGCCTATAGGTAAACAATATTTTCTGGGTTAAATCTGTGACCACACCTCCTCTCCACGCCTTAAATAAATTCCTAACATTACATTAAACTCAGCTCCTACCAACATCCCTTTATAAGGGTGATTCAGACTGGATACTGACTAGGCAAGCACTGAAAAATGTACTGTCTGAAGAACAGCAACCTGGTTTTTAGAAAATTCAGTATGCTTATATGTAAGTAGACCCATTTGGCTAGGGTATAGCACATCTCTCTCTAGTCATATGTATTTGAGTCCAAAAAATATTTCCATTTTCTTACTGTTTATCCTCAAGAAACATTTCAGTTCTAAAAATAAAGGTTTCACTTTTCACCAGAGATCTTAACCATATTATAAATCTGATTTCCAAATAAAAACTGCAGTTCTTAGCTCAAGATGTACAGAAATGAGTTTGCCCAGAGATCAAAAAAATGAAAGAGACCTTAAGTGACACAAAGTTAAAATGAAACTCACTGTAAACTGGTTAACATACATAAAATAGCCAGTTTTATTCATCCAAACCAGGCTTTTCCTGTCTGAGGTGGAGTAGTATTTTTGTGCAAAACAGATCAGATGCTCTGTCTGTCTTGAAACTGGACAGAAAAAAATTCCATTGAATGGAAAAAGTAATGTGGTTAAAAAAAATGCAAATAAAAAGTGAGTAAGTAGTGGAGAAAAGCAGAAAGAAACATCAGCAAGGAAACTGAAGATAATGTCTAGAAAAAGGGAAAAGCAGGGAAGTCAAGGTGTATAGCATATCAGCCATTTCCATTTCCTTTGGATGGTTCCACAATCAGAACTATCTGGATAAACATTTTGTTTTTAATTGGGGGAGGGGAGAAAGGGTGTGTGCCAACCACAAAACCATCTTTTTAGTAACAAAAAGTAACCTCAACTAAACAAGTGCATAGCCAACTTCAACAAGCACAAGGGCTTATGTCAGTTTGCTACTTGCCAAGATGTAATCTTTGTGGCAACAAACCTTTCCCTAATTAGGGGGAAAAGGTTTTCAGCATCCACCAATCCATTCCTAGTCATATTACAAGTCTGCAACACTAACACCAAGGGCTGGCTTGATGTAGACCTGCAGCATCCCTGACGAATCTGGGTTATTCACAGGATACACTGATGCCAGCAGCTGATATCTGGGCCAAGGCTCCTCATTCAGAGTAGTAAGATCTAAACTCTGCAACCAGAAAGGATTGAATTCTTTGGAGGCTGCATTATCACAGTTTGCTAATCTTTCTGAACTATTCCATTTGGCAATTCTCTTAATTGTATGTTTTTGCTAAGTTACTGTACTCACGAAAAGCAAACAGAAAACTAGGTCTCCTAATGCCTCAGACAGGTGGAAAACAGCTGGACACTATAATGTGCTAATGAACTAGTTCACTGAACTGTCACCATCTCTCACATTGTGCAGAAAGAGAAGTGATAGTCACCCCAGTGATTTTATGTTAAGCTTTTTCTTAGAAAAGATACAACTTTGCCAAATAGGGATGAATACATTTACAACAGAACTCTCTCAGATACACACAATTATGCACATTCAGATCATTTCATTGGGAACATTTAAATTAAACTTTAACAGGAAAGAACAATATGGTGACTCATCAATTTTACTGCACCCAAGTCCTTGCATATCCCAGGAGCCAGTGCTGCAGTGAGTGGCACAGGAGCATTGACTGTAGGCAACTTGTAAGTCTAATTTTATTTATTTATTCATAATTAATGCTACTTTTGATTTTTCCCCCTAAGATTTCGTACAGTTACTTATGTAACAGGAAATACTAAAGATAAATTTGAGGTTCAGAATTACGCCAGTGATATACATGCATCATCAAAAGATTTTTTTTTACTTTAATGCTGGGAGAATTGTACTTGACTAATATAATTTAGCCACTTGACAATTCAGCATACTGCATATTCACAGCATGTGCTGGACTCTGAGGAACTTGGTATGAACTCAGGATATACGTGGTTTATACGTGTCTTCCTCGCACCTAAACAGACATTTTTCTTCATTGAAGTTGGACTGGCTTTCTCAATCATCCCCACCTTCTTACTGATGAAGTCCAATTCGCCTTCCTCCAGGTTGTTTAAGATTCTCCTGAAGTCTTGTTATTTTTCTTTTGCTTCATTTACATCTACCCTCAAATTCGCATTGGGGTAACTTTCTCCATCTAGCCGAAGACTAGATCTTGCTCCTTCTTTATTCTATTGACATACACCCAAAGGTCTCAGAGGTCATTTGAAAATGAGATATGCCATTCCCCTCTCGGATGAGTTGTCCACGCTGCTTTCAGCTTTTAGATCCTGCTGTTTCATGAGGACGGGACTGAGCTTGAATCCTGAATTCAGATCCCTGCATTGTAGGGATCTTGCCAAGACAGCACAGATATATTGCTTTTCACATCATGAAGCATGAGAAGTTAAATTTTAATATGCAATATTGCATCCTTAAAAAGAGCCAGTTTTTTTTTTTAAACTTGCTGCTTTAAAAGGGAAGAATTCAGTTGTTGATTTAAAGGACAATGGGACAGGCATCTATGTTCAATATTCATTTCAAATGCTATTGACAGGATAAGAAGAGTTGGAATTTGGGAGAATACAGATGGCAGATACCCACTATTAGCAACAATTTTAGCATTAGCTTTGTGCAAATCCAGCACAGTTTTTATTTTCCAAAACTCCAGGCTGACCTGGTATATTTTCAATTGCTGAATTTGATCACATTGACCAATACACTTTTCCCATATGATTAATGTAAAAAGCATCATGGGACACAAGACACAAAAGATGTTATAAACCTGCACTTCTGACTAACAATAGAAAGCTCACACCAAATCAAAAAGGACTTGAAATCAGAAGTCAGGAGTGAGATAAGAATTTGCCAGGGAAGAAAAGAGACTAAACTTCCTCACCATCTGTCATTCTATATCTCTCAGAGAATGCTCTCCTAGTCCTTTCAGGTCTGCTGCTATTTGTCGCCCCGTCAACCTCTTGGATTTGTTTTTTTTACAGGATTGAGATTAAATAGGCACTATACATTTCTGCCATTATTTTTCACTGAATTGAACTGATGAGAGGACATGGGAGACAGTCAAAGGAAAAGTCCTGGCTCCATGTAAACTTACTTGGAACCCAGAAAGCTTTCCAAGAGCAGATGTTAAGACATGGAAAAAGCACAGGCCAAAGCTGGGACTTAAGTATGTAATTTAACTAACTTCAGAGACATATTATAAGGAAAAAAAACACTGGGCCTGACAGTGTGCAGTGCCAGCGGGACCAGATGGTTTGCTTAAATCATAAGCTAATAAACCTTTACGCAAAATAAAGAGGGAATGAATTATGGTTTCACAACAGACCCATTTTCTTTAAGAAAGCAGTGGGGTGCTTTAGGTGCTGTCAAAGACTACATCCAAGACATTTTTCAACTGTGTTGTCTATTGTGCTGAATACAGAAAACAATTTTCAGAACTCTCACACAGATACTTGGAAAACTGTCCAGTCATCACCTCTTGGGAGAGGCAAATGCAAGAACTTCAGAAAAGGTAGAAAAATGATTAACCAGTATCAAGCATAATTCTCAATCAATAAAAGTTAAAATCACTCATGCTATTAGAAGCCAAGGAAGGCTCTCAATTCAACAGAACTGCTAAAAGTTCTGCTGCGTTGGCGGGGTATGGCTATGAAACAAGCATGTAGTTGGGATTCTGCCTCCACCATGTGGGATGGAGCTCTGGCTCAGTGACAGCCTTGTCAAACCCAACACCCACATATGTGTTTGAAAGCCTTCTGATGAAGGGATTATGGCCACTGGGTTGTCAATTATGAAGATCTGATAACCACTATAGGCATGTGGTCATTCTCCAAAAAATAATAATCGTATTTTTGGAGTTTAACATACCCACCTGACACACACATCATACATAATTTTAAAGCTTATTTTACCTAAGTTTAGATGAAGTATGATGCGGAGCTGTCAAGTGCTGCCATACACCTCTCAGTGAGATGAAACAATGGTACTCAAAATGAGTAAGTGTCATTTTCTTCAGTTTTAGAAATACTGCAGCATGACTATGACTACAGGTTTTACTTACTCACCTTGAAGTGGGGTTTATTGGTCAAAGCTACCAAATGACAACATATTAGAAGATTTTTTTGAGTTTTGCATGGGTAAGTATTTTTTTTCCAGAAATGATGAAGCTGTTTTTATATGGCAAAAGTGGTAAATACCAATATTTTGCAACATATAACATGAAATGTGTTCACATCGCATACTCTTAATTGTCAAAGTATCACAAATGTGACTAATAGTTTTCTAGATTTTCAGTTGAAATTTGCTGACTAGATTAATCTTATACTGAAGGTTGTGTACCAGTAGCAATAGATTGCTTGCCCACAGTTTGTACTGCATCCTGGGTAGATATAAATGCACATGAATCCTAATTTAATGCTTCCACATTTGTAAACTTTTGATTGTACAATTTAGCATCTTGTCTGCCTTGTAGAAGGTTTTAGACTCAATGACTCAGACGTTAAGGCCAGAAGGGACCGACATGACCCTGCACATTGCAGGCCACAGACCATTACCCACCCACTCCTGTTATAGACCCAAAACCTCTGGCTGAGTTACTGAAGTCCTCAAATCACGATTTAAAGACTTCAAGTTACAGAGAATCCACCATTTACACTAGTGTAAACCTGCAAGTGACCCATGCCCCATGCTGCAGAGGAAGGCGAGAAACCCCTAGGACCACTGTCAATGTGACCCAGAGGAAAATTCCTTCCTGTAACAATATGGCGATCAGTTAGACCCTGAGCATGTGAGCAAGATCCATCAGACACACACCTGGGAAAGAATTATCTGTAGTAATTCAGAGCCCTCCCCATCTAGTGTCCCATCACTGGTCAATGGAGATACCTGCTGCTAGCTGTTGCAGACTGGCTACATGCCATTGCAGGCAGTCTCATCATACCATCCCCTCCATAAATTTATCAAGCTCAGTCTTGAAGCCAGTTAGGTTTTTTGGCCCCCACTGCTCCCTTTGGAAGGCTGTTGCAGAACTTAACTCCTCTGATGATTAGAAACTTTCAACAAATTTAGGCTTGAAATTAGATGATGGCCTGTTTATATCCATTTGTTCTTGTTTCCACATTGGTGCTTAACTTAAATAACTCCTCTCCCTCCTATTTATCCCTCTGATGTATTTATAGAGAGCAATCATATCCCCTCTCTCAGCCTACTTTTGGTTAGGCTAAACAGCCCAAGCTCTTTGAGTCTCCTCTCATAAGATAGGTTTTCTATTCCTCTGATTACACTAATAACCCTTCCCTGCACCTGTTCCAGGTTGAGTTCATCTTTCTTAAACACAGGAGACCAGAATTCATACAGTATTCCAGATGGGGCCTCACCAATGCCTTGTATAATGGTACTAACACTTCGCTGTCTCTACTGGAAATAATTTGCCCGATGTTGAGGTATTTAATTTGTAATTGCCTTTGCATGCAATACTAGTTTTTGAAATATTCTAGAAACTAGCTTTTTAATTCAGTGACACTTTTGCACAGGTCAGTATTACTGAGAGACATAACAATAAACAGCTTCATACTGGGCTTCAAAGTGCTCACTAAATAAAAATGACAATTTTGATACTAACATAGATCTAATTTATCACAAGTCTGTATACGTGTACAAAATGAAAAATGGTGGTGGTAATGACAGTAATGCTAACAATATACTTCGGGAATTTTACTTCTACAGGGAAGATACAGTATATTAAGACATGGAGAATACAAGTCCCCCAATGCTTACATCAAAGAGAGAAAGACTCCCCACAAACTTTGAAGAAACCATGGTTGTTTGTCAAAACAATCAAAAGAATGCAAAAAAACTGTCAAGAGCCACCAGTGCTAGAATTCTGTGATGCTGGTGTCAGAAACAAGGAGAGATTAATTGTATTGGCAACTACTGGATGAGTTTTCTAGTTTACATGATGTGCCACCAATACTCTATCACAGGGGTTGCTTTCAGACATAAATCAAGTTGAATTTGACACGTGTCAAAGTAGTACTGAACCCAGGAAAGAAAACAATCTGAATCTGATCAGAGAGCATCATGTTCACCTGCTTCTATAGCCACCAGAGCAAGCATGTCCTCCAGCAATTGGTCCTGGTGCATTGTTTGCTTAAGAAAAACACACAAGAAAGGCAGGAAACTTCATAAAATAGAAACTTTTGAGAAAGCAACCAAGGGAGATGACTTCAAAGAGATGACATGTTGCTCAGAGTACTTGTGGAAGACTTGATTGTCAAGGATGCAGTTTATCACTCACCATGCCTTTCTTACTCTGTGAGCAAAACAAATCTTAAAGCAAAACCGTCTAGTTATGCTACAACAATACAGTCACCTTATGATATTGCATTTTATCAGCTGATTGAAGAGATGGACAATCATCTTATGTTCAACAAGAAGACTCTTCTCCTGTCCAAACTTCTATGAAGATACAAAGCTCTATTACTGTCAAATACAGAAACTGCAATATATTCTAGTAGCAAATTACAGGCAAGATTAGAAAAACACTATGGTTCTGCAATTTCATTCCATGTATAGCGTGGAGAAGGCAAGTCTACCATTGTTCTATGCAGCGCATAACATTAGCTGATGCTATCCAAGCCGCTAGTAATCTGAAACAAGAATTTAAGTCATTCAAATGTTTTGTGGATAGCATTGTGGATGCCAAACCAACTGACATGGCCACAGTCTATACTACAATTCTGAAATATAAGGTAGTGTCAGCAGCTCTAGGACAGCAGCATGCTGATCAGACCATGGATCAGCAGCTGTATGCTGTTGCTCAGAAAGTGAATGGGGACCTCCCAAATAAACTTGGTACCAATGCGATCCATGTGGTTGGTTTTCATACCCTGTGCTGTTTTACTGCATGTATTGGGAAATTTTGGGGAGACACTGGATTGCTAGACTTTCTTGTTGATTCCAATGTGTATGCAGCTTGTACTGCAGATCACATGCTCTATGTGGCTTCATTCTAGCATTTGATGCTCTGTAACTTTATTCATTTGTTAAATTGTATGAGCAGGAAGGAGTATACTCATGTAGGTCCAGCATTTGTCTTGCAAATATTGGCTGACACTCAAAAGGTGTTTGAGTCTGAAGACATTGAATCCTTACAAAATGTCATTGAAGAGTTTGATGAGGCTGTAACAGCATATGCTACTACTACTGGAGGAATTTCAGGCCTGGGGGGATGCCCAGTCTCCCACATTCAAGTTCTGGGATCATTTTCTCCAGGTTATGCAGATACGACTTCTAAATGTCCACGCAGAGCAAGAGGGTCATTAGAAACTTCACCTAGATACACATAGTGCTATGCTTACATACTTCTTTACTGAAAACAGGCCTAGCTATGCCAGGTGGATACCAATTTACATCTTTGATATGTTAAATCTCCCTGAAGAAGTACACAGTGCCTTTGAATCTGGAGAATTTGCTATGCATGAGACTCCTGGTTCTTTCAACTGAATTTGGAGTAACATGGGAACAGAGATAACTGTCATCAAAGATTCAAAGGCAGCAGTAGGATTGTAGGACTCACAAGAAAGAAGCTAGCCCCTGTCAAATGGACCCTCACAAGACATGTCCTCAGTGAATATACAAAAGCTATGAGAGAAAGAAAGGGCCCAAGAAAAAGTAATGAAGACGAAGTCCACAAACAAGTCCTTGCCTCTGCACTGCAGAGGGATGAAGAACATACTATACCTCTTACCAATCATGTCATCAATGATATGACAAACACATTTGACCCTGAATCACATTCAGAGGTACTTATCAACATTCCTACTGACCTACGGGTAACATCAGACAAATAAGCTCTCTAATGAAAATAACAGTTGTTGGTGAAAAACAAATGGAGAGATTTGTGAGAGGTGCTCTTGATTCTGATGGGACACATAGCTACTTTAGCTCAGTCAAGAAATCTGGCATCAAAACATTTGCTGTCGAGACCAAGACCACCAAATTTAAGTGGGGGCAAGGAAGCACTGCTATGTAGCTTCTTTGGCCATGAAGTGATTATTCCTGTCAGTCTTTGCCTACTTTAATAATAATAATAATAATAAAAAGCTAAAGTAATAAAGAACAGTACAGGAGCAGCATACAAAATTCCAAAACATCGATTCCAAACTTCGTCACCTAATCTGAAATGACAAGGTGATTTTAAATGGGGAAAGACAATATGTATTTTAGGCAAAAAGCTATAATCATCTCAATGACACAAAGTCTCCAACACACTCCCTGGCTTTTGCCCTCTGTATCAGCTTTACACAAGCACGAAATCTAAAAGGGCTCTGACTCTGTTCTCTAGGACAGCTTCTCTTCTCTGCACCCGCTTCCCTCCCTCCCCTTGTAACAGTTGAAGGTAAAGACCTAGTTACTAATACATCTCTCTTGGGATATGTTTTTATATCCGTGATGGTTTTCTTTTTGTTTTGTTCTTTGTCTGGGTAAGGAAAATCAAATACAATTGACTAGATGTAGGACAGAAGAGATTATAACTTCCACTTTTTGGGAAATTAGACCTATGTTGTCCCATTCAGTAGGAATTGCAGATGTGCCTATTCCAGTTGCCTATGACATAGATCAGATCCCACTTACAATGAAAGAAGTGTAAATCAGTATAAATCAAATGGCAAGTGACTAGCTTAGGAGTAATTGATGGGGACAATTTATAATTGGTTTAAACATTTGCTTTAGAGAAAGAGTGAAAGCAATTCAACAAAGCTTCTAAAAATGACTAGAAACCAAGTATTGATTGGCAAGAATGCAACATATGGACACTTAACCTTACTAAAGGGCTTCTTCTAACCCAAAGAAAAGGATAGGAAAGGGGTATGTAATATAATAGGTCTTAGCCATTTTCAACTGCTATACCTGGAGGTATTCTTCATTCATTTATATTTCAAAAGAAAATCAGAACTACATTTCTGGCATATAATTATCAGTTAAGTGAAAATGAATGAAATGTGTGTGTGTGTGTGCATGTACACACACACACACACACACACACACACACTTGCACTCTAAAACCAAATTTGGTTTGGCGGCATTTTATGAGAAGGAGTTTCACTGAAAACATCCAGGAGAGGTTCAGCCAAAGAGAATGTAAACTGCTTATAAAAATCAGTGGGAAGCCATCTGGCTGCAGCAGGTCCACCTCCAGCCACAGCTTGGATTACTGCCTTGATCTTCAATAATTTGGTTTATCAAACTTCTCAGTAAGAGATAACTGAAGAAAGGCCAAGGACTCATTAAAAGCAAACTGTCCATCTGTTACAGATCTGAGTCAAAATACTGCCTATACCTATAGGCATAGTCTCTAATTTTACAGAGCACTGCTATAGGTAGGTGGTCCACTTGCATTTCCATTATAAACATCTATACACAGTGACCTATATCTCTGGTAGAGGAACTCAATTTACAAGAGCTCATACTATTAAAGAATTTTCCCCAACATCCAACACATCTGGAAAGGTGTATTTTGACTTTCAGTTACAGGAGTGCAAAGTAAAAAAGGGTGTTTGGATTTCTTTTGTACTTCTGGAACATCTATGATTAAAATAAATTCTAGATGATAGACAATAATGCATAATAACCAAATTTTAATTTTGTTTAATTTCTCTATTCTTACAATATGGAAAGGCAGCCAGGGTAATAAGCATTAGGAAGTGATTATAAAGGGCCAGTCTGGTGGCCTAATGGCAGCTACTATTTTGGGAGAAGGTGCAAATTGGAATTTGGGTCTGAAATTCCTCTTGCATTGCTCTTTAGTGACTCGTTCTGAGTAATACTGAGGGCTGGGTTCTTGAGGGAGCTGAATCTAAACGGCTGGGGATTCACACTGAAAAGTGGTGGATGGCATTAGGGGAGGAATTTTTCCTGATCATTTGATGCTATGAATTATACCATGGACACACATGATACAGAGTTTTAGGTGCCTTGATAAAATCTCAACATTCCTTACTGATGTAACATGAGACCGGAAAGAGTCCTAAATCTCATTAGAACAATTTAAACAGAGGGCAGAGGAGGAAAGAATTAACACAAGAAAATATATTTAAACAGCACGCTTTTGATGTAAACTCTTAACAGCAAGGAAATCCACAAGTTAGCCTCCAATGTCCTTATCAAACTCTCTTCAGTAAACACGGGGCAGAGATACATGCAATGGCCAGGCTTAATAGAGTTAAAGATAGAAGCAATGGGTACGAATCTGGGTGCATGAACGAAGTACTGTGACAGACCCAGACCAGTGGGGTACATGAGTCTGGTAGAGGGCAAATATAATCGTCACTGGATGAATAGTTTTCTGTTCCCTGAGTGACCAGAGCAGGGGCTGCACTAGAGTAATCAGGAACCTGCTAGAACCAGTTAAGGCAGGCAGGCTAATTAGGACACCTGGAGCCAATTAAGAAGAAGCTGCTAGAATCAATTAAGGCAGGCTAATCAGGGCACCTGGGTTTTAAAAGGAACTCATTTCAGTTTGCAGTGCAAGTCGGAGGAGCTGGGAGCAAGAGGCGCAAGGAGCTGAGAGTGAGAGGGTGTGCTGCTGGAGGACTGAGGAGCACAAGTGTTATCAGACACCAGGAGGAAGGTCCTGTGGTGAGAATAAGGAAGGTGTTTGGAGGAGGCCATGGGGAAGTAGCCCAGGGAGTTGTAGCTGTCATGCAGCTGTTACAGGAGGCACTATAGACAGCTGCAGTCCAAGGGCCCTGGGCTGGAACCCGGAGTAGAGGGTGGGCCCGGGTTCCCCCCAAACCTCCCAATTGACCTGGACTGTGGGTTCTTCCAGAGGGGAAGGTCTCTGGGTTGTTCCCCAACCCACATGGTGAATCTCTGAGGCAAGAAAATCCACCAATAAGCGCAGGACCCACCAAGATAGAGAAGGAACTTTGTCACAGTACCTAAATTAAAATATCCTGATTTGCAGAGGCGTTGAACATCAACATCTTTAAAGGAACTCATTGTTACATTTAAAATCAGGCCACTAATTTAGAAGTCTAACTTTAGGTCACTATATTTTAGAAAAAAAATGGCCGCAGTTACAGCCATATGTTTGAATGCTTTAGCTTTTCAAAATCAGGTCCTAATGCTATTTAAGATTATTTGGGCTGGTGGGAGGAGAGAGATTCCATTATCAGTTGGTTCCTATGAGAGAACAGAACTGGGCTATTGTCACTTACAACCACTGGCTAAATTCTAAAGGCCACTGCTCTTAATATTCCAAGGCAACAAATCTAAACAATTTTTGCCACAGTGGGGTACAATCATTTCAATGACTTTCAAAAAATTAGAGATGGCGCAATTTTTACCATAGTGGGGTACAATCATTTCAATGACTAAAAAATTAGAGATGGCGCAATTTTCTTTGAAGTGGCAGCAGTGCAGGCCTCTGATGTGTGTCACTGATTGCTTAATAGTTCGGTCTGGCTTTATTTCTTCCTAGATTGCTACACCATGAAGTCAGACAATACTTGGATAATTTAGCACCGTATCAGGGGACGGCAGCCCTATTTAAGATTTTAAAATTGGCCATTGTTAAAAAGAAGCTACTATCTCATTATCTTTGGAATAGCAACCTACAGTGAGATTATCAAGGCCCAATCTGAAATGCAAACATTCTAATACTACACTCAGTAAACCAACAAAAATGAAAAGCTTCAGAAGTACATCAGAGTACTGGATGAAGCAGGGGATTAGCAACTGATAGAAGCAAAAGATTTAGTGTTTCACTTTTAGGTCACTGGTTTGAATCTATTCCTGTTGATAATGAATTAAAACTATTTTATCTGATATCTGCTTGGTGGCTTATGTGAAATGAATTGATAATTTCCTATTCCTAATAAAGAGATTTCCACTTGGGGTGTGTAAATGATGCAAAATCCAGGATATGTGGAGCATATGAACTGAACCCTGCAGAATCTGTTCACATGGGGTAGTAATGGGTCAATCCCTGTAGGTTCATTTGGAGACTTGGCTCTATCGTAACTCACATCTCTAAGAAAATCCTGACACCAACTTCCTTGTGACATCTTACATAATTTAGATGTTCACAAGAGTGGCTCATTAGTCCTCTTGGTTTTCCTTGAGCATCTACTGTTTCCACTTCTATGGTTTCCAGGGTGCAATGTGGCCATCCACCGCTGTGGTTTCTTAGGGAAACCAGTTAGTATGGACTGCCGTTTTCTAGCTATTGTATTACAGATTAAAGACCTTTCTCATGGATGTTGACTTAGAGCTGCCACCTCTTTCTCTCTTTGCTATATGAAAAAGATACTCATCTTGCAAAGTTGCAATATAACTCTGAGAAGATATGTTCTCATGCAGCAAGGCCCAAAATAAATGCAAGACAAAATAATTTACCACCTAGGTATGTGCAAATGTGAGACCTATGAAATTGCACCCAGGTCTTTAACATTGCTCCCTCATAGCCCAAGGTCTCTTATTTAATGCTTCAGCTAAATTATAATACTGATGTTTGTAACATTGCACCATTTTCCATGCCAATTTGCTGAGGCCACAAACAGGATTCCTATCTCCACTGAAGACCCAAAGAGAAGGGGAAGCTTGTCTGTGAGGAACAAAGCCCAGATTAAAATATTTGCAACAATACTAAAAAGGCACAGAAAGTGACAAGCTAAGGAAACTGTATTTTGTATTTACACATACATATCTGTTTGAGAGTACCTCTAAGTAGAGTGAATAATTTTTAAAAATGTAAATATATTTTTAAATGAAAAATCTGCTTTTATTTACATGTTGCTAGTTTACTTTCTTCCAATTTCATAATGTTAAATTGACAAAGTGGATGTTTTGTGCTTGTTTTTTTATTAGTTTCCTAATTATTAGAAAAAATTCAAATGTTGCATAGACTTTTCACACTTAAAATGCTCATCTACAGTCCAGGTTCATAGTAACATCCTTGCCATGAGACCACCACAGACTCAAAAAGAAGATTGACAAGAAAACAGCCCATGCACGATTTGTCAACGCCATCTCTTTCCAAAAAAGGAGGGATAGCTCAGTGGTTTGAGCATTGGCCTGCTAAACCCAGGGTTGTGAGTTCAATCCTTGAGGGGGCTACTTAGGGATCTGGGGCAAAATCAGTAAAGTGTTGTATGAAAGGAGAGAAGGTTAGCACTCCCCTTGATAAGGATGGAAGAGGTCCTAGTGACCTTCACAACACGCATATGGTTAAGGCATTGCCACTTACTTCGTGGCATCTAACCAAGTTTTTTGGGGGGGAGGGATAGCTCAGTGGTTTGAGCATTGGCCTGCTAAACCCAGGGTTGTGAGTTCAATCCTTGAGGGGGCCACTTGGGGATCTGGGGCAAAATCAGTACTTGGTCCTGCTAGTGAAGGCAGGAGGCTGGACTCGATGACCTTTCAAGGTCCCTTCCAGTTCTAGGAGATGGGATACTGAACTTTCACAAATCAAGAAAGCTAAAATTCTTTGACCAGGATAATCTCCTGCACCAGGATTTGCAGTAGCTGGCCATCACTTCAAAGTGATTCACGGAAAGACTGAATGTTTTCAGAAAATGCTGAGTGACTACATGAGTACACGTGTAGATGATTGGTGTAATGTTCACAACACAGTAACTGCTGAAGGAGGAGCTATTTACTTGTATAAAAATACAATTCCTCTGGTCTTCCACATTAAACGGAATAGACGACTACAGTCCACTAGTGATAAAATTAAAAGTTGTGACATATGTTCCATATGACTAGTTTTGTGACGGACAAAACCACCAAGGTGACTAAGAGGAGAGTTTTACCAGAAAAAGAAAATACTATACATTCTAAAAATATTGACAAAAGACATGGAAGAACATAACAGATCATATTATCTGGTGGTCCCAAACCTGCAAGTGTGCAACCTGCTCATTAGCAGATCCTTGTGCTCACATTGCACAGAGACCTACTGACTTCAGTGGGCCTCCAGATAGATGCAAGACTCTGCCCGAGTGGATACAGTTGTAGGACTGGAGACCATGTGATTAAATTCTTTCCCCCAAACTACTCTGCAGCTGCCAAATACAAAAACAGCTAAGTGACCATTCTTGAAGATTGCCTAGAAGTGTATTTATGTTGCAAAGTGGCACAAGTTAATGAAAATCTGAGACGTATAGAGTAAATATTGAATATATTGTTTGCCAGAAGGTAATAAATATTAATCTAAAGAATCGCACCAAATATTGAAATTGGTTGTAATAGCACATGACTCTATTGAACTGCAATTAGATGGCAAAATGGATGCATTCTGAAAGTGTTGCGTTATCAAGCTTTAGTATCATGTAACAGATGATCAATCACAATATACGCCAGTTTTCATTTACCACAGAGGAATCAATACTTGCTTTTAAATAAAAGGCCTATACACCTCTACCCCGATATAATGCTGTCCTCGGGAGCCAAAAAATCTTACTGCGTTATAGGTGAAACCACGTTACATTGAACTTGCTTTGATCCGCTGGAGTGCACAGCCCCGCCCCCCCCGGAGCACTCCCTTACCGCATTATATCCGAATTCGTGTTGTATCGGATCGCATTATATCGGGGTAGAGGTGTACTAGAAGTGGGTTTTTGCCAGCAGTAATTCAATGGCAAGCCAACTCTCCTGCATTGAAGAAGTTATATTCCCTCCAATTAAATACAGAAAAACTATAAGTTAGTCAGTAGTGGAATGTTCAATTAAGTTTTCTGAGAGAAAACAAGATGTCTCAACTGTTAACTTTTACAGTTTGTGCTGGTGTTGAATGAGTACAGTAACTCCTCAGATAAAGTCATCCTGGTTAATGTTTCATTGTTACGTTGCTGACATGCTCGTTTAAAGTTGCACAATGCTCCCTTATAAAGTTGTTTGGCAGCTGTCTGCTTTGTCCACTGCTTGCAGAAAGAGCAGCCTATTGGAGCTAGCTGGTGGGGGCTTGGAACCAGGGTGGACTGGCAGCCCCCCTATCACCTCCCCGCTCCCCTAAGTTCCCTGTGTGGCAGCCACCCAGCAGGCTATCAATTGCCGGCAGTTCAGCTGTCCCTCCCCCACTGCCATGTGCTGCTCCTGCCCTCTGCCTTGGAGCCGCTCCCAGGAGCCTCCTGCTTGCTGTGCAGGGGGGCTAATGTCAGGGTGTCCTCCTCCCCCTGTCCCCTGCTTACCCCAATCTCCATAGAGCACGGGGGGGGGAGGGGGAAACACGACAGGGCTCAGGATGAAGAATGCTGGCAGCAGCTGCTCTCTCAACTTCCTGGTCTACTTAGAGTGTTTCAGCGTACTTAAAAGGGGCAATGTGCATCTTTCACACACAGGATATGTGTCTCTGTCTGCCATGCTGTTTTCCCTCCCTACATTCGTGCTGTCTTGTAGAGTATGAGGCTACATTAACAACGTGTTAACCCTTGAGGGCTTAGCCGAGTTCTAGTTCATCATTTAGCAGTAAGGCATTCCCTGGGAAATATCCCACCCTCTGACTCCACCACCTCAACCAAGCTTCACAATCATCATTGCTGTGTACAGTATTAAAGTGTTTATTTAAAACTTTTACTGTGTATACATATATATATAATATAGTCTTTTGATAAAAAAAAATTCCCTGGAGCCTAACCTCCCCCCCCATTTACATTATTTCTTATGGGGAAATTGGATTCGCTTAACATTGTTTAGCTTAAAGTCACATTTTTCAGGAACATAACTACAACGTTAAGCGAGGAGTTACTGTATCAGAGTAGCAGCCGTGTTAGTCTGTGTCCGCAAAAAGAACAAGAGTACTTGTGGCACTTAGAGACTAACAAATTTATTTGAGCATAAGGAATGGACACAAATCTGACATTAGGAATCATAACATTCAAAAACCAGTAGGAGAACACTTCAACCGCCCTGGTCACTCAGTAACAGACTTAAAGGTGGCAATCTTGCAACAGAAAAGCTTCAAAAACAGACTCCAAAGAGAAACTGCTGAACTTGAATTAATATGCAAACTAGATACCATCAGTTTAGGTTTGAATAGAGACTGGGAATGGCTGAGCCATTACACACATTGAATCTATTTCCCCATGTTAAGTATCCTCACACCTTCTTGTCAAACTGTCTGAAATGGGCCATCTTGATTATCACTACAAAAGTTTTTTTTCTCCTGCTGATAATTGCTCATCTTAATTAATTATCCTCTTAGAGTTTCACGTTCTCTGTATGTGTATATATATCTCCTTCTATATGTTCCAGTCTATGCACCTGATGAAGTGGGCTGTAGCCCACGAAAGCTTATGCTCAAATAAATTTGTTAGTCTCTAAGGTGCCACAAGTACTCCGTTTTTTTTTGCGAGTTACTGTATGTTCATGTACTGGTGTCCTGCATTCAAAGATTAGAAAGAACAATTGTAACAGACTAGGTTTCAAATGTGTTTTTTCTTCTCAAGTATTTTAATTCTGAAAGCCTTTGAAAACCCTCAGCAAATTTGAATAATGAGTATGTTTCTTCCTCTGAGGAAGGAGAGCCTCATTTTTCTCAGACCCCTTTCTGGGTGATTTGGACACTGGAGTCAACTAATGCAACAGCAGATGAAGTTAAGGCCCAGTTCTACACTAGACTTACATCGGTATAACTACATTGCTCAGGGGTGTGAAAAAGTTACCTGTTCCATAACTGGCGTTCTTCGAGATGTGTTGCTCCTGTCTATTCCACAGTAGGTGTGCGTGCTCACCACGTGCACCGGTTCCAGAAATTTTTCCCTTAGCTGTATCCGTAGCCAGGGAGCCCCGCGGCGACCGCTGGAGTGGTGCCTGTATATTGCGCTATAAGGGGAGCCACGGGCTCCCCCCACCCTCAGTTGCTTCTTGCCAGACAACTCCGACAGAGGGGAAGGAGGGCGGGGTGTGGAATAGACAGGAGCAACACATCTCAAAGAACGCCAGTTACGGAACAGGTAACTGTCCTTTCTTCTTCGAGTGATTGCTCCTGTGTATTCCACAGTAGGTGATTCCAAGCAGTATCTGTTGGAGGTGGGTAGGCGTTCACAATGGTTCGGGACGAAGTACCGTCCTGCTGAACCTGGCGTCGTCCCGAGACTGGGAGACGATCGCATAATGCGAAGTAAATGTGTGAACTGAGGCCCATGTGGCCGCCCTACAGATGTCCTGAATGGGGACATGGGCGGCATAGGCAGCTGATAAGGCCTGAGCCCTCGTAGTGTGAGCCTTAATGATAGGTGGCGGGGGGAATCCCTGCCAGGTCATAGAATGTGCGTATGCACGAGGTAATCCAGCGGGAGAGCCGCTGGGTAGAGATAGGTTGCCCTCTTGCCCACTCAGCCGAGGCAACAAAGAGCTAAGAGGACCTCCGGAATGGCTTAGTCTGATCCAGATAAAAAGCCAAAGCCCTACGAACATCTAGCGTATGGAGGCGGTGTTCCTCGTTAGAGGCTTGGGGCAGAGCATGGGAAGAAAGATACTCTGCTCCATATGGAAGGCGGAAACCACCTTCGGGAGGAACGCCGGGTGTGGGTGAAGCTGGACCTTATCCCTATGGAAAACCGTATACGGGGGTTCTGAGGTTAAGGCCCTGAGTTCCGAAACACATCAGGCAGACTTGATCGCCACGAGGAAGGCCACCTTCCACGAGAGGTGCGACCAGGAACACGTGGCTAATGGTTTGAAGGGGGGCCCCCGTGAGACGTGACAAGACCAAGTTGAGGTCCCATTGTGGCATGGGGGGGGGCCTAGCGTACGGGAACGAATGGACTAGGCCCTTCAGGAAATGGGAGGTCATAGGGTGGGAGTAGACGGAGTACCCTTGCACCGGCGGGTGAAAAGCCAATATAGCTGTGAGGTGCACCCTGACCGAGGCTGGTGCTGGACCGTGGGTCCTAAGGGACAAAAGGTAGTCCAGGACGAACTCGAGAGGAGCGGAGGCGGGGGAACTCCTTGCTCGTTCACCCACTGGTAAATCTGTATCACTTCGCCACGTATGTCCGATGTGTGGACGGCTTCCTGCTTTCCAGGAGGACCCGCCTAATCTGCTCCGAACACCTGTTCTCTTCCTCGTTTAGCCACGAAGCAGCCACGCTGTCAGGTGGAGCGTGGCTAGGTTGGGATGGAGGAGGCGTCCCCCGTCTTGGGAGAGGAGGTCCGAGCGGGGCGGAGCGGTAGTGGCCTCGGGGGGGCTGCCAAGAGGTGTAGTAGGAGCCCGTACCAGTGCTGGTGGGGTCACGCTGGGGCTATGAGAATGACCCTCGCCTTGTCCACCTTTACCTTCTCCAGGACCTTGGCGATGAGGGAAAGCGGGGGGAAAGCATATAGGAGCTGGCCCGACCAGCTCATAAGGAACGCATCGAAGATCGCGCCTTCCCCCACCTTTCCCCTGGAGCAGAACTGGGGGCAATGCCGGTTCTGGTGGGTTGCAAACAGGTCGATTTGGGGAGCTCCCCACTCTAGGAAGATCTGGTGGGTGACCTCCGAGTGGAGCGACCACTCATACTGGGGGGAGAAGACCCTGTTGAGGCGGTCTGCTTGTGTACTGCGGACGCCCGGGAGGTGAGCAGCCCTCAGGGAGATATCGTGGGCTATACAGAATTCCCATAAGGTCAGGACTTCCCAGCATAGGGCTAGGGAATGAGTACCGCCCTGCTTGTTGATATAGTACATGGCGACGGTGTTGTCCGTGAGGACTCTGACTACCCTGCCACGAAGGTGCGTGAGAAACGCCATACACGCCAGTCGTATCGCCCTGAGTTCCCCGACATTTATGTGCAGGGACAAGTCCGGGGTCGACCACGTCCCTTGGGTCTGTACATCTCCCATGTGGGCTCCCCAGCCTAGGTCTGAAGCATCGGACATCAGGTCTATGGATGGGCTAGCCTCCCTGAAGGGAACCCCTTGTAGCATATTGCTCAGGAGGGACCACCACCGAAGGGAAGCCAATACCGGGGACGGGATTGTGAGGATCTTGTCTAGGCCGTCCCGGGCTTGGGAGAACTGGGAAGCTAGCCATAGTTGGAGGGGCCTCATCCGGAGTCTGGCATGGCGGACCTCGTACGTGCAGGCCGCCATGTGTCCCAGGAGCCGGAGGCATGCTCTGGCTGTGGTCACCGGGAATGTGGAGACCGAGGCAATGAGATCCCTTAGGGTCTCGAACCTGTCCAGGGGAAGAGAGGCCATAGCCTTGGAGCAGTCCAGGAGAGTTCCGATGAACTCTATGCGCTAGACTGGTACTAGAGTAGATTTGTCCTCGTTCACGACCAGGCCTAGGTTTTTGCAGGTGGCCAGGAGTAGACGCACGTGGAACTCCACCTCTGGATGAGACTTGCCCTTGAGGAGCCCGTCATCCAGATAAGGAAAGATTTGTACCCCCTGCTTCCTGAGATACGCCGCCACCATTGCCATGCATTTCGTGAACACCTTGGGGGTTGTGGACAGGCCAAAGGGGAGGACCGCAAACTGGTAGTGCCCCGTCCCCACCACGAATCTGAGGAAGTGTCTGTGCCCCTCGAAGATGTGGACATGGAAATAAGCGTCCTGGCGGTCCAGGGCAGCATAACAGTTCCCTGGGTCTAGAGAGGGGATAATAGAAGCCAGGGACACCATGCAGAACTTGGAACGGGTTAGGAACCTGTTCAGGTCGCGCAGGTCCAGGATGGGTCTGAGACTCCTTTTTGCCTTGGGGATCAGGAAGTAACGGGAGTAGAACTCCTTGCCCTGGAACTGTGTTGGGATGCGTTCCACCGCCCCGAGGCTGAGTAGCAGATCCACCTCCTGGTCTAGGAGGCGGGCATGCTCGGGATCCCCCGGGACCATGACGGGGGGTGGGTGGCTTGGCTGAGGAGAAGTGAACTGCAAATAGTGCCGAGGACCCACTGGTCCGACGTTATGAGGGACCAAGCCATGAGGAAGGCAGACAAACGGTTGCAGAACACAAACTTTATTGCTCGGGGGGTCTCCCTGGCAACAGGCCCAGTGCCCCCCTGCAAACAGTCAAAATTGCCGCTTTCCCGCCCCTTGCCCTTAGGGGGACCAGGCTGTTGGGTAGAGCGGGACTGCCTCCGAGACCGGCGTTTCTGGTCTCTAGGCCTTTTATATGGGGGCTTGTATCTGCTCCTAGCAGGTTGAGCCGCCGGGAGCGATTTGGCCTTGTCCTTCACCGGAGGGATGTAGAGGCCCAAGGTCTGCATGGTGGTGCGGGAGTCTATCATTCCATACAGCCTAACGTCTGTCTGGTCCGCGAAAAGCACCGTGCCATCGAACGGGAAGTCCTGCATCAGAGATTGGGCCTCCGTCGACAGACCCGATAACAGGAGCCATGACGCCTGGCGCATGGAGATTGCGGAAGCCATGGAGCGAGCCGCCATATCAGCCGCGGCCTGCAGGGCCGCCTTAGCTGCAGTCGACCCCTCTTCCACCAGAGTCCTGAAGTCCTTCCTGTCCCCGTCTACGAGAAGGGGCTCAAATTTAGGCCAGGACCCCACAGGTTAAAGTCATATCTGCTGAGCAAGGCCTGGTGGTTGGCTACTCTCAGCTGAAAACTAGCTGACAAATAAATCTTTCTGCCAAAGGAATCGAGTCTCCTGGCATCTTTGTTCTTAGGGATGGGTGCAGGTTGGCTTTGGTGCTCCCTGTGGTTCATCGACTCAACCACAAGTGAGTTAGGCGCCGGGTGGGAATAAAGGTATTTGTGACCCTTTGCCAGCACAAAGTACTTCCTCTCAGCCTTCTTGGAGATTGGAGCCAAGGAGGCGGGAGTTTGCCACAGGGAACTGGTGATGTTGGCAACCCCTTGGTGTAGCGGCAGGGCCACACGGCCCAGTGCCGAGTGAGATAAAACGTTGAAGAGGGAATCAGACGGTCCCTCCATCTCCTCGGCTTGCAGCTGAAGGCTGGATGCCACCCACTTCAGCAAGTCCTGGTGTGCCTTAAAGTCCTCCTGCAGAACCAAAGGCGGAGGAGCCACAATGGCGTTGTCCGGTGTCGAAGACGCAGCACGCGCAGAGCCAGGCACCACGATCGGTGCCCGGGCATTGAAACCCAGGTCGGAGTCCAGTCGCGGGTCCGCCAAGTCCTGGCCTGTCGACTTATCCCATGGACGGTCTGACGAGGCCTGGAACGCCTGGGACGCTCTAGCGACCGAATGGGCCCCAGGCTGGGTTGGTACCTGCTGCCACGGTGCCCACTAGCACCATTGTCCTTGCCATGGGGTACCTGATGGCACAACGTGCCCCAGCGGGGCAGCACGGCCCAAGGACAGGAAGAGGGGCGCCGAGGCCAAGGTGGACGAAGAGCGTTTGGTGCCACGGGAGCGATGGGAACGGTGCCCATGGCAACGTCTCCCTTGCGATCTGGACCTTGATGACGAGGAACGGTACCCCCTCAATGAACTGCTTCGATACCCGTGATGGCGGTTCAAAGCCCGGTGCCCTGATGCCGAGGTACCCCCGAGGGGAGTTTCTGGCGTGGCGCCTAGACGAGCGGGAGCTGGAATGGGAATGGCGACGTCTGTCCCATGGAGAGCGGCTCCGATAACCATGTCTAGCAGGTGAGTGTGCCCGGTGCCTCCCTCAGTGCCTCCGCTCGCTGGCAGACGGCGTGGAGGGTCCCCGCGACTCCCGTCCCGACAGCGGCCCTGCTGGTCTGGCCAGCATCGAGGGTGGCCGGGAGCTGTCAGAGGAGCGGCCGCTGTGCGCCGAGTGGTGCGGGGAGCAATCTTAGGAGCGGGAACTGCGGCTGCTCAGAGAGGTCTGGTGGGCATGCCTCGCGACCTAGGGCCCGTGCCCGATTGTGAGCTCGGGACGGGCAGGGACATAATGTCTTTCGCCGCCTGCACCGCCTCCAGCGTCAACGGCATCTGTACCAGTGGGGATGCCTGGGTCAACACTACCGGGCTGCTCCGCTCCACACGAGTCAGAGCCTTAGAGCCCGGGGGGGATCGAGGGCTGCCCAGCATGGGACCAGCCTCCCCCTTGTCCTTATCGTGGTGGCGCTGCAAGGCTGAGCTCTTCCCTTGCTTCTTGGCGGGAGAGCGGCGCTGACTGGTCGAAGGGGCCTCGCTATGTACCGACGACGCGGCGGCCGGTGTCGAGTCCGATCTGCGCATCGGCGTCGGAGCCAGCGCCAACTCCATCAGGAGAGCTCGAAGTCTGAAGTCCCTCTCCTT
This sequence comes from Malaclemys terrapin pileata, assembly GCF_027887155.1. Lineage (NCBI taxonomy): Eukaryota > Metazoa > Chordata > Testudines > Emydidae > Malaclemys > Malaclemys terrapin. The sequence continues at coordinate 110,132,887 of NC_071505.1, read as the reverse complement.
TTTAGTTCTTGGTTTGAACGACCTACACATCTTGCACCAGTCGCTAATTTGAGTCTCACCCAGGCAGCAAAGACACACAGCGTGGGAGTCGCTCCTGGGCATAGAGCGGCGACAGGAGTCACATGACTTGAAGCCTGGGGCACGGGGCATGCCCGAAGCCCAAGCTAACACTGAGAACAATCTGATGAATGGTACCGCTAGAGAAGAAGGGCTGCAGCGAAGCTGGAGCACTAAGTTCCGACTACCTTCACTGGCAGCAAGAAGGAATTGAGGGTGGGGGGAGCCCGTGGCTCCCCTTATAGCACGATATACAGGCGCCACTCCAAGGGTCACCACGGGGCTCCCCAGCTACGGAAACTGCTAATGGAAAAACTTTCGGCACTGGTGCATGTGGCGAGCACGCACACCTACTGTGGAATTCACAGGAGCAATCACTCGAAGAAGAAATCTTCTCTCAGTTCTATGTTCTTATTTGCACTGGAAAAAAAGGTCCTGTGTATCATGCCTAAAGGATACATTTTAGTTTCTTCCTAAAGCTCATTTTCCTCCCCTTGACTCCAGTAAGGGGAAGCCTTCTGGATTTGGGGTCCATTGCTGTAGTTTATCTAGGCAGGAACGTCTTGAGTCCTACCTTTGACAGTTCTGGGTTTCTTAAAAATATAGGGAGGATTCTGTTCCATCCTATATTTGCCCCTTTACAACATGGCTATTGATACTCTCTCTTCAATTTGGAATTTAATTCTTTACTTTTCATTGGAGATTATGAAAGGTTATGCTCACTAGTTGTTGAGGAAAGAATGGTTATTTACCCTACAGCAACTTGTGTTTCTTTGAGATGTATTTTCCACAGATTCCACTCTTGTGCACCTGTGCCTGAGACCAGATTCTTTGGAACTGCAGTGTCCATCAGGGCCATGCCTGCACTCTGAGTGCCCTCTTGTTCCCCACAACTGAAATCATAAAGGGTGGGGCGGGCCGCAATCCACAGTATGTTCCTTTGCCAGTTAGAATCCCATAGGAGCAGGACTCTGATCAGCAGGGATAGAGGGCAGTTAGTGGAAACTATTTGGACAACTCATTTCAAAGAACCACAATTTCCATAAAGTATTTAACCAGTATTTCTTCAAGTGATTGTCCATACAGAGTCCCTTCTTTGTGACTAACAAGCAGTTACCCCCGTGCTAAGAGGCAGGTGAGCCTACTTGAAGAGTGATCATAGAACTGCCCTTCCAAATCTAACATCTGACCTGGAAACCTGCACCAGGGGATAATGAATAATTAAAGTTTGGATCAAACTTCAAATTGCTGCTCTACATATGGGGACGTTATCCAAGCGGGTAGCAGACGTCACCTAAGCCTAGTGGAATGAGCTCTAACCTGTCCAGGGATATCTCTCAACCAACACTATGCAAGCCCTGACACAGTCCGAGACTCACTTGGGTAGTCTTTGTGACAACACAGGTTGTGCCTTAGCCTTTTCAGCACATGCCATGAAGAGTCTAGGTGTACACTGAATGACTTGGTGTCATCTAAAAAGGACAATCTAAATGACTTGGTGTCATCATCTAAAACAGACAATGCTCTCACAACATCTAACATGTGAAGTTTCATTTTGCTCAGGGTGAAGTGTGGCTTCGGGAAGAAAACCAGAAGGTGCCTAAACCGATTGATGTGGAAGTCTGAAACCATATTAGACAGAAACTTTAGGTGAGGCCAGAGAGGGAGATTCTGCCAAAGACCATGTATGGGGGGGCCCACCCTGAGGGCCTAAATCTCTTCTATCCTCCTAGCTGATGTGATGGCCACCAAAAAGGCTGTTTTCATTGACAGGTGGTAAATAGAACAGGTTACCAATGGCTCAAAGTGGGGTCCATCAGTCTAGTCGACACCAACGTCTCAGAAAGAAGGGGGTTCCTGAACCATGAGACAAACATGGGAGAGCCCCTTGAGGAACCTTCCCACTGTAGGGTGCAAGAAAACTGTATTTAAACAAAAAGATAATTCTCAAATATCACTGCCAAGAGCGCTCATATCAAACTAGAAGAGAGGGCTGATTGCTTCAGGGAAAGTAATTAGTTCAGTATAGCTAGAACCAAGGCTGCTACTGGTAAAAGCTGATGCTGCACTGCCCAGAGAGAAAATCGCTTCCATTTGGCTCTCTATGTCAGTCTGGTCGAGGATTTCCTGCTTTGGAGCAAGATGTCCTGAAATTCACCAAACTTATTTCTGTAAATGTTAACCAGGCGGCATCCAAGCTGTCATGTACAGGGTTGCTAGATCGGGATGCAGAATCCGGATGATGTTCTGAGAGACCAGAACTGGCATGACTAGTAAGGTGATGGGTCATCATCATGATAGATTCATATGGTCCAAAACTCTTAGCTGCAGAAAGACTGTATACAGGCAGGTCATGTGATCCAGGGTCCTAAGGTGGTCTCAGTGACATGCTCACGAGGTAGATTTGAAGACAAGCTTCATTACAGGTATGAGACGGTTGGGTCCCTATGCCTCTTTATGACTTTGGTGTGGGGCATGAGGACTCAGAGCACAATGGAAACTCCTGGTCAAAAGACTCTGAATTCAAGCGTATGGGACACGCTCACACCATAAGTGTAACGGGCACATGGATAATCACTTGAAGGAGATGGGAAACTCTTAGCTTGTTAGCAGCTGCTGTGGTGTTTGTGGACACAGCTAACGCAGTCAGTCTCAGACTAAAAAATTCTTTTCTCATGCAAAGATATATTTGTGTTGTTTAAACTATGTATATGTTCTCTTGTCAAATTTTTGGGGGTGAAACTTCAAAAGCACTCTCCTGAGGCCAACTTTTAATAAAAGTGCACCCAAATTGCATATGTGATTGCATCTGAAACTGCAAATGTAGCAAAGGGAAACTGAAAATCTGTAGGCAAAGTAATTCATTTTACATTGAGCAACTTTGCTGCATATTCTGGAAAATTTTGCTACTGCATGTGTCTTTTGGGCACCCAATTTATCACCAATTCACTAATTATTCTGAAAAATGCCCCCAACTGTATTATCACAATGATTGTAACACCACTTTTTGGGGTGCTTTTTGTTTAGTGATATGCTACAATACTGTGTTGAGTCAGTTATCTCCACACTTCAGTATTTGAAGATGCACAGCATATGCTGCCTTTAATTATGGCTCTATACACACTATTGTTGAAGCCATGCTAGCAATAAACCACATTTAAGCAAACTTATTGTTTGTGGGGTTCCAGCATTGTTTTCCTGACCAACGATAGGTGGGGCAGTCCCCCCAAAACCTTCTAGTTCTTATATTAACTGTAAATTAGATGGCTTCCTTTGGCCTGAGACTAGTATGTTATACATTTTCTCCCTCTCCAAAGAGGTAGCTGGAGTCTCCCTCCAGTTATATTTTTGATACCCCTTTTTAGAGTCATTCAGCCACCAAAGCTTCAGTAAAAATTTCCCTACCAACCAGTTTTATACTTATAACAATAAGGTTATGAACTATAGAGGCCAAATATATCAGCCCTTATAACATGAAGGTGGGAAGGGATCTACCATGGCATTCTTTGCCTATGCAGCTAAGGATATTTTAAGCAGGACAGGTAGAACAAACTCTTCTTCAGGTGAATTTTATCTAAGAGGCCACTGCTCTTTTGGTTCCATTGCTCTAGAAAGGCCAGCATAAGTGGTCAGTGAGGACAATAAATTTAGGGAACCAGCTTTATTAGAGAGAACTTAATGCCCAAGAGTTGTAGAATTTCTTGAATCCTGGGATAATGGGGCTGATATTCTTGGCCAGTGAGAATTTCTTGGTAAGATGTTGCTGTGACAGATGGACCCATACTGAAACTCTTGAAGACAGCCCTCTATGTGGATGTGCAATTGGGTCAGAATAAAGTCAGTCTTTTCTTGACAAATGAAAAAGCTCTCATCCATCAGGAGTGTTACCATAGATTTCACTGCCAAAGTGACCTATAGAGCTGAAGAAATCTGAACCTGCCAATTGTCCAAGTAAAGTAGAATATGGATCTTCTAGTGCCAGACAGCCACCATCAGCATGATCGGGACACTTTAGAACAGTGCTGCAAAGGACCAAAGACCAAACAAGACATGCATATGACACCTTTCTTTTCCTAGAGCAACCCAGAGAAGCTCTGATGCACAGATATGCATCTTTTAAATCTGTAAATGCTAAAGAATACCCAGATTCTACTGAGGCTAAGATAATTCTGACTGTCTTCATTTTTTAATAATTTTGATTGTACAAATTAATTAACTATCTGAGCTCCAAAATCAATGTTATATTTCTCCTAAATTCTTAGATACTGTCAATAGAAGGGAGAACATCCCTGTAATCTCTTGGAACTAGTCTTACTGCTTGAATTTCCTGCTAATGGACTGTCCTCATGATCTTCTATCATTTCTTTGGGTCTGAAGGAAAAGGGGATGGATTAATGTGATCTGAAGTCTACCCCCAGCAGAACCCAATAAGCAGTGGTTATCAGTCTACAGCTTATCAGGAAAATGACTACCTATCTCCCAATGGAAGGACAGAATTACAGATGGCTGTGGTTCACTTGCAGGACTCAGAAGACCTTAGGCCATCTGACCTTAGTTCAGGCTGGAAAGGATCTCCTAAACATATGTCTGAACTGGGACTTCAGTGAGCTGAATACAGTCTCTCAAAATGGATAACTAAGGCTTTCTATTTTCTTAAAGTCAGACCTCTGCTCTATCCAGGGTGGATAAAAATCAGTCTTTTTTTTTTTTTTTTTTTTTTGATAAAATGCTTTTTGAGGGGAAAAAACCTATCTAAGATATTGTATCTTAATTAAAACTATAGCTCAAAGGTATCACCATGGAATAGAGATTACACATTCTAATTCTATCATATAAGACAATAAATTCATGTAACGTTTAAGAAAAGTTTTGTAAATAGCTCATGGATTAGGGACTCAATCTTATGGGGTTCCAAGGGCTTCTATATAGATTATTTAGATTAATCTTTCTATCTACCCAATGAGACTCAGTGCTCAATCTAGAAGATACCATCAGAGATGCTTAGTTTTGCAGTTCTCAAACTGTGGATTTGTGTCTCCAGAGATAACATGCTTGTTAACAGCAAAAATATTTTTAAATAAAGAAATAAATATAGAGAGGTGAGAAATAACAGACCTCAATCCTATTGTCCCTCTGAAAATTTGTGTACACAGAGTCAATCCCTTACCTCTCTCTAAAAGTGCAAAGTTCCAAAAAGTTCAACGAATAGAAGATAGTTGGGGGCGGAATGAATTTGGAAACGGAGAAGTCGTCTGGAGATGAATGTGAGAAGGGAGGGAAAGGCAGTAGAAACACAAGTGAAACTGTTTGAGCAGCATATTACAGAAGTCTTGAGGTCTTTCTGAGTGTAGCCGTCATAGATTTGAGATCTACATACCATTTTCTCACTAGAAGGGAAAACCCATAATGGCAGCAGGCCGTAAAAGAGACCCAGTTTGGGAATATTTTAATGAAGTTCCCTCTCCCTGTGGGTAAGACAGGCATGTGTGCAAAATGCAAACAGTGCAACAAAGAAATGCAAGGCCTGGTTGCCCGAATGAAACAACATCATGAGAAGTGTTCCTTCTCAGGAGGAAGCTGCGTTGAAGATGATGAAAGGAACATGTCTGAACACGCAGGATCTTCAGGTTGGTAAACTTTTTTTTTTTTTCATACTTCTTTCTTAAGGACTGCCTGTCTTCGTTCTGGACTATTCTTGAATTCTTATGTTTGAGCAAAAAATATAGTTGTTACTCTATGGTGCTATCATTTTAGATGCAGTTGTGATAAAAAATAAATAGCTGAAATAGGCAGATATTTCTTTTACAATTTCACCTTTAAAGTAGTACTGAGTGTCAGTGAATGCAATGAGTAATACTTATGAGAAGTATGGTGGTAATAATTAAATAACTGCATTGACTTATTTTGTTTAGGAGAATCCAGAATCCTGTATGTTGAGGATGAACACCATCCACCTTCAAGATCACCATAATTTTCTATAGTTTCAGAGTTAGTTGCCAATGATAGTGTTTCAGTCACATCATGTAGGTCACATAGCCACAGTATATCACCTGTAGCAAAAAGAAAAAATAATCTTCCATCATCCAGAAACAACCACTGATAAGTTTGTGATAAGAACCAGCAGATTACAAAAAGAGGTAATTGATGCATAAACAAACAGGGCGATTTTTTCAACAAACTCTCCTTTCCATATGATTGAGAACCCTCACTTCATTAACATGATTCAGTCATTAAGACCAGAATACAGTTCACCCAACAGAGCAGATGTCACAGGCAAATTGCTGGATAAAGTGTATGAAAGAGAAATTGAGCAGTGTGCAAAAGGTCTAGAGGGTGAAATTATTAGAATCATAGAATATCAGGGTTGGAAGGGACCTCAGGAGGTCATCTAGTCCAACCCCCTGCTCAAAGCAGGACCAATCCCCAGACAGATTTTTGCCCCAGATCCCTAAATGGCCCCCTCAAGGATTGAACTCTCAACCCTGGGTTTAGCAGGCCAATGCTCAAACCCCTGAGCTATCCCTCCCCCCCACAGTCTTGATGGGTGAAGCAATGTCCACAATGATCCTGTTGTATGTGCTTATGTGACAACAGAAGAAGGGAATGTCTTCCTTACAGAAACAATTGATACATCAGGAAATGCACACAAAGTAGAATACTTACAAGAAGTAGCAGTAAAATCTATAACTGTGAAAAAAAATTCAAATGTCTAGTACACAGCTTGGTCACAGACAATGCTGCAAACATATCCAAGATGAGAAGAAATTTAGAAGAGAGTCCCAAGCTAATAACATACGGATGCAGTGCTCATTTAATGCATCTCCTAGCCAAAGACTTCAGTGTTCCAGAAATAAAGGCTAATGTTGCTGAAATTGCAAAATACTTCCACAACCACCACTTTGCAGCAGCTACTCTGAAAAAAGTGGGAGGAACCAAGCTGACTCTCCCACAAGACATACGATGGAACTCAGTAATGGACTGTTTTGAGCACTATATCAAGAACTGGCTTAATCTGATGACAGTTTGTGAACAAAATCATGAAAAAAATAGATGGCACTGTCACAGCCAAAGTTCTCAACACTGGGCTTAAGAGAAATGTTGAACACATGCGGAGTACTTGAAACCTATTCTGTAGCCTTGAACCAAATGCAGGGAAATAGCTGTTTTATTGCTGACGCTGTTGAAATTTGGAAGGAACTGAATGAGATCTTAAAAAGAGAAATATGCAATGACAGAGTTAAATTACAAACATTAAAAAAACAAATGGGACAAGCACTATCTCCAGCTCACTTTCTTGCAAATATTCTCAATACTCGGTATCAGGGTCAATCCTTAACTGCTGAAGAAGAGGAGTTGGCTATGACATGGACATCCATAATGCCAACTATAATAAACTTCAGAGCTAAGGATGAACCATTCAAGAAATAGATGTTTGCTGATGATGTTTTAAAGAAAGTCACACCAGTGAACTGAAGTCATTTAAGTACTTGGATTCAGAGACTGTTGAAGTGATAATCTCACTTTTAACAGCAGTAGCTTCTTCTGCCGATGTAGAAAGAATATTTTCTTCCTTTGGAATAATTCATTCCAAATTGAGAAATCATTTGGGACCTGAAATGTCCTGAAAAAGCAGGAAAGCTTGTTTTTCTTTTCTAGATTATGAACAAACAGGAAAATGAAGGCGAAGACATCTGAGTTAGCTGCATTTTAAGTTTCCCATGTTGACCTGGCTAACACAGTTGATTAAATTTTTTTTTTAATATTTCATTTAACTATTTTAGTTAAAAACAATTTTAACAAAAACAAACCTGATTTTAAAAAACTTGAACATTTAATAATTTCAAAAATTCACATGCTTGTTTTGTTAAAATATTATATGTTTGCTGTTGAAGAAAAAATCCAGAATACATAACGTTGTTGTTTTAGTTAAATAAAACAATTTAAATGTCTGGTGAGAAAATCCTCCAAATATGAATGATTAACCTGTTGAACTGGAGATATTTATAAAGTCATTTGGAGGTGAACTATCTGCTTCAATTACCTTTGGTAAATGAAGTAACCAATCATTCATTTTCTGATATAGCTGTAAAACTAATCTGAAAAGTTTTCAAAATAAATCACTTAAAAATATATAGTGTGTACATTCTAAAAATGAAACCTATTTCTATCTCCCAGTTGTGAAGAATATGTATTAAGGTTCTAACAACCAACAAGAATGTACTTTTGTAGAAATCCATAATTAAATCGAGTCTTTGTGACTAGTGATTTAAAACATAATTTAAATCAAATTGATTTAAATCCAATCCACCCTGGCTCCATCCTGCAGGACTTTATTCATAGAGCCCTGCAAATCCATGGGTATCCACTTTATATCCGTGGACCATTTTTGCGGATAGCCACTTGGATGTGGATATACATTTTGTATCCGCACAGGGCTCTGACGGTAAGAGCCAGGCAGGCAGCTGTGAGGAACTGCAGCACGGACCCTCCACCTGTTCCAAACTTGTGCCCTAATAATTGGACCATCTTTCCTCTCTCATTGGAGGGAAGGTATGTAATCTCTTTTGTCCAGGTTTGTGAGATTAGCAAGACTCCTGATTCCAGCATATTGAAAAAGATCAGATCTGTCTTGTAATCTTCCTGCATTACTCTGATCCATTATCAGGACCTCAAACTTCTGAATTATCCTATTACTCAGAATGGTGAAACCATCATTCAGTCTCTTTCTGTTTCCCACTCAGTCAGTCTGCTGTCAAATTTGAGTTTTCTAATCTAAGCAGGAGTGGCCGTGATGGAATCAAAAGTCTGATTTACACCCAATTGTTCTGGTGTATGTAAGGCTGTGGTGGCTCACTGCAGTTGGTTTGGGACCACTGTCTAGGCACCAAGTCTGAGAATTCTGTATTCCTGAGCAGGTTAATGGAGTGCATAATTCTTGCAAAATAAGTATAATTTTTACTTACAGGGCATTTAGAAAGATCTATAGTGAGCACTACTGTACAGCAGAGAGGCACAGCACATGAGATGGCAGAAAGTACGGCTAGACAGGACTGAGGGTTAACACAACAGTATTAAAGAGAAGGGGGAGGGATGTACGTAAATGAGGTTTCCTCATACCTTGAGCCATTTAAAGCCAAAATGGTTGGCCTTATGCACTGTTTCATTTAATAGCTTCAGACAGGCAGAGAGTTGCAGAATGGTAGAAAATAAGATGAGCAGAATATAGGGAAGAAAAAGCATGCAATTAAAAGCAAATTACAATCAGTATGGTCAACATTAACATTTAAAAAACCACAAACATATATCACGCTTATATCCAATCTAAAGCTGACATTAACGTATTATCATAGTTGCAACACATAAAAGAATCTGTCATTAATCTTCAAAACAAAAACAGAATCCCAGACTTGTAAAACTCTCAATTTTCAGAGGGAGATTTTTTCATAATTTATATAAACCTCCACAGAATGGGAAACAATGAGGACATTTTTAAAGTGAAGAAGGGAATGTGAGAAGGTTAAACAGCTGAAAGGAAATCCCCTTCCCACCTTAGAACAATGGCTACTTGCCATCCCTCCCCATTACCTAACTGCATTTAATAGATACTGAAGCAAAACATTGTCAGGTAAAATAGGACAGGGTAGTTGACTTGGTGCTACACAAAGTCACGGAGTGACAAGGTTGGTTTTCTCTTAACACTGTCTGCAAGTAACATAGCATTAGTTAAGGTCCTCTCAGTTTGCAAGCTTGCTGGAAATAAAACACAGCTGTCATATATGACCTTGCTAGGGGTGTTGGTCTTCTCTCCCATTCCTGCCACTTCCCACTCCTCTCTCCTCCCCTTTTTCTTCTTTTCAACAGCAGTGCATTCAACCCTTCTCTTCCCTGTCATCTACCATCCATCCAACTCCTCCCTATCAACCCTCCTTTGCTTTCAGATCCAGGCTCTCTCTCTCTTCCTCTCAATCTCCCACATGTCCTCAGTCACTAACTTCCATGTTACCGACCCATCCAACCCCTTGGCTGCACGTTTCTTCACCTTCATGTCTTCATTTGACCTGCAGCCCTGGTTCAACTTTCCCATTCACCAAAAGAGGTGTTCACTTGAGTTGTTTTTCACCAAGCACTGCACTCTCTGTTGCTGAGTTCCCCCTCTCCCACCATCACCTGGTCACTTTTAGCATCGCCCTCCAACAACCCCCATCATTCCTTGCCACCCTCCGTGCCTTCCAGTCCACCAGCCTTAATGGCTTCTCATTTGCTCAGAATGATCTTCACTTGATCTAGTTGTTGATTCTCTCCATGCTTCTCTTTCCTTCACCCTTGATTCTTCTGCCCCTCTCTCCTACTTGTAAGTTCTCGCCACCATCTCTCAGCCCTGACTCACTCCCAACTTTTGCTTCCTCCACTCCTATTCTTGTGCTGCAGAGCATCTCCGGCGGAATTCCTTTGACCAGACTGACTTCCTCTACTAGAAATCCATTCTCCCCTCTTTCAGTACTGACATATTCCTAACTAAACAACTCTACTTCCCCAGCTTAAATGAATCCACACTTGCAATCCCAACTGCCTTTTTGCCACTTTTGACTTACTCCTCAAACCTTTCACTTCTCTCTCTGATTACCTCCAAGAGGAAAATTACAAAACTATGTGACCTTCTCCCCGCGGCTTGCCTTTCCCACATATCTCTCCTCCTTCTCTGTCATAGATGCAGAAGTTTCTCATCCGCTTTCCTCCTGTAACCCTTCCACTTGCCACATCCCATCTCCAGATCTCCCTAATGCCCACCCTCATCCCTTTGCCCTTAACCTCTCTTTCTCCTCACAATACAATCACACTTCAGTCTCTCCAATCTTAAAAAACCCACCATTGACTCCACTTGTCTCTCCAACTGCTGCCCCATCTCCCTTTCATCTGTAAGCTCACTGAATGTTCTGTTTACAATTGCTATCTGGTATTTCTCTCTTCAATTCCACCCTAGACCCTCTCTGATCCTGCTTCCATCCCAACACGCCACTGAAACCGCTCGTGCCAAGGTGTCTAGTGACCTCTTCCTAGCCAAACTCAGAACCAGTATTCCATCCACATCCTCTTTGAATCGTCAGCTGCATTGACACCGACTATGTTCTTCTTCTTGAAATCTTGTCTTCCCTTGGATTCTGTGAGTCCGTCCTCTCCTAGGTCTCCTCCTAACTCTCCAATCTCTCCTTCAGCATGTCCTTCAGAGGATCCTACTCATCTCCCCCTTTTCCCCTGCTTTCTGTGGGGGTTTCACAGAGATTTGCTCTTGTCCCTCTACACTTCACTTTTGGGTAGTCTCATTCACAAACACAAATACAATTATAGTCTCTATGCTGACAACTCAGATCTACCTCTAATCCAGACCTCTTTCCTTCTGTCCAAATTAAAATCTTGGCTTCTGACATCTCATGGATATCTAGCCATCAGCTCAAACTCTACATGGCTAACACAGAGATCTTAATCTCCCCTCCTCACTACCTCCTCTCTCATTTACTATGTACACCACCACTATCCTGCCTTTTTACTAATGCCAGCAACCTGAGTGTTTTCTTCAACTTGGGACCTCACTCCAGGTCCTCACATCCCCGCTATGACTAAATCTCGCAGATTCTTTCTGTGTAACATATCTAAGAAACAGCCTTTCCCCTCTATCCACCGAGTTACAACTCTTATGCCAGCTCTCATCATCTTGTGTCTCAATTACTACATCGTTCTCACTGACCTTGATAAATGTAATTGCATACTTCCCCCCCCACAATATCCATTCTGAATGCTGCCATGAAGATCAGTTTCCTAAGTCCACTGCTTTGATCACAGAATCATAGAACTGGAACGGACCCTTGAGACATCATTTAGTCCAGTCCCCTGCACTCAAGGCAGGACTAAGTATTATCTAGACCATCCCAAGGTGTTTATCTAACCTGCTCTTAAAAATATCCAATGATGGAGATTCCACAACCTCCCTAGGCAATTTATTCCAGTGCTTAACCACTCTGAAAGAAAGTTTTCTCCAAATGTCTAACCTAAACCTCCCTTGCTGCAATTTAAGACCATTGCTTCTTGTCCTATCCTCAGAGGTTAAGGAGAAGATTTTTTGTCCCTCCTCCTTGTAACAACCTTTTATGTACTTGAAAACTGTTATTGTGTCCGCCCTCAGTCTTCTCTTCTCCAGACTAAACAAACCCATGCTTTTCAATCTTTCCTCATAGGCCACATTTTCTAGACCTTTAATCATTTTTGTTGATCTTCTCTGGACTTTCTCCAATTTGTCCACATCTTTCCTGAAATGTGGCGCCCAAAATTGGACACAATACTCCAGTTGAGGCCTAATCAGAGTGGAGTACAGCGAAAGAATTACTTCTCATGTCTTGCTTACAACGTTCCTGCTAATACATCCCAGAATGATGTTTGCCTCTTTTTTTTTTTTTGCCACAGTGTTACACTGTTGACTCATATTTAGCTTGTGATCCACTACAACCCCCAGATTCCTTTCCGCAGTATTCCTTCCTAGGCAGTCATTTCCCATTGTGTATGTGTGCAACTGACTGTTCCTTCCTTAGTGGAGTACTCTGCATTTGTCCTTATTGAATTTCATCCTATTTACTTCAGACCATTTCTCCAGTTTGTCCAGATTATTCTGAATTTGAATCCTAACCTCCAAACCACTTGCAACCCCGCCCAGCTTGGTATCATCTGCAAACTTTATAAGTGTACTCTCTGTGCCATTACCTAAATCATTGATGAAGATATTGAATAGAACCAGACTCAGAACTGATCCCCGTGGGACCCCCACTCGATATGCCCTTCCAGCTTGATTGTGAACTGTTAATTACTACTCTCTGGGAACACTCCTCCAACCAGTTATGCACCCACCTTATAATAGCTCCATCTAGGTTGGTTTGATATGATTTGTTCTTGACAAATCCATGCTGACTCTTACTTATCACCTTATTATCTTCTAGGTGTTAGCAAATTGATTGCTTAATTATTTGCTCCGTTATCTTTCTGGGTACTGAAGTTAAGTTGACTGGTCTGTAATTCCCTGGGTTGTCCTTATTTACCTTTTTATAGATTGGCAGTATATTTGCCCTTTCCAGTCCTCTGGAGTCTCTCCCATCTTCCATGACTTTTCGAAGATAATTGCTAATGGCTCAGATATCTCCTCAGTCAGCTCCTTGAATAATCTAGGATGTATTTCATCAAGCTGTGGTAACTTGAAGACATGTGTACACAACCATGTCACCCTTCTCTTCGCATCCCTCCCATGAATTCCCCCCTTCTCAACTGCATGAAATATAAGAGACTTGTCTTCTCTTTCAAGTTCCTTCAGGGCCTATCCCTACCCTACCTATCATCTTTCATACCAAGATGTCAACTCCCACCCGACTCCGGCCCACAATCCCAGTCTCTATCATCCATTTGTTATATTTTCAATCAAACACCTTCAGGCTTTCTCCCATGCTGCCCCTCGTGATCGGGAGGAGCTCCACATAATCATCCACAAAACTAACACATACTCTTCCTTCAAAATCCTCCTTACAACTCCTTTTCCATTATGCCTACAAAGAACTTGAAAATGGCTAAGATGCTGGTGTGCTGAGACCATTGCCTATCATGCTGACTACTAATGTCTCATTGTTTCTTTGTATCCCCATTCATTGTCCCTTGTCCTACACTTAGATTGTAAACTCTTTATGACAGGGACCATCCTTTTGTTCTGTGTCTGTACAGCGCCTAGCACAGTGGTGTCTTGTGTCTATGTTTAGTGCTCCTACGTGCTAAGGTAATACAAGTTAATAATAATACAACATATATAGTACAGTGTGTGTGAACACGTTTACACACAGGAATATATATTCGATGTATACAAGTCAGAGAGGAATGTCACACCGACCTCTCTTTCAAAGCACTGAACACCACACACTCATTTAGTTTCAGGAAAGGACAAAAATGGACCCCATTAGTTAATGTCTGCACAGTGGTTTAGGATCCCCAGATGGCAAGGTACTATTCAAGAGCAAAGAATGATTACTACTACTTTATTGTCAGGCTGTACCTCTTACATGCCCAACAGCAACACCAGTGACTGTATAAGATTGCAGACCTGTTTCTCAGCATTAGTCCTGGCTGATTCCTCTTGTGCTAGCACCATTTCCCGCTCTGCAGTTATCTGCACACTCTCTCTCAGCGCCTCTTCCAATTCTTCAATCCGATCATCCTTTTTACGCAGGTTATCCTGGAAAATGATGGGAGACCAGGTGAAGTAGACTAATTTGGAAATAAGAATCAGAGCCCATTAACAACCAAGTGCTATGCCAACTAAATAGCTGCTCTCCCTCCCAGAGTGCAATTCCACATCAAAATATCTTCGCAAAAAAGGAAGGAAAGATGAAGTGAAGGAAGAGGAGGAGGAATTGCATAATATAGTGAAGGAAAAATCTAGCAAAGCAAGACAGATGTGCTTGCCCTCTGCAACTGTGGTACCACAATCCTTTCAGATCAGACAGCACAGGTATGAGAGGGTTGTTTGTAAAGAAAAGGTTAGTGTGCAGTTCCAAAGAAGCTTAATAGCCAGCAGTGGTGGGACAATAGCAGTATTTGGATTCCCTCATGCACTCTCACTCTCACAGGCAGGTGAGGCAGAAGGGAAACATAGCATTGCAATTTTGCAATTCACCATGTCCAGATGGAAAAAAATATTTTATTGTCTGAAGCAAATGTTAACCTAACAAGAAAACAGGACAAACATCTGTACAGTTTCAGCCAAGTTTAGCTTCAGTTTTTCATCAGATACTGTTGCATGAAAAACCCACTTGAAGTTCTGGTGGGAAGTCCAGTTTGGATTTCAGGCATCTGAAGTGTAATATCCCCATACACTTCATTCTTTGATTAAGAATTCTTCGCAGCTGCAAGTTTAGGTGTCCTGCATATATTCAAAGGCCACTGAAGTGCACTACAGGGTCAGGAGGAAATATCAAAAACTATTTGTTTACACACACAATGTAATTTGGAAAAAGTAGTATCAAGGGAACTGAATTCCAGCTTTTACCAAGAGAATCTGCTCATATGAGATATTTCTGACAGTAAATGCACATCCCTGTGTTTGGAGTGATGGCTTGGCTACAAGATTGAAAAACAAGCCACTTTAGGCTGGTCAGGGTACTTTGATTTCTTGAAGTGTGGCAGCCGCTGATTTAAAAATAATCAACTAAAATAAGCAAGCTGGGGACACATTCTATGCATCTTTGGTGTTGCAGGCTATGTTAGCTCACACAATCACCAGCATTAGAGATCTAATTTTAAAGTAACCACAAGGACTTCTTAGACTACTTCTCTGCAGTAGTAGACCTTGTAATGGAGAGACCATACTCTCTCATTCATATGAATACCTTGCTTCTCACATCTCACTTGCTATTTGATAAGTAGCTGAAATGAGGGAAGAAGCGGTGGCAAACCTATGCCTTTGTTTTCTGTCCTTTCAGATCTTGGTGTTGAAATCCTCCCACTGTTCCTCTGGAAGTATTTTACAGCACACAAAGTGTGAGGAATAACAATTGATTTTGAAGAGGTTTGGTTCTGAATCCGCCATTCTGATAATATTACTGCGTTTAAAGAAGGATCTCATTCCTAGATGTTCATCTCCAAGGAATTGGGCTGTGTCCCCCACAAGAGCTGAGCAGTGCAGACTGATGCTGATTCTCTCTCAAGCTTGTCACTTCTAATCATCCTGTTCCAATACAGCTGTATATCAGCCTGCCAAGAGAGCTGTGCGGATCTCTGGCACCACTGCCAAGAGGAGACAGTCTAATGGGACCTGTCCAGCCAGCAGGAATCTACAACACTTGGCTGGCTTTCAAAAAGGTATTCAAGATACTTTCCTATAGTGCTTGCTGTTCAAAGAAGAATGTAAATTAAATGGATTTACAGGGGAGCAATGGCCAGTTCAGTTACAATAGAGTTTCCCACAAAACTAATGGACAGGTTTTCACATTAAAAATTTATGTTGCATGACTAAGATTACACCCCTTGTTGAGTCCTTTTGATGCACTGATAAAATCTTCCAACGTTCTAAAAACTACTTAGGGGTTTGCAGTTAGTCAACTCAAAGTCTTCCCCTCAAAAAAGAATGAAATAGTGAGTTCCGAAAAAAAATCTCATCAGAGTATTAAATCTGCCAGGCTTGAAAAATGTCAATGTTGTTGACTACACTCTTTCAAATCTTCTCCCTGGTTAGGCTGTAGAGTTTGGGACTGTCCATTCCATTTCACTGCACAGGATCTGGTAAGGCCCATCTAAACAGCTGTGTGCAACTGGAAAGGGGTTTATAAGATAAACATATAAGTTAAATCTAAACATACATGCTCTTCTGTGCCCAGACAAACATTTACGAGCTCCAGGTACCCAGCCTAGTAAATTGCTCCATTCAGAAAAGTAAACTTTGGAGGACAGAAATAAGAGCTATTGGGTCCTATTGGTGATGCCAGAACAGGCTGGAACAGCGCTTTGGTACTTGCATGTGAAAATCTTTGCTGCTGTGTCTATTTGGAAACTGCTATTTGAAATAAATGTGAGAAAGATATTTTGCATATTAAGGTTATCAGCAAAATCTCTACAGCATGTGTTTAATTACTTTCCCTAAAATGCCATTCAGACATTCAGGCATCCTCTGAAAACATTTATGCAGATGATGGAGTGCTAGGCAATACTGAAAATGCACAGTGTGCATTCATGCAAACAACTGTCAAAAAATCACCCTCTTCACCTTCAGCATATGAGCCACCTACAGTATATTCAGTAAGTAGAGTTTAGTTATAACTTTGTTCTTCCAGTCTATCAGACAAACGTGCTGAGAAAAGTCATGGTAATTTCCTCTAACTCATATTCATTCCACTATGAGCCTTCCCACCTGTCCCTATAAAACAATGTCAATGTCAGAAATGAGTAGCGGAGCCTGACAAACCCACACAGTACTGGTATTCCAAAGCAGAGCATAGTGAGTTTTTGTTAGACTACAGCATTAATTATTCTGTTCCTTGCTCCTTGGTCCATCAACATTTTTTTTGGTCCGAGTTGTTTTTAGATGTAAAACATGGAACTGGAGAGAAGAAAAAAAGAAAAAAAAAATCAGTTCTGTAGTAAGTAGAAAAACCAAGTGATAGATGGGGCCCTTTATGGGATGAAAATCTCTCTTGCAGATTTTTCTGTTTTGCACCTAGGTATCACAATGATTGGGAAATTTATAAAAACCTAAAGAGAAATCTCCAACTTTCACCAGAGAGTTACATGAAAATACAGGAGGAAAAAGTCTTCTTGTGCGAGTTTGATTTTCATAATAGTTGATATATGGGGGTCACAAATGGATTTAGATATTGCCCTTGAAGAAGGAAGAAATAAGAATGCTTTGCACTTTCAAGTGGATCTGAGTTGAATGGTCAGTGACATTTGCTTTTTGGTGCTTTGATGACAAACTTGAGTAATATTTAGTAGTTGAGCGAAGTGACAAATGGATAGAAATCAACATTTTTGTCCTCTGCAGAAACATCTACCACCTCAGTATTCTCCACCATGCTAACAATACTAACAGAACAGTTATAAAATGGTAGAGCAAACTGCAAAGTACAGAAATTATATGTAAAATGTTCCCCAAGACCATCCTTACAGAAAGAAAAGGAGGGTTGAGAAAAAGACAGAGATGGGAGCAGGCCTTTGAGTAGGTCAGGCTCCCAATTCTGGGATCACAGTCTTAGGCTGAACCCAGCTGTGGGTTGTTTTTATTTTTGCTTTCTATTTACATAAAAATGTTACTTTCAGTAACCCTGGGGAAAAAGATATTACTGACTACAACTGTCTTTTTGCTACTGAATCACTCCACTGGTTTATGGTGCCCTTGTGGAAAAAAATATCAATTTTTAATTCTATGGATGTCCTGGGAAACTCAAGATGTATTTCTACCAGCCACCCATCAAACAGCAGTCGTATATAGAAGGAGAATTGTCACAACATTACAACATGATCAGAAGCAAGACCAATACATCTCTTTGGATAAAGGAAATCAGATACAGGGCATGGCCCAATGTAGTAAAAGAAAAATAACAATCACATGATTTTTCAGATGCTCATACATCAGACAAGTTAACTGATTCACTGGAGTAGTGGATTGGAGGGGAAGAAAAGCTGTCTGACAAATGCATTCATTACATTTTGATATTGATGGCAAAACTGCAGGTACATAAAATAAAAACAAATTGTCAGTGCTTCTCCCTGAATTATACAATGCATCATTTGGTATTTTGACCTGAAATAAGCTGAAGTCCTGAGAGTTTTTACAGATTGACAGTAGTTCCTGACCAACTCTAAGAACACCATTCAGAAAATGCTGTTAAAATTATGCTGAGAAATTCCTTCAAAGTGTCAGTGTGCGTGCAAGCACACGCACACATATATAAAATAAATAGGAAAATGTTTGAAATGAAAACTAAAAAAATAAAAATAAAAGAACCATAATTTAAAATGCTTGACAGCAGAAGTTAATGAAACATAGAAAGAAGAAAAGAGTCAGGAAATTCTGCACTACTCAGAACAAAATCTCTACAACCACCTACCTCAGTGAGACAGAAGGGGGGTGGCGAGGAGAGGATAAGCCTCCCGCCCCCCACTTCCAGATAGTCAAATATGTCTGTAAAATGTTATGCCAAAGCATGTGATAGGAAACGTGTTTTTATCACCAAGAATTAATTACACAGAAGCTGACACACATGTTAAGCATCACTAAAAAACACACAGTGGCCAATGTGGATGGAATAAATACAGATGAAACAAATTCCATTGCTGGAAAACAACTGAACTAAGTTTGTGAATTGAAAGAAACAGCACAGAAAAGCAGCAACAATTACACACAAAACTGTAGCCCTATAATAGCTTGTGCACTGATTAACAACAGGCAACCATATCTAGTGCCAGAAGAGTATAAAGCCCCACCAGTCGGTCTGAGATCAGAGAAACATCAATGAAGTCGAAGTCCCTTTTGGGGTAAAATTATATCAAACAGAAGTAATCCTAGTAGCAAAATACAACATCTAAATGCTTCTCCTTAAAATATCTATAAATTGAAAAACCCACCAGGAATTTACAAACTGGAAAAGAATAGGCATACTACTAGGAAGACAGACTAATTGTATACATAATCCAGTCACAATACCCTGTTTGGCCATGGCACAACTAGTGTGAACCAATTAATTCTTTTAGAGTTCAAGGGGGAAAAAAAAAAAACCCATTGAGAATAAAACTAAAATTAACTCAAGCACAACTTTATTCTTCACATTCCTGGAATATATTCACCCTGTTTTGATAACTCATTTGGAAAATTCTTAACAAAACCCATGGAAGGATGCACATTACTACTGCAGCCTCAAGGATCGCGGCAACTAGGTTTCAGAATATTATGCAAGGAATCTCCAACAATTGTGTGGGAAATCTGCAGTCAACCTTTGATTCCTTCAGTGTTTGTCCCCTTAGGTATCTTCTGTGCTATCTATCACTCAGAGTTGTGAGAATTTTTAAAAAGCCTATCTCTGAAAGCGGATCAGCCATATTCAACCTCAAGAGTAATCTAAAGCACAGAGAGCTTTGTATGTAACAATGGAGTAGGATCCTGACCAATGCTAACTGAAATAACAGGTCTATTATAAGATTCTGTACTCCCCATATGCCTTGCTTCCCTCTCTGGATTAGCCTGAAAGTGGATTTTATTGCACCTTAGAAACTGGAAGAAAAAAGAAAGAGGTAGCTGTAGATAAGTGTTAAACAGAAGGCCGAGAATCAAAGTAAAAGGAAGAACAGGTTAAATAAGTCTAGTAGAAACTGACAATTTCTCTCTCGTATAGCTACCACGCCTTGGATACTTCTTTCCAGTTAGTTTAAGTTTGGTGCCCGAACACGAATCAGAATGGTATGTTGATATTATATAGGTATTTCTCACTAGTAAAAGCCTAGACAGACTAAAAGTTCATGCCAATACTAACATCCAGGTTTACCATTTAGCAGTTCATACAGGATGCCAACAGCTTTAACATTTCACTTCAGCTGCTACAAATTACCACTTCTGTATTTGTTAAAGCCAACAGGGGCCATGATTCTGTACCACCACACTGGGTCACTGCCTCACCTATTGACTGACAGCCATTGCTGAGATTGCAGCTGGTAACAATGCTCTGAAATGAGCAAATAAGGCTTCCGTAATTGTGTTTTTGTGGGGGATAAGTGGGGGTAGACTACTGTAAAAAGATTTCATCACCTATAAATCAGAAGTGTGACTCAGACTCCTAAATTCCTGTGGGTTTAAGGCAAAAGCAGCAACAGATGTAACTAACAGCACTACAAAATATTAACGAGAAGCTCAAACACGTAAGTGACTTTCCTGATGACCCCACACACCCTGCTGAACTCTGCTTCCTGACATCAGTCCTGTCATCATCATTGTACTAATATATCACAGTAGTTGTAAGACACACCTTCTGCCCCACTTCCAATCCAAACATTCAGTAAGAAGAGAGCAGTCAAAGAAACAGGCATGGAAAAATGTCTAAAAAAGTTCATTCCCGTCCTCCCTTACTTAAATTAAAAATAAAAATACTTGTTGGTACAGTAATTCTACAGAAGTGTTTACACAGCAATTAAATGGCTGAATTTACTGAGTCTCTTCGTTTCTCAGCTACAGAAAACTATTTCAGAGGGTTTCACATTTATCACCCCAGACAAGCAGTTTCCTCCCCCTTCAACACTCCACGTCCCTTTCTGACTCTTCACCATAGTAAAGCAGCAGATTTATTTGTTAAGACTGAAGAGCTGCTTCCTTTAGAGCAAGCACCACTTACCAGATAGGACTAACATGTTAGGAGGAGATTAATGCTAACCTCTGTTCATTTTCCTTAAAGTAAAGAGACAGTAATTCCTTATTACCTTTACCCTACGCATTCTTCCTCCTCCCTCTCCCATCCCAATAAAAGTTCATTAAAATCATTTGATATGTCAGAATTCAATTACCAACAACCCTCATTCTTGTTGGGGGAAAAAGAAACAACTGAAGACAGATGCATCAATGAAGCCAATTTCAAGAAAAGCAACTGTTTCGGGTGCAGACAAGATTCTGTTACACACCAGATTTTTTTTATTATTATTCTAAGGAAATGCTTTTTCTTAAACATTAAAAGATGTCCTTTCTTCTCTCAACTCTTTTCTCAGTCAGTGCACAGATCAGGATTGCCTCAACTATTAAAAACTGAAGTCATGACAAGAGATGCATTTGATTCTAAAAATAAAAACCACATACATTTATATAGTCATACATTGTGTGTATAATAATGAACATTATAAAAAAAATGTCCTGCATCTCAATCCAGTTAGATCAAACAGTATCAAGACTTTTTTTTTGGTTTGGTTTACTACATAATAACTAGGTATCATGCCTCTGGCCAATAGTTTAGTAACCATGAGCATAATTATAAGATGAAATAGCTTTTTGTTCAAAAATAATAGACATTTACATTAAATAAACAAGATAGGCTACAATAATACAGGATAATTAGATTGTGAGTTTCTTGCATTGCTTTGGTAGAGAAGTCCTGCTTCTCCGTAACTGAAAGGGTTCTGATGACATTTTAGTTAAGATTTGTTTTCTCAGGCACTGATCCAAAGCCCATTCAAGTCAATGAACATCTTTCCATTAACTTGAATGGGCTTTGGACAGGTCTCTAGCTCTTCCCTGGCAGTTTATGTTTGACACCAAAGTCCATCTATTGTTCTTGATATAGAACTCAAAGGTGTTCCTGATATTCAATGGCACGGCCACCTGCTTTAGAGGCAATATTAGAATCTCAAATAAATTAGGGCCAATTGTTCAGGAAGAAAACGAATGATTTATAGGTGCTGCATTGCTCAGTTGACTTAATCATGCAGAATACCAACCTGTATATGAACTGTGGATCTGAGCACAACACTGAAAAGGCAGAGTTAAAAATTGGATTTTTAGAAATCAGAATAATGAAAAATCCTGAAAATGCCCCAGAAGATGGACAGAACCAACAGAAGACACTAAGGTGGTTTTCTTTTTGGAGAAAAAGTTTATTTTAAAGACATTTTCAGCTGTATGCCATCCAGATTATGTAAATGTATGTAGATGTCTTTACCTGGGCTATCAGGATTACATCAGTATGGACAAGAGAAAATCTCTTGTAATTCTGAAAATATTCCCTTTTTGCACAACACTTAAAAATGCTTATGTAGGTGGACTGGATTAAGAGGAGAAAGAAAAATGTTTATAGTACACTCCTGTTGATCTAAATGGCCTGAGGGATATCTGAAAGTTTTGGATAATGGAGAGTTCAGATAAACTAAAGCGATGTTAACTAACACAGGACTACATGGGGACACACTGTGGATTCAGATAAACAGAATTTTTGGATAAGGGGAATTTGGATCATTTGAATAAAAAAGAGTTACTAACCAGTTCAGAAACTGTTGTTCTTCAAGATGTGTTGCACATGTCCATTCCACTCTTGGATTTATGTGCCTAGCGCAAAGGCATAAGAAACTTTTCCCCTCAGCGGTACTCAGTGAGACTCTTGAGGGTCCCCCCCTGCACTGCCGCTGCGTGCAGATGCTCTGCGTGCAGATACAAAGGACAGAGCCGCCCCAGACTCCTTCAGTTCTTTTTTGCCAGAGATCCTATGTAGATGGATAGGAAGGCAGGTTGTGGAATAGACATGTGCAACACATTTTGAAGAACAACAGTTACCGAATAGTTTAGTAACTGTTTTTTCTTCTTCGAGTAATTGCTCATGTGCATTCCATTCTCGGTGACTCACAAGCCATAAGAACAGGAGATGTGATTACAGTCTATTTCAATAAAGATTGGAGAACAACCCATCCAACTCTAGCATTGTCACTGCAGTCTTGAGCCACAGCGTAGTGGGAGGAAAATGTGTAGACTGAGGACCACATTGCTGCTCTACAAACGTCTGCAACTGGAATCTGTGACAGAAAAGCTGGATGAGGCCAATTGCAACCTTGTCACATGAGCTGCAACTCTGCTAGGCGGAGTGACATTAGCCAAGTCATAGTACATATGTATACAGGAGGCATTCCAGGAAGAAATTCTCTGGGTAGAGATTGACCATCCTTTTATTCTGTCTGCCACTGCTATGAACAGCTAGGAGGATTTACGGAAGTACCTGGCTCTGTCCAGGTAGAATGCTAGAACTCTTCTGACATCCAAGGTTTGCAAATGCTCTTCTTCCCTGCTTGTATATGGCTTTGGTAGGATACGGGCATATAAACTGGCTGATTGATGTGGAAAGATGACACCATCTTTGAGATGAGCTTTGGATAAGGACACAGGTAAACCTTGTCCTTAAAAAAAAAATTGTATGTGGAGGCCGAACATTGAGGAATGCAGCTCCCCTACTCTTCTGACCAAGATAATGGCCACCAAAAATGCTACCTTCATTGATATATGCAGCAGAGAGCAGGTAGCCAATGGTTCAAACGGGGAACCCATAAGACTTGACGATACTAAGTTTAGATCCCACAGGGGAACAGGGTCTTGTACTTGAGGATATAATTTGACTAAGCCTTTCAAAAACCTTATGAACATGTCATTGGAGGAAAAAGTGATTGTCCACTTTAGAGAGGAATGTTGAAACAGCTGTCAGATGTACTTTGATTAAACAAACTACCAACTCTTGGTGTTTCAGGTACGATAAGTAGTCCAGGATACGTTGAACTGAAGATTGGCCAGAGATACCCATACTAGCCAGACTACATAGAAAAATGTCTCAATTTAGAGAGGTAATTAGCTCTTGTAGAAGGCTTTCTACGATTTAGCAGGATCTCTTGAACCTCTTTTGAGCAAGACCGCTCTCTAGTATCCAGACATGGTGCATCCTTGCAGTTAAATGAAGGGACCAGGATCTTGGAAAATTAGGTCCAAGTCTATGGAACGTGGAACTGGAGGTTTCACTGACAGCACCAGGAATGTGGACAACCAGTGTTGATGGGCCCATGGTGGGACTATAAGTATGACTCTGGCATGGTACTGTCTTATCGTTAGTAATACTGTGTGAATGAGCAGGATTGGTGGAAAAGGATGGAGGAGTCAGCCTGATCATGACAGTAAAAACACATCTGTCATGTGACCCCATAGGGAACAGAGCTGCCAACAATTTCTGTTGGACTTTGTTGCAAACAGGTTTCCTTGGGGAAACCCCCACTGCTGGAAGATGTATCTGGCCACATCCGGACAAAGAGACTACTCATGGTGACTCAAACGATTTGCTTGGGTGATCTGCTAGATCGTTTTGGATCCCTGGCAGGTAAAATGCTTCTAGATCTATTGAGTTGGCAGTGCTCCCAGAGTACAGTCTCCTCTTGACAGAGTGGAGAAGAACAGGTTCCCCGCTGCTTGTTGAGATAGAAGATTGCCACGATATTGTCTTGTGAGGACTAACATGCTGCTTCCCCTGATCTGCAATAGAATTACAGCAGTGTGACAGTGTTTAGTTCTCTGACATTGATATGTAAAGCTAAGTCTTCTGAAGCCATAGAACCTGAGTCTGTAGAGAACTCCCCATCCTAGAGCAGATGCATCTGTCATTAGTGTGAGCATCAGTTGCGGGTGGGCAAATGGAATATCTATACATACACTGGCTGGATTTATCCACCAATTTAGAGAGGTGAGGACATAGGAAGGCATTCCCACCACTAAGTCTAGCTGATGGTGGTTTGGAAAGTAGATTGATGCCAGACAGCCATTCAGAGTACTCAGGGGCAGTCCAGTGTCTTGGATCACATAGGTGCAAGAGATCATATGTCCCAGAAGCCTCTAACGGTTTTGTGCTGTTGTGATCAGGTGAGAGTTCAAACGTATAACAATTGATCACATTGCCTAGAACCTGGAGTCTGGTAGAAAGGTCCTGGTTTGAAATGAGTCCAGTATAGCACTTATAAACCTTATCTTCTGGACCAGGGAGAGGAGACTATTTTTTCTGTGTTGATTAATAGTTCCAAGAAATTGAACGTTGAATGGATCAGGACAACATTGCTTTGTGCTTGCAGTTTGGACTGGCCCTGAACAAGTCAGTTGTTCAGAGAGAGGTAAACCTCAACTCCCAAACTTTGGAGGAATGCAGCTACTACTGGAAAAGTTCCTAAAGGGTCTAGTTCTATTCAAATAAAAGGACAAAGCCCTGCGTACATCCAACATACGCATTGTGGATTCAAAGGAATTTGCATATAGTTTATGAAAGAAGGTTGGTAGGTGTATAGGTTCATTAATGTAGAATGATGAATATCTTTGGAAGAAAACTGGGGTGTAGTCAGAGGGTAACTTTGTCCTTAAAAATAATGTGTAGGATGGGTCCACCATGAGAGTTGCTATTTCTCTTGCACGTCTGGCGGAGGTAATTGCCACTAAGAATGTTGTTTTCATAGAGAGGTGTAAGAGAGAGCAAGTGGCTAGGGGTTCGAATGGTTGTTGCGTTAAGCAGGTTAATACTATGTGAAGATCCCAGACAGGAGTAGGAGGTTTAATGTCCGGGTATACAGATTGGAGCTCTTTGATAAAGTGCTTGGTGACTGGATGAGCAAAAACAGAAGTATCGTCAATTTTTGTCGTGAAAAATTGTAATAGCAGCTAAATGGACTTCGATGGAGCTAAAAGAGAGGCCGGATTGCTTAAGGTCTAATAGGTAATCAAGTAAGGATGGAAGAGGTGTGAAGTGGGAAGAATTTGGTTGGTTGAGCACCATTGTGTGAATTGCTTCCACTTTCAGAGATAGGTGGTGCGAGTAGATTGTGTTCTGCTATGTAAAAGTACTCTTTGAACCTGTTCAGAGCATGTAGGAACCAAGTTTTGAGATGAAGCATGGATAGGTTGGGGTGAAGAAATCGGCCGCGTTGCTGTGAGAGGAGGTTCGGAGTGAGGGGCAATGAAATCGGTGGATGAATTGACATTCTGGTGAGGAACGGATACCATGGCTGTCTGGGCCACAACGGGGCAATCAGAATTACCGTGGCACAATCTGTTTTTATCCCCTGATACCGGTTCTCCACAGAGTTCTGACAAAGATAAAAACAGATTGTGCCACGGTAATTTTGCCCAGTCCCAATTTGGAGCAAAATTCGGGACATTTCTTGTTCTTTACAGTCGCGGAGAGGTCCAGGGTTGGGTAGCCCCAAACATGGAATATGTTACATATGACTGTGTCATTTATCTCCCATTCATGATTCCAGGGAAAACGTCTGCTTAGTTCGTCCGCGGTGGTATTCAGGCCCCCGGGAAGATAGGCGGCTGTTATCTGGATGTTGTTCACGAGGCACCATTTCCAGAGCTTCATAGTTCCTGTGCAAAGTGAGTGAGATCGAGCCACTCCCTCTCTGTTTACATAAAAAATGCATGCAATGTTGTCTGTCATTATCCGAACATGTTGGGTTCCAAATGAATTGGAGGAAGTGATGGCAGGCATAGCGTATAGCTCGCAGTTCTAGAGAGGCTTCGGTGGAAGACCATAGCCCCTGGGCTGTGTGGTGGGACATGTGTGCTCCCCATCCTGTGAGGGATGCATCGGTAGTCATTATAAGGGATGGAGCATCCTGGAGAAAAGGGACTCCTGAGCAGAGGTTGGAGGGAACTGTCCACCATCGGAGGGAGTCTTCAACTCTGAAGGGAATGGATAGAGGCTTGTTTAGAGCATGTATGTTCGGTCTGTAAACTGTGGCCAACCAAGCTTGGAAGCTCAAGTATAGGCATGCATTTTTAACCATGAAAGTACACGAGGCCATGTGACCTAAAAGTTGCAGGCTGTCTTGAGCAGTGACCTGGGGACTGTGGCGAAGTTTCGTGATCAGGAGTTTTATGGTGTTGAAACGGTCGAGCGGGAGAGACGCTATTCCCATCCAGGAATCAAGGTGCGCTCCTATGAACTCCAGTCGTTGGGTAGGAGATAAGGTGGGTTTGTTTTTGTTTATTTGTAGGCCGAGGGACAGGAAGCAAGCGACGGTAAACTGCGTGGATTGAAGAGCTTTGTCGAGTGTTGAGGCTTTGAGGAGACAATCGTCAAGGTAAGGAAATATTATAACTCCCTGTTTCCTGAGGTGGGCAGTGACTACAGCTAAGAGTTTGGAAAAAAACTTGGGAGGCTGTGGATAGGCCAAAGGGCAACATCCTGTATTGAAAATGAGTCGAGCCGAGGGTAAAACGAAGAAAATGTCTGTGGGCTGGGTGAATAGTCATATGAAAACAGGCATCCTGTAGGTCGAGGGCTGAAAACCAATTGCCCTGCTCCAGCACTGGGCTTATGGTGGTGAGGGTAACCTTTTTGATAAATTTGTTTAGCTGCCTGAGGTCAAGGATCAGTCGCCATCTCCCAGTTTTCTTTTCTGTTAAAAAGTAATGTGACTAGAAACCTTTCCCTCTGTGTTGTTCGGTCACGATTTCCACTGCTCCCAGTTGAAGGAGATGCTGTACTTCTTGGAGGAGCAGTTGCTCATGAGAGGGGTCCCTGAAGAGGGATGGGGAGGGTGGGTGGGTGAGAGGCAGGGAGAGGAAAGGAATGGAATAGCCAATTGTGACGACCTCTAAAGCCCACTCGTCGGCGGTAATATTTCGCCATTGATGGGAGAATGGGCGTAGGTGGTGATCAAAAATGGGGCAATTCGAAATTGCAACGTGGAAGAAGCGTATACCTTACGTCCGAGCAGATCTAATTGCTTACTGTCTCGTCAGATGGGATGAAGAGGGGAAATTGATGTTTGTTCTTTTGGTTGACTGCGTCTACCACCAGCGAGTTTGGTGCTGGATGAGTGAAAAGGAATTCCAAGCCCTTGGAAGGGATAAAGTACTTCCGATCTGCTCGCTTACAGATAGGTAGGCTTGCCGCAGGATTTTGCCAGATGGTCTTGGCAGGTTCTAAAAGGGCTGCATTGATAGGTAATGCAATTCTGGAAGACGAAGAGGGCTGCAGGATGTTGGTTAGCTCATGTTGCTGTTCAGGGATTTCCTACAGATTAATTCTTAGCTCATTGGCAACTCTTATAAAGAGGTCCTGAAATTTTGAGAAGTCATCCAACGACGTAAGTGGAGTAGAAGCAATGCTTCATCAGGAGGAACAACTGGTTCTATTTGGTTAGAGGCAGGCCTTGCTTGATCCTGTGATTGTGACAGGGTTGCCTGGTGTCTTGAGTCAGTGCAGGTTTGTCAGCTGGCGGTACCGAACAGGTCTCACGCCTAACTGCAGTGCATAATGAGTGTGGTCCCGAGTATAAGGTGCCCATGGAGCCCAATATTGTCACTGTGGTGGGAAGGGCATGGGTGGTGCCATCCAGGGGTTTATGCACCATGGGGAGGGACCCTCGGAGTAGGACGAGGTAGCTTTTTTATGACCTCTCTTGTTTGGGGTCTGTGGACAGGAGATCTGATAAGGTGAAAATTCTCCCTGCAGCTCAGATTCCTCCTCACTGGAGGAAAGCTGTCCGGACCTTGCCTGAGTGTCCGGAGAGAAGTAGGTGTTAAGCAGGGGTGACTGCAAGATATGTGACACTAGCAAGTCCCTTGACTGTGTGAACTGCGGTGCCGCAGTGCTTCTGTGAGGTGAGGGCTGTGCGAGAGGAATTTGCTGAGAAGAAAGGTTCCTCTGCACTGGTGTCCTGAGCCGTGTGTCACTGCCGGCCAGCTCAAAGGATGACGGTGCTGGGAGAATGAGAAGAGCCTGGGAGGGGGGGGTCCAGGCAGGCTAGTATGCGTCGGCACTGCTTCCGTTGCGGTGCCGAATGCTGTCGTGAGAGAGGCAGGCAACTGGAAGCCTGAAGCCTCGGCACTGGAGTGTGGTGCTACTGCTGCAGCCACAGATGGGTTTCGCCCGGCGTGTCAAAAGTGCTCAGCCAGGGAAACGGCATGAGGGAAGTAGTGCATCTGCCCGGCGAACTCTTTGTCCCTGAAAATACCCTTTGCGGGTGAGAGAGGCTGCCGCTTTTTAAAAGTTTTCTTGTCTTTTTTTTTGAAGTGGGGGGGAGGGAGGGATAAGGGGGGCTGCGGGCACAGTGGAGTCAGCGCCTGGGTCTGAGAGATTTTTGCAACAGGAGGAGTTTTAACCACAACTCCCTGTCCTTGCGTGCCCTGGATTTTAAGTAGCTGCAGTGGGCACATTTTGGGGGGGATGTGGGACTCCCCCAAACATTTAATACATTTTGAGTTGCCATCTGAAAGAGGGAAGGCATCATTGCAGTTAGAGCAGCACTTAAAACCTGGGAAGCCAGGCATGTTGGAAGCGGCTGCCGCTGACAGGAACAAAAAGTTGTTTTGTTTTGGGTTTTTTTTTGTTTTAAAAGAAAAGAGAAGGGAAAATAATATCTAACTATAACTGGGAAGCTAAACTAAGGGAAATTAGTTGAACAAAGGGAGAGAAGAATTTCTCTAACGAGTCTGCTGAACTCCGTCTCAGGCCGGGGACGGTAGAGAAGGAACTGAGGTGACCGGTCGCGCATGTGTACTATTAAAGCACGCTCAACGTGTGGGGCAGGCTCTGCGCGTGTGCGACCGCTACGAGTACTGCTGTCAAAATCTCCAAGCAAATGCACAGGGGCGCACCAACACCTGGAGTGGAGCACCCACAGGGACATCTCTCAAAGAAGAATGGAAGGATGATAGCATGGCTGTGTGTATTAGGGGGTTTGGAAGACACAAATGGTCTTTGCAGTGGGACTGGATTACAATCCATGTGAGCTGTTAACACAGATAATCACACAAAAACCTTTGATAACTTTGAACACAGGGTGCTAGACTACATAACCTACCAACATAAGGTTTAATAAGCAAGGAAAAGTTACTGAACACCCATCAGCCCCTTCTCAACCTTATAGTCCACCCACATATCTCCTTCTCTGGAACCACCAACTAGCAGCTTTATCTCCAAATAAATATCAATCACAGACACATGCAGATTTCATTTTTACATAATTAATTTCTACATTAAAAATACCAGCTTTAGAGCAATCACTAATACAGATCACTTATTCAAGTAATTTTTCCTAAGCATTACAGAAAAGCATATCACATTCACCAATTGCAATCTGGCATACTTCAACATATCAGTAAAAAAAAAAAAAATCTATGTACAATTTAATTTATGAAGTCCACACTAACTGTCTATTAATAAAAAACAAACATGTAACAAATAAAACGTGGCTGGGCTTCAAGGGTGCCAAACAGTCATTCAGGAGGAGGGTGGAGATTGTGGACCCTGGGTGACAAAGAAGGGAGTCGTGGATGAGAAGAGAACTGATGAGCTGAGCATAAATGGAGTATTGAATGACTTACCTGCTTATTTCCTTGCTTTTTAATCTCTCTCTCTCAATCTGGACTCTAAATTCATGTGGTTTTGAGTAGAAATACAACAACAAAATGTAATACCCCAGTTGAGTTTATTAATGAAATGTAATTATCTCTGGAGGATTAAGAATTCAGAAAAGAAGCAGATGCCAACAGATTCAGTAAGTTCTTTTCTTGCAGCTACACCAGGGGTCGGCAACCTTTCAGAAGTGGTGTGCCGAGTCTTCATTTATTCACTCTAATTTAAAGTTTTGCGTGCCAGTAGTACATTTTAACATTTTTAGAAGGTCTCTTTCTAGAAGTCTATAATAGATAACTAAACTATTGCTGTATGTAAAGTTAATAAGGTTTTAAAATGTTTAAGAAACTTCATTTAAAATAAAATTAAAATGCAGAGCCCCCCGGACCGGTGGCCAGGACCCGGGCAGTGTGAGTGCCACTGAAAATCAGCTTGTGTGCCATAGGTTGCCTACCCCTGAGCTACACGTTCAACAATTTTCCAGAGAAGCTGAAAGGACTGATGCTGACTTGCAGTGCTTTGCAGACTTTTGTCAGTCACTTTTTCCATACATGGGGCACAGATTTCTAGTCAAAGTCTCATCTCCAGTTAATATTTGTACGACGTTCCACAAAAAGAATAAGTGTTCTCATATATCCTAAAGTGTGTGCAAGTGTTTACTGAGAGGGAAATTTAATAGAGAAAGCACTGGTAAGATGTAGAATAGGATTATTTCTAAAGAAAGGACAAAATAAAGTTGGGGTGAGGAGATAAACAAGACACAGACTGAATGTAAAAGCACAACAAGGGAATGTTTAGGTTTATTACCATGGGCAAATCAATTATGCTAAACGTTTTAGAGTAAATATTGAACCACTCATTATCATAGAAAATGGAACTCAAAATAATTTATTTCAATTTATTTAATAAGATTTAGAAAGAGTAAATTCCAACCTTCATGTGAGCTGCACAATGAACACTCCCTCACGCCCCCATTGGCCACAGCCAGTGAAAAGCAGGGCAACAGCTTTCTTCAGCAATGAAAGTACAGAATTCACTGCAGCAGAATGGATATTTTTATTCTCCAGAAGGGACTAGTCAGGAAGAGGTTTCAAAACAGCAAATGAAATAAAGTTTAAAAAAAGAAAAAAAACAGAAGATGGTAAAATGCAAATTTATTACCATCTTTTGAGCCCATGAAACAAAACACCAAAATGTAAAGATCTGGTTTTTCCCTTAAAGTATTTCTATTGTTTTGCTTAAACCTAGCCCTTAACATTTTCTATTCTCAAGAGAATTCTCTCACAGGAGTCACAGTATGTTGTCAACAATCACATTAATCTCTCTGACAGTTTTCAGCAAAGGGTTTTGAACTAAGATACTAATCTTAAAAAAACCCACACACTTGCAAGGAATAACTAGTGGTTGAGATAGTTGGCGCAGAGTCAGCAGTACTATCTTCACAGTGTTTAATCTCTTGCCTGTTATAACGGGCACCAATGCATTTCCTTGCCAACTAGACAGCGGAGTGCATCTAGCTGGTCTCATCTTCCCCAAACAACTAGCACTTTTACAGTCAAAAGTAAGAACAAAGGGAGTGTCTAGAGAATAACAGTTCTTAATGGCTTTCTCCTAATAAAAATCTCAATGTACAGTTATCAAGTACTGGGATACTTGAGATGCTGCCTATTTCTGGAATAAGCAGGGTTTACTCCATAGAAAATTACTCCAAGAAGAGTCTTAAATACTGCAGAGTATTTTTACACAATTCCAAAACGCAGAATTAAATACCTAAGTATTACGCTTTTTAAGGATACTCCACAAGGTGGACAAGGTGAATCTGTCTCCCCAGTACATGCTAAATATTTATATTTATAAAATATAAATAATATTTAAATCTGTTATAAAGCAAATTACAGAGTAAAAGCAAATGGAGCAGATGCATAAGCATCTGCCAGGGATCCACTTACCCTTTCTAAATGTCAAGTCTGCTCTCTCAAGCTTAGCCTTTGTAAATGTTATGGTAACAGGCCCTCTCTCTAGAGCACTATCTTCTAGTCTAATAAAACAGGAGGTAATCCTGTAACAACCAAGGTAATACCATAAACACCAGTCACCTAGAAATGACAGATCCCACTTTTATGTAACTGCCATATCATATCAGACAACAGGTCTGTCTAGTCTAGTGTTAGGTAATACCGTTTATACTTCAGAGGAAGGCAAAATCTACACCTGCGCTCTTTAATAATACCCCCAAACCATTCATACATGTACACCTCTACCCCAATATAACACGACCCGATATAACATGAATTCGGATATAACGCGGTAAAGCAGTGCTCCGGGGAGGG